>NW_004457624.1:1200000-2400000 GCF_000203815.1 Cavenderia fasciculata
ACAAGAGATCAATTTGAACATATTCTCTCAACTGATAGAGATTCTCTAAACTTTTTTTCTCTTTGTTTTGAAAAATCATTATAACCATCAAAAAATTGGAATTTAATAAATAATTTGGATTAGTTTTGTTTTATTTCTTTATTTTAAATATTATTATTATTTTATACATTATTATTTGTTTGTTTGTTTGTTAATTTTGTTTTTTAATTCTTTTTTTAGAAACAAAAAGAATCTAATAAAATACAACAACAACTTGCAAGAGCTCTACATGAAAAACCAACTTGAGACATGTCGAGGAGACGGTTGTGAGAGATGACGGCAGCGATGGAAAAGAGTAATTTGGTTGCAAAGTGACAACAACATTCAATGGTTGTCATGAGTTGATCACTAAGTTCTTCAGAGAGGTTGTTGGCAGATGGATCATTTTGGAATTCCAATAGAATCGATCTGATAGAATTTACATCTTGAGCAATGAGTTGAGCGGGGATGACCATTTGAACATCACGTTCCACTGAACTGTATATAGAGAGGGAATGAATTGATTTTTGGATACTGGCTAATAGTGGGAGCACAACTCCTTCGCATGGCATACCCGATGAAGTGTGTGACCCAACATTGGATTTGTAGAAATCAATCGTTCCTCTGAGTTGTCTGCTTGCACCGTCTATAATCTCCTTTTCAGTTTCTGGTTCTAAATGACCGGATACCTTGGATGGTACCATGGCTGTGGTGGTTGATTTGACCGATGCCAATTGCTCGGCAATGATTCGACCGAGACTGATGAGGTTCTCGGCCGACTTTTCCATGACCGATGCACCCGAGCTGGTGGATGTGGTAGCGCAGTCTTCATCAATTGACAAATGGTCGTTACCACGCGACGAGTCGACTACACTGAGCACCATAAACGACTTGAATGTCTTGGCAACGATCAAACACGAGTCGCTGAGGCGTTTGGCCAGTTCAGGGGACCGACACACAAACACACGTGTGCCAACCAGTTTTTGTAGCTTGGCAATGCTTGTCAAGACACCCGGGGGAATAGGTGTGTTGTGTGTGACCGAGTTCATCGCCATTCTACATGACAGTGCACACTCGGCAATACCAGTGTTGATCTGCTCCTGTGTCGACTCGTTCCAACAGTGAAACAGCCAAATCAACGCACCTACCAGCGCAGCGACCAGACGAATCAACTCACTGTGTTCAATTCGACTAAACAGACGTAGTTTAATACCGTCCTTTACCGATTTGACACGTTCATGAATGGCAGTGACTGCATCTTGGTTTCGAGTAGTATCCATAAACGCGGTTGTCTCACGATCACCAATCAACGCCAAAAAGTGTACCAACACATTACCACATTCATCAATCGCCTTTGTAATATCATCATATCGCACCTTGTCCGAGCAAAGAGCTACAATCGACAGTTTGTACGTAACCTCTAACCACAACATATTTGCATCCTTTACACCTGAAAAGTCTTCAGATGGAAAGATACTACGTGGCACCACATCCAATACCACTGCACGTTGATACGTATTACCAGAAGTAGTAGTAATAGGACGGTTGGGAACTGTAGTGATGATAGTTGTTTGTGGTTTCATTGATGGTGGTGATATAGGTGTTATATTGGTTCCTTGGTGATTAGGATCCAATGTATTTGGTTGTACAGGTTGAACAGGTACTATACTCGGTGCTTGATTATTACTAGACACTGTAATAGAGTTTAATGATCCAGCCAAATTATTTACAGAATTATTATTATTGGTGATTGTTGGGGGAGGAGGGTTTGAAGATACCATTGTTGGACGTTTAATTGCTAATCTTGATTGTAATGCTTCTTTATATTTAACTTGGAATCGCTTTGGTAATGCTTCAACTATTCTCTCTGGTGTCTTTCTATCCTTTGCATCAATATTGTAATCTGCACCTTTAATAATCAATTGTATTGCCAAATCCTCTTGTTTCTCATTTGTTGATATCTTTCTTAATGACATTATCAATGGCTAAACAAACAATAATAAAACGATAGTTAGTATATCTATCTATCCTATCTCTTTATCTCTTATAATATAATACATACAGTATCACCTTTTGGATCTTTCAAGTTTATATTTGCACCATTTTCAATCAAGTAGGTCATAATCTCTAATTGATCTCCATCTATTGAATGATGTAATGCTGTCTTGTTCTCTGTAATAGACAAATGATAATGATATTGTTAGTACAAGATCAATCTATCAATCAATCATCTGATCTATCTTATCTTTCATACCTTTATCCAAAGTATCAACCTTTACAACTGAAGGGATATACTTTTTAATCTTTTTAATGTCTCCTTTTCTAGCTGCTCTCCAAACATCTTTTGCCATGATTACGACTGACCTATGATGATGATTAATATATATATATAAAAAGAAACTGTGAATGATGATAATATTTTCAAACTTTGGTAACACCCCTCCTCATTTCATTTCATTTCCAAAGACGCCCAGTTTGTTTTTTATTTGAATTCAACTTTGTAGGATCTACACACCATCGATGTCAAAGTGATCCACGGACTAGATTTTAAAGTCGTTTGTAAGATAAAATACATATGTACTATTTGGTTGTTCTTGTAACTTTTGCAAAGTGAAGTGAAGAACACCACAGCTGCAAAGGGACAGATCCTGGTGGTTTATTTTTTTTTATAATAATTTATTTATTGACGATCGTTTTGATGGTGACAACTTAAACGCCAAGAGTAATCATTTAATTGAACAGAGAGGTCAACAACACAGCAACATGATTTAATCATTTAACAATGTACAGTAATAATAATAATAATAATAATAATGATAATGATAATGATAATGATAGTAATACTACAATAGATTTAAATTATAGTAGTAATAGTAATGGATCATCATCGACTGCAACCACATACAAAAGAGCATCTGTTTTAAACAATGAAGACAATAACGATACAACTACAACGAATCTAATAGATACAACACTTTTACCTTTAATATTGACAAATAATAACCTTCATAGAGATACAATATCAGTGATCGATTCTACAACACATAAATATGTACATGCAAACAATCAGGTGTGTTGTTGTTCAGATATCGAAGCATTCTTGGAGTTGATGAATAATGATAATCCATACATCTTGTCTGGTTTTAGAGAACATACTTCAAAATCTTATAAAGAATGTTTAAAAAGTATATTTATTTTACATAATGATACTTGTAAGTGAAAAGGAAAAGAATACATATGACTTGTATATATATATTAATGAATTTATTTTTTGATTTACTCTCTCTAGTAAATATATGGACACATTTAATACCATCAATTATATATTTTATATTATTTATCAATCGATTATTAAACGATGAATCATCTAGAACGATTCAACAATCCAATTACCATTTCAATATTTGTATATTTCTATTGAGTTGCTCCATCTGTTTTATGGTGTCTGCAATCTACCATACTTTGCGATCTCATTCGGTCGCTATATTTAAGCTCACATTAATGATGGACGTATTGGGTATAGCATTATCAATCATTGCATCGGTCAACTTTATGATTGGAAGTGAATTGGTTTGTTTTCCAAAGGTTCGCCAATTCTTTCTATTTTCTTTTTTCTTTTTAATTGCTACTGCACTTTCTCTTTTACCTAAAATTGTATGTTAAATTAATCTATTATATATATATATATATATATATATACTAACATTTACATTTACTTTTCCATTTCCATTTTAGATGAGAGAAAAAAAGTTTTCATTACGTACTTTTATATTATCGGTACTTGCAAGTCAAGGTTTGGTTGCTCATTTATTAAGATATTATTTGGATCAAACATTACAATTACAAGTTTTGCAAAGGATTATTCTAGCATATACATTTCTTACTTTGGCACTAGTTGTTAGGAAATTCAAGATTCCTGAACAATTACGTCCTGGTAAATTTGATATTTGGGTAAGAGACAAAGAGAGAGAGAGAGAGATTAGTTTGCCAAACACAAGTTATAAATGATTAATTTTTTTTATTTATTTAATTCTATTTATATTTAGTTTTCAAGTCATCAGATATTTCATGTATTGGTCGTGATTGGAACTTATTTTATTTACCATGCATATGAAAATGGATTAATGACTTGTCAAGGTTCAGATCATAAATAATAATATTAATATATGCACACCCTTTTTTTTTTTAATCAATCTACCAACTTTTTGTTTAAATTATTTGATTAAAAAAGAGAATTTATTTTATTTATTTAAAACATTATTATTATTATTATTATTATTATTTAGGTTAGGTTAGAATGGATGGAATGGTTATTCATCAACACTGTAACGATCCTCTGAATTGAGACGGGCGTTGGAACCAGATGGTTTTTTTGCTGCAGGTTTCTTGGATGCAGGGACCTTTGTTTTAGTTGGTTTAGGGTTAGAGGTGGTAACAGTGGTTGAGTTTAAAACTTTGCAAGAAAAACCATCATTCATCGTTGGTTTGGTGGTGGTGGTGGTGGTGGTGGTGTGATCTTCATCTCCAACAGTATAATTGTCATGTGGGATGTTCTTTTCCTCGTGACGAGGGTCATGGCCATGACAAACATCAGACTCCTTCTTCTCATCATCGATATCCATTCCATCTTCAACTTCTGCTGGTTTATCAAATGTTGACCAATTTTCATTGGTGGAATGTTTAGAGCTAGGTGTAGCCATTGTTGAATCCTTCTTGGTGTCGAATCCAAAATGATTACTATTATTATTATCACAGAAATCACCATTGGTTTTAGATGTTGTTGTTGTTGTTGGTTCTTGTTCGGGGATAGATGATGAACTTTTTTTTTTCATTGATCCATTTTTTGATTCATCAATTTTAGGTTGAATATTATTATTATTATTATTATTATTATTATTATTATTATTATTATTATTATTATCTATATTTATATTGTTGTTATTATTATTATTATTATTATTATTATTATTATTATTCTTTGGACAATGTACATTTACCAAATCAATTAAATTTGAAGGACTGATTTTTTGATTAAAAGATACTTCTTCGATACTCTCACCCAAGAAAACCAAAGCTTTTGTTACTTGAATCTTATCCTTGACAGTAACCATTTTAGGAATAACACATATATCTAGATATCCTTTCTCCAAAGGATCTGGACTTGGAAAAGTAGAATGACAATCCTTGTTGAATGATTCACAAGGGTTGAGATTATAGATAAACTCTACAGATGGTTGAGTCAATATAATTCTCCATGATAATTTACAACACCCATCTACAAGTGAATTAATATCATCCCTTAAAATAAAGAAAGTTAAATTTGAAATAGTTAATATTAATTCAAAAATAGGTATTTATAATTTGATTAATATAGTCTACATACGATGATATTAATTGATGTAGATTACTAAATTCTTGATAAACTTGTTGAAAGGGGATGATTGATTTTAAATCCATTGAACCAATATTTTCAAAATAGGTGTTTTCCATATTTTGTTTTCCTTGGGGTGTCATGCTTAGAGTAAGAGTAGAGAGTGGACCTAGAATGGTTTGTTTACAAATTTCATAACAACCTTGGAAGATTTGTTGGACTATAAAGGCAACGGTTCTATCATCGATTGTCATTGGAATGACATTCATAAAGGGTGCAATGGTTTGATCGATGAAAATTAGATAGTTTTCTGCAAACTTGTCCAACATTGGTCGCTTGGTTGACAATATGGAAGCTTGACTATTGTTTTGACGGAATTCAGTGGCCATTTGTTCATTGGCATTGGCACGACTAGACTGAATATTCGATTGCAAGTCATTGATGGCTCTAGACTTTTCTTCGATGGTTTCAAAGTATTGATCAGATAGATTCTTGTAAGAGTTTAGTGATTCACGAAGTTCTGCAATTTGACGGTTGAGATCGTCGATCCTGTTGATTTGTACAGTGTTGGTTTGTTTGAGTTGGATATTGGCATTTTTGAGTTGTTCGGTTAGTTGTGTCCATTCACGAATAGATGTCTTGTATTTTTCCATAGTGGCATTCATCTTTTTGATTTCTGTGTCCCTTGTAGAGATTTGATCCAAACTTTTTTGATTCATACCACTCCATTCCCTGATTTCATCATTCTTTACCTTTGAAAGATTATTGTACTTGTCGTTTGCTTGTCTGAGTTGAAACTCTTTGTCTTTGGTGAGACTATCGATAGTGTTGGACATTTGGAGGTTGTTTTTGGTGAGATTATCGATAGTGTTGGACATTTGGATGTTATCTTTGGTGAGACTATAGATAGTGTTGTCCTTATGGATGATTTCATTGTTCATGCTCTGTGCAAAATGTTGAAGATTATTTTGGTGTTTAATACAACCCTGACATTGTTGTACTTCAGTCATAAAAGTGGCAGGTGGTAAATGTTGATTCTGTTGACTTTGAATATTCATATTGTTGGAATACACGCCATTATTTTGTTTAAATTGGTTATTGACATAATTTGGATTATTAAATTGACCATTATTATTATTATTATTAATATGAATAATATTATTATTATTATCTAAAAGAAGATTACGATTATTATTAAGTGGGTAGACTTGTGGAGGAGGATTGGTAACTTGAAATGAGGTCATCATTAACAAATTTACATCGGTATGAGGATTGCCATGATGAACTTGATCTCCTTCTCTTTGATGGGTTTTGTAGAACTCTTTGTCGGCTTCCTCTTGCAATTTGCGATGTCGATCTCTCTGAAGCTCCTGTTCTTTCTCTGCTGCTCCCTTGTTTCTTTTGTTTGGTGATACAAGTTCTTTACCTTTTTCATACAGTTTATCGAACATCTTTAACTTTTTTTAGTTCGAACTTCTTATTATGTATATAATTATAACAACAATAACAACAATAATGTCTTGTTGAAAATGAAGGTGTTATCGATTTAGAAACGTTCTAAATTAAATTTGATTCTTTAAGATTTCTCTCTGTCTCGGGTATCAAAAATCCAAGATCAAAGAAGCCCCATTAATCACATGGCAGCTCAGAGGTGTACATAAACCCAAAAATTTAATTCACATCTTAAGTTAGAATTAAAATTTCAAGTTGTTTACTGTTGTTATTTATTTAAAATAGTATTAGTAGTAGTACAGACAGATACAGTGCACATACACACATACATTAACATAAGTACTTCTGTTAAACAAATAATTAGAGACTTGTATAATTATATATATAATAGTATTTTTTAAATTTTCTTTTTTGTAAACAAAAAAAAATGGTCATTCCCGCACACAAAAAAGCAGCAGTAGCTATCGACTTTGGTACTAGTTGTAGTGGTTATGCCTCTGCATTTATTACCAATAGTGATAATGTAGATATCTATGCACATGACTCTTGGGCTGGAGGAGGCTCTATCAACTCAAAGACAGTAACTGTAATCTCACTAGACCAACACGGAAGACTATCAAAGTTTGGTTATGATGCTCGTGAAGATCATGATAATGCTATCTTTTCAAACTTTAAGATGGTGCTCTTTGACTCGGTGTCGAGAGAAAAGACAATGGTCAAGGCTGATAATTGTGATCAAACTGCATCGGTCGAATGGCTCATCACAGAGACACTCCAATTCTTTAAACAAACAAGTTTAGAAAAACTAAACAGTGGTAGTATGAACAAGATCCATCAAAGAGATGTACTATGGGTCATCACAGTACCTGCCATTTGGGATGATGCAGCTAAACAAATCATGCGTCAGTGTGCTATCAGTGCTGGTCTATGTACTATTGCTGATGATAAAGGTATGAACATGCCAAACAATTATTTATTGTAGTAATCTTTTATTAATTTCATTATTTCTTTCTTTTTTCTATTTTTCTATTAGAATCATTATTACTTGCATATGAACCAGAGAGTGGAGCTATGGATTGTATATTTGAAAAAACAAACAATTATTATGTAGAGGTTGGTCAAACTCTTCTTGTTTTTGATCTTGGTGGAGGTACTGCTGATTTTACTGGTATGTAAACAAACAAAAATATAGAATTGTACACTTTGTAGATTAGTTTGACTAATTGATATATATTTCCTTTTTTCTTTTATTTTAATTTAGCATATAGACAATTAGCAGATGGAAAGATTGAAAGTATTGTTATACCATTTGGTGGTAACTTTGGATCAACTTATTGTAACCAAAACTTTAAGGCATTCTTGTTGGATTTGTTTGATGGTGCACTCTCACAAGACATGATTAATAGTTCTGATTTCATGGCATTGATGGATAGATTTGAAATTGTAAAGAAATCAATGTGCGAGTCACATTGTAATGATGGCAAACCAAGAAACATTGCATTTAATCCAAGAGTGTTTGATAAGAATATCGATTGGTTACTCCAACAAATTGAAAAGTATAATCGTGTACATGGAGCCAAGATTCAATACAACCGATCTGGTCATCTCTCTATCCCATTGGACACGTTTATGAAGTTCCTCTCCCCACTATTCAATAGTATTATCAATTGTGTAAAGTATCATATGAACACCAACCCTGCCATTCGCAACCCAAATTTTATCTTTATGATTGGTGGTTTTAGTGAAAACTATTTCCTTCAAGAATTGGTAAAGAGAGAGTTTGCTCCTACTGGTGCCAATGTAATCATTCCAACACGTCCATCATTGTGTGTTGCCAAGGGTGCATGTAGATTCGGTCTCCGTCCATCGGTTGTTGCCAAACGTATTGTCCAAAAATCATATGCTCTCGAGGTTGACGGTCTCATCACTGCCGACACTCCACACACTGGTAGAAAACCATTTATGATCGCTGGTAAACAATATGCCAAGAATGTGTGTGATGTGTTTGTCAAGGCTGGTGAATCTCTTGGTATGAATGAAAGTAGAACCAAGACTTTTGTACCGACTAGAGCCGATCAACAGGTTGTAGAATTAGCCATATTTACATCTCACCTTACCGAGATGAAATATACAACCGATCATGCAATATCTTTTGCTGGTGACCTAACTCTAGCCATTCCACCAGGTGACACATTGGAAGATAGAAAGGTCGAGGTGACATTAGAGTTTGGTGCCACTGAAGTATTTGTTACAGCTCGTCATGTAAAGACTGGTGTCAAAGTCAACTCTTCCATTAAATTTGCAATGAACAAGGAAGAGGTTGATAGAAGAAACAAGATCCGTCTTGAAAAGACTAAACCACCATCGGTACAGCTTTGCATTTGCATGGATATTACTGGATCGATGCAATCATGGATCGATGAATCCAAAAACAAGATGGTTCAACTAGCAAAAGGCCTTTCAAATGCCTACACTGATATCCAATTTGAAGCTTCGTTTGTTGGTTATCGTGACCACACTGATCCCATTCGATTTGAAAACATTGCATTTTCATCAAACATGGAGGTTCTCGAACAAGGTTTGGCAAAAATCGTTGCAAATGGAGGTGGGGATATTCCAGAAGACGTACACGGTGGATTCCAACAAGTATTATCTCAAGAATGGAAGAATGATCACACCAAAGTGTGTATACATGTTGCCGACGCCCCCTGTCACGGTACAAAGTATCACGATCTCGGGGCCGCCTCCGACACTCTTCCACATGGAGATACATCGGGTCATCCAGAAGAACAAGTCAAAACCATGAAGAATAGAGGAATCGATTATTATTTCATCAAAATTAGTCCCCACACTGATAGAATGATTGAGGAGTTTAGAAAGACCTATGATACTCCGCAGAAAAAGATTCAAGTTGCCAATCTAGGTTCAGATGTTACTCAATTAATTCCATCTTTGGTATCATTTGTTTCAAATTCAATTACTAAATGTTAAATAAAAAACAAATCATGTATATTTATTACAATCACTTTTAATTTATGGACTCTGTAGTTTAGTGGACAATGTAAGTTTACCAAATCATCCAATTTGAGGAATAACACATAGGTCAACAAATCCATTTTTCAATGGTTCCAGGTTGGACATGTCAATTTGATTGTCCTTGAATGATTCACAAAATGGGTTGAATTCCAATTTAGTAGTTTCAAGAAAAGAGGACTACATATTATTTATTGTTGTTGGTTATTATTTATGTACAAGATATACTTTGAATTTTGGTTCTAAGGTACTTTTGCCCAATCATCTAATATTATTGTTGGGCCCATTTAGAATATTCTAATTATTATTATCTTTATTAATATTATTATGATTTTTTTTTACTTTGATTATTATTTGGACAATGTAGATTTACTAAATCTATCAAATTTGAAGGACTGATTTTTTGATTTAATTCTTGTAAGAGTTTAGTGATGCACGAAGTTCTGCAATTTGACGGTTGAGATCGTCGATCCTTTTGGTTTGTACAGTGTTGGTTTGTTTGAGTTGGATATTGGCATTTTTGAGTTGTTCGGTTTGTTGTATCCATTCACCAATAGATGTCTTGTATTTTTCCATAGAGACATTCATCTTTTTGATTTCTGTATCCCTTGCAGAGATTTGGGCCAAATGTTTTTGATTCATACCACTCCATTCCCTGATTTCATCATACTTCACCTTTGAAAGATTATTATACTTGTCGTTTGCTTGTCTGAGTTGAAACTCTTTGTCTTTGTTGAGACTATCAATAGTGTTGGACATTTGGAGGTTGTCTTTGGTGAGAAAATCGATAGTGTTGGACATTTGGAGGTTTTCTTTGGTGAGACTATTGATAGTGTTGGACATTTTGATTTTGTCTTTGTTGAGACTATCAATAGTGTTGGACATTTTGATTTTGTCTTTGGTGAAACTATCGATAGTGTTGGACATTTGGAGGTTTTCTTTGGTGAGAAAATCGATAGTGTCGGATATTTGGATTAAGTATGTTTGTTCATTAGAGGAAAAAGGTTGTTTTACAAAGCGAATTGGAGATAGGATAGCATCAATGTTAGGATTAATTGACAAAAATTTATCAATCACTAAAAGATAAGACTAAAATGGTATGATCATATTAATGTTTGTATCATTTTATACATGTGGACATCTGACTGACTGGCTAACATACCCTTGGTATTTGAATAAATTTTTCGATACTTAATACAGATCTCTCTTTTTCGATCGATCGTAATTCGGTAGCAATGTATTTATAGTACTCTCGATCTTTAGTCGATAAGTGGCATGTACACACATACACAAAATAGTGATGCCAACACTCCATAAATCAGTTTCCTTTGTTGATTTCAAGTGTCGATCAGGTGAGTAGAATAACGTTGTACCAACATGAGTAGAAACACTACGATCAATATCGACCAATTTACTGCCTCCAAAATCTTTAGGAATAGCTGTTTGTTAGTAACCAACCAACATTGCGATCACACCAACTATAGATTTTGATTTTCAATAACATACCCGATATCTTTAAAGTAAGATCTTTAGATACTAAAATATTACCAGGTTTAATATCTCGATGAACTATGTTATGATCGTGCAGATATTTAACACCGAATAATATCTGTTCGATGGCACGCTCCAATTTTGATTCATCTCTAAACATCAATTCGTTATTGTCCATGTACGAGGAGAGTGATTTGTTCTCCATGTACTCCATTACTATATATTCTTTGTTTATATTGGCACTATTACTACTACCATAATCCAAGTACCTTATGATGTTTGGATGATTCAATTTTTGTATGAGGTTAAACTCTTCTTTTGGTATTTTAAATTTGTTGATATTGTCTAGACAAGTCTTGTGTCCTTCAAAGACCACCCTATGTTTGATACGTTTCACTGCTACTATCTCCTCGTGGTTCTTCTTGTTTCTTCCCTGAAGCACAATACCTTGAGCTCCTGCTCCTAAACAAACATCTTTTGTAAATTCATATCTATCTGTTGCTGTTTCGTATTTGAGTTCTCTATCCATTGCTAATGTAAAAATAAACAAATAAACAATTGTATGAGACAATTAAAATAAATGAAGGGGTTTTAATCAAACCATTTTGAATCAAAATTAATTTTGCCCCTATGAATGTGACACAGGGTTTTTAACGCTGCATCATATCATTCGATTACCCGAATCTAAATATTTTATTCAACAACTACAACAAAGATGACATCAGCAACTTTAGTATCAATAAATGATACAATATCAGAATTCCTTTGGGATAATCACAACTGTATTGACATGAATGGTTTTAAGATCAAATCTGGTATCAATCTTTGGGTTTGTCAATTCGGCAACTCTGACTATGATTTTGCTGGCTTCCCTTTTCAATTTACCAACTATCCAAAGACACCACAACAAATGGACGAGTTTGTGAAAAAGGTAAATACCTTGGATCCAGGTATGCAAGTAGCCATCATCCTATACGATGGATTTCTATCAGGAATGCAAGACACCCTCCTACCAGCCTTTCAATCTCTTGGTTCTCAATCGTTTCAAGAAGCTCAACTCTGTCAAAATTATTGTATGATTGGTCGAAAGGGTGGTAGTGCCATTGAATCCTATGGGGATGACCCTTTTGGCCTCAGAAAGATAAGAGTCAACGCTAAATTTGAGTGGCCCGATTGCTGGATCTCGAATTGAAAATCCAACAAACTAGAATTTGAATGGAGAGGATAAATTAAAAAAAAAGGGTATTATACCTTTATCAAGGTTATTTATTTACATTTACAAAAAAAAAAAGAATCATGATTATATAATTCTTTTGTTTTTGTATTTTTTTTTTTTCTCTTTCTTTTGTTGTGCGATTAGTAATTTTTGGTAAAGTGTTGTAATAATAATAATAATATAGTATTGGTCGATATGATAAACTATAATTTTGTTGTTGTTGGATAATAATAAATATAATTAATTCGTAGTTTGTGATTTCTCTATCTCTCTCTTTTGTGTTAAGCCATCATATTGACATTTGTGAATGGAGTTGGAATTGGAATAGGTGAAGGAGCATTGGCAAGTGGTGATGATGCTCCATTGCTTTGCATTAAAGGTGAAGATGTGGTGCTAGTAGAAGAGGTTGGACTGTTACAAGTAGGTGAGTTACTACAAGAGGATGAAGCAGCGGCGGCAGCGGCAGCAGCAGCAGCGGCAGCAGTCGATGGTTGTGGACACTTTTCCTTGAATTGGGTAAAGTATCCTAATTTTCTTCTGGTAATATTACCAGTGGTTGGACAATAGATATTACATTCAGTGATTGGTCTAGAGTATAGATGAATTGAAATAGAGACTGGTTCGATACTCTCGATAACGTGTAGGGCAATATCATCGGTGATATAACCAACTGTACCTTCATCAATCGTTGATACCAAACTAGATTCCAATGGTCCTGTTCCATATGAAGTTTTGTTATTTTGATAAACATATTGTGTTTCTTGTAACATTCCACTCGCACATGCCATCCAACATCTTGATCCCTAAAAAAATAGAAAAATATATAAGTATTGATTATATTTCATTTCATTTTTGTTTTGTTTTGTTTTTTGTTTTGTTTAGACATACTTCATGATTATGAATTGGACTAGCTTGACCTTTACTCCAACAAATGACCATTAATTCATATTCATCAGATTTGGCAACCAAGTTTCTGGAATATCTGTATGGACAAAAGAATGCATATTCTCTCCAATCATTGTGATTGGAAATATAGTCTAATAGTAGGTTTTGGATGATTTCTCCATTGCCATAGGCTCCATCTGATTGAAGGTTTTCAAATTCCGTATGAATTGCCTTTACCAATACTTCCATTGGTTTTGGTGGTTCTTCAATTGCTTCCATTCTTTCTAATTTGTATTATTTGTATTATTTATATATATCTATCTATGTGTGTAATTGACTAAATAATAATATTAATATAAATTGCTTTAAATATTTAAAAGGGAAAGAAAGGAATGGAAAAATGGGGAAAAAGAAAAAAGAAAAAAAAGGTGTGTTGTTTGTAGTAAACAAATCCTACAGTTTTAAGTTACAAAAAAACGACAATAATAATAATAATAACAATAATAAATAAATATGAATATTCATTATTACTGATTATAATAAAAAAAAACAATTATTTGCAAAAAAAATAATCGACAATTATTATTATTATTATTATTATTATTATTATTATTATTATTATTATTATTATTATTATTATTATTATTATTATTATTATTATTATTATTAATTATTTACTCTTGATGGTGAAGGGAATATTATCTATTTTTTTTTTTCTTTGGATCTCCAAAATAGTAAAGATGATGCATACCAGTGTAGAAGTAGTTTTTAATGTGTGGAGTGGAGAAGAGGAAAAATAGTGATGTGCACTTTTTGACTAAACGCAGAGGAGGACAACAACAACAATATTGTTATAAATTTAATTGGTTGGATTGGTTGGTGTTATTTATATCGCTTTGAAATATATAACAATGAACTACAATGTAAATTTAGATTTATCTAATTTAAATTAGATATAAATATATGTCACCTGTGTTGGAGATGGAAAAGCGAGGTGTGTGTTGGTGGTAATAGTAGTAGTTTATATATTATATATAAAAGGTTCCTCTCTCTTTTTGTTGTTGGACACCGACCTTAATCTTTTTTCTTTTTTCTAAAACAGGTCCTTGTTTTTATGTGTTGTCTCTCTCTCTCTCTCTCCTCTCTGTCTTTGTGTTATGTTCCAAAAAAAGGATAAAGATAATTTGTGTTGCACATTTCATATGAAATTGAAAGAGTGAAATTGAACGACGAGGAGGAGTGAAACACCTGAAACCAGACACTCTACCCACCACACTGGTGAATTGAGGGGGTTTATCGAACGGTGTGTATGTGTGGGGGTTGGTAGTGTGCCTGTTTAATTGTTATAATAAAAACACACTTGTTTTTTTGATATACTCTTTATCGATATTATTCTCTTGTTTTATATGAGTGTGTGTTGTTTGTTGTTGTAGTTGTTGCCTTATCAAAAAGGAGTGGTGAAGAAAGGGATCTCTGACAATCGCCGTTACTTGAATTTAAAACAAATAATTACTTTATGTAATAAACGAATCTCAAGAAGAAAGATTTGTTATGTTTGTAATGTTTTACTGTTTCTAGTAGAATCGAGTCTAAAATCTTCTTCTTTCTGTCTGTTTACTACTACTACTTTGTAAATAATAATAATATAATATTTGTGTGTATATGTATTATTTGTATAAGAGGGGATAGGGTATTGAGTTGTGATTGTGGTGTTGGTTTGATGGTGGTGATGTGTGGGGGATTTACTATAGAGTCGCTACCTGGGTATTTAAAACTCGGATTATAATCGTGGGAGGAGGTGGTAAAAGTGGATAATATCTCTTTGGGGTGAATATCTAGTAGGGGATAATTAAGAGTCGACTTCTTTTTAAAATGAAAAGTTGTTGGCTCTCTCTTGAAGATTGTTGTGTGGAGACTACTTTTTTTTTGTTGCAGCGGGTGATGTCAGAACAACTGAAATTGAAAGGTCTTGGGAAAATTGACATGCCTTGAACGAAATTGTTTTTTTTTAATTTTTGTTTAAACAATGTCTTGGCCCTTAGAGTGGTGGTTGAACTTAAGGCTCCTTTAAAATAAAAAAATAAAAAGGACAAATATAGTAACTATAACTACTTATAAAACTTACCAATGAATTTGGAAATAGGGGAAGAAACAATAAAACAAATTTCTTGGTTTGGTTGTGTACAATGAAATAAATAAATGAATTTGGTTTTTGAAATTGAATTGAATTGAATTGTCAAGTGTTAACAAATTATATAAGTAAATTTAAAAATAATCATCCTCCTGATTCCCAACTTTCCCACCCACACTCAACTTTCTCTCTATCACCACTTGATCACACATCGTAGCACAGCACACAAGAAACTAAACCACATACATACATGTGGTATAGTCAATTTTCGATCAACTGGTCGATCCTCCTACTTAACTTGAATCCACCCATGGGTGGATGTGTGTTTGGAGTATTTGTTATTTTTAAAAATGGTTGTTTTATTATTATTTAAAAAGGATATATGGACTATTTAGGTTTCGTTTTTTTAGTTCTTTTGCTTTTTGAAACCACCACGACCTCTACCACCTCTACCACCACGACCACCACGGCCTCCACGACCTCTACCACCTCTGTTTCCACCATTTTGACGAGCTCTTTGCTTGAGTTCAAAGATGCTCTTCCATTCATTTTCTTCTTCCTCGCCAGTGAGGATGGAAAGGACTGGGATCTTGCCAGCGAGTTCCTTTTTCTCGGCAATGAAAGATTCCATGGCACGCTTTGCCATTTCTTCGGTTTCGTAACGAGCAAGTGCATTGTCGGCACCAGCAGTATAGTTGACATGAATCAATTTACCATATTGAGCAAAAGCTTGCTTGATATCGCCCATATGCAAACCAGCACCAACTTCCTTGATTTGGATAATAGTGTTTGGTACCATCTTTTCTTCTTCCTTGATCTCTTCCTCCTTTTCACCATCATCATCACCATCTCTCTTTTTTCTCTTTTCTCCTCCTTGTTCAGTCTTTAATTTTAATTTGGCTAATTTCTCTTGTTTTTTTTCTTCACTAAATTGTTTACTATAAAAAATAGATAGATAAAAAGAATGATTAGAGTTTTTTTGATTTCTTTTTCTATATTCTTCTATTTTCTTCTATTTCTTACAAAGTTTGATAAAGAAGAGTGATTTCACCATTCTTTGGTGCTTCAGTAATAATCTTTTGAACGATTTCTTCAGATTCAAAGTCGGCGAGTAAAGAACCCTTGAATTGGTTGTTGATTCTACGTCTGAGACGAACAGAGGTAGAGGCACCGTATGGAGCAAAGAACTCCTTGACGGTTTCAATGGTGGTTTCTGCGGGCCATCCCTTTGAGTAGAGTACCTTTTTGGCGTGCTCTTCATCATCTGGGAGTGGATCGGTTCTTCTGACTTGCTTTTCGTCTGGGCTGACTTGGAGACGACTAGAGTTCTTTAAACTGTCGGTAACCAATTGTAAATCAGATGTCATTTCTTTCATACGTTTAAAATCGGCAATTGTAATAATATTAACATCTAAAAGGTTTGGTGAATCATATGATATTAGTTTAAATCTCTGTATAGTTGTATATCTTTGTTTCTCTTCAATTGTCTTCCTTACATCCTTCTGGGTTTTTAGCAGCTTCTCCTTTGAGGAACTTGTCTCTGGGGAAGTTTGAATCACTAAAGTAGTATTCTACTTGTTTCATAATTTTGTGTGAGAGTGAAGCATCGTCTTTGGCTGGGGCGGCAACAGCAGCATCAGCAACAACGACGGCTGGAGTATCAACAACAGTTTCTGGAACTGGGGTGGCAGTGTCTGTCATCTTTTCTATGTATATATATATAAATTAGGTTATAATAGAATTTACTCGTATTATTACTACTACTTCTATCTTTAAAATTAAGTTTGAAACAACTAAAGCTACGAACCGAAAGCAACGGAACTCTCGTTTTTCAAAAAAAAAAAAAATTAAAAAAAATTGTGAAGTGCGTAAAAGATAGGAAGGAGGGATTCCACACAATAATAATCATTCATTTTAATATATCAAAAGTTGTGGTGTGGAAAAGATAAAGAATGGGATTAATCAATCAACTTGTGACAAACATCACTTGCTCAAATACTAGGAGGAATAAGAGAGAATAGGAAATGATAAATCAAGATATTTACTCTGCGCACTCAAACAACAACGACGTTGACATTGTTTTGTTCAATTTCTTCAAAAGAGCGGTTTGTTGTTTTCTTCAAGATGTTTGTTGGGAGGCAACTGATGCAAAGATTGCTGGTTCGGAATGATGGTGCCAGTTTGTTCTTCTTGGTAAGCTTTGACTCACAAAAATTACTCAGAGGCCGAAGCCAAGAGTGTTTTGGATATTAGTTTGCAAATAGCAAGAAGAAAGCATCACTTGTCGGTCATTTACTTTCAATCTGTCTCTGCATAAAAATTATTTTTTCTTCAATACTCCATTTGTTTGTTATAGAGAAATTGGTCTTGGCTCAACTTCATGGGAGAAAACAAATTGTGTCACATGATGATCAACCATTCCATCGATTCTTGGTTGGGGTTAAAAGGAAGAGAGAGAAAGAAATGATAAAAACAGAGAGAGACCCAACCCTACATATCTTGCCATCCAAAAAATATATTGGTTTAGATATAAATGAAAGACATATTCAAATTCAATGGTACTACAAGATTTTCAATGATCGATGTTACTCTAATAGTTGTCATAAATCTTTTATTGGTGCAATATTAAAATCGTCATTATTGTTTAAATAATTAATTAATATTTTAACTGTTCCGATTTAGGCACCCGATTCCACCATAAAACAAAAATAAATTATTTAAATTTTCAAATTTATTATTTATCTCTATATTGGAACATTATTATGATCAATATCAACTATTTGGTGTGAATCGGTCATTTATTCTGGTTGTTGATTATTTTAGTTATTTTGATTGTTATTGTTGATAGATGATGTTGTTGAACCTATCTCCAAAACTAAAAATCTGAAACTTGATTATTGGCACCAAACATTGATAAAAAGTTACGTCTGTACTTGGGGAATGCTGTCACTGTGCCAACCCTAAAATACATTCCTTTTACACGCACCTAGGGCTAGTCCGCCAGCTGCCAATCCAGTATGACCAAATGGATGTAAGACATTGACATCTTGTCCTCTTATTGGTCTCAAACCCCCAACAAAGCATTTAAATATTGCCACCAACATTTATGTTATTGCTAAACAAATTAAATCGAACAATGATAAGTATGGATTAATAATATACATATGATCTTTTTTGTCTCATACCAATAGTTTGAACTAACCAAGTTGAGCATGATGAAAATCATGCCAATTACGTTTATGAGCCAAAGTTGTTAGCAAGATGATGACTATGGCAACATGTATCACATGATATAACTGAGTTGCAAAGTAAAAGTATGAAACAGCTCCCTAATTAAAACTGTCACTCTGAGATATAGTACATATATGTGTTGCCGACAACATGAAGTGATCATATGATATTGTTATAGATAGACATTGTTCATCGGGAAGTTGTTTTTATGATTGAACAATTGTTGGTAATCCTTCATGTCCACGGCCTAGGTTTTCTTTAAAGTGATTGTAAATACTCCATTGACATTGATGGATATTTCATTGCTGTTAAAATATCATCTTCAAGGTCAGTCGGTCATGTTGGCGACTGACCGATCCTTGGCAACAAATTTTTGGGCACCTTGTGTGTCAGCTGCTCAGTTGTGCGTTACACTTTTAACGTTGCGCCTCACAGTTATTGAAACAAATAATAATAATATATATATTATATATATATATATATGTGTATCTCTATCTCTATCAATAGCTATATAGCACAGCAAGAATAAATCATTTAAGAGCACAAGTGTAGGAAGAAAGAATAGTTTAGTAAGTCAAGAGTCAGAGCCACATGATATATCTATCATCTATTATTCGCCTAGGTATCTAAAGAGAACATTTTATCTTATTGTATAAACACATTTATGCGATGTCTACAGAACGCACCAATCCACACAAGAATTTTATACAATCACCCGATGGTTTGAAATGTGTCACATGATCGACACTTGTTTTTTTCTCCCATGAAGTTGAGACAAGACAATTTCTCTATAACAAACAAATGGAGTATGGAGGAATTATTTTTACGCAGAGACAGATTGAAAGTAAATGACCGACAAGTGATGCTTTCTTCTTGCTATTTGCAAACTAATATCCAAAACACTCTTGGCTTCGGCCTTTGAGTAATTTTTGTCCATATTATTATAATTTAATAATAATATATTCACTAAATTAATTTAAAAAGACATAACAAAAACACTTTGATTAACATAGTACAACTACTACTTGTATTCTGTACAGAAAGTTCATTACAGACAGGTAATATTTAGATTTAGGTATAAT
Source organism: Cavenderia fasciculata (assembly GCF_000203815.1). Classification (NCBI taxonomy): domain Eukaryota; phylum Evosea; class Eumycetozoa; order Acytosteliales; family Cavenderiaceae; genus Cavenderia; species Cavenderia fasciculata. The sequence continues at coordinate 1,219,911 of NW_004457624.1, forward strand.
TGTAGACAGGAAATTAAATTATATAACAATCACATGATCATATGACAGCTGGAAGAAAAGAGGAAGCTCAATTCATCATATGATGTGTAAAATGGAGAGAGTATAGTTAGTGGTTAGGGTGAAATAGAAACAATTCAAATTAATCTACCACCATTGTATCACACAATGATTGTCATGAACGCAATTTATGAGTGCGTGGTGTGTATGGCTGTTATACATCTTGTTCATCATCATTTACAAAAATGCAATTGATAGCAACGACCATAATAATAATAATTATATTTATTTACAGTAATCTCTATCTACAACATCTACTTGAATCATCATCCTTTTTCTTTTTACATTCAACTTCATCTATAATTACTTGTATCAATTAAATTTAATTTAAATTTAAATTAAATCAAATCATTATATTGTCCAATTCATCAAACATTTTTTTTTAACTTACAAAAAGAGAGAAGATGTCATCTTCACAAAAGATATCACAAGCAGCAGCACAAGGAATGGAAAAAGGGTTATTATTTATCGATAATAATCATGGCCTCATGTCTGGTTTAAATAATCCGTTGGGCGACTTTTTATACCAACAACTAAGAACCAGTCCTCTTGGCAACTACACCAACTTTCTATCTGTTGCCATTATTACATTGATGTTTTTGTTGACTGTATCAATGTCTTATTTAATATTTACAAGTCCATCAATAGTTGGACATGGAGAAAGAGAAAGAGAAATAAGTTCATCATCAAATAAGAATATTAATAAAAAGAAACAACAACAACAACAGAAATCACCAAAACAAACTTCTGTACAAAACAAGAAACAACCTGCAACCAAAGCATCACCAAACAAATTACCATCACAAGAAACACCAACAAAGTTGGCACCAATCGAATCAGTTGCTAGTTTATTCCCATCCCCTAGTAAAGGTGCATCTTCATCGTCGTCTACAACTACACCAACCAAAAAAGCACCTGGTAGAAAAAAGGCATCAGAAAAGACACCTAAAAAGGAGATGTCTTCAATGATGCGTGATCTTCCAGCACCAAATTCTTCTAGAAAGATTGTTCCACCTGATAGATACAAAGATGTATTTCAAAATGGAACAGGTAAAAATTAATTAAACGAATTAATTAAATAACTAAAACAAAGACAATAGTAACTCTAAACTCTAAATAAAAAGTAAATAAAAAAAGAAAAGATAATTACGCAGTTATACGTCATCTGACTCGTTGTCGTTTACATGATGTGATAGTGTGTTTGGTTGGTCTCACGTGAGATCGGTGTTTCATGAAGAAGAGGGTTGGAGACCAAACTCGTTAAAAATTTGTCGACCATCAAACTGGAGACGACTTTTCAAGATATTTTCGAGGTTCGAACAACCAAACAACGAGGGGGGTGCCAATAACGACGTCATAGCAAGTGACAAAGTGTGATTTTGGTTGTGTGTTTGTTGTCCACCTTTATAAAATATTTTATCAACGTTTAACATCATCTCCTCCTTCTCCTATCCTACTACTCTTTTACTTTTCCGTCTTTGGCTCCATCATTACCAAGATTAGTCAATCGCTTCAACACCAAAGGTACGTATCTATCTATCTGAAAAGAAAAACAAAAATCAACCTAATTATCTCATCTCAACGAGAAACAGACACACAGGGAAAAAGGATTCTTTTAACCAAGCAAGCTTCTGTTGTTGTTGGTGTGTTGATTCATTCATTTGTTAAGAATTCTTTGTTGTACAAGAATACTAAAACCTTTTTTCAATATCATATTTACTACTACTACTACTATAGTTTACTATTACTATTACTATTACACAACTATATAGATTTGATATATAGATATTAGATTAGAGATAGATTAGAGATAGAAAGATGGCTTGGAATTTTGATTGGGATAATATATTTTCATACCAAACGGTAAAGATTGTAAAGATTAGAGACAAGAGATTGGGTATTCTTCATTTACTCTTTATCACTGGTATCGTCATTTACATTGTATTGGGTACAATCTTTTTCCAAAAGAGATATCTTGCAACTGAAGCTCCAATCGGATCAATTAGATCTTCATTATTGGCTGTATGTAAAAGAAAGATAAATCAACATGCAACAAAAGATATTATTTCTTCTTTTTATTTACTTTTTTTACTTTAGCCAACATATAGAGATCCAACACCACCATATTGTACATCATCAGGTAATACAACATATAATGGATTTCCAACGATGCCATGTCAGTATTGGGATGAAACATTGACATTGTATCCATCGGTAGCAGACGAGTCAATGTTTATTTCAACACGTGTCACATCAGAGAACCAGATTGCCAACTGTTCACTGACTCTTCCCAACTGTACATATAATATTACCAATCCCGACACTTTCTATATTGCCGATGTCGTCAATTTCACCATTCTATTTGATCATACACTTTCGGCTCCGGCCCTTGGTATTCAATACAATGCTCGTCAGCTACCAGGTATCCTTTTAAATCACGATGGTGATGCTTGGACTCCTCCACCTCCATCGGTCGTCGGTGTTGAAGGTCAATACGATATCTTGACTCTTGGTGTAGTACTTGAAGCTGCTGGTATTAGTTCATTAGATGATCCAGGTAGGTAGAAATTATATATATATATATCATTTATAAAAGAAATTCTTGAATCAACTCACTCACTCACCTGTCATCATCCGCCATACCCATTACTAATAAACCCAACGGTCTCGTTCAACCTACAGGCGAAAATAATGCATCTAGAAGTATTAGAGATGATGGTATAGTTGTCTTGTGTTTTATTACCTATTCCAACATGTATACGTATAGCACATCCAAGTTTAGATACACCTATCACTTTACAGTCATCTCTGACACCAAGTACAAGGCCATCGAACCAATCTATACCACCGATGTCAACCATCGTGTAGTATTTAATCGTCACGGAGTTAAGATCATCTTTATCCAAACTGGTACACTCGGTGTATTTGATTTCCAAACGATGCTTCTTACATTTGTCTCTGGTATTGGTTTGGTGACCGTATCCACTTTGATTGTCGATGTTTTGGCTGTCAAACTCTTACCACAAAAAGAGAAATACCAACAATTGAAATATCAAGAAGCTGCTGTTGGTGTACCATTATTACATGATGGTAATCATATAACAAATACTACTGATGAAGAAGATGTTTAAAAAATAGAAATGAAATAGAAATAGAAATATATATATATTAATATTAAAAACTAGAAAACATTATAAATAATAATGGTAAATAATAATAATAATTAAAACAAAAAATATGAATAACAATAATACTATACTATACTTGCTTGCTTATCCCTCCTCCTCCTCCTCTTTTCCAAATATAAAATAATAAAAAAACTCCCCTACCTACGGCTTCATTTCTTTTTTTTCTTAATAGACAAATAATCATCATCGTCATCAATAGACTTTATATGTTCAGTGTTAAAACATTATAAATAAAATCAATGACTAAAAATTCCCTCCAAAATTGGTCTGCTTGCGTTCACACAAAAAAAAGATATATAAAGATATACACACATCGATCTAGATTAAATATATATATATATATAGATAACAAAATAACATATCACATATCATGGATATGAGTACAAGTATGACAAATATTAGTAACTTGAGTGTTATTAGTAGTAATAGTATAATGAATACAAGTAGTTTATCATCATCTGAAATTGGTTCAATCATCCCACCTACTGCTAGTAGTATGACTACTTGTACAAAAGTTGGTTCATCAATGGTTGTTCAATTAAAGAGAATGATTAATCAATCTTTAAATCATCATTCCTATACAACTGCTATATTTTATGCTGACAAGTTATTAAGTATTTCACAATATCCTTCTGAAGGTATAGATTAAACCAAAAAAACAAACAAATCTATTCTTATTACTAATGTCTTTTATACTTTTAGAATACTCTGAAAATCTTTATATACTTTGTGATTGTTTATATAGAGATGGACAATTTCAAAGATCATCTTGGTTATTACAAAGTTTAATTTCAAATCAAAATCATGATGATACAAATAGTACTGGTACCAGTACCAATCCTTCTACAACCAATACATTATCTTCTTCTTCTTCTTCTTCTTCTTGTTCAACACCAATTAAATTAAAATATATTTATTTGGCTGCCAAATGTAAAATAGATATAAATGAATGGGATCAATGTATGCAAATTCTAACTCTAGATGATGAAACTATGAATATTCATTATAATTTACAAGAACAAGAATTTGATGATTTTGATCAATCAACTACAAAAGTAATAAGAAAAAAAAAAAAAAAAAGAAAATCATTTATTTACTTATTTATTTATTTATTTATTTAGATATCATCATTAATTTGTATGTTGAGAGGAAAAGTTTTTGATGCATTGGATAATTTAAAGAAATCAAAATATTGGTACATTAGATCATTGAAAATAGATTATAGAAATTATGAATCATTTGAACAACTTGTAAAGAATCATGTTTTAAGTTATTCAGAAGAATTGGAATTGATATCAATATTAGACTTTTCAAAACAAGATAAATGGTTACATGATCTTTATATAATATCTTTAAAGAAATATAATATTCCATCAACATTATTAAATCAACTAAAAGACGATAATAATAATAATAACGCTGAAGATTTAATACCAATTATTGATTGTCAAAATGAACAACTTGATCAATTAATAATTAGAGGTAATGATGTTCAAACATTGTTGGCAGAATATCATTTTTATCATTATCAATATAAACAAGCTTATGAAATTACTAAAAAGTATGAAAACAAATAGAAATAGAAATAGAAAAAACAAACCTACTAATATTTTCTTTTCTTTTCATTTTAGAATATTAAAAAAAGATAAACATTATAATAATCAAATATGTTTAATGATACATTTATCAAGTATGTTTGAAATGCAATTAAAGAATGAATTATTTTATACATGTCATCAATTGATAGAGAATCAATCGCAATCTGCAATTGCATGGTATGGTATTGCCTGCTATTATCATTTAATTGGCAATTCCGAATCGACTCAGAGAGCATTTACCAAATCAACTACACTCGATAGTAAATTGGGAGCCAGTTGGTTAGGGTTTGGTCACTTTTTTGCAAGTAAAGGTGAACATGATCAAGCCATGGCTGCCTATAGAACAGCTTCTAGATTGTTGACAGGTTTACATTTACCACTACTATGTATTGGAATGGAATTGGTACGAGTTCACAATTTAAATTTGGCTGAACAATATCTTTTACAATCAAGAGATATTTGTCCATACGATCCAATAGTCTATAATGAACTTGGTGTCATTGCCTATAAAAATAATCAATTCTCAAATGCAATTGAATTATTTCATAATGCTTTAGAAATTGGTTCCAAAGATTCAAAAAAGAAAAACAAAGATAAATCCTCTATATATAATGAAATGATGGAAGCAACATTATTTAATCTTGGCCATTGTTATAGAAAAACTAGACAATTTACAAAAGCAAAACATTATTATGAAATAGCTTCAACTCTTTCACCAAACAATGCATCCATCTTTTCTGCATTGGGTTTTACTCATCATCTCCAAGGTGATTTTGATACTGCAATCGATTATTATCATCAATCTCTAAGTATCTATGATGATACTTTTACAAATACTTTATTAGATAAAGCTCTAAGTTTATCAATTTTAAAATTTGATTAAATAAATAAATAATAATATATTTTATTTGTATTGAATATTTCTTTCTATTTTCTATTTACTTTTTATTTAAATTATTTAATTCTTTTGTTTGATAAATAAATTCTTTTGAAGTTAATAATTCAGTGGTACCATAGATAATTTTTTTGTTTTGTTTTTTAGCCCAATCTTGGAGATTTTGATATTCTACATAGTTGCCACCACCGACAACAAATACGATGGCCTCTTTGAATGGAGTGTTGCGACGTGGAACATTGGTTTTGTTTTGAATCTTTGGATCAAGATAGACATAGTCAGTGTCGAGTGTGTTTTTGAGGTCCATGATCGATTCAACGACACGAGTGACAAACAAATCCTTGGATTTGGGTAGCAACGATCTCATACCCTGTGAAAAATAGTTTGTAAACGATTCGACAGTCGAACTGCCAGAAAACATTTGCATAAACGAGGCTGCGCTCTTGATAGAGGCAGATGATTGTTGGGCAGGTTGGTTTTGAACAATCGATACCATAGTGTCGTTGAAAGCTTTGTTCTTTTTGAAAAACTCCAATGGAGACAGATCGGCACCCATCTTGGTCAATGCCTCCTCGAATTGCTCCATTTCACCGGTTGGCACCGTCTTTGTGAGCAAAAAGTAGATAATCAAGAGACGCAACTTATCGGCAAGTGTTCCACGTCCACCTTGTTCTCCTACTACTGGTGATGTCAAGAGTGAAATGAGTTCCTTCTTGTCGACAAGTGATCTGGTAATGATTGCTTCCTCGATGGCAAAAAAGTAATCAATCTGTCGATCACGAATATTTTTCATCAAATCGGTTGCCAAGTTTGTATGTAAATCTACCAATCTTTTCTTTTCCTTTAATTGTGTTACCATATCTCCAATACCTCCAGTAGCAGCAGGTTTAGGACTAGTACTGCTAGATTCACCTTCAACATCAACATTTGTCATTTGATCTAATTGTTTCATTTGTTCAGTGTATTCTGTAATTTGGTTTTTTACTTCTCCTGCTACACTTGGAAATGGAGCACCACTATTGTTTTGCCAAAATAGATCGATAGCAGAGTCCATATCATAGACCAACTTTTTCTTTTGTGCAGCTGCAGGAGTTGCAGCAGCGGCAGCACTAGAGTCATTGTCAACCTTTACACGGTTAAGGGTCATGTCTAGAATATCATGTGCCAATGCTTGATAGGTCCATGGATGATGCAACATGACACTAAGATCTATATTACGGTCTAGTAAAATGAGTACTGGACGTTGATAACTTGGCATACTACCAGCTTCACCAGAAGAAAATAAATTACCAGACGATGTATTTGATAAATGTTGACTAATTCTCTTTTCCAATTCATTTGCTATTAATTCTGCTGCTGTATTTTTTGGGCATCTAATAATTGGTATCACAGACTAAATAAATAGAAATAATGTAATTAGAAATCAATCAAGTATTTCTCTTTTGTCTATTTTATCACTTACCATTGTTACAAGTACAGAAAATAAAGAATCTACAATAGTATCAACATTTTCCTTTGCTTTAATATCTTGAATATTTGGATCATTAAATGATAAATAAGAATTCATTGGATTATTTAAAACAAATAAATCTTTTTCCAATGATATAAAGTTTAAGAATTGATCATAGACCTAAAAGAATAAAGAAAGGTTAATAATCAGATTTAATTAGTCATTTTTTGTCTTTTTGTGTCTTTTCTTACCTTTGAAATAAAAGAAACAGCATCATATTGAATTGTTAGATTTGCAAGTTCTTCAAGAACTGGAGTTGAAACTTTGGTAGCAAAATTGATATAGAAACTATCGTATAACTTATTTTTACAATCCTCTGCAATTCTTTTAATATTATCCATTGTTGGTAATACAAAATAAATAGCTGGAACATCAACAATTGGTTGTCTATCAGTATGTAATTGTCTAAATAAAAATGAAAAAGGGTATTAGAATACATTTGATATGTATAGTATACTCTGTTATGTTATAGACGTCGTCTTACAAATGTAAAGTTACACCTTGACTTCTAAGTGCACCTTTTGTTAGGATAGGAGCAATAATGGTTGAACAATAGTTATCAAAAATAAGTACTTTCCATACTTCTTGCCAATTAGTCTTGGTGTCATGACTAGATTTGATGTTGAGCATACGATTTACATTCTCTATTTGTTTATCTTTGATTGAGAATGCTGGTAATAAGCTCAATGATGATGTATTGGCAAGATTGGTTGATGTTGATGACGATGATGATGATGGGTTTGCTGATAATGGTCCACTTGATTTCATCATCTTTTTTAGTACTCCTCTATTCTAACTCTTACGACGTTATAAAAGTAAAAGTAATAAATATTGTTTGAATGAAAATGTAATGATAGATAGATAGATAGCAAGTGACTTCACCAAAATGCAAATGACTCTTTACTTTCAAATTTTTTCGCGCTGAGTCACCTTCTGGATGATGATGACCCTATTTCATTTCTTTTAATTCATCATCCATCTTGTACATGATTCATCAATTCTTTCTTTTAGATTTCCATTCATTACTTTATATTGTACCCTAACCGTAACCTCAAGACAAGTCATATGATAGGATCCTATCATTTTTTAAGTTTTTTTTGGTAAAATCCATCCCCATCAATCCTTGTGATTCAAGGGTCAAGTAGTTCAATCTATTCCTCCTCCTTTTTTGGTATTTATTGATGATTGATTGATTGATGAAAAATATAAAGAAAAATTGATTGATTCTCTTTGTTTGATAGAGTGCGAGAGAGTGATGAGGTGTGACTTTAATTAAAATTAATTAATTTTAATTTTTTTCATCCTCGAGCTCCTCCTCTGCAACAATCATTGAAATTGGGTGAACCATTCAATTAGTTTATACTAATACCTACCTTACCTCAACTCTTAAGAATTACTTGGCTAAAGGTATATTAAATGATGATAATGATGATTGACTATTAATAGTGTATTAATTAATCTCTTTTACTCTATCATACTACTACATTAATAATAATAATAACTATAGGTTAATTGCTAGCATATATATACAATTTAATAAAGAGAATGGGTTTATTTGATGATGTCCCCGAAGAAGTAATTTGGGCAATTTTGGTTGGTGTAATTGTTTATTTGGTAAAGGTTATTTGGTTCCCACCTCCACCACCTATCATTGCAAAGAAGAAAATGCCAACATATGAAAAGAGAGACTACACACTCGAAGAGTTGACCAAGTACAATGGTACAAACGGCACACCAATCTTTGTCTCTATCAAGGGCAAGATATACGATGTCTCATATAAGAGCTCCATGTATGGCCCAGGTGGAGACTACAGCTTGTTTGCAGGACACGATGCCACCACTTGTCTTGCCAAATCCTCATTTGAAACCAAGGATCTCAATAGACCAATCACAGACACTTCTTCATTCTCTTCCGATGAAATGGAATCACTTAATGGTTGGGTATCATTCTTTGATGATAGATATGATGTTGTTGGTCATATTACTGCTGTTAAATCAACTAAATCAAATGAAAATGAAACTAGCACTAGTACTACTACCAACACTACCAACAACAACACAACTTCTTCTACTTCCTCCTCTACTACTTCATCTACTTCTACTTCTTCTACTTCTTCTGATAAAGTATTTACATTGGAAGAATTATCAAAATATAACGGTGTTAATGGAAATCAAATTTACGTTTCAGTAAATGGAAAGGTATTTGATGTCTCTTCTAAACCCGAGTTTTATGGCCCTGGAAAGAGTTACAACTTGTTTGCCGGTCACGATGCCACCACCTGTCTTGGCAAGAATAACCTCACCAAAGAATCATTGGACAAATTGGATACCACCGATTTCACTCCAGAACAAAAAGCTAATCTTGAAAAATGGCTCAAAGTCTATGAATCCAAGTATCCTTTGGTTGGATCTTTATCGATCTAATCCAGTACTATAGGTTCCTATCGTTTTTTTCTAAATTCTAAATTCCTCCCACCTCTTTTTTTTTTTTGTTTATATAAATCTTTTTTTGGTTTTGTGTAAAAAAAAAAAAATAAATATAATAATTTTTTAAAATAAAATAGATTATATATAAACTTCAATCAAATCAAATTGGTTGTACAAAGAGAGTTGATCCTTTTTCATCTTTGTAAAAAAAGGATAGATTTATTGATGTGTTTAATAATTAAAAATAAAAGGTTTGTGTTCTAATTTGACCTCCTGATGTGTATCTTCCTCCGTATGAATAATCTAATTGATAAATGGGTAAATATAAAAAGAAAAGATGATGGTAATCTATCTATTTAAAACAAAACATACCTTTTGGTTTTTTTGGTAACGATGAGAACATCTTTAAAATAATAATAATTTAAGTAGGGGGTTAGAGAGTGGTAGGGATAGAGAAATAAATAACTTAATTTACAACTTTAATTATACAAAATTTTTAAATGAATGTTTAAAATTTTATCCTCTTTTGTAATGTTGGTTGTTGGAAGATATTCGGGTAAACAATTGTAGCCCACAAAAGAGGGTTGATGAGATTTTTGATCGATAAGGAAAGACAAAAAAAAAATCTTGTGATTTTTAGGATTTCCGAAGTTTCCCAAGTTCAAACTTTACCATAAAGAAAAATAAATATTAGTTTTTATTTTAATATATATATTTTCTCGAGTTACGAAAATGGAATGAATTATAGTTATATTATATCAAGATTAATATTCTGAAGTGATAGCAGTCAAAGCTTCAGACCAAAATCTTTCATCTTTTCCAAATCGAAGTAATTGTTCGGTTGTGCAATCCGCTAAAAACCATGCACCTTCATCAATCTCTTTTCTTAATTCTCCTGATTTCCAAACTGAACATCCATAAACCATCATACATTGTTCTGGTGATATTTCCTTATTTTTAACTTTTTCACTAAAAGAAAAAGAATTAGAAAACTATCAATTAATTCAATGGTTCATTTTTACTATTACTTACCCAATATCTTTAAAATCACCACCAATATATAAACCATCTCTAATTTTTGATGAACCTAGAAGTTCTGGATATGGATGAATGATTTGACTGGAAGCGAGACCAGCGATACCTTTTACCATGTATTCTTTGTGGTCGATTGGATATGGTCCGCCACGGTACCAAGATATTTTAGAGAATGGTGAAAGAGGTCTCTTTTGTGTGAATCTAAAGTGTCGTACCAAGTTTTTAGAGTAGTTTTTCGATTGGTCTGGTTGAGGTTGATTTTGTTCCATACTCTCTTGGAGATGTCTGATAATGGGTGAAGTAGGGATTGGTTGGTTGATAATGTAACCATAGTGTCTGTCGTGTATAGAGTGGGTGATCAATACAACCGATCTGCCATACCCATTTCTCAAAGATGGATGAGATATGAGTAAAGTGCCAGGTTTAATCTCTTGTGTATCAACTGCCCAAAAGTTTGGATTTTCACTAATATCAACTGCATTACTACTACTACTGTTACTACTAGTGTTTACTTGACCAGGTATTGAATTTTCTTCTACATCTAAACTGTCTATATCTACATTATTGATGGACGATGATGGCTGTTGATGATGATGATGATGATGACCATGGTCTTGTTGTCCATCTGACTCTTTGTTTTTCAAATGTGCAAGTCTTTCAGACGATGCACCCATTTCCTCTGATTGTTCCTTTAACAAATCCTCCAAATAATCTAGCTTATTAGTCATCTTGTTGAGTTTATCGCGTTGTGATTTTTGATTTCCTCCACTACCATCCTTTTGAATATCTTTTAAAATTGATCCAAGATCAAAATCACTTGATTCTTTTTCTATATGCTACAAAAAAAAACACAAAATTAATCATTAAGAAGGAATTGATATATATATATAAATATATACCTTTTTATAATAAATATTTGCAAGGTTTAAATTTTTTAATACCATAAATCCATCACTAATCGATGTTGATACATCCTAAACAATAATAATATAAAATGTTAACAAATATATACTCTTTTTTTTTTTTTCATATGCATCGTCATTTTGATTAACATGTGTTTTGGTTGACTTACGATTGGACTTGGATAATCATGTTTAGCGTACATCTTGAATATTGTTTTAAGATTATAAGAGAATGATACGCTTGGGAGGAAAAAGGTTGGTAGTTGATTACGAAGAGTGTCAGGTGTAACAAAATAAGCTTTCAACTTTGGGTTCTTATCAAACGAATTACATTTTCTCAACAAGTTTCGATACAAGAACATTGAAAGTTTCTTGTTGTTTGCTGTAATCGTTTGTGTATTCATTGTTGTTGTCGTTGTTGTTGTTATATATATATGTTTGTATCTATCTATATATGTTGCTTCTGCGTTCTTGTGTGATTGTTGTTATTTAGTTGAGTAGGTAGTCTTTTCAAACTACCAACGTGTGTAGAAATGCTTCTATGTCAATGTATACTGCAGTATAGTATAGTATGAAAATAATGTATAACTATATTCGATCTTTGTATTATTATTATATATATATATATATTATATTATGCAAATGTATAAAGAATAAATGAAACGAAATAAAATGAATGATTCGGTGAGTTTTTAATGAAAGAGTGAAAGACGAATGATGACTTTATTGAAAATATTCATTGTACTCAAGTTGTATATAAAGATAGAGGATAGGATAGGAAGATGTTAAAGAAAATAGTATTCAATCAATGTTTGAATAATGCATGCAAATCATATACAACAATCAGTAGTAGTAGTAGTAGATCAACGACGACGACGATGATGATGATCAAGACGCCATCATCTTCATCATCATACAATACATTAAACAGAGTATCGCAAGGTTACTGTTATAACAGTAGCAGTATACTTTCATCACATACATTCAACAATACAAGAGTACATAGATTTTGTACGTCAAATAATAATAATATTAGCAACGATAATAATATTGTACAAAATGAAGATGTTGGAACACATATTGAATCATTATACAAAGTAAAAGTCAATCAAGAATCATTGGATAGATTATTTAAAGATAGTAAAATGCAATTCTCTGAATCACTATTATCATTGCAATCGACACCAGAGTACAAAATAGGCAAACAATTGTTAAATACTGGCATTGTTAAATATCTATCGGTACACTATCCAAACATGACTGAATATTTCATGGATCATTTTATTCGTTTTATATCATTACCAGTTGTAGTTTCAAACTACTTTTTAAGTAATCAATTCGATCAATATTTACATTCTAAAATACCTCAAGTATGTTCAAACAAACAAAATATACCATCAATCAATCAATCAATCTTTATTAATATTTACACCTTTTTTTAACAACAGGAAACATCATCAATCGATAGAGTAAAAATATATAATACATTATTTCTAAATTTAATTGGTACTATTGCAATTCAAACAAATGTAAGTAGATATTATATATATATAAATATATATTTAAAGTAGATATATATTTTAAAAAACATGAGTCCATAAATATTTATTACTTTGTTTGTTACAGGACGAAACAATAATTGAAAAAGAAATAATTGGAGGATTAATTAAATATTTGGATGGATTATCATTTGACCAAGTTTCAAAACAATATAAATTACCAGTGTTACAAGATCTTGCATTAAACAACCTTGATAGTAAAGAAATTCTAGTCGATGCTCCACATATCCCACCATGGTTCTACAGTATTTGTCAATTGATCATTCAACATATCGATGCTTTTACCACTCTTCAAGCAGTCCTAAATGAACATTCATTATCAAAAGCTCATTATCAGTATGTATAATAATATTAACAAAAAGTAAACAAACAAATATTAATATTTATTTGTATCTATTATTTAGATTGGTAAAAGAAGTTAATAGAGGTACAGCAAAATCATTATTCTTTCATGTTATTTATTTGATTAAACCAGATGAAACCACTGAAATCATTGGATATGGTACAGGTAAATCAATTGAAAAATCAAAAACCAACACTGCCAAGGATGCAGTTGCAAGATTCCTATATTTGAATTCGACCAAATAATGATGGAATGACAACAATATATAAATTAAATGGTATTTGGGGTCAAGTATTAAATTAAAAACACATTTTATTTTATATTTGTTTGTTTGTATCTTTCTTTTTTATTTCCATTGTTTTTAGAGCAAGACTGCAATAAGGGAGAATAATACAACCATTAAAGAAAGGATTTGGTTGTTGGCAAGAGTGACAGCGGCACCAGTAGTAGAATGTTCCTTGCTGGCAGCTTCGGATCCGGTTGTGCTCAATTGGTTGTTTGGAGTACCAGTGGTAGTGGTAGTGTTGGCAGCGGCTCCAGTGGTAGATGGTTCAGCTGATCCAGTGGTGGATGGTTCGGTCGATCCAGTGGTAGTGGAGGTACTGTTTCCAACGGTGATGGTGGACTTTAGGTTAGAGTCGTTAGAGTCGACTACATTGTAAACACCATCAGTGTTGAATTGGAAGGTGTAGGTACCTGGATTTTCATTTGTACCCTTGATGGTTGCGTCAAAGAGAGCCAAGCCTCCTGAAGATGCGACATGTGTGACAGTATGGTTACTATTGTCGGTCGTCGACCAAGTGACACTATCTCCAGCTTGTATAGTGATGTTGATTTGTGGTTGTCCAGAATTCCATTGGATCTGATTGGAAGCACCTTGACCAAGTACAACTGCCAAGGAAAAGATTAAAACGATCATTGATAATAGGAATTTCATTTTTTTTTTTTGGATTGATTGGATTCGAATTGGGAATTTAATTTAAAATATTATTCTTACAATTGTTGTTGTTTGTTTTGAATTAAATTATTAATTATTTAAATAATTTGAAAGTGATTGATTTGATTGATATTCTTTTATTCGTATGTATTGATGATATTTATACTTGTTTGGACAACTACCAAACAAATTGACAAATTCAAATTCAATTAATTTATTAATAATATCTTTTTAAGTTAATATTGTACGAGTAGAGTAGAGTATAGGAGTAGTAGTATAATAGTAGGTAGGGTTGGTGTAATCTTTAGTGATTATCATAAGAAGTTGGATAAATTAAGGCATATAGTCACGATAGGACGACCATTTTAAAATCGATTGTCCATCTGTCTTCCCCACCCCCCTTTGCTCTTCTCTCCTCCTGCCCAACTAAACAAACTCCGTTTTCATCTGTTGATTACTATAATGATCACCAACTCTTTTTATAAAAAGCTAAAAGATTGGTATCCTAGAGTTTATCCACCTTTATTTTTGGTGATTAGTGGTGTGTAGTGTAGATAGATTTGAACAAACAAAACAACCACTACATATATCTTCCTAGTTGGTGAAGGGGAGGGGTAGTTTGTAAATGGGGGTTTAACAATTCAATTGAAGTTTGATCTTACTTATGATAATTTAAATGGACGAGTGTTATACATATATTATTCCAAACCCATTGAATTCAATTTATTTAACCTATCTATTGAATGATGATTATGATGATGATGTTGACATTTTTCATTAATCATAGTGGTTGATGATGATGATGATTAATGTATATAATAGATAATTATGATGATATTATTATTAAATATTATTATTAATATTGATTATTAATTGAATTAATTAAAAAAGAAGTTCCAATTCTTTTTTCCTTTGAAATTTATTATTTAGTTTATAAATCCAAGTGACTGACACAACACCAATTTTAATTACCCCCTCAATTCAATATAGTTGGTCTTAAACGAAGTGATTCATTCTCTGTGTTTCATACCATCATTCACCCTTTCAACCTCTTCCACTTCCGGAGAAATCAGAATCAGATGTGGAAACAAGTATTGGTAATTTTTTTTGTTGTGTACAAAAAAAAAAAAAATATAATATAATTTGTTCAATGTGCCATCGGTGTATACAAAAAAGGATTGTGTGTATCCACGATCCACAGTCTGTTAATTGATTAGTTTAAACTATCTGTTTCTGGGGGTTTGATTTTATTTTATTTTTTAAAACAAAACGTTCGTTTTTTGATTTGTTTTATTATAAATGTTTTTTGAGTACTTGTTTATGGACTACATCTATCTCTCATACGTGGATAGAGACAAACGTTTCTAATGTGTTCTTCACCGAGGAACCAAGTGAGGAAACGTTCAAAACCAAGACCATAACCACCGTGTGGACAGGTACCGTATTTACGTTGGTCGGTGAACCAATAGTATTGAGATGGGTCGAGACCTTCCTTTTTGTAGGCGTCCATGAGTTGTTGGTAGTTGGCAATACGCATACTGCCACCGACGATTTCACCGACACCTGGCATCAACAAATCGGTAGATTCGGTCAATCTGTCGTCCTCTGGACAACGGGCCATGTAAAAGGCCTTCATTTCGTGTGGGAATCTGCAGAAAAAGATTGGCTTGCCAATCATGTCGTTCATCTTTCTCTCTTGAGCTTCTGGAATGTCGTCACCAAACTCAAAGTGGACGGGGACACCGTTCTCTTCCGACTTGTAGATCTTGTTCTCACGACAAAACTTGATACCCTCTTCGTAGTTCATACGCATGAATGGACGCTCGGGAATCTTGGCGTTGGGGTTGACAGTGAGGAGGAGATCCTTGTCGAGCTTAAAGAGACGCTCGGCAACGTCGCAGACGAGGAACTCGATACGGTCGAGCAAGTCGTCAAACTTGATGAATGGACTCTCGACTTCAATGTGAGTAAACTCGGCCAAATGACGACGGGTCTTGCTGGCCTCGGCACGGTACGATTGGGCAATACAAAAGGCGTCACCGACAACTGGAATCATTGTCTCGAGGTAGAGTTGAGACGATTGGGTGAGGTAGGCGGGCGAGCCAAAGAAATCGAGTGTAAACAACTCACTACCACCCTCGCAGAATGTGTTGACGAGGGTTGGTGGGGTGACTTCAAAGTAACCATTGTCATAGAAATGGTCACGGAATGCCTTCATGGCAAGTGAACGCATCTTCATGATGGCAGAGGCACGGGTACCACGCAATACAATGTGACGTTGGTCAAACATTTGGTCGACGTGTGACTCGGTGTTGATGATACCTTCGAGATCGACGTTGGACTCACCAATCAATTGCCAATAGTCGACTTGGAGCTCGACGTCTTGTGGAGCCTTCTTGCCTGGTGGTGGGACGGTGAGTGTACCGTAGAGCGAGACGGTGGCCTCTCTGATGAGTACGTCGTGGAGTGATGGATGGACGAGGTCGCCAGTCAAAACACATTGCAAGAAACCAGTGCCATCTCTAAGCTTGATGAAACCAACACTCTTTTGAATACGAGCTTCGTGCAACCAACCCTTAATATGTACACGTTGACCTTGAATCTTTGGTGAACAGTCACGAATCTTGACTTCCTTGGCTGGGGCAGCACCGGCTGGCTCCTTTAATGTGATCTTTTCCAATGGCTCGGCAGCCTTTTGTTGTACAACTACCACCTTTTTAACCTTTTCCTCAACCTTTTTTGGTCCCAATACTTCAGTCAACTTGAGGTTGAGTTGAACAATAACTTGACTCATATCAGCCCATTTTAATTGTTCTTTTAATGGAGTTGAAAGATCTCCCATTGGAATATGCCATCTAAATTTGAAACAAATATTGTTAGTTTAATTATAATTATACTTCTATATTTCTATCTCTTCTTCTTTGTTTTCATACTTTTTCTCTTCAATTTCAGCCTTCTTTTGAACAAACAATTTGTCAACGGCTTGAGCGATTTGTTCGACGGTGACTTCAGCACCAATACCACATTCAGTCTTGAAGGTAGAATCATCAAAGGTTGGATGATCCTTGAGGTATTTGAGGGCAGCTTGGAATTGTTGTGTCACCTTGAATGCACCTTGACCAATGTATTTGGCGACGTGTGCACGACTGGGTGATTGAGCAACAGCAGAGGTGGCCAATTGGTAGACATAGTTACCGATAGCCTTGTCGCAACCACCTGAAACACCAGCTTCATTGATGACAGCCTTGAGTGTAGCAGTCAATTCTGGGTTCTTGACAGTATCCTTTGATTTCTTTTCATCTAATCCGATCGAACGGAATAATGTAACATCTGCTTCAGACATTTCTTTCTCTATCTAATCTTCTATATATATAAATATGTAAAAACGTTAAATATAATATCTCTTTTTTCTTATACAAAAGAAGAGAATGCGATAATTAATTATTAATAATATTGATACTAAAAGAGGAAGAAGTAAAGTTTGAGTAAAGTGCGATACCTTTTCATCATCGTCCAAGAGAGAGAAGTGCTCAAGAAACAATTTTTTTGTTTTTTTTTTAATCCTGTCCTGTCTCACAATACTCAAATTATTCCTGCTTGTGTCAAATAAGCAACACGAAAATCATTTGAATTTCTCAATAAAAAGGGTATTGGTTCAATTAATTTTAAAA
Organism: Cavenderia fasciculata; assembly: GCF_000203815.1. Lineage (NCBI taxonomy): Eukaryota > Evosea > Eumycetozoa > Acytosteliales > Cavenderiaceae > Cavenderia > Cavenderia fasciculata. The sequence goes on from NW_004457624.1 coordinate 1,238,033, forward strand.
AAGTATAGAAGTATACTTTTTTTTTTTTAATACAATACTTTCTTTATTTTCTTTTATGATCATTCGAATTGCTCACAAAATATAATAATAAAAACAAATACTTGCTGCAATCCGAAAGTTTTGTCGTCAAAATCATCGTTCGTCTTTTTTTTTTTTTGATTATTTTTAAAACCAAACTTACTACTAACTAGTTAGATATAATATATTTATTTATTTATATAGAGGTTTAAGAAGCTAGCTAACTTGTTCTTTTACCCTTTTTAAACAAATTCGATAAATAACTAAACTTATTTAAATTGTTGACATTTCAACAGCAATAATATTTGTATAAACGAATCCTCCTCCCATTGAAGTATCGGTTTTTTTTTAATCGTTCTTCTCTCTTTTAAAATCCTCCTCCACACACGCATCACATACATATATATACATACATAGAGTAACTCAACCATGGCTCAAGGTGATTACATTGAATTACATAGAAAGAGATTTGGTCGTAGATTCGATCATTTTGAAAAATTGTATGTAAACCAACAAACAAACACAAACAAACAAACACAAACGAATTGATTCAAATATCTAATATACTATTACTTTTACTTTGTTACTTTTTATTAATTTTCTTTTAGACGTAAAAAGACAGCAAGAGAAGGTCACAAGAGATCAGCATTGGCACAGAAATTGACAGGTTTCAAGGCCAAGCTATTAAATAAGAAGAGATATGCAGAAAAGGCGGCTATGAAGAAGCAGATTGCTCTTCATCAAGAAAGAACAAACAAAAAGGCATCGACAGACAATATTAAAGAGGGAGCAGTTCCATCATACTTGTTGGACAGAGAAGGTGTATCGAGAGCCAAGGTACTCTCTAACATGGTCAAGCAAAAGAGAAAGGAAAAGGCAGGCAAGTGGAACGTCCCATTGCCCAAGGTTAGGGCCATCAGCGAAGATGAAATGTTCAAGGTTATTCGTACCGGTAAGAGACAAAAGAAGGCTTGGAAGCGTATGGTCACAAAGGTGACCTTTGTCGGCGAAGGTTTCACTCGTAAACCACCTAAATACGAACGTTTCATTCGTCCCACTGGTCTTCGTTTCAAAAAGGCCAACGTCACTCATCCAGAACTCAAATCTACCTTTTATCTCGATATCCTCTCGGTCAAAAAGAACCCACAGTCACCTACATACACTCAACTTGGTGTCATCACCAAGGGTACAATCATCGAAGTCAACGTTTCAGATCTTGGTTTGGTCACTCAGACGGGTAAGGTCGTTTGGGGTAAATACGCTCAAGTCACCAATAATCCTGAAAATGATGGTACCATCAATGCTCTTTTATTAGTCTAAAAAATAAATATACAAATATTCAATACAATTCATTATTATTATTATTATTATTATCTGATATATTAATCTATCTTTGATTGTTTCTTTTGTTTTGTTTTGTTTTAAAAAATTAATATTAATTTATTATGTATAAATTTTTGATTTTTGGTTATTATTATTTCTTTGTGGAATACAATATTGTTGTTGTTGTATTCTACAATAGATGATTCTGTTGTTTTTTTAACCCCATTGATGACCTCTTCTTCCACCATGAGAATGACCATGACCACCACCACCACTGTGACTGTGACCATGACCTCTTGAACTTTGTCTTTGTTGTTGGAAACCAAATGGACTACCTCCAAAATCGTCATCGTCTCCCATACCACCAAAATGCATGCCACCCATGCCGCCCATGCCACCCATACCGCCCATACCTCCCATACCGCCCATGCCACCACGTTGGGCAAAGAACATGTTGAATATTTGGCTAGGATCGACACCGCCAAAACCTCCCATGCCGCCCATATCTTCGGCGTCAAAGGGTATTCCATTTTCGTCTTGACCCATGTCGTATCTTTGTTTCTTCTTTGGATCGCTCAATATAGAGTATGCCTCGCCGACATCCTTGAACATTTTTTCGGCGTGTGCCTTTTCGGCTTCGGGGATGGTACTATTTTTGTCTGGATGGTATTGGAGCGCCAACTTTCTGTAGGCCTTTTTAATATCAACTTCATTGCAGTCTTTGGCAACACCCAAGATCTTGTAATAGTCCTTTCTTGCTGCCTTTTTGAGTGCAATCTTGGCCTCTTTAAGGTTTCTTCTAATATCGTCGCTTTCGTCCAATCCCTTGGCCTTTTCCAAATCTCTTACTGCGTCTTCGTACATTTCTTGTTTCATATATAATTGTGCTCTTCTTGTCATTGCCTTTACATAGTTTGGATCCAATTCCAATGCCTTTGTACAATCATCAATTGCTTCTCTTGTTTTATTCAACTAAATTTAGAAAAAATAAGTTAGGTTTTGTTGTTGGGTTAGTTTTCAATCAATGTAATGATCATTATATTATATTTCTATCTACATACTTGAACGGCAGTAGCAGCTCTATTATTATAAATTTGAGCATTGAGAGTATCAAACTTTGGATCGATTTCAAGTGCTTCGCTGAAAAGCTCGTATGCTTTTTCATAGTCCTTGGCGACGAATGCCTCGTTACCAGCCTTTTTCTTGGCTTCCAAGTTATTTAATTTTTTCAAAGCGACACGACTATCACTGAAATCTGGATCGTACACCAAAGAGTTCTTAAAATGTTGTGCAGCTGATGCCATATTGTTACTGTAATATAATGCCAAACCTCTGACATATAATAATTCTGGGTTCATTTGATCATCTTGTAATAGTTGTCTAAACAAAAAAAATAAAATAATTATATTAATATTTATATATATATTTTTGGTCGATCGATCGATTGATATATCGATAATATATCTATGATATAGTTGTTTTTTTTTTGTATACATACGACATTAAATTTTGAGCCTTTCCATAATGCTTGTTTTCAATTAATAATTTACCCTTTAATATGTTGGAGGCAAGGTGATATTTGGCATAGTTTAAGACTTGTTCGATTTCAGAGAGAGCCAAAGTTGGATTGCTTTCATAGTGGTCCTTTGCGTTTTGTAATTGTTTCTCAACGTTTGCAATTGTGTTCTTTTCGGTCAAGAGTTCGTGGTTCATTGGATCGACAACCAATCCAGAGACAATGACGGTCTTTGCCTCTTCGAATTTACCCAATTGTACCAATGCCTTGGCTTCACGGGTGTATCCCTTGATAAAGGTCTTGTCGACAGTCAATGCCTTTTGAGAGTCTGCAATACAATCTCTTAATGACCCCTTGGTTGCAATTGCCAAGTGTGCTGCTGCTCTATTACCATAATATGCCGCTATTGTTCCATTTGATTTTTCTAAAAGTATGTTTTAAAAAAATAACATATGATTTTAGTAAGTAAGTAAGTACATGTGATATCTATTTAATATATTATATTATATTAATATATATCTCGACGACTATATCTTATATATCTTTGTAAAAAGTAGTCGTAGTATCAATGTAGTTGCTATTCTCTTTCATTCAACTTACCAATAGCTTCTGTAAAACATCGAATTGCATCATTGTATCTTTGATGTTTGAAGTGTTCGTTTCCCTTGTTCTTTAACTCTTCGTGGCTGTATTCGACTTCCATTTCTCTTTATCTCTGTCTTTAGTTTACTGCTGCTGTAAAGTTGGATGAAATGTTATGTGTATTTAAAAAAAAATTGAAAATGAATGAGATGGTGAATTCGACGATTCAGGCTCTAATAATAAATAATAATAAATATTTTAAATTAATAAATATTTATAAATTTGTTGAGTGAAGGGTATATAGATAGATAAATAGATTTATAGGTATATATTATGTTCTATTAAGAATTGAATATATTAAATAATCACGACTAAAAAGTGAGTATAGTATCAAGAGCAATCTTGAGTGTAATGTGTGAGTCGTTAGTCTTTCTTTGACTTTGAACGAAAATTCATTGTTTTTTCATCGGATTTCCCTGCTTAAAAAAAAATGTTTTTTTGGGTCTGTGGATACATGGAACGCATATTCGATGTTTTATATATTTTTACAAAAATCACTTTTATTTTTAAAATACTATTTAATACATGTGTGTGTATGATGAATGATTGATGAGGTATCATCGTTTTTGTTTTTTTTTTTTTTCTTTTTTTTTTTGTACATATGATATTATTAATTGTTTGTTTGTTTAATTAAACTTTCTAGAATTATTACTATTCATCCAATGTTTGTAGAGATTCTTTAATTTCTTTTGGGAGAGGGTGAGGGAAGTATCGGGAGTTACACATTCAACACCATGTGGATTGAGGTAGATGCCAAATGGATAGAAACTGGATGTTTTACCATGCTCCTCTTTGAGAACCTTGACTAATGGATTATCGATGCACATAAAGAGACCAAATGGGGTGTTTGGACAACGGTAAGAGTGGATAAAGCTGCTGCCCTTGCAATTGTCAGAGACACAGAAACGCAAACCACAAAACATGCAGACTGATTTCTTAAGATTTTTGCAGTGGTCGCAGTGGCCACCATCCAAGTTGACACGCAAAAAGTCAATATAACGTTCGGGAAGGTTGATAAACTTGGGCAAGTGCTTAAAGGATGATGGTGGAGGATAGACACCTACAAACTTGGATCCCTTTGGTGTATTGACTAGTGAGCAGTAGTGATCAATCAATGGTGTAAAGTCCATGGCCGATACAAACTTGTCGATCGAGTTGACATTGAGGTACTCTTTCATCTTGCCAAAATCAGAGAAATCTTCAATGGAAATGGTGGCTTGTGGACTATCGGCTGTGACGGGTAGGTAAAACTCACGGAACAGGTACATCTTACGGAGGTATGGTAGGATCTGGTCGTTAAAGTCTTCAATGGCCTCTGGGCCGAGTGGATTGGCCTTGACATCGTTGATAAAGGCAGTGAGCGACTTTTTGGTGATATCAGCGTGGCCAACTGTACGCATCATGTGCATGATGAGCATGTTAAAGAGATAGACTGTGTAACCGTGTGCGATACAGTTGAATGGATCACAGTTGGAGAGATACACTTGGTAGGTCGAAGCGATAAATGGGTCCATTAAAAAGAGGTAGCTGCTCTCCATTGGCAAGTGTCCTTCTTGGATAGGTGGCACGTTGCATGCCATGATGACGTTGAAGAGACGTTTGAGTGTTGCCACTTCCTTGTTAAACTCGGTTTGTTTCATCAAAAAGTATGGACTGTCCGAGTAGAGTGACGTCTTTCTAGACTTGAGTTCGAGTGTCTCGATGTTTTGCAATACATACTTCCACATGTATCTCTCAATCACCGTAGCATTCTCCTTGTTCATAAAGAGGAAAAAGTCAAACTTGCACAAAGCAGTGTAAAAGAGTTTACGTGCTTCGAGCGATTCGATAGTGTTGTCAACTGTGAGTGGAATGATAACATTGGATGGCAACGAACACAATGGGCAAGAGAATCCATCTTCAAAGGTTGGATGTAGTTTTCTCAAACAGGTTTGATGAACATTATGAGAACACGAAGAGATGTAGGTAGATGCGGAACGGTAAAAGAGGAAACAAGCAAACAACGATGGCTCGTCACCCTTGTTGGGGAGGTATGGTAGAGATCCTGGATTGATCTCATTGTAATAGTACTCGTCCAAAAAGTTGACATAGGCATCTGGAAGAGTTTCATCGGCAATGTGACGTTCGACTTCCAACTTGTTGTGTAATTGAGATGTAGATGTAATATCAATGTATCCAATAGAGTAGAGGATCTCTTGTTCCTTTCCAGTTTGACAAATAATACAACATTCATCGAGATTGACTGGTTCTTGATGAGCATGTTCTTCATCATCATCAAATATCTCCTTGATCTTGAGTAGTGATGGATTTGGTGGTGACATTATTGGTACATTCTTAATCTCTTCCAAAGGTTCTTCTTCTTCCTCTTCCTCTTCTTCATCAAATTCTTCGATTTTAGTTTTTTCAATCTTTGGTTCTACAATCTTTGGTTTTTCAATCTCTTCAATTTCTTCTTCTTCATCTTCTTGTTTCTTAGTTGAAGTTGTAGTAGTAGTGGTAGTCGTAGTAGTAGTAGTAGTAGAGGTTGATTCTTCTTCTTCTTCCTCTTCTTCACCTTCAACCTTTTCTTTCTTTTCAACCTTTACCTTTTCCAACTTTTCTTCATCATTGATATTTGCTGGGGGAGTAGAAACAATACTTGAAATGGTTGGTGAACTTGGTTCTAGTTTACCTTCAGCAGCTGATAAAAAGTATTGTTGTTGTTGACGCATTTGTTCGAGAATCTTTTTACGCTTATCCGAGATGGATTTCTTTTGATCGATTTCCTCTTGAGAGGTTTGAGTTGATTGACCGAGTTCAACACCAACATCCTTGATGTATTGTTTAATGTTGGCATTAAAGTCACCGAGCATAGTAAAGATGTAACGAAGAGCAGCCTTTTTCTCCACGTTGAGTGACTGTTTGGTGGATTGCCAAATTTCAATCAACAAATCCAAAAGCGATGTTTGCTTTTTGTCTTGTCCAACGGCCAATTCAACATTGTACTTTTTGATGACATTGAAAAAGGAGAGTTTTCTTGGTGTAACCCATTCCAATTTGTTTTCGAGTGCATAAAACTCGTCGATCGATTTTTGAATCTCTTCCTTGCCCTCTAGTGTTGGGAGATGTTCATCGTGGAAGGTCTTGAGACCCGAAGCCAAGATGTAGAGGAAGTCGTTGGCAACGATATCAGTCTTTTTGAGCAATAATCTAATGACTGGCAACAAATCAAATGAATCGTCGTATCCGATATAGTCGTTGTGGAGGAACTCTAAAAGGACGGCAAACACAATTTCAAAGAGTGTTGGATCGTCAAACACATCTTGAACGGCCTTGAATTGTGGCTTGAGTGGTGTAAGAGTGGGAGGAATGGGGAATTCGTCTGGAATGTCGTTACGCTTTTGGTATTCCTTGTAGTTTTGAATGGTTCTAGACTTTAGAATATTCTTGTATTTGAGTGAAAGGAATGGATAAAACAAATCAACATCCTTCCAATATTCATCCTTTAATACTCTAACTTGTTCCTTTTTAACTGATACCTCTTCAACTATCTTTTTAATGGTTGATGGTGGTGTTTCTTTAAATATAAATCCTAATTTTAGCTAAAGTAATAATATATTAATATTAATTGATATCAATCTTTTTTTCTAAAACTCCTCTCTTCTTACATTTTCTAAAATAAAGAAACCAGATGAAATAACTTGAATCATATGATATCTAATTTCATCTTCAGTTGGATTAACAGTACCTCTAACTTGGAATGATGAAATTAATAAAGCAAATAATTCATTAAATGCTGTACTATTGTCTAAAAAATTAAAAAAAAAAAAAATATTAATAAAAAGAATTAATGAATAAATGAATGTTTCTATCTTTTTCTACTTTTTACTTACTATAAATATCAACAGAAGTAATAACATTGAAAAAAGTATGAAGATAATGTCTTGGACCTAAGATCATAAGACCTACTTGAAGAGCAAAGAGATCACACATCATGGTTGGATCAGTGAGGAATTCAGTTGATTGTTGTGACTTTAAAAGGTTTTCCTTTGGATCATATGATGGATCATAAGAGATGTAACAAACTCTGAAAAGCAGTACAGTGTTGACCATATTGACAACATCTTCAGTTGTATAGACAGATTTGATGGTATCAACCAATCCAACATGACTACCTTCCAAAATAACATTACAAAGCATTCTATACAATGGGAAATGAACTGGAATTTCACTATACTTGAATTTTTGGAAGAAATCTTGGTGTGGTAATTTTAATCTAAAAACAAAAAAGAAACAAAACAAATGTAATTAGAATTGTGAAATATCAAATATTTTTTGATCTATCTATCATTTCTTTCTTACCCATTTCTTTCAAAAAGTGGTGGATAAACAAGTTTGTTGATTTGACCAATGATTGCCAAAGATAATTTAGCAGGGGTATCTGGTTTCTCTGGTTTTTGAACTTCGACAAGATTCTTGATCGATGACATGAGTTTGTGTTCGAGGGCAACGAGGAAACAGGTTGTAGTGATGGTTGGATCAACAAATTGAGGAGATGTAAAGTTATGAAGAGCCAATGCAAACTCCAAGTACAACTTGATCATATTATCATGTTCTACAAAGTATTTTCCAACTTGTTTGTTTTTGAATAGTTTTGGTACACATGTTAGATCGGTTTGTAACATTACCTCTTTTTCAATTTGTTTATCTGATTTATAAAATGGTTCTAAAAGTTTCATATAATCTTTCTATAAAATATAAAAGAAATAACAAAAAGAATAAGTATTGCAAGTTGAGTTGTTAATTATTTGTTTGCTTTCATACATGAGTTTTAAAAATTAATTCTAAAAAGTTATTTGAAGATAGACCAGTAGTAAATGGAATGAGGATGGAAGAGGTTTCAAGATAGAATGAACCAATCAACATTGTGATTTCAGTAGAGAGGGTGTCACGTGGCGTAAAGATGTCGACATAGTTTTTGAGGTACTCTTCAAAGAGAACAAAACGAAAGAGACGATGATTGTCGATCAAGAGTGTAAGGAGATCGAGAAAGTACTCGAGAAGGTTTGGTCTACGGAAAATGTAGGAGAGGAAATGGTGCGACTCCAACATGACATTCTCATTGGTTGCGTAGGGGAGTGGAAGTGGAGAGTTGAGGTCAAAGTTGTTATAGTCGAGACGTTGTGACGACACTTCCTGCGAGATGATGTGAATTAAGATGGATGAACGTGATGCGAGGAAGGCGAGCCATTCGAGAATCGTCTCAACGTTTGGCTTGTTGGCTTCAAAGTCGGCAGGCACCGCAGTCACTCTTTGCAAATAGGCAAATATATATCTGAAAAACAAATGCAAATCCTTTTGGACAAATGGCTGTACCGATCGGAACTGCTTGATCTGATTGTCTTCGTCCACATTCTGATGGTCGATACAGAACCCATGTGGATTGACCGACTCGGCATTACCACAATCACAAACAGCTGACGAGTTTTCTCCAACTGTAAATGAATGATTCTCATCAATATGTGGTCCATTAAAGAAACACGTTGCGCCTAAAAAAAGTAAGTAAAAGTAAAAGTATAAGTATATTGATAATAATTAAACAAAAGGTTTTATATTATATATTAAGTTTACTTACAGAAACAACTGTTTTCAGTATTTGTACAAGTTAGACAGGTAAAGAACCATGATGATTTGTTTCTTGTTTCTACAAGTATGTTTGTTCAATTATGTATGTTAGCTATGTATGAGATATATGTTTCATTTAATTTAAATGTTTACATACCAAATTGACATTTTAAAGTGTCTTCTGATGGATATTTATCAAAGAATGACTCAATCTCCATAAAACAACAACGCTTGAATAAACCTTCGAGCAAATCAACCGTTATCTTTAGGTCTTTTGCACTGAGTTCATCGAGGACAGTCTTTAATGGAGGTGGTTCTCGAAGCAAGTCAGTTCCCCCAACCAAAGATACCGGTGAAGAAGTATCGTAGGCAGACGATGGTGAAGTAGCTCCATTGCTTGAGGTGTCGCTTAAAGGTTGTCCAGAATCACCACCACGTTGTTGTTGTTGATTTTGGTTCGATCCGCTCTTTGCTGCAGAGTTTGTATTACCCATCTCTCTCTGCTAAATATTACTTCTATACAACTAAACTAAACTATATTACTTATACAACTTATACAACTCAACTATATATATTAAAAACAAATACAATATTACGATAATGATGATATCTACAAGGTGTTGTGAGTGATGTTAGGTTTGGTTTGTTGTTGTATTATAATAGATTGATTGGTGTTGAAAGAAAGATAAAGATAATAAGATAGATTGATGTGTTAAAAGTGTGAAGATTGAGGAGGAGCCGTTCAATTCAGCTAAATTAGTTGCAAAAATAAAATTACAGGTTTCTCAGTATTGTCCCATTTTTCATCATAGCAATGATGACATAATAGTTATATTATCTAAAAGTATCACAAGACAAGATATCAAATGATCAAGACTACATATTCATTGGTTGGTCGGTCATTAATACCACCATTTAATAATATAAATATAAAAATATAAATAAATAAATATAAATAGTAGTTTTTAATAATAACCTCGATTTTAGTTAGGGAAAAAATGAGAGTTGAATCAGTTATTCGTCGAAAGTAGGACACTTTCGTTTCATTCATTCTTTCATTCATTCATTTGTTTAGAGCTATTATTAATATATATTTATATCTTATATTGAATGATGGCTGATAACACAACTAATCCACCAACTACAGATACTACTACAACTACAACAAGTCAAGATGCAGTTTATTGGGCACCACTAAAACCATTGACAACACCACTTGTCTTTCAATTGGCTGATACTAGACCTACAGTATGTGCAGTCAAGTTCCCATGTTTGTTGTGTGAACATGTAGAATATGAATCTAGACCTACATTGGAGCACTTGTTGGTAGAACACAAGCTCGTTATTGCCGATGTCAACTCGGTTGCCAACCTTTCATCCTATCTCTTTCACTGGCGTTCACTTATGAAGGACAAGCCTATTGCACACTACACAACCACCATTCACACGCAACAAACCCCTTCTGCACCACCAACCAACTATTATCTCCTCTCTGACGTTCTCCAAGAGGATCAAGCACTCAGACGTAAACTTCAAACCGAGAGACTCAGCTTTGTCCTCGATCAACAACACCGTGAACGTACCGATCCATCCTTTTCCTCTTCTTGTCCAATGTGTTTGGAAGAATTCAAAGGTGATAGATCCGCTGTTAGTTCTCATTTATTCGAACAACATAGGTATGTTGGTCAAACAAACAAAACAATTTTTCAAAACAAAAACGAGTATTAACTTTATTCAATTTATTCTTGATACTTTAGTTTTAATATTGGATTACCAGACAATTTAGTAAATATTAATGAATTGTTGGATTTATTAAAAGAGAAATATGATATTTGTCAATGTTTGTATTGTGAAAAGATTTTCAAGAGTCAAGCAGTCTTGAAACAACATATGAAAAAGAAGAAACATGTACGTCTCAATCCACACAATACAGAGTACGATCGATTCTATCTCTTAAACTATCTCGAACCTGGAAAGAATTGGGAGGAAATTAAAAAGGAAAAGGATGTTGAGGATGAAGATGAAAAGGATGATATCCTCTCTCAAGATACCGATGGTGAGAGTAATGTTGATAATACAGTTGATGAAAATGATAAAGTGTATGTACAGATATAAACATATTCTTATATCGATTAAATTAATATTTAAATTAATATTCTCTTTAGTGCACAATGGGAAGATTGGGAGGAAAATTCAGATGATGAACCAGATCACCAAATTGTTTGTTTATACTGTCCAAATCAATACGACACTCAAGATGATATTTTAAATCATATGATTAAAACTCACAAGTTTGATTTATTTAAAGTTAGAAAAGATCAAAGTATGTTTAGATAGTTAATAATACCATAAATTATTGTCTACTAATTATTATTGAATCTTTATTTAGATTTAGATTACTATGACTCTATTAAATTAATTAATTTTATTAGAAGACAATCCTATGAATTAAATTGTCCAATGTGTGGATTAAAACACCAAGATGAGGCAGATTTAAACAAACATATTCAATCAAATGACCATGTTGGTGTTGACAAGAACAACGAGATGTGGCGTGATGCTCAATTCCTTTTCCCAACCTATGAGAACGACAGTCTCTTGCGTAGTTTTGAAGATTTCGAGGATCAAGCATATGAACAAGAATGGCAAGAAGATGAGAATAAATACCAAGAAGAAATGATGGAAGAACTCAAATTTGAAAGAGAACTGGTTCTTGAAAGACTTACAAAAGCCAATGTTCAACTACCAATTTAAATCCAAAAAAGACCAACAACAACAACAAGAATATGATTCAATCAATACAATAACCAACCACATATATATATTATTTGTATATTAATTTAATTGACCAAATTTGTCTTCTTGTATGAATGAATGATCTTTTCCTATCTTTTCTATTTATAAATCTTCAATATATTACCTAATTTGAGAAAAACTAAAACTCGAGTCTCAAGATGGGTGATGATCATCAATTTTTAAAGTAGTTACTACTTTCATTCATTGTATATTGCTTAGTTAGGTTACTCATCTAGATATTTTATAAACAACAACTCTAACATGGTATGAACACATTCAGTACTCAGCACAAATGTCACAGGTTACTAATATGATCTGATCATTATCATTCTTCATACAGTATGAAATTACAAAGAAAATAACAGGTGCACATGAAGAAGGTATCTGGTGTGTATCATGGAAAGGTGATACTGTTGCTACAGGTGGTATGAGCTCAAAGGTAAAGACTTGGTATGTATCGATCGATCGTGTAGAAATAATACAGTCAGTAATAGAATAGGTGCAAGATTTTAACACTTTTACATTCAACACTCTCTCTCTCTCTTAGGAATGCTACATCTACCAACTTCCTTACAGATAGAAAGACATTCACCAATCATACATTGGGTGTGTCTTCATTGGATATAGATGAGAATTGTCAAAGTATGTCATGATAAGATCAATCTTGGATGTAATGTATCTCATTATCTAATATATAATCTTTCTCTTTTCTTTTAACTTTAAAAGACTTTGTAACTAGTGGATTAGATTCACATGTAAGATTATGGAATTTAACAGATAATACATTATCAAAGGATATTGATGTTGGACCACGTGTGTATTTTAAAACAAACAAACAAACAAATGTGATGACAGATTTAATTAACATTTCTTATCATTTCATTTATATAGTTGGAACATGGTCAACAGCATTTAGTCCAAAAGGAGATATATTTGTAACAGTATCACAAAAGGGAGCAGTCAATATATGGTCAAGCAAGACAGGCGATAAAATTAGAACATTCCAAACTGGCACTCCATCCAAAGTATCGATATTGAATGCAACCTATTCTCCCAAAGACAATCATATAGCATGTGCTGGTAGCGATGGTGTTGTCTCAATCTATGATGTTGAAACTGGCAAAAGAGTCAACAATTTCAACGCTCATTCTACATCTATTCGTTCGATCTGTTACTCTCCAGACGGCGCCACTATATTTACTGCCTCTGAAGACACCCAAATACGTATCTCTGATCCACTCAGCAGCAGTGGTTCCATAGCATCCTTCCAAGGACATTCATCTTGGGTACTTTCAGTTGCATGTTCAAATGATGGAAAGAAAATAGCTTCAGGGTATGAATAATGATGATAGAGACGAAGAAGAGAACTTTAAAAATGCACATGTTCAATTTTGACTAATACTGTATCTTTTCTTTTCTTTCTTCTTTATATATAAACAAAACAGATCAAGTGATCGTAGAGTTAAGATTTGGGATATTTCAACTAGAAAGTGTGATCACACATTCCAAGATCATGCCGACCAGGTATGGGGTGTTGCATGGTCACCCGATGGATCTAAATTGGTTTCAGTTTCTGATGATTGTAGTATGATTGGTTACTCTATCAAACAATAAAGATAATAATAATAAATATATATATTTAATTATTATATTATATCAATAAAAAGATAGATATAAAAAGAAGATAAGATAATTAATTAATGTTGCTATTAATAATATTATAAATAATATATTATCTTGATTAATTGATGGATGGGATTCATTAACTTGAGATGGTTGAAGATCTTTTTTTCTACCAAACCAGCCTGTGTAACCCCGATCGCCCTTATCCTTCTAATTGTCAGTGGAGGTTGTTTTTTGTTGCATGCGTAATGTTTTGTTGTCAAGTTTTTTTGCACAGCCATCCCAACAACAATTTTTAATAAATTATTTTTTTTGCGACCAACCGCCTTTCTCTCTCAGCTCTGCAACACCTCTCTGCACATAGTAACCTTTGTTTAAAGCTAAAACAAATAGCAACACCAACAAACTATTACATCGTATCTACGAAAACGAAAGAGATCACTCATCCATCACTTTACTTTTAATATATTAAATATAAATAAATACTTTATTATTAGAACCATTCATACAATTTACTTTACTCGTATAATTGTTACTCAAGTCACAACCAAAACAAACAAAACACCCTTTTATTGTTACCATTATATGCATAGCAATCAACTATATTCTTTTCTTCAGAGAAAGATAGGAGCTGTCAAACATATCTGTCATAGTAGTTATAGTGGTTGGCAAGAATAAATAATTTATACAAACAACAATAATTTATACATATACATATAAATATACATACACACAAGTAGTTAGTAATAATAATAATACATACAATACATACAAGTATAAAATGAACTTTTCATCAGACTTTATTAACATTTCAAACGAGATTGAGTCTTTTAACAATACTCTAAATGAAATGTTGTCTGTTTGGAATGATCCAAATGTTGTACCTCAAAATAATGTAGTCAACAAGAATAATAATAATAGTATTAATAATAATAATAATATGATGTCTTTAAATAGTTCACAACAATTAGAGGCAAATATTAATTTAATACTCAATAATAATAATAATAATAATAATAATAGTACCAATAGTAATAATACTACAACCAATACTACAATATTCAAACAGTCACAACCAAATCATGGTAGATCATTCCTAGTCAGTAGTAATTCACATTTGGAGAGCTTCTTGCTTGACAATCCATCTCTTTTCCAAAGCGACGATGCTATTGGCAAGATGTCCAAGGTTATCAACGAGATCAACAGAGAGTCAAAGGGCTTCCAACCAGTTGAGATTGTCCCACTCAAGAACTTTTCTACTGCTGCCCCCTCCACCGAACAACAACCATCCTTGCCATCATTCTCCTCCATTCCATCGTTTTCTCTCGACACTACCAAACTCGAAGAGTTAAAGACCGACCTTTCCTTCCTCGACCCAATCCTCTCTATTCCATACGCCAATCATAACAACATGCTCCCAATATTAAATAATAATCAACCAACAACAATGAATATCATTCCAACTCCTCAACTACAACAACAACAACAACCACAACAACAACAACAACAAGAACCAATTTATAATATTGATTATAATCAAAATAATAATAATAATAATATTCAAAATGATATGATTGATTATATTATGCCAATTAAACAAGAGAATAATAGTGGTCCAATTAGACATGCCAATCAATTTGATCGTTCACCAGTTCAACCAGACTCGACTATGGTCACCTTGTCCACTGCTCAATTGTCATCGTTTACATCGATGGAGATGGAAGACTATGCCACAGCCAGTAGTGTCGGAAAGAACTTGTCAACCTCTGAGAGAAAGGATATTAGACGTCAAAAACGTCTCATCAAAAATAGAGAGTCTGCCCATCTTTCGCGCCAACGCAAGAGAGAACGTCTCACCGATCTCGAACACCACGTCGAAGAGCTCACTCAAAACTCGTCAAAGTTGACAGGTCTTCTTGGTGGCCTCGAAAACGAGAACCTTGTCCTCAACGCCGAGGTCAGTCAATTGGTCGATGTCATTAAAGATTCTCCAGTCCTCTCTGCTCTCTTTGTCCATTCCACCTTTGGATCACTTAGAAACAATCAACCATATAGAAGAGAAGTACAAGTTACTCTCTAAACCAGCAAACAACATACCGCCAATCGAATATTCTTTTTAATTTATTTCCATAACAAACCAAATAACCTTTTATTCTCTCTCTTCACACAAAATGTTTTGTTGTTGTTTTTCAACAAATCAATAATAATTATAATAATAATCCACATACACAATCAATCTACCAACATTAGTACATAATAGTTACAGATGTTTTATTAAACCAAACCAAACCAAACCAACTCCAACTCCAATACCCCAAAATATCATATCGATATTAAATCAACTCACCAATCACCATACAACGTCTGTATATAATGAATAACAACACGATCCATCATCATCATAACAATAACAATAATAATAACAATATATTATAATATTAATGTAAAAATAAATATTTCTTTCTACAAAAAAATGGTCTTATTTCCTTCTTTCTTTCTTTTTGTTGTTATTATTTACTTCTGTCTGTTATGCACTTTCTTTTATTATTAAATAAATATATAATTATTTGTATGTATTTAATAGATAGATATATAAGTTTGTTAATTTCGTATGTATGTATGAATGAATGAGAAGGTTTTCTATCCAACGTCCAAAGTCTTGCCAGCAATAGATTGGTTCTTGAAGACATTGATTCGATTTTCCACTGACCACATATTTATTTATCATCAATGGTCCATAGAATTTTAACATTTTTTTTCAACAATATTATTTTTCAACATCCATTTCTATTTATAAATAATAATTCATATGTGTCCACATGGTCATTCTAACCTAAGTGAGAATATTTCATTGGTACTAGCTTTTTTGAGAGGTGTATAACCACCAAATGTAATCAATTGATCTTTAAAGATGACTGAGCAATTTTGTCCCAACCCAATGCTCTCCATTTGATCGATATTGCTGTACGACATTTTAGTCCAATGTTGATGTTTAGCATCGAATTCATGTATCTCTTGAAAATAATTGTTTCTATCCCATCCTCCATATAAATAAAACTTTCCTTTATGTTCAATCATTGATGATCTTGACCTTCCACTTGGTACATCTCCACCACATTTTAATTCTTCCCATATACAAGTATCTAAGAAAAAAATAATATAATATTAGTATTATTACTTCTTGTTGATCAATAATAATTTCTTACCAAGATCAAGTTTAAACATTGAATTAAAATAAGAAGCTGGTTTATCAGTATCGAAACCACCAAATAGGTATAATGAATGATTATAAAACAAACTACAATGTGCTCTTCTTTGATGTGGAATTGTACCAGAAACAGTTACCAATGACCAATGTTTTGTTACTAAAGTAATTGATTAATTGATTGATTGTTTGATTAATATTGATTAATTGATATAATGTTTACATTTCAAGTTTTGTTTATTCTTTTTACTTACATAGATCTAATGAATATAATTTATTATTTGATTTACATCCATCCCATCCCCCAAAAACATACATATTATCGTTATATACAATGGCAGTGTGTGCAGATCTTGGAGATGGACCATTTCCTTTGGTTTCAAAGACTGTTAAACTATTTAAATTGATATCATATTGATAAACAATACTCGAGTATTGTGGTGAACATCCAGTACTTCCTCCAAACATTATTATTTTTCCATTATATAAAACTGATGTATGTTCTGTTAATTTTGGTTTCATTCCAGAATATAATATTTCTTCCCATATTCTCGCTAGAATAGAGGAATAAATAAAAAATAGAGAATTAGTACAAATTTAAATTCATTACCTATCTTTTTCTTTTTCTCTTACATTCTAAATTATATCTCCAAAGATCATTTTTAACATCACCAATTAAAGAAAGGAATTGATCTTTGTAACCATTATCACCACCATAAACATACATATATTTATCATAGAGTATTGATGATGGACACAATCTTGGGGTTGGTCTTTTAGGTTTGATACTCAAAAATGAAGAGGAATTGTTCAATGTATTAACATGAACAAATCTACCCTTCCAAATGGACATGTCGTTACATAGACCATATAATCGTTTAGATGTCAACCTAAGATGAATTAAATCATTGATTGATAGACCACTACAAATTGATATTAAAAGTTCATCTGCCATTTCCAAAATATAACATTTAGTCTTTAAAGGGATTAAAAAATATTAATAAAACTATGTACATAGATTAAATATAATATAATATATTGTATTATCACATACATCGATATTAAATTGAAATATATTGGATTTTGATAGTTCAGTACAAATTAGTATTGAATCTGATGATAAATTTCTTTGACCTGATAGTTGACATTCATTCTCTCCATCTTCATTTTGATTTATATTACTGTCTACCCAAGATTGTGAAGAAGATGATGGTTGTTGGGATTTAGAGTTTTTTGTCTTTGGACTTGTTGTTGTTGGATGATTACTAAATAATTTTAAGAATAATTTAAATAACTTTAATTGTGGTAATTTATCTTCATTATTATCCTTTAGTAATTTTTTTTATATTGTTTAAAAGAAATATAATTAGTATTATTATTATTTCATTGTTTTCTCAACAAACTACAATACCATTTTAAAATAAAATAAAAAAAAGAAAAGAAGAAGAACCTATGAAGATGATGATGGATTTAATGAAACCATAACCATATAGCCAATAGAATGAAATACATCGACTAGCCAATGCCAAGTCACGGAATGTACATTGATTAAACAAACAAAAAAAAAAAAAATCAATACAATTTGTAAACAAGCATGGGTAAAAACAAATCAAGAGATAATAGAAAGATGGTCAAAAATATCTGTACATGTCTTCATTCAGTCCATATATTAATAATACTCTCCCCTTTTTTAGTAAACTGTGTATCTTGTTCAACTCGGATGTATCGAATTCATCCAAATGATCAATCCAACAACCATAACAACAGTGTGTGTGAGGGGTGGTGAGAGTGGGTACAGATATTCGTTTAAAATTAGTACAATCAATCGAATACGTATCGGGAAACAAGTGTGGGTGTGATTTCATTAGGGTTGTGTTGTAAATTTGATTTCGAAATCATCAATAGTAAAAATATTTTGATTACCCAATCCAGTCAATAGCTATACTATACTATATTGAATTGTGATCAATATAGGTCGTAATAATAATAAATAATAATAGCATATATATATATGCCAAATTAAATTTGACATGGAAGAGAATCAATTGGTCAAAAAGTTGAGTGTTTAATAATCCACTAGAGAAAGTATAATTTTAGTTTAGTTTAACATGCACATGTTGTGATAATTATAATTAAATTTACGAATGTTTGATTGATTGATTGGAAGTATACTTGTTTCTAATGTTGTTGTTGTTGTTGTTGTTGTTGTTGTTGTTGTTGTTGTTGTTGTTGTTGTTGGTGATGCTGGTTAATAGGTGGGGTGTGTTCAATGACGACTCGTCTTGTGTTTGTTCTTATTCTTCTTATATATTATTATATGGTTATTTTAAAACTTGAATTGGATGAGTTGATAAAGGTGGTACTACAACTTTACAAACCAAACCTTCACAGAATTCACCACCACACGAACATGGCATGTCGTCAAACTCCAAGCCGTCGCTATGGTTACTACTTCGGATACTTGTCCGACTTGATGATGTGTTGTTGTTGTTGGTTGTGTTGGTTGTTGTACTGGTTGTGGGTGTATTATTATTATTGTCTCCTTGTTTCTGATTGGTAATAACAACCTCTGGTTTGGAGGTGGTGAACAATCTTTGCAACTCTCTTGTGGTTCGCTTGAGCCACGATTCATGTTCTGGTTCAGCCTCGTTATTCTTTTCCTCAGAGGGACCCAAGAAAGCACCCAATGCGCCTAGATAACCGTCGTGTACCAAAAACATGGCTTTGGTTTTACCCTTGGACCAAAAGTCTATGGCAAACGAAATACGTTGCATAGTGTTGGGATGGTCGCGGATAAAGAAGCCACCAAAGTATATCTTGTTGAGTCCGTATCTCTGTGAATTCAAATATGCAATTTGACCTATATTGTTTGATACCATTTTCAACAATGACTGTGCAATGTCCTCGCGACTGTATTTCGCCTCTTGCTGCATTTGGCCTTCTTGTTGATAGATTATCTTTCCAAAGCTGCTTGCGATCGTGTCTGACGACAGACCCACCTTACTATAGTCGGTGCCGTAAATGTCGCCCACCACAAGATCGACGTTGTTCGAGTGTCCGTTCTTGGTCATCTCCAACATCTCGTCAAAGTCTGTCGTTCCAGTCAACAAGCTACACAATCCCCAAAAAGTACCCCCTCCCAAACTGGTTCCATCTACACGTTGGAAACTAGTCTCGCTATCAACTCTTATCACACTAACTCCCGATCCAATTTGTACTAATAAATATGGATATGGATTTTCCTAAAAGTATATATAATACAATACAATATTAATAATCTCTTTGATCATTCCTTCTTTCTTCTTTCTTCATCCTTCCTTCCTTCTTCTTTATCCTTCATCCTTCATCTTCCTCTTGTTCTTTATCCTTGATCTTTTCTTTTTTTTTTGATACTTTACAACTTTATCAACAAATTCCTTTGGATTTGGTTGATTGATTTGCCCACTATAAGTATAGGATTCACGATGTATGTTGTTTAATAGAAAGTTTGTGCCTCTAATGAGACAGTGCATTTCATCTTCTTTAACTAATGTACAACCCAATTTCTGTTCAAACAAGTCTGCGTATTTATATGCACCTCCTCCAGTGACTCTAACCATTTTTGGTTTACCATCTTCAAGATGTAACTTATTTTCTACAAAATATAAATCATGTTA
Organism: Cavenderia fasciculata; assembly: GCF_000203815.1. Classification (NCBI taxonomy): domain Eukaryota; phylum Evosea; class Eumycetozoa; order Acytosteliales; family Cavenderiaceae; genus Cavenderia; species Cavenderia fasciculata. The sequence goes on from NW_004457624.1 coordinate 1,258,416, forward strand.
ACAACCATTATAGGATATATATATATATATATATATATATGTATGTGTGTATGTACATACCAATAATGAAAATTAAAACAATCATCAATACTCTTTGTTTCAAATTTGATAAAGTGAAGCTTTCCACCCAACTCTCCTTGATTGGATTTACTGTTCTGTACAAAATACACTAGCTTGGCTAATGTACCGCCAATATCCAATGCAAAGTGTTTGATGGGACTTGATTGATTAGGAAGATTAATAGGTCTGTCTTTGTTGTTGTTTGCGTGTTTTGGTGGAGACGATGATACTATATGATTGTTTTCATTATGATGACTACTACTCCTACTGTTGTGACTATTACTATTATTATTATTATTATCTATACAATGTGAATGATCTCCTTCACCTTCAGTATTCTCGATTTCATCGTCTATAGAAGCAGACGAAGTCGACAATGGTGAAGACGACATATTACTATTATAATGGTTGTTGTTGTTGATATTAGTTAGATACTTGTTTGTTAATAAACCTTCTTTTATACTACTGTAAATGTAGTGACTATAGCTACTACTATTACTACTATTACTATTATAATTTATATTATTATTATCAATATTATTATTATTATTATTGTTGTTATTACTAGTAGCAGTACTTGAGGTAGTGGTTATACTCGTACTTGTATTGTTTGTGGTTTTTGTAAAAGTAGAGTTATTATCAAAATAGTGAGACTGAATGTATTGGTGAGGATGAAACACAATGTTGAAAAGAATAGAGGTTAGGGGAGAAGAACAAGTATCTGTGTTTGTGTTCTTCTTGTGTGATGACAGCCGTAATGTATTGTTGTTGTTGTTATTGTTGGTTAGGAGTTGTGTGATATTGTCTTCGGGAGGAGAGTTGTCAGTTTTTATTGTTATATCTTCATCATGACGCTGGGATTCGGATAAAAAGAATGAACCTTCCCAATTCATTTTTTTAGTCTTTTTCTTTTTTTGGCTTAGCTTAAACGACCGAATGACACCGGAATGATGTAAATTAATTAACTGAGTGTGTGTTTATCAAGATTGGTTGCTTTGATGGGTTGATGATGATGATGATGATGATGATGTGGGAGACAACTGTAACAAATTAATTTCCTTTTAAAGTATGAAATAACTATTTTAATAACTACTGTGTTTTATTAAACTTTACTTTTTTTAAAATAGCTAGAGAGTCACCCAAACAACAAACTTTTAAACGGATACTTCAAAAGAAGATTGTTGTCATAATAATAATTTGTTGGTTGTTGTTGTTCGTGTTTGTGTTGTTGACAGATATCTATCTATATTTTTCACGTCTTTCTCAGCAACCAAACATAATTGTTATTATTATTATTATTCATTTTTTATCTATTAAAATATCTCGACAACTTGTCAACTTTGTTGTCGAATCCATTCATTCATTCATTCTGGATACAAACCATGACTGAAAGATAAATGTATTTCAATCTCCCTCTTTAAATCCAATGAAGTTGTTGTCCCCTAGAGGATTAATCACCGATCGGTATCAATCCTTATTAGATCAACGAACCTACAACAAGAAATAAAATAGAAAATTGATGAATAACTAAGAAAGAAGCATCAAATAATTTGATGAAGCAAAAGACACTTGGTAGATGTAATTTACTTTAAAATAGCTCTTTGGTCGATGGGTGCAGAAATCAAAGCAAGTTTTTGATTTTTTTTGTTGTTTTAAAACAATTCAATGAACAAAGATTCAACAATTGGTGGTGAGCGGTCGTCACTTTCAACCGTTCTCACTTTTAACATTGTCTCTCTATCTTATCTTTGTTTCTTGCTTATCACCCCCACACTACTTTACTTTATTTACATTTAAGTTCAACAACTAGTAGCTAGAGATCTCAACTGGTTGTATATTTATTATTATTCATTGTATTATATTATTATTATTATTATTATTCAAACAACAACAAAGTTCAATAGGTCGATAGATAGATTGATTGAATCGATCGATTAGATATTATTATTATTATTATTATTACTATCTACTATATTTTTAGAAAAGAAAAAATAAATTAATCAAACACCCTTCCTTCACCCATCATGTCTTCATCTTCATCTTTTGGGTTCACTTTGGAATCAGTTTCAAAGGATAGTATCGATTTAATCTTACAACAAAAAGAACAAGATGAAAAGAATAGATTAGAACAAGAAGAAAAAGAAAAACAACAACAACAACAACAAGAAGAAGAATCAAAAGGAGAAGATGAAACTGGGACTAGTACTACAAGTACTACAACTACAAACACAAACACAAATGATCAAAAGATAAGAGATGGTGAGGAGGTGCAACCAGTTGTCAACAATAACAATACCAATGTTGCCGACAACACTCCAAGACAACCAGATACTCAATTGGAAGATGATGATCACAAGCCAACTACTCCATCGTCCGAGATCCTCCCAAAAATAGTTGAACCTCAAGAAGGAGAGATTAAAGGAAAGGATTTGGATGACTTGTTGGCCAAGATACCAGAGACTTATTCACTGTCGACTGTTGAAAAGGACATCAAAGGCTTTTCACAAGACTTGAGAGCCACTACAATCAAGCCGTTTGAATCGGCCGTCTTGTCAGATGTAGAGTCGAAAAAGTTAAAGTTTCCACCTCCATTGATCGCTCCGAGAACAGAAGAGGAACGATTGGCACAAGAGGAGCGCGACCGATTGACCGAGGAGAAACGTATACAATCGGGCATCGACAAAAAGAACAAGGAAGAACAAGACAAACAAGACAAAAAACTAGAAGACGAAAGAAAAAAGGAAGAGAAGAAAGATGACGAACGTAAAAAGGAAGAAGACAAGAGAAAGAAAAAGGAAGAGGAAGAGAGGAAAAAGAGGAAAAGAAAGAAGAGGAAAAGAGAAAAGAGGAAAAGAAAAAGACTGACAAGAGCAAGACAAAGATTGCAGGTCAGTTTGACAAGGTTGCCAACAAACGTGATGAAGATAAAGCTAGAGAGGATTTGATTCGTCTTTCATCACCTCCACTTGGACATCAACAACCACCAACCTTTGTAGTTGAATTAGATTTCAGTGCACATTTACCAATTGCGTCACCTGAAAATCCTCTACTTCTCTATTGGGTGCCAGAAATCACTCCAAAGAATCCTGGATTCGATAGAGATTTTCCAACTGCCGGTTGGACATACAACGAACCACTCAAGAAACTAGTATACACTCCTCCACAACCATGGACAATGTCTACTAAATACACAGTCTCTATTCCATCGACTGTCACCCTTCCCGATGAAACTACCATCCTCCGATTCAAAGAGGAACAAGTTGAGTTTTCAACAGCCACTCCAGTCATCACTAGCAAGATGGATAGTCGTTATCCAACCAATCAAACCATCCTCATTGCCTTTTCACAATTCATCTCTGTCAATGATGTACTCCCATTCATCAAGATTGATGGTTTGGCAGAACCTGTAAATCAAAACTCTCTCTACCTCGTCCCAGAAGATGAAATGTTACAAGATCCTAAAATCTCTCAACTTGTCTTGTATGTTTAAACAATAATAATAATAATAATAATAATAATTTAAACTCAGGTTACTAACCAAAATATTTATTTGATTTCATTTATGTTTATAGAGGAAATGAAGGTAAATGTATTGGAATTAAACCATTATTGGGATTAGATTCTGATAGACAAATTAGTGTTACAGTTTTGGCTGGTATGCCATCAGCAGAGGGTAGTCTAAAAACAGTTGTACCACAAAAATACCTATTCACTACACTTAGAAAGTTTGAGTGTTGTTCAATCAACTATCAACATAGAACAACCACCACTCCTCAAAGTGTCATTCTTAATTTCAACAATACTTTTTATCATACTCTTGAACAACCAGCTTCCCTAACTGTATGTATAATTTTTAAATCCTTTATAATATACCATATTCTTACTTTTATCTATATTATATTTAATTAGTGGAGACCAATAATTAAACCAGAGATTCCAGGTACATGGACAATTACACCAACATCGATGGTATTTTCAAATGAAGAACCATGGAAACATTCAACAGAGTATAGTGTTATTATAAAGGATGGACCAAATGAACCAAATGGACAACCATTGTCTGACGATGAAGAGGGTCATTTTGAAACACCACGTGTTCAAGTGAGTCATCAAGTGTGTGGTAGATTGTTTGCCGCAGAGGCTAGACACAACCCCAATTCACCCTATGCACACAATTCAATTGCCTTTTTCTACTTTAATCAATTGGTTAACCGCGAACGATTTGTTACCGAATGTCTCTCGGCCAAAGTCAATAAGTTTGCAGGTAAATCGGTTGATTTGGTCATTGTTCCACGTGAACAAGTGTTTGAATCGAGATGGGTTCCAGAGTTTCCAGATTATGTAAAGGATGACACCAAAAAGGATCTCTGGGTGGCTGTCACAGCTACCAAGGGATTCCCAGATGGCCAGAAAATCAAGTTTGACATATCAGGTGAAATCCAGTCTCTAGAAGGCCCATTAGTCCACCACACCAAGGATTCTTTCCAAATACAGGTGGCTGTAGAGTTTGAAGCATCACATAGTGTCAATCATGCCATCAATTCAATCTACTTGGATGTGACTCATCCAATTTTAGAGGAATCCAACATTACAAAGTTTAATTTAACTGGGAATGGTGTGGCATTACCAAATATCACACCTGCACTTGCCGGTCAGTGGATTGCCAATTCAGACAGACAACTGTCATTCAAGTGTGAACCTGGTACTGTCTTTCCATTATCTTCACAGTTTACTGTAGAGGTACCATTGGCTATGACATCTTTGAGTGGCCGTACGTTAAAGGAGCCATACAGATTTACATTTGACACTGAACTCCAATCTATTGTCAATGTGTCTACACCAAATAGTATCAGTGAAGGTGGCACTACTATTCATGCCAACCAGGTATTTATCATTCAGTTCCGTCAACGTGTCGATAAAAAGGCTGTCATTGGCGCTGTCAAATTAGTTGAAAATAAGACATTCTCAAAGGTATCATTTGATGTAGAGTTGTGTGATCATCCGTCACTACAACCACGAGCTGCAGGTGACACTACTGAAACTGAGCGTGATTTGGAAAAGTTTGTTGCATTCCGTCCAACCAAACCTTTGCCTTACGCTTCTCACATTCGTTTGTCTCTTGCAAGTGCATCTCTTTCAAGTCACGGTCCATTACCTTCCACCGAGATGGGACCATACGAATACAAAACATGTGAGAAATTCACTTGTCAACAATCAACTATCCTACCATCCCCAGGTTCAGTTATCTATCCAAATGCTATCATTTCAGTACCTTTTAATCGTATTTTAAAGGATGCTATTATTCCCATAGTTCAACCTCGTGTTGTACCACCAACTACAACTCCACCACCAACTACAACTACAACCACAACCACAACAACTACAACTCCTACTACAGTTGTTGCATCAGGAGATGTTGAAGATACTACTACATCTACAACAACTGCTCCAGTACAGGTCGCAGAAAAGAATTGGGATCATGTAATTAGTGTTTCACCAGCACCATCAATTCCAGGTAGATGGGAAGCACAAGGAACTAGATTGGTATATGTAACTAGTTTGGAATCAAAGTGGATTGGAAGTAACTCGTATGTAGTGACATTGAACAAATCATTGACTAGTAAATACGATGAAACTTTGGAAAAAGATATTCAATGGAAATATTCAACCGATTTGAATCATCCTACTGAGACGTACCCACAAAACAGTCAATTTATTGCAGTTGATCAAGCTAGATTTATTTCGATCAAGTTTGCTCAACCTATTGACCGTGTGTCACTTGCCAAACAGGTATCTGTCGATTTGGTAGGAGATGACAAGAAAAAGATTGTCCACAAGTTTGTGTTGGCCGAGGCAGCCGACGCAGAAGCTGTTGGAGTGGACCGATACACCGACAACCACTGGTTATGCTTAAAGCTTGAACCAGTGACAAACAGCGTGCAAATCCAAATCAATCTGGTCAATGTGTCATCTACAAACGGTCCATTGACCAACGACACCAAGTTCCAGTACAAGTTTAATGTGTGTCGTAGTATTCGTGTTCAGACAACCTACTATTTCGAGGGTAGTGTAATTGTCACTTTTAGCGAGCCGTTGGCTGGTGAGAAAAACAGTCAGTTGCCAATCGACTGGATGCCAACCATCGTACCTGACCCAGGCGTTCAAATGCTTTGGAAGAGAACAGATGGAGATGAGTCGATGATTGGGTTACCAACCACCCGTCTCCCGGGTAGTACCACATACACCATCCAATTGCCATCGGGAACAATTACCACCAAGAATGGCACGGCGTTCATCCCAGAGGAATCAGATGCCAAGCGTCTAGTATTCTCCACACCGTCAGTTGAATTGGTTCGTTCGTACCCATCGCATTCAAGTCAGACCGTCTTTTTAAAGCGCCCCTTTTTAATGCAGTTTAACCAGCGTATCGACCGTGCATCCGTCCTCAAGCGTATCAGCGCGCACACTGGCAGCGGACTTAAAAAGAAGAAGATTCCGGTCGAGTTGTACGAGGATTTTTCAAAGTTTGAAGAATACTATGGTCACTTGAACCCCGACATGTGTCTGGCTGTCAAGCCAGCCGACAAGCATGGTGCGTGGGTATGCGACACCTCGTACACTGTGTCGATCAAGGAGGGTATGCGGTCGACTGAAGGTACGATCGAGTCAGACTATGCCACCGACGTGACGTTCCTCACACTCACCAACAAGCCGGTCGTCGTCATGAGCAACGGACACGTCGCCATCAACTTTTCGCACGCACCCTTTACCACAGCCCAAGTGACTGCTCGCGAGTTGTTTGACGTGTCTGTGCGTCCCGACTGCGGTGCATCGCCGCTGCGTTGGAATATTACCGGCACCAACCAGGTCACTTCCAGCGTACCATTCCAGAATTGGAAGTTGTCTACGTGCTACAAATTCAAGTTGCCAGAAAACTTGGAATCACTCCACGGATTTGTACTCGACACTAACTCACTCGACGAGTTGGGCAAGTTGTCGCCACTCAACTCGGTTGCTCAGAGCAGCGGATACCCTACCCTGTCACACGGTGTGCACTGGCTGCGTTTCAACCAGCGTATTGACCCAGTCCGTGTACTTGAGCAACTCAAGTTTACATCGTCCAAAGGTTTGTTGATCAAGTCAAAGACACACCACAAAGTGCGTCTGGCAACACCCGAGGAGATTGAGCATCATCTAAAGACATGTGATTCGCGTAGCAAGATACTTGCCAGTCATTTAAACGACGCATCGTCGGTCGAAAAGATGTTGGTCTTCCACCCGGTCGACCCATTCCCAAGCGGTGAAAAGATCGAGGTTGAACTATCGACCATCTCGTCCGAGGAAGGTCCCATAATCAACAAGTCACCCTACACCACCTATTTCCATATCTACCCTCTCTTTGAGGTCAAAGACTGCTCGGTAGAGAATGCCAAAAAGGCGTATATTGGAGACACGATCACACTTACATTGTCGAGTCAAATCAAGATGCTCAAACCTGAGCACATCAAAATCGAGCCAGAACAACCCTACAAGATCAGCGTCAACTATCGTCACATCACCATCACCAACTGTAAACCAAAGACATTCTGGAACAAGGATATTGACTTTAAGATGACACTCAGCAACCAAATCTACGATGAACAAGGTCAACATCTCCATCTTGGAAAGGGGTACAGTGTTGAATGGAAGGCCAAACCAAAATCATTCCACTATGACTTTATGTATGGATGGGACAAGACGTTCAACCGTACCATCAACACTATCAATGTTGGTTCTCTCCTAAAGGGAGACGTTCCATCTATCTTGGTGCGTACACTCAACTTGACAGAGATTCGTGTACAGTTGTACCGTGTCAATCCATACACCGACTTCCACAACTTTTACGATGAGTCGTTGCCATCGGCCTACTCGCAGTCTTTCAAGACAAAGACGGGTGAGTTGTTGTTTGACGAGGTGCTCCCCATCGAAGTGTTGGAGAATGAGGTGATTGAGAGTTATATTGACCTCACTCCAGCTTTGAATGCCGAGACTCGTCACGGACATGTTGGCATCATCCTCATCCCCACGCCATCGGCTGTCTACCCCAACAAGGACGCCTTTGTTCCATTGAGGGCTTGGGTGCAGTGCACTAACCTCGCTGTCGGTGCCATCGTCGACACCAAGCACGTCACAGCATGGACCAACAACTTGGAGACTGGTGAGAAGGTGTCAGGTGCCAAAATCACCTCCATCGCCACACTCAACTACTACAACCAACAACTCAAGTTTGCCAAAGCACAGGACAAGAAGCAACTGTATCTTCTCCAAAAACAGTCTGGAAACATGGTCGACGGTGTCACTGGTGATGACGGTGTTGCAAGAATTGCAGTGCCTGCCAACTATTTGGCCAGTCAATTACACGTTGTTGCTGAAAAGGATGATGATGTTGTCATCCTCACAGATGTCTATACCAAGCCAGCAGGTGTCGTCAAGAGTCTTGCATGGCACGTATTTGACGATCAAAGCCTATACCGTCCAACCGGTACAGTTCAAGTCAAGGGGTACCTTAGATACTTGTCTCGTGCAGCTGCCGAGCACTCTGTACATATCTCTACCCTCCAAAAGGACATGCTCGTCAAATGGACACTTTCTGACGCATCAGATAGTCAGATTGCCAAGGGTGACAGTCGTACCAATGTATTTGGTCAGTTCTCATTCCCAATTAAATTGGTCGAGAACATGAACCTTGGTACCGCCAAGATCAAGCTGTGGGTTGACGAGACTGAAAAGGAGTTCAAGACCACCGGTGGTGACCATCCCTCTGTCACTGTAAAAGCGTCCGAAGTCAAGCTACTCGAGTTTACACACGAGTTCAAGGTACAAGAATTCAAGCGTCCAGAGTTCCTAGCATCGACCGAGTACTTGTTGAATGAGTTGAACAAATTCTCGGGTTACACTATCGTTCAAGTCAAATCTACCTACTTTGAAGGTGCTGCCATGTCAGATACCGACACCAAATGGCGTGTTGAGAGTAGAAATGGAACTTTCAAACCACCTGGATTCTCTCACTTGCACTTTGGATTTGATGAATCGTTTACTTCACTCCTCGACTCTTCCATCAAACAATGTAAATATATTGAAGGAAAGACTGCCGATGATGGTACACATGCAGTCAAGATTGCATTTAATGGTGTCGTACCAAACCCACCATCACCCGTATTCATCGATGCGTCTGTCGATATGCACGATATTAACAATCAAGTAGTTGCATCAACTGCACGTATCATCTTGCATCCATCCGACATTTACTTGGGTTTGCAAGCTGACAATATCTCGAATCTAACCATCACCGATGCTACGGTTCGCGAACCACTTGTTTTTGATATTGTAGCAACCGATGTTGATGGAAAGATCATCCCAGATGTACCAGTGCAGGTTGTATTTAAAGCTACTGCCGGACTTGCATCCAAGGAAGCTCCACACAGATTCGAAGAGACATTTGTCACTACTCAACATCCAACCGCCTTCCGTCTCCCATTGATCCCACCCAAATTCAAGCCAGACAATGAACCAGTTGTCTACAAGCTGACTCTTACCGCAAAGGATTTAGATGGAAAGGAGACTGTCACCTGTCATCAGGTCAATATCTCTTGGAAAATGTCTGAATATGATCCAAAGGTCGTCGTCCCCCAAGCACCAAGCATTGCCTTGCCAGTCATCACCGCCGAGACTAATTTGGCCGGTACCTACAATCCAGTCACTGTCGACGCTGTCAAGCCTACAAAGTACCATATCGATACCAAAGCATTAGACTATGCAGTCATGTCAGAGTTCAAGGTTACATTGGACAAGGAGTTGTACAACCCAGGTGAAAAGGTCAAGATCCAATTACACACTCCACTCCGCGAAGCATTCAGAGGTGTCGTATCTATCCTTGCCAACGGTGTCTTGGCCACAAAGAGCTTTGAGTCGGATGGCAAGGACAGTCCATCTGTCTATGAACTAGAGGTCATTGAACAATGGGCTCCAGTCGTCACTCTTCAATGCGATATTTGGTATGCTGGTCGCATCAATCGATTCTATGGTAGTCACGTACTCAACGTTGTTCCAGTGAGCAAGAAACTATCTGTCACTATCACTCCCGAAGAAGAAGATGTTGAACCAGGTTCCACCACCAATATTGTAGTTGATGTTAAGGAATTACTGTCTGGTGCACCAGTTGCCAATGCCGAAGTTTGTCTATTGGTCGTTGATGAATCCATTTTATCACTCACCAATTATTCCATTCCCGATCCAATGGCATCTTTCTATCCTCAATCTGGTAATCCATATCCAGAGCAATTCTTCCGTGGTGTCAGTAACACAAGCATCGCCCTACAAACCAACAAAAAGGCTCCACTCAAAGTACCACCCAAAGCACAACCACCTACTGTACAACCAGTCGCCGCTGAACCAGTCGTACACGAACTTGAAATGAGCTTTGAGCCAGAGCACCACGATAGCCTCGGTGGTGAATTGCTCGAAGCAGGTTTACTTGGTGGTGGATCAAAGGACTTTAAAAAGAAGAGTAGTTCTGTACTCTCACCTACCTCTTCCACCTCTACCACATCACGTTCAAATGATTATACTTCAGCTACTCCAACTGGATCTCAAGCTAGTGTAGTATTGGGTATGTAGCAAAGACAAACAATAATATTTTTAGAATTTCAACAAACTAATTATTTTATTTAACTTTATTTTCTAGATATTCTTGATACAGCAGGATGTGAAGAATACTCTGCAATACGTGAATTGTATTATCGTACATCTGTTGGATTTGTTTTGGTTTATTCAATCAATAATCTATCTTCATTTAATGAAATAACAACCTATTTTGATCAAATTTGTCGTGTCAAGGATTCAGAGGACGTTCCAATTGTTTTGGTTGGAAACAAGATTGATCTTGAAAATGATCGTATGGTTACAACCGAACAAGGAGAGACTCTTGCACGTACACGTGGTTGGAGATTCTTTGAAGCATCTGCCAAGACTGGAGTCAATGTCGACAATGTATTCAAAAACATTGCTGCCATGATCCGTAAAAAGACTGGTGGCAATGAGATTAAATTGGCCATGATTGGAGATGGAGGCGTTGGCAAGAGTGCCCTTACCATTCGTTTCAACCAGGGTCATTTCATTGATGAATACGATCCAACCATTGAAGACTCTTACCGTAAACAAGTGTCGATTGACGATGAAGGTGATGGCCAGCAACAAAGCTATGCCAAGAGCAAAAAGAAAGGAGGTGCCATGTCATTTGGATTTAGTAGTAAGTCAAAGAGCTATAACACCTCTTCGGCCAGATCATCTGCTCCTCCTGCACCTCGTGCATCATCATCGGCATCTAATTCCAGTCTCCCTCAGCCTCCCCCACCAATGCTATCGGCTGGTGCCCCTCCCCCACCACCAGGTTCATCTGCACAATATAGAAAGAGCTCATTTGCTGAAGCCAAGGAGGAACTTCAAGACTGTGGACTATCATGTGGTGATGAAATGATGGAGTCTATTCCAGAGTATGATGACAATGGTGAATCTGAGGATGAAGAGGTCGAAGAAGAGATCGATAGCATTGCATTGATGCGTACCAACTTTGACGCTCTTGCCAACTTTACACCATCGGTTTCTACTGATGCTCAGGGCAAGTGTACCATCCCCGTCACAATGCCCGACAATCTCACCAGATACCGTATTTGGGCAGTAGTATCCAACTCTACCAACCAAATGTTTGGAAAGGGTGAAGGTATGGTCAATGCCAAGATCATGTTGTCCACTAGATGTGTACCACCTCGTTTCCTTAGTTTGGATGATCTTAGCACTATTTCCGTCGTTGTCACCAATCTCTCCAACAATGACCGTATTGTTAAACTCGGTGTCAAGCTCTCTGAGCATCTCGTCATTGACAATGACACTTCTGACGCATGTATCGGTCAATTTGCAATGGTTGCCAAGAAACGTCGTCGTGTGTTTACATTTACTGTACGTGCTGTCAACTCTGGTCATGCATCGATTCACATGTCTTGTGTGTCTGGTCAGTATGGTGACGCAATGGAAATATCGATTCCTGTTCACCAACCACCCACCACCCGTACCTCATCCATCTATGGTGTCGTCGAGGAAAGTGGAACTGTGCAAGATGTCAAGATGCCACTCGACTCGCTACCATTCTTTGGTAAGCTCAACATTGACATCTCGTCAACCATCATCCAAAATATTGCCGATCTTGCATTCAAGCTCTGGGAGTACCTGTATGCCCGTACTGAAAACTATGCTTCCGTATCGATTGCAATGATCTCGCTCGTCAATCTCTTTGACAATCAAGCCGTTCTTTCCTATCTCCCACCAACCAAAACAATCCGTTCTCGTCTCCGTTTCATTCTCGATCACCTCAGACAAAGACAAAGACAAGACGGTTCATTCTATTCATGGTCTGCCTACACTGGAATGATCTGTGATTCCTTTGAATCCATCCATGCCTGTCACGCCATTGCAGTAATGAACTCTAACGATTATTCCATGTCCCAATCAACTGTCAACAAAGCTATTGATTATCTTCAAGTTTTAACTGCCGAACATATCAATACAAACAATGGCTATCAAAGAATTGCTTGTGCTTATGCCTTTGTAAGTAGAAAAGAATATTCTTTTCAGATTTTAAATTATATCAAACTAATAATCTTTCATTATTTTATTTTTAGTATGTATTATATCAATTACATACAAACAAAAAGAAAAAGATTCAAGTAGCAGAGGAAGCATTGAAATTCTATCATGCCAAGAATGTTTATGATTTCTCACTTGAGTCGTTGGCCTGGATTTTAGGATGTTTGGGAGTAGACCCACAATTTGAAAAGAAACGTGATGAAATTGCCAACTTTATCATTAGTCAAGCCTACGAGGAAGATAACATGCTCCACTTTAACTCTTACTATGGAACCAGTATTCGTGTCCAAATTTTCCACGAACCAGTAAGAACCTCGGCCGTCATTCTCAAGTCATTGGTTGAGAGCAAATCCAACCATGAAGCCATTCCAAAGATTCTCCTTGGCATTTTGGACAAAAAGACAAACGGTGTTTGGACCAACGTTCATTCCAACTCGTGGATGGTCGCTGCTGTTGCTGCCTATGCCCAAACCTATGAAAAGACAGTTCCCAAGTCAGTCGCCCGTGCTTGGTTGGTCAAGAATGCAGACAGTGCCACTGAAATCAGAGGTATCTACTGCGGTCAAACCCCAGTCTTTGAAGGACGTTCAACCAACTCGTACTCGATGGAGATTCCTTTGGCTGCTCTCTTTACCAAGAGAGAATTAAAGCAAGCTCCTGCTACTGCCTCTCTTCTCTCTGCTGAATTAAGTTTTGGCAAAAACACCATCTCCAAGTCAAAATCCAAACAATCCAAGGAGGATTTGAAACCATCGACTAGCAACGAAGCATTGGCCACTCCTGCTACCACTGCCTCGGTCGATCAATTGGCCATCATCAAGGAAGAACAACCACCACTCGTCAACGAAACACTTGCGAAACCAATCCTTACTCCAGACTCTGAAATTTGGTTACAAAAAGAGGGTAAGGGCAAATTGTTCTATAGAATGAATGTCCAATACGCTCCATCCAATCTCAAGGTGGAATCTGAAAACAATGGTATGACAATCACTAGAAAATTGATTCCAAAGGGTGACAGAGACAACCTTGTCTTTGACAAGGAAAGAGACGCCTATGTCATGAGTGTTGGAACTTGTGCCACCGTCGTCCTCGCTGTCAGCACTGAAAAGAATCGTTACAATATTTGCATCAACGACAAGTTGGCAGGTGGTGTTGAAACCATTGACAAGGATACCAAACTTGCTCCCAACTGGGACCATGTAAACTATCGTGATGAAAGAACCGAACTTTTTACCTCAAAGATTGAACCTGGAAGATACGAATTCAAATACAATATTAGAGCAACCACCAAGGGTACTTTCTTAATTCCACATGCCATTGTCGAAGAAATGTATTGTTCAGAAGTAAATGGTAAAACTAGTTCATCAAAACTTATCATCGAATAAACTATTAATTAAATAAATAAATTAAATAAATAAAATAAATAAATAAATAAATTTTATGTAAAAAAAAAAATAACTTTTATATATTTATATACAATCATCTACATTTGAGATAGATAATGGTTGAAGCAGCTAACTTTTTTCTTAAGAATGTTCAGAAAGCTTTTTATAATAGGGTATTTTGCCTGCTAATTTTAATCTTCTATATGATTCTCTCATATGTCTGGGACGAATTGGTCCCCGTTCTCCCCATTCTTCCATTATTGTCCTAGCTAAATTTATAAGAGAGAGTTTAGTTTAGTTGTGATGATTCCAAAAATATATATAATAATATTATTTATCCATCTAACTTACATAATTCAACAAGTTCTCCAACAAAAACTTTTGTAATACCAGCCATAATAATTACACTATTCTGATTTACATTTGTACTTGGAATGACAGCTTGCATCACCTTTTTAATATTTGCTCTATTAAAACTAGATCTACGATAAAATTCATATCTAGTTTGTTGTTCTTCTGAAAATTGATCAAATAGTGTTCTAAATAAATAATAATCAAAATTGAATTAGAAATAATATACTTTGATTGAATTTTGTTTTGAGACTTACTCTATTAAAGATGTATCATCTTGTACATGAGCATAACTTGATGATAAAGCAACAGTTTCATCATCTTCTCCTTCTCCTTCAACATCTTCTTCACCTTCCTCTGCTTCTTCTTCTTCCTCTTCTTCATCCTCTTCATCTTCATCTTCTTCGTCTTCGTCTTCATCGTCTTCATCATCTTCATCATCTTCTTCTTCTTCCTCTTCTTCCTCTTCTTCCTCTTCCTTTTCTATATCTTCTTCTTCCTCTTCTTCATCCTTTTCCTCTGTTGCAGCGGTCGATTCTTCCTTGTCAAAGTCTTCGTCCTCTACATCTCTCTTTTTTCTCTTGAGAGGTTGTGCGCTCGGAGGTGATCCAATAGGACGCTTTCCAGTGATAGATGCAGTTGGAGTAGAAGCGGTCGTAGTAGTAGTCGTCGTAGTAGTTGTTGTAGAAGTTGTAGAAGTAGATGTGCCAGGAGATAATAGTTCGGGTGGTGCAACGATCATCGATGCATCTTGACCATCCTTTCCCTTTTTTGCTTTAGGTTCTTTCTTTGATTTCGTTTCTTTTGGTGTCTTTGGTTCTTTCTTTGCTTTAGGTTCCTTTGGTTCTTTAGGTTCCTTAGGTTTCACCTCTTTCTTTGCTTTAGGTTCTTTCGGTTCCTTTGGCTCTTTTGGTTTCACTTCTTTCTTTGCCTTTGGTTCTTTAGGAGGTTTAGGTTCCTTTGGTTCTTTAGGTTCTTTAGGTTTCACCTCTTTCTTTGCTTTAGGTTCCTTTGGTTCCTTTGGCTTTGCCTCTTTCTTTGCTTTAGGTTCTTTTGGTTCCTTTGGCTCCTTTGTCTCTTTCTTTACCTTTGGTTCTTTCTTTCCTTTAGATGTTGGTGTTGGTGGAGGTGGAGGTGGTGATCCCGCTCCTCCATCCGTTGGTATTTCTGACATCTTCTTTCTTTCTTATATATATAACTTTTTCTATATATATTTTTTAATAATGAACGAAAATGAAATGAGCGATGCATTGATATTAAAATTCGAATAAATTTGAATATTTTCGAGTGTGAACTACACTAACAGCTAAAAAGATCTATTTCCTTTGGTGCAATTTTCATTACAGATAAATAACAAAACAACAATACAGATGCAAGGAGGAGACGCTAGACACATTATCACTCTTTCACCAACAAGCAGTAATGCTACTTTACCAACTCTTGTCTTTTCAAAAGTAGGATCATTTGATGTTGGTAGAGTTTCTCTCAAGGTTGATGAAAAGAGATGTTCAAGAAAGCAATTGATCATCAAACTAGATGACCATTCAAACTATTATGTTTCAAGTGTAAGTATGATACTATCTTTTTTTGATCAATCAATTCTCTTCTTCTCATCCACATATTAATCAATGATTTGTCTCTCTCTCTCTCTATTATAAATAGGATGGAATGAACCCATCATATCATAAAAAGTATAACAAGGATGATTTTATTCAAGTATGTATACCAATGAGCGACTGTACAGATCTGGGTTGGTATTAACATGTTGATTGATCAAACTTTTAGATGACTAAAAATCAAGAATATGAATTAGAGGATGGAGATCAATTATCACTTTTATATGAAATGTATGCACTCAATGTATCCATTGCATCGAATCCAAACTTTGTTGCTCCTAAAAAACCAGTATCAGCGGCACCATCAACATCATCACCATCAATACCAGTATCTAAAACATCGATCCTAAAACGAAAGGATCCAGATACCACTCCAGCTGCAGCTGCAGCTGTACCACCACCTCCAAAGGATATGGATGATTATAGTGACTTTTTATCATCATCATCAACAGCAACTACCACTTTTACAACAACAACATCATCATCATCAAAACCATCTTCTCAATCTGATAATTCCGATGTTGCAACCATCAAGAAACAAAAGATGTCTGATTTACCAGAATGCGAGTATGGAAAAAAATGTTTCCGTAAAAATCCACAACACTTTTTAGAGTATTCCCATCCCTGGAAGAATGAACCAACTTCATCATCATCATCGGATACTCCAGCCAATTCTACAAAGACATCAACCACCCCAACTTCATCCCCTGCATCTTCACAATCATCTGCAACTACAACATCTGTGACTGCCCAACCAATTGCAACTAAAACAAATAATACTAATCAAAATAATAATAATAATAATAATAATAGTTCTTCTTCTTCTGCTACAACCTCTTCATCTACTTCGACAGCTGCACCAAAAGTTACAAGCTCATCAACCACTTCCCTACCGTCATCATCATCTTCCTCTTCTTCATCCACAGTTGCACCTAAAGTTGCAAGTTCATCATCGACAACACCATCAACATCAACAACAACATCAGCAACAACAAAGTCAATTTACCAAAAAAAGAAACCAACGGAAATCAAAAATAGACAATTGACATTCCCATTCATATCTACTTTTATTTATAATTTCGATGCTAAAAAGGCAACTGATGTTGCTGGACCAGAAATTGCAGAATATTTAAACGTACACAAAGGTGAAGATGATATTAAATTAATCATGGTTGTCGATAAATCAATTTATAGCCAAACTTTGGTTAATGACTTTAAAAAGGTAAATCCCATACACAACCAATTCCATACCTATCACACTATCTTTACTTATACTCTTACTCTTTACTTGTAGTATATAAATGATAAAAGATTTGAAATTAAAAGTTTTGATATTACAAATGATAAAGATCAATTTAAAACAGATACTAGATTTTACGCAACAGAGACTACATGGAGACTAAAGAGAACTGCACAAAACAAGATTCTTTACGATATAGCTGGTGTTGAGGAGTTGGAAAAGAATACCAAAACCAAATATCCAAATACTGGTAAGGCTGGATGTATCTATCCAGTTACCTTGGACGTTGACAATGTTTTACATTCAGAATATGGAATGGATGCCCTTTTCCTTTTAATTGGTCCAAATCTCAACGACAAGAAACCAGATTGTTTACACGATCATGAAGAAGCCACCCCTGTGCTTGCCGACACCTACAGACAATTATTTACCCTCTTGGACAACTATAATTGTTAACAAAGACAAAGACAAAAGAACAACATTGTTATTGTTGAAATAAATACTCAACAAGGTGTAAAATTATAATATTTATTAAATATTTGGTTATTGTTTTTGTTTTTTCATACTAAGCGAAACAGTCTTTGGTTTTGATGGAGTTGTTATTGGTGTGACAACTGGTTCCGTTGACTTTCTTTTGCCTGTTGAATACTTGCTTGAATCATCTTGGGAATAGAAATCATCTTCAGAGGCACTATCAGCATCGACATTGTTAACATTGACTATTTTAAATGAACTATTTACTTGAGAATTGGAATAATAAGATGATTTGACTCCAGTAGTAGCAGTAGTAGAGGTAGTAGAAGTAGTAGAAGTAGAACTACTGCTAGCAGGAGTTGGTTTGATAGCGGTATTTGAAGTAAGATCCAAAACAACAGGTTTTGGGAAATAGGTCATCTCCTCGGTTGATTTGATAATTCCTTGATTGTAATCTTGAATGGCACTAATAAAAGCTTTACCCAATCTTTCAATTCTTCTTTGTGTAAAGAAATTTACTTGTTTGAGTTGCTCCAAAGTCGATGGTTTGACAGTAACCAACTGTTCAAGACCATCTTCTGACAAAATATGGTATGGGAAATCAGACGTTTGATCGACAATGTGTTGTCTAACCGAGAGGAGGAAGTTTCTAAACTTGCTGTCAGCATTGGCTTGTTGTTTCTTTGCAGTAGTCTCAAAGTCAATTGATCTTTCTGCTCTAAACTGTAAGTTTATAGTCATTGAACCTCTTAATAATTCATTTACTTTTGCACCAACCTAAAAATTTTAAATATTAGTATAAAAGTACAATAAATAAATATTTATATTATTTAACTTACAGCATAATGAACAATTGATGAACCATACTTTGGATTTCTAGTCACAATCTCTCTTAGAACACCTCTGACAATCAATTCACGTAAAAGTCTATCAGCAGTTTCTTTATCGATTTTCTTACCAGAACCATGACCTTCAATATCCTGGTAGTTCTTGGTCAATAGCTCTTTTCTTCTAGATCCCTTGAAAATATCCAAAACCATTGTAAGACTTTCTTGTTTGACAGCCATAACAATCTTTGCCAAATTAATGGCATCATCTGTAACGTTGGTCAAACTGACTGCAGAGCTACTCATACAATTATCACATGTTTTTAAACAATTCTTTGGATTAAAATCTTCTCCCAAATACTAAATTATAATAAAGAAAAAAAAAAAGTTAATATTTTGATTTTATCTCTTCTCTTTTAACTTACAGATAATTGTAATTTTCTTCTACAATCTATACTATTTTCACAATAAGCAACAACTCTACCAAGATTTTCTTTGTTTTCTTTTGGAGTATTACTTTCTTGCATCAAAAGTTCATATCTAAATTTATCCTTGTAGGCATAGTACAGTAAACAATGAGAAGGTTTTCCATCTCTACCGGCACGACCACTTTCCTGATAGTAACCTTCAAGTGTTTTTGGAAGAGAATGATGGATAACAAATCTAACATCAGGTTTGTTGATACCCATACCAAAGGCAATGGTACTACAAATAATTTTAACACGATCTCTTGTCCATCTTTCTTGAACTCTTTGTCTATCACCAGCATCCATTGATCCATGATAAAAATCACTTGATAATCCTTTTTTACTAAAAAAAAAAAAAAAAAAAGAAGAAAAGGATGATTTAGAAATCTTTGATCTTTAATTTTTTTATAATTTCTTACTTTTAGTTCACCTGAAACAGTTTCACAATCCATTTTACTTAGACAATAAACAATACCAGAGCTTTTCGGATAAGTTTTCTTGATAAAACTAGCAATACTTTCAATGACTTCTTTTGTTTTCTTCATCACTGCAAATGTAAGATTTGGTCTATTGAAACTTTGTTTAAAACATACAGAGCTTCTCATACCAAGGTTAGCAATGACATCAGCCTTTACACGCTCGGTTGCAGTTGCTGTAAGAGCGAGAATAGGTAGACGTGGGAAGTTGGATTTGAGTACAGATAGCTCCTTGTAGTCTGGTCTGAAATCATGACCCCATTGAGATACACAATGTGCCTCATCAATAATCACTCTTGCAAACATTTGTCTAGAATACAAATTTGAGAAAATACCCATCATTCCTTGATCTTGAACAATTCTTTCGGGTGTAAGATATAAAAGTTTGGTTTGTGGATCTGTAGATTTGATGTCTGCATAGATCTCTCTTTTTTCATCTGCATCTGTTGCACTTGTTAGAGATCTAGCCATATAACCCATACCTTTTAAAAAGGTTACTTGATCTTGAATAAGTGAAATCAATGGTGATATAATAACTGTTAATCCTTGGTTCATATATGCTGGAATCTAAATAAAATAAAATAAAGAATTAATAAATAAATGGATAAATATCATATTTATGTTTTTTAGCATACTTGATAACAAAGACTTTTACCACCACCAGTTGGCATTAAAACAAATACATCATTTCCATCCATTGCAGCATTGATAATCTCCAATTGATTATGTCTAAATGATGCATTACCAAAAAGTTCTGAATTGATTCGACGAGCTTCGTCGGTCCATGGAAACTTTGCGGAGAATTTGGAGTTGTCAGTTTCTTGTATTGGAACCGGTATTAGTACCGCCGGTGAATTATCACCCTTGTAACCATTAAACCTTGAAGATGGTGTTGAAGAAGATGATCGAATATCTACACCAACATCACCATAATTATAATCTTCATCATCCAAGTTGTATGGCATATTATTATTATTGTTGTTATTGTTGTTGGAATAGTCATCATCCAAATCAAAATCAAATTCATCAATATCGATAACATCATGATTTTGATTTTTAGAGTTGTTATTGTTGTTGGTTGTTGTTGTGGTTGTACTTGTAAATCCACCATCGCCAAATGGATCGTCGTCATCCATATAAGAGGTAGATGGAGGCGAATTTGAAACAAAACTTGAATTTGTTTTTGGACTATTAATATTATTTACAGGGGAGGTAACTTTAATGGGTGTTGGCATGACTACATCATCATGACCTCCAAATATATCATCATCATGGAATCTGTCGTTATGATTTGTATTATCATTAAAATAATCATTGTCATTATCTTCTTTTTCTTTTTTAAAATTATTATTACTATTATAAGTTGTCTGACTACTACTATTATTATTCTTGTTGGTTTGATAAGATGATGACTTGTTATCATTGAAATTGTTATAACTATTATTATTATTATTATTGTTGTTGTTGTAGCTACCGTTATTATTATTATTATTATAGTTGGCGCTATTATTGTTGTTATAGTTGGTACTATTATTAAATGATCGGTTATTTGTATAATTACTATTTACATGGGTTGTTGAGATATTATTATTATTATTTTGAGATTCTTCTATTTGATTCCTCAAAGATTTCATTTCCTTTTTAATATCATCCAATTCATCAAGCCACTTTAACTTTGCTTGACTTGTTGCTGGCTTCTCTTTCTTTAGTGTCCATTTCTTTTCTTTTAGATCGTAAAACTTGACTTTAAGTAATGACAATTGATCGATACTTGAAGAAGAGTTTGAGGATATTCGAGGTGAAGATGAGGATTTATAACCATTGGTTTGTCCATTGTTACTATAATTGTTGTTGTTTGTTTTTTTGTTTGAATCATCTTTGTCAAAGCTATATGTCTTGTTATTGTTGTTATTGTTATTGTTTCTATTATGGTTGTCATCATCAAAAGTATCGGAAAAGGGTAAATCGGATCCAAAAGGATCGTCGTCATGATAAACATGTGCATCTTCATCAGAACTAAAAGCCATGGTATTATTCTTGTTGTTGTTGTGTTTGTTTGATGAAGTTGCTGTTTGAGCAGGTACTGGTGTTTTTTGTGCAGATACCGGTGCTTTGAAAGTATTGTTGTTTTTGTTAAAAGATTGATTGTTACTGTGGTTGCTATTGTTGTTGAATGAGGATGACTTGGCTGCAGCGGTAGTCGATGACGACGACGAAGATGTTAAAGATGTAAATGTTGATGAAGCTGAATAGGCAGTAGTATTCTTTGTTGTAGCTTGTTTGATTGGTAGCGCAGGGGGAGGAGGAAACTTTTGATTGAATACAGTTGTCGATGACTTCAAAGTTGTCGTCAATGTCTTGCTACTCGATGCTATTTGTTCGTTGGATGGGAATGGAGAGCCAGAGTAATCTTTATCCTTGTTGTAAAGTGTTGCTCTTATAGGTGTTGTGAAATACTCTTGACTTGTCTTTTCAATAAAAGTATTCAACTCTTGTTGATAGTTACTCTTGTTATTATTACTACTACTACTACTATTACTGTTATTACTATTACTACTATTATGATTATTATTATTATTGGTTTTGTTGGTTATTCCTTTCTTCATTGTTGCATGGTCATTCTAGATTAGATTTCAAAACGAACGAACAAACGAATGGGATGAATGAATAAGAATGGTTTTAAAAAAGAATGATCGCAATCTTATCTTTAGATCTTACGAATAAAGTTGGTTGTGAGAGATACTCTATATCTATAGTTAAATAAATATATGTAATAATGAAAGAATTAGCTTTAATGAAAATGATGAAATTACCCAAAGTTTTTGAAAAGCCTATTTTCTCGGAAATTGGACCTTTTAAAGACAAAAATAGGCACAGAGTCTATCAATATTGATTGAATTTATAAAAGTACAAGATTTATTTATTATTTGTTTTAATATGTTTTAAAAAAAAAGATACTCTATCTATTTCTTCTCCTTAAGATTGATCCAATCAATCCCAATTCTTCTATTCCAATCACAAACCAAAAAAAAAAAGTAAATATTATCAAAGAGTTTAATCTTCTCTATGATGAATTGGTTGTTGATGTTGTTGTTGTGAAGAAGTGGATGATCTTGAGGAAGATGATGATCCAGAGGAATGAACATCAATGACTGAAGCAGTGATTTCAATTGGTCTACCATCATTGTTTAATAACAATTTTGAAACATTGCTAGAGTTTTTGAAAAGTTGAGTTGGGAAGACGAGGTTGACGTCAAATTGGAGATCCTTGTATTGGACTGAAACAGTCTTTGGAATAACATCGACCGGTGAACTGGCACGGATATCTTGGACAAGATCCATGGGAGAGTCGGTGGTGGCGTGTTCAGGTTCAGTCTTTTGAGTGGTTCTATAAGAGATGCGGACAGAGCTGTTGTTGACAACTGGCAATTCAGCAATGTCACAGGTATCCATAACCGATGGAGTGGCGAGTGGACGAGAGAGAGTGTTGGTAGATGGCTTCATGACAGATGGTGAATTGAGTGACTCTGATTCGGATTCTTCGTGGTCTTGTTTACGTTTCTTTTGGTTGGTTTCGACATTCTTGAGTAATACCCATGATGGCTCGATAGTGATTTGTAAATTACCAGAGGATGAGGAGGCTTGGTTGTTGTTTTGGTTGATGTGTTTACTAAAGAGTGGAGACTCGACTGGAGAACCGTAAAAGTCAGAGGTAAGTGGAACTCTGCTGCCTGGAAGACCGAGTTGATTCATACGACTGTTGGCAAAGGCTGAACGAGATCCGGCGGTTGGATTGGTGAATGCGTGGTGTGAGAATGGATTACTCGAGATGATAATCGAGCTTATAAATAATACAAAGATAAAGAAACAAGCGAGACGTTGTCCACTTGAAGTGACACCTGGACCGATTGATAATGGATTAGAGAATGGTGAGAATGATACAACTGATGATGAACAGTTTGCATTGTTTGAATTAGAGTTGGAACTTGAACTTGGACGATGAATTTCATATTTCAATCTCTTATTCTCTTCCTCTAATCTATTGATTCTATCATTTGCTTCTTTTAATTGATCTTCCAATTCTTCAACAAACTTTGTCTTTTTGGCTCTTGATTTTTGTGCACTTTCTCTATTTTTAATTTTTCTAAAAGTAGAAATAAATAAATAGGTTAGTCAATTTGATTCAAAAATATAATACTTTTTTTTGATATTTTACCTTTCTTGATTCTTTAAAGTATTTGAAACTTCCTTTGAAATCTTGGTCGATGGATAAAACTTTTGTCTGTAGGTGACGAATTGCTTGCTACTAATGTTGAGAAGGATTTGCTTTGGAAGGAGATGACCGTAATCGTGGGCTGGGTCAAAAGCATTCTTTCTCTTTTTGACGGGACGTTCTCTCTTTTGCTTTTCATTGTCTGATGACGAGTCTTCTTCGTCAGACTCGGAGAATTCATTGGAAGAGTCCAATACTTCATCCTCAGAGGTGATCGAGGCAGATGGCGATGGAACAGAGGCAGAGATGAGAGCCATATGGTTGGTGTTGGCTTGTTCCAATCCGTGGCTTGGAGACGATGGAACTTGTGAAGTGGGAGAGAAGTTGCTGTCTGGCGACGAGCAATCCGATGAACCCGATTGGTAGATTTGTTCTTGACATGCAATAACACCTCCATAAGCAGCGACATTATTCATCTGTGTTGCATAATTATTTAAATTTACAAAAATATTGTTACTTGTTGTAGCCGTAGCTGTAGTGGTAGTAGTAATGGTGTTATTGACAACGTTGTTGTTTACAATTGGTTGAATGTAGAGTGGTGATTGTGGGTCTTGATATAATGCAAGTTGTGCTTGTTGTTGTTGCAATTGTTGTTGTAATTGGAGTATATCTTGTTCAGTAGTAGTATGAGTTGGTAATAATTGATCAAAAGTATATTGTTGTTGTTCTAGTTGTTGTTGTACTACTTGTTGTTGGATGATGATTGGTTGTTCAATGTTCATATTATTATTATTATTATTATTATTATTGTTGTTGTTGTTGGAGTTATCAGTCAAGACCAAGAGTGGGTCGACTACAACTGAACTCATTGAATCGACGGCAGAGACTGTACTAACAGAATTGGTCAAACCCAAAAAGTTTGTAGTATTATTAAACATCGATGCAAACGATGAAAATGAGTTGTTTAATGTATTGGCAAATGAGAAATCATTATTATTGATAACATTATTATTATTATTGTTGTTGCTGGTATTGTTATTCTCTTCATCGTTGGTTTGAGTAGTTGAACCCAAGAAGGAGAAGTTGTCTTCGTTGAGTTGGTTGATATTGATATTCATGCTATCGGCGTTAAAGAAACTCATCTTGTTCTATTATTATTTATTTGTTTACACCACACACAAACAAACAAACAAACACGATTTAATTAAATATTAAAATTGATTGAAAAAGAAAAAAGAAAAAGAATAGAGTTATATATATAAATATTTAATGAGGTGTATGTAGGTACTAATGCTAATATATTAGATAGATATGATTGAGAAATGGGAGAGTAATAATAATAAAAGATAAATAATTTGTTGTGCACAATAGCAACAGCAAGAGCAATAGTATTGTTACTCGAAATTTTAATTAAAAAAAAAATAAATAAAAAAAAAAAAAACTTTAGTTGTTTGGTGCGTTTACTCTTGAAATTGAGAGTGGATGAGTACTCCATATTGACGTGGAAATTTTTTTGGTGAATCACTGAGACACATCAAAAACTTCGGTGAAGATTTTCCCTCTCATATTTTTCTTGTTTTTGTCTATTCCTCGTTTAACAAATTGCTGTGCTAGAAGTATCTATCTATTATCAATCTACATCTTTATTTAATTAATTGTCGTTGGTGTTGGCGCTGCTACCTACAGCCACCCTATGACTGGTCGTCCTATACTGACTCATGTCTTTTAGGTTATTTGTTATGAATCGGATGATGCTGACCATGATATTGGTACCAATAACAGATCTCGCGATAGTTGCCAACATGGCAAAGAGACCGCTGTCAATGACTACTATCCCAAATCGACCTATACTACTAAACATCACATCAACTACTTGCTTAGGTGTTTGTCCTATTAATTCTTTACAATTGTTAAAATAATCAAGAAGTTCAAAAAAAGTATAAGTTAGATTAATAATGAATGAAACATGCAGTTAGGTTGTAGTTGATTGTTTGTAACTAAACTTACTCAAAGCTTGTAAAAGTAGATGGTTGGGTACATTATCAAACAACTTTGTTTGAACAAAACCTGGTTGAATGGCTAGAACATCTATACCAAAGTTTGGTGACTCTAATGCAAGTGATTGAACAAATGCAGTTAGCATTGCTTTACCAGAGGAATATATTACAGAGTTGGATGATGGACATGTTGCAGTCTAAAGAGAATATAGAGTATAGAGTATAGAGATAGAGGAGGTTAAAATTAGTTCTCTCTCTCTAACCACCCATCCAGAGAGGTTGGTTGGTTCAACAACAATTTAAAAATTGTGTACATACAGCTGAAGAAGTAAATATAAAAGCACCTTTTAAAGAATTAGCCACCATTTGTTTGTAAAAGTGATCAGTTAATCGAATAGCAGCCATCACGTTGCACTCAATCATATCTATCTTCTCTTGGATATCGGTTTGATGGAAACCCTCCATCGAAACATATCCAGCATTATTAAATACAACGTTTATCGATAGACCAGATGTTTCTTGGATAATGTGTTTGACCGACTCTTTAGAGTTTCTCAAATCGGCAGATACAATCAATGTTTCGATTCTTCTTCTATCTTTATCACCACTGCTACTTTTACCATTGTTGTTGTTGTTGTTGTTGTTGTTGTTGTTGTTGTTGTTGTTGTTGTTATATAAATCATTAATCTCTTGTTGGAGATCAAGCAATTTCTCGTAGTTTTTAGATACTAGCACTACATTGATACGTTGGCTGACCAAACGGTGAACAATTTCCAAACCTATTCCAGAACAAGCTCCTGTAACCAATGCCCACTTGCATCCATACTTTTGTTTTAAATCTTGTCCAACACACTTGTTATGTTTTTTGGTGTTAGATTTGGAGGTGGTGGTGGTGGTGGTTGGAATATTATTATTACTCTTTGAATTGTTGAACAGACAAATCAAGATATGTGGGTCTGCAAAACATAGTGGTACAATAGAGAGAGATAGGATGGGGGGTTAAATAAGAAAATAAATATTATTATTAGATAAGGTTTCGAAAGTTAGGATGGAGAGAAAGAGTGACACACACAAGGAGAGTATAAAGTTAAAATTAGGGCCCTCCTAACCCTTATCCTTCCTTTTAACAATAATAATAATAATAATAATAATAATATTAATAATAATATTTAACAATTATTGGGAGAGACAAAGAGAACATCAAATAAATCACTCATCCAACCAACAACAACAACAACAAAGTTATTCAACTCATTATAACAGTAGATAAGATAGATATCCTAATTATTATTAATAATAATCAATACTCCATAAAGGTAACTAGCTATACACCCCTTTTCTTCTCTTTATCCTCGTTTCAAAAGAGAAAGAGAGAGACCGAGAGATCTAGTGTTGTTGTTCTTTGCGCTTCAATTATTTCATAATAATATTATTTAAATTGACAAGTTGTCGATGTTGTTGTTGCTGTTAATTATTATTATTATTTAAATATCATATATATGTATCCTGTGACATCATTTATGATTTCGGTTGCATAATAATAATAATAAATAATTTAGCTTTGTTTGTTGTTCATTGGGTTTGACAACAACTAAAAAAGCAAAATACGACGTTATTATTATTATATTATAATATTTTTACTTACAAAAGTACAATAGCAAGATGGCAGAGCATACCAAAATGGTTAGGATCATCCTATTGAGATATATGGTGTCACAAAAATAACATATAGCAGCTGACGAGAACAAACTTGGAATACTTTTCTCAACCTGTTTCGCAGCCAAAATTGGAAATATATTTAATTTTCATTTTTTGCTTCATTTAAAGTTGACGACAAAACAGACACCTCCACTCATTCTCATGAACGTAGAAAACAAAGAAAACTATTTTTTTTAAAAAATATATAACAAATAGATAACTCCAGACACAGAGACATAACAGTCCCAATAACAGGTAAATTTAATACAACATATAGAACAGTAGTAGTAGTAGTAGATTAGAGTAAAAGAGAAAGAAAGAAAAAGAAAGAGTTCACATAATTATATTTTAATTAATTAAGAGAGAGAAAAAGAGTTTTATTATTATTATTATTTATTTGTTTTGTTATTATCTGTTCTCATCTCATCTCATGTCATGTCACACCCTAGACTTTTCTCCAATGAATGAGGGCTCCTCACTGTAACCCTACTAAATTGCTGTAGTGCAGTGGTGGTGGTAGTAGTAGTAATAGTAGTTCTGACCAAGATGATACAGATATAGACACAGCTACGATATTCTTTCAGATATCTTTTTTTCTATTCTGTTCTTCTTACCACCATCATCGAAAATACTAGCTTACCTACCAACCACAAATAGTAATAATATAACATCAACTCAACTCACAACTGCAACTGAACTGATAAATACTATTGGTTTATTTGTTGTTGTTGCCACCTACTACACCCCCTCTCCTCTATAGTCTACTACCATCAAATGTAGTAATTGTATTTATTTACATCAGGTGACACACCAATAACAACAACAACAACTAACGAACTTGTAATTGTTTTGCTTTATTCATTTAATTTAAATTACACCACCCTTTCTTTATTTGTTGTGTTTGTTTGTTATAGCAACACCACCAACCAACAAACATCATATTCTACGATTTAAATATAACATATTGTGATATAAATATAAATATTTATTATACATATATTAATTTTATAAATTTATCCTTCCGACCTACTACTTTTAATTAAAAATAAATTAAATTAAATAACAAATAGGAAAGAACGAGACAGAAACAGATAACCGCAGTGGCAATAGAAATAAAAGGTAAATATCACAACTTTGTACGATTGCAGCATCAGCTGCGCACGCAGATACCATCTATCTATCTATAAGCTATGTAGCGAACAAACATCCCATCTCCATTCGTGCCCCATCGCAAAATCAACAATAACTGGCACAAGCCAATTTAATCCTTCACTCTCTCTCTCTCTTTCCACCACACCCACAACATTGTGATGATAATACACACACCAACACACACACACAAACAAAAACACAGTTTCTTTATTTATCTCACAACTTCTTCTTCTCTCTTCCGTGGTTGGTGGTGATTATTCTTTTTTTTTTATCCCATCCATCCATCAATCAACTGATTCCACCAACCAAACAACCATTCATTTCCAATCACTATTTAAATTGATTGATCAATCCACTCCATCGATCCATTCCATTCACATTGTCCTGGCTAATAGCATTCTTTCGGAAATACACCAAAAAACAACAAAACAAAAAAATATTGAATAATTCAATCTCACCTTTTTTAAAAACAAAAAAAAAAACCAAACTTTTTATCGTTCATTTTTACCTCATTCAAGCTTACCTTGTCCACCCCTCATTCTCATAAACAAACAGCAAACAAACAAATTTTACTTACTCATATACACACAATTATCTTTTTTTTGCTTCTCTCTCCATAATAATAATATTATTAATTAATTTAATTATATTCCTCTCCTATAATATATAAATATTCTAGATAACTAGTAAATAACTAAATAACAATAGAGAATAACTAGTAGTAACCACACGTGCTGTCATAATCATAACGTTTAATAATAATAATATAATAGACATAAATAACGAGAATAATATAACAACAACAATAGTTTATAGTACTCTTCTGTCATTTACATCAACAACATTTTTATTTTTAATAACAACAACAACCGTGCATATATAATAACAATTATTATAATGATATAGTACCTATCAGTCTTTCTTATTCTTACACAATAACAATTACTACAACAACAACAACAAACAATAATAACAGCATATTTATTTGTTTTATAGAATTTATATATATATAATCAAGCAACAGTTAACAACAAACAATCTTTTTTGATTAACAACAAACAGAATCTATCCGAATTTTTTTTTAAAAGGACATTCTGTATTTGTAAATAATATTATTAATATTTCAACCCAACTCTTTATTAACCAACCAACCCTAACAACCAACAACCAACCAAACAACTTTACAACAACTTGTATTGATATTATTCCAACACATAACAAAATGAATTCATATGAAAAGAGATATCAAAAAAAGGCTACTACTAGTACCACCCCAACTGCTAGTATAACCTCCCCATCTGCGTCGCCCACAAAAAAGGCTACATTTAGGTAAATAATAATCATGTCATATGATATTATGTTTTTTTGTAATTTATATACTCAACCTTTTTCTTTTCATTTCTTTCTTTCTTTTTTGACACTCTCTCAGTGAAGCAGTAGTCAACAAAACAGATGTAGGAGAATTCCAAGAAGGCTATTTTATCATGTCAACTGCAGATGAAACCTTGATGAGAAGACCACATATTAATAAGAATTCACCACAACGAAAGAAGACTCAATACACACAACAACAACAGGCTCCATCAAATACTACCAACGATGACAAACCACTAAAACCATCCAAACAATCGAAATCTACAGAAATTTTACTCACCCCAGCCTCTTTATTTGTAAATGACTCTGATTCTACGCCATCTAAGAAGCACTTGGTCGCCTACAGTAGTAGCAACAACAACTCTAATTACAAGTCCACACCAACTTCTACCACCAAGTCTTACAACAACAACAACAACAACAACAACTTTACAAAGACCAGTTCCTCACCCGTTTCTCCACAGTCATCTTCTTGTTGGGCCGGAGGTGCTTTCAACAACTCACCTGCTCCCAATTCACTGCCCATCCCCAATTTCGATGACTGGTCGTCACCACAAGAGCCAACACCACAATTTGACCTCACTGCCATGACTTACGATCTTAGACGATTACTAAACATCCAACCTGACCTCGTCAGCGCCAAAACTGTTGCCTAAACTCATCACCCTCCCCCCACCCCCCCTCACACTGCTAGCAGTACACGCGTGTAAAAACTGTATACAACAAACACCCAAACAAACAAACACCAATTAAAGTAGCGATTACTTGGTTGGTGCTTTATTTTCCCCATCCCCCTGTCCTCACTATCGCCCACGTCCACACTTTGTGCGATCACTCCCCCCCCCCCCCCCTATCAAACCATTGTTTTTACATGTTCGGTATCATTACTTGACCTTATCATTACAATTTTCATCACCTCCCCCATCTCAACCAATACGTCCACTTCACTCCCTTTAACCTCGCCACAACCACAGGAATAACTAATTACAGAATAAGATCTTTTATTCAACCAAATATAGACAGTTCAACCCAAATAAATTTATATTAGGAATTGATTATTCTTCACCCCCCCCAAAAAAAAACAAACAATCAAACAACAGATTTAAAACATACAACTTACTCCTTTCAAAAAAAAGAATGAATGAGATATTTATATTTCACAATACTATGATGAATGAACGATCTTGGTCTCAAACAACTTAGAGTACAAATATTTGGTGAAATAGAAATTATCGATTTCTATTTATTTACCAGGATTGGAATTTTATTTATTTATGTGTTTAATAGTTATTATCATAAGGTACATATTTACCAGGATGATAATCATGCGAATAGACTACTTGGGGCTGTGAGTATTGAACACTTTGGACAGTTTGTTGTGGTGCTGCATGGTAGACTGTTTGTTGGGTTTGTGGATATCCATGTGGATTAGCTACATAGGTTTGTTGTGTTACCCTTGGTTGTTGCTGCTGTTGGGTAACTACATAGACAGGAGGATTTTGTACATAGACATTTGGTGGAGGAGGAGGAGCACGACTTTTTCTAGAGAGTCTTGGAAACAAATGGAATTTCTTTTTTCCTTCCATATAATCGGTGGAACTTGCATTGGTAGTTGTGTAGGTCACTTGTTGTGTGACTCTACCTTGTTGATGTGGTGGTGGTGGTTGCGGCTGATACATTTATTTTGTCTCGGTATGTAAATTATTAATATTAATATAAATATTTATAGGTAGGTTAAATTTAATTTCAATGAGAAGTGATATATTTTGATAGTCATTCAAAAAAGAGAACAAAAAAAAACAAAACTATAATATTTTTTTTATACAGTTTCCTTTTATGGATTGTTTTTCTCAAATTTCTTTTTTTTTAAAGCAATGGATGTAAGTAAAAACAAATCTGTATGATTGGAAAATAAAGATTTACAATATTACTCAAATTTGTACAAGATAGATATCTTGTGTTGTTGTTGTTTTGCGTATTCATTTATTAATTAATAGTTTACATCAATATTTATTTCTATTTTTTTCCTTTTTTCTGTTTTTTTAATACTTCTTTTTGGTTTTGTTGTTAAAGGGGTGGTGAGTTAAATTAGTGTAGTGTGATGATATTATTATTATCTTTTAGTTGTTGTTGTTGTTGTTGTTATTATTATTGTTGTTGTATGGTTGGTGAGTTATATAAATTGTTTTTTTTTTAATCGAGTTATAATAATTGTTTAATGGATCCTGGAGTTTCTGGATCGTTCAAATGAATGGTAGTAAATCTGAGTGCATTTAATAAACCATCTGTTGATGATAATGAATTGTGATCCTTGAGGGTGACAATACATCCTTTGATCTGTTGAGGTAATAAAAAAAAAAAAAGAAAAATGGTTGGATACATTAATAAGTTGACCTTTAAAAATAAAAAGAATTCTTTGTTTATCACATACGTAAATTGAGGATTTCTTTACAAAAGCACCTTGTGGGTGAATGTGATCAAACAAAATGATTGATCCGACCATAGCTCTTAAACAAAACATGTTAATATCATTGTTGTTGAATTTCTTATTGTCGACCATATCATGGCAAACGTTGGCCATTGTGGCCAATGCTGTGGTTACGTTTTCTCTTGGTACAGTGGTTTCCTATAATTTTAAAATTAAAGATAACTGTTATATTAGTAACTAAATGATTTGTTGATATATTTCAAATCATAACAATGACATACGGTTTGTAAGAATTTGGCGGTAGTTTCAGAAAGAACCTTCATCATTGGAGTTGGGTAGGCAAAGAACAATGACATTCTGTTGGCCAACTCATCACGAATCTTAATATTTGCGTCCTTTTTAGTAAGCTTCATTCTATTAAGAGTACGACGGTAGTATGAAAAATCGTTTTGAATAGCTGGGTTAACCATCTAGAAATATTAACAAAGAAGAGGAGAGGTTAATTAATCATGTTCCAAGTTTATCGAATGTGTATGTGTATGTATATGTATGTACCTTGGCATCATCGAATCTTAATACAAAATCAAAAACATCAGCCAATTGCTTGGCAAGAGCTTGTTGATTAGATAGGCTAGACTTTGGATCACCCTTGCAAAGAGCAACTAAAAGCTTTGGGAAACACTTTTCCAACTCCAAAGAGTAGTCGTAGAATTCTTGGAGCTCATCAACTGCTGGGAGAACAGCCTCCCAAGCAGCATCTTCAGTCTCTGGACCTGGATTAGTTATAGCCTAAATAGGTAAAGAAAGGAAAGAAGGTGAAGGAAGAGGAGGAGGAGGAGGGAAGAATGATGATGTTTAATATCAAGATATATATTCTCATTCATCACTACATGATTATTATATGAAACACCTACTCTTCTAATATATTCATTACAACCAGCATAAGAGATCAATTTTTCCAAAATCTTTGGACCTCTATTTAATACTTCACCAACAGAGTTGTAAAGTTCTCTTTCTTCTTCGCTTGGTTGAGCATCTATAAATTATAGTTAGATTCTGGTTTTGTTTTTCTACTATACTATGTAAATGTTACATACTTTCAAAATCGATAAAGATTTGTTCAGTGTGCTCTGTTCCGTTAATAAAGGATAACAACTGACCCATATTTTTCTATATATATATTCTATTTATACTATAATACTGTTATATTGAAAAAGGAAGGAAGGAAGGAAGATAAGGTAAGTAATATGTATTGATGGTATGGTGATATGATAGTAATCTACAACAATGAACACAAAATCAAACAACAAACATAATCACATTTGATTTAATTCTTTTCTTTTTTCGAGATGATATTATTATTATTATTTGATAGTTTCGGTAATTTATCTTATCTTATCAAGATAAGTTGTAGTAGTTGTTGTAGTTGTAGACTATATAGAACGTAGATCTTCTTGTTGATGAAAAAACATAAAGTAAAAAAAAAAAAGCGGGAGTAAATTATGATTATTATTATTATTATCTTGATGGTATCCTATTAATAGTTAATGGTGATGTTCTATCTATCTATCTCTTTATCTATTTTTAATCAGCATCTAGTCATCAATATCTATCTTTCGTGATGTGTCGACCAATATCCTATCTATCTATCCTATGACGACACAACAACTATCTACTTTTTGTTGTTGTTATCAAAGCGCTACGACGATGATTTTATGAGTAGTTTTGTATAGATTTTCAATGATTCTAATGTGCTGCAGTTATTATAGTATCTGATGATTGACAATGTATTCTACTGACCAACTAACTATTGACTCTATTCTTTGTTTCAATGGTTGATTTGATTATATTATTATTATTATCTCTTCTCTCAAAAAGGGCGTAAGGGTGTGGAGTTTGTGATCAAAGAAAAAAAAATAAAAAAAAAAATCAATTTTTTTTCATCACCTCTCCACACCCAAATGGGTTGTCTCCATGGCAGAGCAGTGAGAGTCATCCAACAATAAGCAAGCCACAATGAATCACAACATACCCTCAAATTCAGGTTCCTCAACTTATCGTAAATATATAATATATATATATATATATATATATAAATATATAGACTGACCTGTCTTATATTTGAACCTTGAGTAATGCCATGTTGAGTAGTTGGTTCTTTGGTTCCCCCAAATCTATTTATTATCAACGATTCGTTTCGATTTCTTGGTGGAATCACTATATATCTATATATATATATAGATATATATTGAATATTTGTGTGTATATGGCATGTCCACAGGATAATAATGATAATACTCGTGGCTTAATATCAGCTGACTTTGTCGGTTTTTAGACAAACTATGCAAAACTATGGAGCAGAGACACTGACACAATTAATTGATATCTTTTCATTTGAGTGAGAAAGAGAGAGAGAGAGAGAAAGATAGGAATAGATTAAACATGTCAGGAGCAACTCAAATATCCAATCCACTCATTCAAAAGAGTGTTGTTCATGTATGAAATAAAGATAATCATGATTGATGATAATGAGATTTAATCAAAACTAACCAACACATTCGTTCTACAACAACAACAACAGATCTACAGAGATTGCATTAGACTTGCAAGATATATTGGTCAAATGGTATGATTCATCAACAAATTTGAGATATCTCAAACAGACAGAAAGAGTGCGATCGTTATGACTAACATCAATTATCATCATCAATTATCATCATCAATTATCATCATCATCATTTATCAGAACGGATACACTAGACACATCCCAAAGCATGTAGCAGGTATTTTCAGAGAACACAAGTTTGAAACAAACCCTGAAAAGATTGAAGAATATAAAGTAGAGTAGGTTATACATATTATACATATATATATATATAGGCAATGAACATGTCAATGAGTCAATGAAAAAATGATGACTCATACTATTATTATTATTATTCACCTATAGTGCTACCCGTTTTATTTCCAACTTTATGCAACATGAAGCTGAACGTTTGGCAAAGGACCAAAAGGCAGCATTGAACTCAAAGCAAAGGATACCAAAAAGTCTCCTACTTTGGATTAATCACAATAATAATAATAATACTATTAATCAAAAACATAATATAAAACCTACCTGTACAAACCAAAACCAACCAAACCAAATCAAACTTATCCTAATCTTTATTATTAAGGATTTAGTTCCTTCATTCCTTCATTCCCATAATATTATTCTTATTTGCATATACATTTGGAACCCCCCCTATTCAAATAATATTCGTGTG
Source organism: Cavenderia fasciculata (assembly GCF_000203815.1). Classification (NCBI taxonomy): domain Eukaryota; phylum Evosea; class Eumycetozoa; order Acytosteliales; family Cavenderiaceae; genus Cavenderia; species Cavenderia fasciculata. Next base: position 1,294,118 of record NW_004457624.1, read on the forward strand.
TCATTTCATTCATTCGATTTTTAAAAATACATAAAATTGAAATTATATATATATAATTTATTCACGCACATACAAGTAGAAAAGAAGAAGAAGAAGAGATAATAATAATAATAATATTATAACCTATACAAGTTATATTATAAATATAACAATGTTACAACAAGAAGAAGAGGAAGAAGGAGGAGGAATAGGAGGAGAAGAAGACATGTTGTTAATACAAGATGTTGATAAACTAGAACAAGCTCTAAATGACACATTTGACAGTTTAAATAGTTCCCTTCTTTCAAAAAAGGAGATAATGGCAGTGTTGTTGGTAGAATGTTTCTCATCTAATCTATATCCTCGTCAACAACAACAAGAGGTTAGAAAAGAGATAACAGACTTTTTAACACAATCATTTACCTTTTTATCAATTCCTCATCCTATATTAAATTATCTCATTGTAAATAGTGGAGGTGGAGGTGGCAGTGGTAGTAATACTGCCAACAAGTTACTTTCAAAGAATGGATCAAGTGCATCAATTAGTACAATGGTTACTGCTGGTACCAATTCACCTAGACTAAAGAGTGTATCATCTATGACTAGTCTATCGACTATGTCTTCTTCTATCCCTATGGTTCCTCTTCAATCATCATCAAGTTTTAATTCATTACAATCTCTTGATTCTGCTGCTACTGCTGCAGTTGTTGGTAATAACAACAACAACAACAACAAAGACAATGATTGTAGTTTGTTCATTCAAGAGTATATACCAAAAAAGATTGAAAAGTCTATATTGGATGATATGGAACATATATTGGACTACCAATTTCACAATGATATGGAGTCATTTATCACTGCACTTGTTGGTTGCAAGAAACAATCTACAACAATGCCACCAACACCATCCAATTCATTAAAGGATATGAGTGCACTGTACACTGGCTTTATTGGAAGACTTACCAATCAATCATCGAATATTCTACCAACAAAGTATTCTCATCTCGTAACATCTAGTAGTTACTATGAAGTTCTTCATCAATGTCTTGAATATTATATAATTCAACATATTTTTCATCAGTACGTCATATTATAGTACAATTATAACACTATAGACAACTAATACACTTATTGTTCATTGATTTTAGTATATTTCCAATTGATCTTGAAAAGGATGACTTATTTTCAAAGAGAATTGAAACATTATCATTTATTGAACCTGATCATTTGGGTATTTCAATAGATGAATTTAAATTAAACAATGCTAAAAAATGTTTGTTTCAAAAGGACATAGAAGAGATATTCATTTACTAATACTTATTTTATTTTTATTTATTTTTAGGTATAGGAAGAATTAATTCATATCAAACACCAATTGAAAAACAAAGATGTATTTCTAAAACAATGGTTTATTTAATGGAAGCAGGAGGAGAAGATTATTTATTACCAATGGCCATTTATTTATTATTACGTACAAATCCTCCATACCTTTGGTCAAATTATAGATTTTTGGAATTATATTCCACTTCGTCTGGTAATTTAAATGTTGACTCTATATACGATAACTTTTGTACAACATTTTCAGTTGCCATACAATTTATTGATAAATTGGATCATACTCATCTTTCCATTGATAATGATTATTTCCAACAACAATTATTAGAAAATCAAAAGAAAATATTCCCAAATCAACAACAAGAAAAAGAAAAAGAAAAAGATAAATTAGATAATAATAATAATAATAATAATAATGCTATGAAAAGTAATGAAACTATTTTAACAACATCAACTACTGAATTGGAAAAATTAATTGATAAATTGGATGTAAATAATAACGATAATAATAATAATAATACGAATAATGAACAATTAGAAAATATAGTATTATTTAAACAATTAAATAGATTACCAACAATTATTGATATATTAAAACCTCAATTACATGGAAATGAAATTGAAGAGTTTATGTTAAAGTTTATAACCATATCACTTGGTTCCCAGTACTATCACTCAACTATACGTTTCCCACTACGTCGATTCTTTATAGAATTCTTGGGTATTAGTGAAAGAACATTTTGTGTAACCGAGATGGAGATTATTGGAAGTTTACAAGACAGCACAGATGGTGGTGGATCAAATCTAGAATTGTTACCAAACAAGCAAGGTGGAGGTCAAGCATTAAAGGTTGCAAAAATCGCTGGTGCTGCTGTCACTGGTGCAGTTATTGTTGGTTTAACAGGTGGTTTAGCAGCTCCTTTTGTCGGATCGGTCTTTTCAGCATTGGGAGCAGGCAGTATTTTGACAGGAATCACAGGTGCCACTGGTATGAGTGGTGCTACCATGTTATCGGTGATTTTTGGAGCTGCAGGTGCCAAGGTGTCTGCCGACAAGATGATCACTGCTACATCTGGTGTAAAAGACTATACCATACACAAGGTAAAGAGTCAAACTTCACTACATGCCATCATCTATGTTGATGGGTTCTCATCGGTCAATACGACAACCACAACAACCGCCACAGAAGATGCCAAGACACAAGAGCAGACAATTGCATCGGTTCAAATATCAAAGCTAGAGAGTTGGGAAAAGATAATCAGAGCAGTTACCAATGACTATGGTGACATCTTTTTGATAGACTATGAAAAGGACGTTAAAAAGAGTTTACATGCCATCATTAGAGAGTACCAAAAAACAATCGTTCAAACTTTGTTTAGATCGGCTGCCACCAATATCATCTCTACCAGTCTTGCTCATGCACTTGTTCCTCTATCCATCATAAAGGCTGCATCGGTATTGGATAATCCATGGACTCTACTCAAGGATCGTTCAGAAAAGGTTGGTAAAATATTGGCACAACAAATAGTAGAAGGTGGATTTGGTAAAAGACCTCTTACCCTAATTGGAACAAGTATGGGAAGTAGAGTTATTTTCTATTGTCTTGAAGAATTATCAAGATTATCTAAAATTGAAAATCAATCCAAATCAAAAGAAAAAGAAATTAATAATAATAATAATATTTCTACAACAACAACCGATTCAACAACCCCTCCAATTGTAACCAACACAATTTCACCATCATCAATTATTGAAATGGTTGTTTTTATTGGATCTCCTATTACTTCTGATCCAAAAAGATGGTCCAATATTATTGTATGTTATATAAATTCTCTGTTATCAAAGAATCTAGTTATTAATATAAATATTTATTATTTTTAGTCAATGGTTAGTGGTAGAGTAATTAATTGTTATTCACCATCAGATTTGGTATTAAAATATGTATCTAGATCAGCCAATTGTTTGACTGATGGTGTTCTACCTCCAGCTGGTGTGACACCAATTCACATTCCATCCTCGACCATTGTCATTGAGAATGTTGATGTATCCAAATTAGTCAAGAGTCATTTAGATTATGACAAGGAAGATAATATAACTAGAATCCTAAATCACATTGCAGTCAACAAGGTATCATATTGTGATCCAAAAGTTCCTCCAAAATTTAGTGGCGTCGTTTATCAAGTATAATCAATAAATACCAACAACAGCACAACAATGAATGTATTTTAAAATAATTATCTTTTTTTTTGTATGTACAGAAAACCAATATACTTTTTTTTTTTATTGGTCTTGGGTTTCATGTTGTATCATTGCCTCTACTTCATCAATGGGAGGACCCATTGCTTCTACCATTTCAAATTCGGCGTCGTCGTCATCATCATCGACGTTGATTGCTTGATTAGGGGGTGGTGATTGTTCAATTTCTTCATCCAAATCAATAGTTACTTGACGATGATGTTCCATATTTGATGATGTATTTGAAGGTGGTGTGGGAATTTCTTGTTCTTTTAGAGGTGATGGATCGGCAATGAGGTCATCATCCTTTTTAGAAATGGCAGCAGGTGATGATGGGAATAAAAGATGTTGTTGTGATGGAGTGTCTGACGATAAATGTTGTTGAGGTGTATCGGCTGTTTGTTTCTCGATGCCACCACTACTGCTTTTAAGTTGATTTTGAGGTGAATACATCGATATGCCCGGCGAGTCTGTTTGTGGCATCCCTGTAGATGATTTAAAGAGATGAGATGCTACATTGAGAACATCTCCACCACCTCCACCCGACGATGTCATATCAACGTCGGTTGTATTAATTGTAGGTGTAGATGCTTCCATAATCATACTTGGTGTAGTGGAAGAGGTTGCGTTTTCCACCATGTTTGTAGATGCTGTAATTGGTGTATCGACCTGCTTATTATTATTATTATCTCCTCCATGATCCATTTGGTCTCCACCAACTTGATTATTATGGTCTTGTTGTTGTTGTTGTTCGAGCGACTGTTGTTGTTGATGATGATCCATTTGCATCGAGGTGTCTTCAGAAGAGGATGGTTGTTGTTGTTGTTTTATTTGTTTTTCTTGTTCTTGTTGTTGTCTTTGTTTGTCGATTGCATCTTCTTCTCTAATCTGCTGTAGATACTTTTGTAGTTGTTGATGATTAAGTTCCAATTGCTTGGAGAATCTTTCTATTGTTTTTCGAGTCTCTCTTGCAGAATGTGTTTTGGTTGCAAGACGATAGTATGAATCCTCTGGTTCTTGTTTCAATTCAATAGGTGATTCAAACAAGTTATTTAATATTATATTTTGTTTATTAATTTCCTAAATAGACAAAAGAGAATGTTAATAATGATTGAATGAATGAATGAATGGGTGAACAACATTCTTGATTGTGAAGTTCACTAACGTCCAATGTACATCATGATGTGATACATACTATACAAGTATACATTTCATCACATATCGATTCAAACTCTTCTGCTTTCAATGCCAAATCAGGCATATCTACCATTCTTTTATGTGGATCTCTATACATATATAAACATCATCAATAAAGTTAGTCAAACTGTCTGTAGATAACAATCAAGATGATTGTAAAAGTAAGGGATGATACAAACTCTGATAAAACCTTATTAGTGCTACGAAACAGAGCCTGTAGACGAGTCTTTAAGTGACCTGAATAGATATCAATATTATTATTACTTTGACTCATTCTTTATTATATCTCTATATCTATCCAATATCTGATTCTGTTAGACTAAATTGCTTGTGTCTGAAAAGTTTACAAAAAAGGTCATCAAAAAATATTTGATTAATTAAAAAAGAAATAATAATAATAATAATTATTATTCTTGTGATTATTTATTATTTATAATTGTTCGTTGAGATTGATGTACCCAGAAAAAGAAGGAGAAGAATGGGTATGGGTACCGGAAGGTTTGGGTGATTTGGATCTATGGATAAAAAAGACGCCAAGGATGATAATATAACATATGACAAAGACTACAGATGCAGCTGTTGCATAGAATCCAATATATGGTCCCCATTCTTTCCAAATGGGTATTCTACCATCATAGTATAGGATAGATCCTTCAAATTTGTTACAAATGTCATCACCATCACTACTACTATTTTGTTGACCACTGCTAATACTCGACGATCCATTATTCTCATTGTTGCAAAGAGTCTTGTTGAAACTGATAAAGTTGAAACAAGAAGACGCTGATAAAATAATCAGTGGTAATTGAGCTCCATAACGATACCATATAGATGCATTTTTAAAGGTTCGATAATATTTGGTTGCCATGCCAAATTTCTTGGCAGTAACCCGAAGCATTGTGATAATTATACCTCCAATTGCCTTGATTAAGATGATGATGATAATGATAATCAATTAATTAAAAATTGATTTAATTGAAATTTGATTGACACAAGATATAACATACAAATACAAAGCATGCATAGTTGAGATTATAGCTAACATCAAACTTAGTTCGCGATGCTGTATAACCAGAGACTTGATAATGTTTGATTTGAAAATAGATCATTTTTTCGAAACGGAGAGAGTCACAGTCCCCATTGACACATGTTGTAAGGGTATACCTATATATATATATATATTCGTGTCGTGAGATGAGTGTTGTTTACAAAGGGAGATTCATTAATATTAGTAGTGATCACTAGTCGATTTTGATTGTTGTCTCTTACCAGGGGAACGAAAGTGACGTGTATAATGCTAATGATAAGTAAATGAGGTACACAACGTAAACTGCATCTTTAGGAGTACATAGTCTCTCTTGATTCATTTCAGAGAGAGGAGTTGACAGTATCCAAAACAGATCAAAGGCTCCACATGGTTATTTTTTTTTTTTAAATAATTATTTTTTTACAATGTTTATTGTCCTTTTCTTTTTATTTATGAAATATATTAAAATAGTAGTGGTAGTACAGTGGTATGAGATGGATCATATTTCTTTGGCGAGATTATAGTCATCGTGATTATGTAGAATCTCTGGTTCTTGGTCTTTTTGTTGTTTTTGTTGGATTAGTTGTTGGAGATGTTGTATTTGTTGTTGTTGTTGTATTTGTTGTTGGAGCTCTAATTCTATTTGTCGAGGTTGGATTTGGGGTTGAGGTTGTTGAGGTTCTTGAATATTGATTTGTTGTTGCTGTTGCAGGATATGTAGTTGTTGTGGTTGTAGTTGTTGTTGTGGTTGTAGTTGTTGTTGTAGTTGTTGTTGAAGTTGTTGTGGTTGTTGTTGTTGTAGTTGTTGTTGGAGTTGGGTATAACCACTTTGTGTTTTTGGCTTTGATGACCTGGCCTGTACACGTCTGCGAGATGGTTTAGAAGGTCTGGATCTAAAACAAGCTATGGCGACATAGATTAGGTCGAAGATATAGACCCATATCAATACAGTTGATAGAACTGAAAAGATGAATCCAGATTTTGGTCCCCATTCCATCAAAATATTTCCACCAAATGGAAGCACTTCGCCAGTTGCATTTTCGGATCCAGAAAAGTGGTCGCATAGACTTGGAAACTCTGTTCCTAGACTAACAATCTTTGAATCATTAGCGTTACACAGATCCTTGTTGATACCGATAAAGTTGAAACAAGCAGCTGTCGAACAAGTAACCAAAAATAAATGGATTACAAATCGAGTCCATAGAGAAATCCTTTTAAAGAATTGGTAGGCTCTCATTTGTTTAAATTTCTTTACAATCACTTTAATGCTAATGATAATGAAACCAGTAAGTGTCTAGAGATGAATAAAATATTATATTATTAATTTAATATAATTGATGTTGATATTTTTTAATTGATTGGTTGTCGTACATACCAACAACAAGCAAACAAGTGTGAGTTGATGGCTTGCGTGTACCTTGCTTGATGCGATTGGGAAGTATTGACCCATATCTTCTGTATCTTGGTTATTATTTTGGAAAAGAAAAGGGTAGCAAACCCCATTGACACATTGATTAATGTAGTACCTATAAGTAGTGTTGTTAAAAGGGATACATAATACTATTAGTAATTACCTACTTGTTGATGCGCATATTATTATAGTTTTATCATACCATGGTGTAGCAAGTGATACGATCAAAGAGATTGACAAAAGAGTGAGAAACACATAATGAATAATCTCTTTAACACTACATATTCTGCTTTTCATTTTGTGTTCTTTGATTTAATTGTTTGTTGACTTGAGAACATGTCTGCGTATATCCATTTATCCGATCAAAGGTTAATTGTATTTTGATTTGATTATTTCTACGAAATTGATAAATATCTATCTTTATCGGGCAACTGATAGATATATTTTGTGTGATATAAATATATTTATTAAACAAGGATCTTCTTTTACCTAGATCCTTGTCCATTATTTTATTATTATTTATTAATTTCCATGAGGACTTTTAATAATATTACAGTTGTGTAGTGGGGATGGAAGGTTTATATTTCCTTGGTGAGATCATAGTCATCTGGATTATGTGAAATCTGTGACTCTTGGTCTTTTGGTTGTTTTTGTTGTTTTGGTTGTTTTTGTTGTTTTTGTTGTGGTTGCTGGGTTTGTTGTGGTTGTTGGAGTTGTATTTGTTGTTGAGGTTGTTGTTGTTGTTGTGGTTGGAATTGTTGCTGTGGTTGGAATTGTTGTTGTTGCAATTGTTGTTGTGGTTGTGGTTGGAATTGTTGTTGAGGTTGTTGGAATTGTTGTTGAGGTTGTTGGAATTGTTGTTGTTGTTGTGCTTGTTGGAATTGTTGTTGTGGTTGTGGTTGGAATTGTTGTGGTTGTTGAGGTTGTTGTTGGAATTGTTGTGGTTGTTGGAATTGTTGTTGTGGTTGTTGGAGTTGAGTATATCCACCGTGTTGTTTTGTATTGGGGGGTAACATAGTAGGAGCAGTCTGGGATGATTTAGATCTAGATCTGAAACAAGCTATGGCGACATAGATTAGGTAGGGTATATAAATCCATACCAATACAGTCGATAGAGCTGAAAAGACGAATCCAGACTTTGGTCCCCACTTGATAGAAAAATTATAATAGTTACTATATGGATCGGATCGGGTGGCATCTTGCGATCCAGAAAAGTGGTTACAAAGACCTGGGAATATAGTTCCTAGACTAAAGTTATTATTAGTCTGTAACGCGTTACACAGATCCTTGTTGATACCGATAAAGCTTAAACAAGCAGCTGCCGAACAAGTAACCAAAAATAAATGGATTGCAAATCTAGAAAATAGAGAAATCTTTTTGGCGATTTGATAGGCTTTTGTTTGTTTCAATTTCTTTATAATTACTTTAATCGTAGTGATAAGTAAACTGATAAGAGTCTATAAATATAAAAAGATATTTGATGAAAAGGTGAAGTTAAATATTTAGTGGATGGATGGGGGATTGTGTCACACAATCATAACAACATACCAATACTAAACAGAAAAGTGTGAGTGCATGACTAGCATGTACTCTGCCGACGACGAATGGGATCCACCAAAGCAAATCTTCCATTTCTTCATTACCATTTTGGAATAAGAGAGGGTCCGAGCAATTACCATCGTAACATTGTTGATAGGAGTACCTAAAGTTTTGTTAAAATATGGGGGGGGGGGGGGGGGGGGGGGCGGATATATAATGTGTTAGTGATCATATTCAATTGTCATTATGACGATGTTGTTGTAAAGTCACTTTTGTTTTCATAATGTACATACCATGGTGCAGCAAGTGATACGATCAATGAGATTGACAAGAGAGTGAGGAACACATAGTGAACAACCTCTTTAACGCTACATATTCTGCTTTTCATTTTTTAAACTCTTTTGTGTTTGTATCTGTTTAAATTGTTGTAGCTACGTGGGCTATGATGTCTGTCCACCATCATTTGATAGAAAAACATTTGTCAAATTTTAATTAAATTGATTTGAGGGTTTTTTTGAAGATCGAAATCGGCGGGAACCGATCCACCCAACACTTCGCCACAAAGACATTATTATTGCAGATTAAACATTCTTTTGTGTATCTCAATAAATACATTTTTGATCATATTTTTTAAAAATAAATTGAGTTGTTTATTTAATTAAAGAGGGCTTATATTTCCTTATCATAGTCATCTGGATTATGTGAAATGAGTGATTCTTGGTAGTCCTTTTGTTGTTGTTGTTGATCGACATATGCATATCCGGGACCTTGTTGATTTGGATTATATTCACAACGAGATGCTTTAAATGATATCTTTACACATCTATCCCAAAAGATATAGCCAAGATAAAATATATAACTCCATACCAAAACAACAGATAGTGTTGAAAAGACGAAACCAGACTTTGGTCCCCATTCAACTGTAATGTGGTTGAGACCGTCGTCGTCATCATAGTTGATCGATCCAGAGAATTTGTTACAACTGTTGTCATTTTCCTTTCCAAATGCATGCAAAGAGCATAGAGACTTTTTGATACCGATAAAGTTAAAACAAGCAGCTGCCACGAAAATAAACAAAAGTACTTGGATTCCATAACGAGACCATATGGAAATCTTTCTGGCTAATCGATAATTAAAGCACGTGGTCATTTTCTTTGCACTAACCTTTACACTAATAATAACAAAGCTAATAAGAGTCTTTGATTGGTTGGGAAATGAATGTTTTACAATTAGATTAATGAATTTAAATATTTGATGTTTATGAGTGACACAACACAACATAACATACCAACAAAAAGCAGAAAAGTGTGAGACCATGGCTTGCATGGACCTTACTTGCGATGGTTGTGACAGGCAAGTCTTCCATGTCTTGATCGCTATTTTGGAAGAGGACTGTACTGCAAACCCCATTGATACACTGTTCAAAGTAGTACCTGTGTATTTGTGTTAGGGTGAGAGGGTATACATGAATATTAGAGACCAATACTACGTGCATCATCGTTATCCTACATACCATGGTGCAGAAAGTGATACGATCAATGAGATTGACAAGACAGTGAGGTATACATAGTGAATAATCTCTTTCAAACTACATAATCTATTTTTCATTATATATATATCCAACAACAACAACAGAGACCATCTAGAAAAGATTAATAAATTATTAATTAAAGATTAAATTATTATTATTATAAACAAATGAGTTCTATTGATCAAGCAAGCAAGAGTTTGTTTTTTCTTGAATTTCGGACAACGTTTTTTGAATTTTCAGATCGATTATTTACTCTATTCGCATCAACACACTGTTGTATATGTATAAAGAAAGATAATTACAGATTTAGAGAATGATTCATTCAAATGAAATCACATTCACAAAGATGCAAGGTGCGGGCAATGACTTTATCGTATTCAAAAAGGAGGATATCAAAGTGATCCCAAACAAACAGTTTTCACCCGACTCTTCTGAAGGGGTTAGAAGCGGTGCATCATTGACAATCGAAGATCTATCGGTTATATCGAAAAAGTTGGCACATCGTAAACTAGGTATTGGATGTGATCAATTGATCATTGTTGCCGATTCTCCAAACGCCGATACAGATTATGAAATGTTGATTTTTAATAGCGATGGTAGTCAGGTATGTCATAGATATGTCTATACAATACATTATATAAAATATATATATTTATATATAATTAATGATAATTGTTTGTTTGTTTCTAGGCATCAATGTGTGGAAATGGTATAAGATGTTTCTCAAAATATATTATTGATAATTCAGTGAAATCGATTCACGACAAGGACAATAAGAATAATGGTAGTAGTGGTAGTGGTGGTAGTAGCGATGATGGGGAATCCTCATCCAATGAAAGTGAAAACGCAATTGTACATAGAGTTCACACATTGGCAGGAACCATTATTTGTTCGACCGACAAGAGTCAAATAGGATCAAAAAATAATGGCGATAGCTATTATCGAGAAGATACAATGTTGGTCAAGGTCAATATGGGTAATCCATACTTGTTGAGAACTAATGACAATACCTTATTGGTACCAAACGACCGTACCATCCTTGTACCAACACCTAATCCATCTACTGATAAACCAATCTATCTTGAACGAGTTCAAGTCGATGAGCGTAGAGCAATCGATGTTGTACTCGTTTCAATGGGTAATCCTCATTGTGTTATTTTCCTCCAAGACAATATTGAAAAGGGTCAATTGCCCGAGGGAACAGATATCGACACAATGGATATTTCAGAGATTGGTCAAAAGTTGGCCAAACACAAGATGTTTGTCGATAGTTGCAACATTGAATTTGTATCATCGACCAAAGCAAACCATTTCAAAGCAAGAGTATGGGAAAGAGGAGCTGGAGAAACTCTTGCCTGTGGAACTGGTGCATGTGCAGTGGCCGTCGCAACAGTACTTGTAGGTAAATCTCTACCAGAACAACAAATATCCATCAATATGCCAGGTGGTGAATTATTAATCGATTGGAACGCCAACGAAAATTTTGGAAAGGTATTTAAAACTGGTCCTGCTACTTCTGTATTTTCTTCTGTAATAAAGATTTAAAATCTGTATCATCATTCTTGAAAAATTCATTTCGAATCTATCCATCCTATCTATCTATATTTTCTATTTACACATTATTATATTCTATTTATTAAATTTACTTTGTAATTTATTATCCCAAGATTTCCATTTTTCTAAAAAAATAAATCATTAATATTAATCAATGTTGTATATTATAATAATGTATACATACCAGATAATTCAGGGGGAGGAGCTACCTTTATATTTTTCATACATTCTCTAATTAAATCAACATGATCAGGTGGTAGTAGTTTATCTTTACTTAGCACCAAATGACCTTTTTCATTTCTTTGACAATAGGGAGAAGTATTCTTTTCCTCTTCTTGTTGTTGTGGTTGTTCATCGTTGAATGGATTGTTATTTTCAGTTGGGAATAATTCGTTGGTATTGAATAATAGATTATTTGGGTTGACTTTAAGGTCAGAGGATCCTCCATCGTCCTCTGTTTGATCAAATTGATGAAATTGATCAGAGTATCCTTGGAAATCGGTAAAGTTGTCTTGTTGTTGTGTATTTGCGTCATCTACATCATCATCAAAAAGAAACTTGTTATTCAATTCGACTTGTCTCTTGATTTCTTCTTCTCTTGTTAGTTTTCTTGTTCCTCCATTCTGGTTGTTGTTGTTGTTTATAGATGATTCATCATCACTACTATCTGAATCACCCATATCCAATTCAGGTATTAATTGAAATCCGCTGTAATCATCTATAGAGAAAAGGAGTAATGGGTGAGTGAATGGCTGTACAGTAGTTAGTTCACTACTATCAAACTTACTATGTTCACTTGTTTCACTATCATTATCGTTCATATCGTTATCTTTTCTTCCTATTGTCATTATATGACTATATTTCTATAAAAGGTGTCTATCTGTATATGTATATGTATGTATGTATATTAATGAAAATGTTTTATGAATCGATGCATGTTCAAAGAATGAATTTTAACCATTTTATTTTATTTAATTTTATTTAATTTAAATTGTTAACTACGACAACACAACTACAATACTTGATTTGATATTATTATCAATGATACATACATACATACACTCGTGATACAGATAATTGAACTAAAGTTTAATTAATTATTTTATTATAATAATGAATTTTAAATCTTGAAATGGATTGGTCATTCCTCTGCTCATTTTCAAAGACAAGAATCTTTTATTGTTTGATATAAACCACACACTTACAGATACATATATTTATGTATATATGTTTTAGATATATCTAAAAGATTAAAGAATGGGTGATAAACAACAACAGATATTAAAAGAAAGGAATGAAGAATCATTATTTGAATCATTCAATGTATGGCCTGAAGAAATTGTATTGGAATGTTTATCACAAGTAGCAGGATCAGAAGAAGAACAGATTCACTTGGATTCTATAGATAGAGCAACCGCTGTCAATATGTTGGTCGATGATGTTAGAAATCTGGGTATTGAAGCATTCGTCTCTAGACTGCCAATAGATGTCACCGAAGAGACTTGCTCGCTACTCGAACTCTCAGCTGCCAATAGTGAAGTGGTCGAAGAAACTCGTCAAGAGATTGAAAGTTTGATGAAGAGTGAGCCATTACTATCGTATTTCAATCGATTGACACCTCATCTTCTCTACAGCTATTGTATTGGAACTGGTATAAAGTTGGCTAAATCTTTCTCTACAAACTCTCCTATTCATACATCATCATCATCATCCTCCTCCTCTAATAATAGTGGACTACAACCAACATTGATGGTACCAGCATCAACACACACATCGGTTACATATGTAAACTCTACACCAATGGTAAAGGTACTGGACAACACCACGATCATATCGACACATACAACTAAATCATCGACTCAACGATTCACGGGAGCTAGACAAATGACACTTGGCGAAGGTGTCTTTGAAGGATCATCAAAGACACAAATAATGAAAAGACTACTCATCGAGGAGATCCTCTTGGGCGGCATTGAAAACATTCTCTACCTTCAAAAAATTGATACACTCTCAAAGATTTGTCAATATTTAAATGTCAAAGGTAATTAAACTAAATATAAATATAATGAGATCATTTATACTTACTATCCTTTTTTTTTTAACAGAGAAAATACCAACTAAATTTTCAGAGATTGTATCAATCATTGTACCATATTTATTTTATCAACAATCATCATTACCAATATCACCACTTTCTTCTGATATTAGTAACCATCAACAACAACAAACCAATAATAATAATAATAATGTAAATAAGAATAAGAATACCTCAACAACTACAACTACAACCAAGACATCAACAACATTAAAGAATCCATCAGAAAATTTAAAGAGAAAATATCCACAAACACCAGGAACATCAAATAATTCATCAACATCTACAGAAGAAACATCTGATGATGATAATACATCTAGTGATGTATCAAGTGATGGACAACAGGAAGGACAGGAAGAAGAAAAGATATTAAAAAAAAAGAAATATACTAGTGGTAGCAGTGGAAAACTTCAATTTTCAACAAATTTGTCAACTGATGAAGAAGACCAGGAAATTGATTCACCAGCCGATAATAGAATGAGCATTGCTGACATTAAAGATGGTGTAGAAAAGAAACAACTCGAAAAGATGTATGTCAAGGATTTAAAACATTGGTTGAAATCTAAAAACTTGAAATCAGATGATAAGAAATCGGTTCTCATCGATAGGATACTTTCTTATTTCAAACAAGCAACAAAAAAAACAAAAGAAACAAGTGAGTCAGATACTGATAGTGGTAAAACAAAAGAATCAACTATTTAAACCATATATGGTTGGAAATAAATATTATTTATATTATATAATTATTAGTATGATTTTATTTTGAGATTTATATATATAACTACTCCTCAGTAGTAATATATATTATTTTGATATTTAATTTAAAGTTTTGGACGGGGTAGAGAATTTGGACTACTCCAAATTAAAGATTCATCAATTTTTGATATAGAGTTGACACCAGCCAATGCCATAGATAAAACCAATTCATCACGAAGAAGTTGGAGTACTTTGAGAACACCATCATAACCGTCGGCTGCAAGACCCCATAGAACAGGACGACCAATCATAACGGCACATGCGCCATAGGCCAATGCCTTTAATATATCTGTTCCACGACGAACACCACCATCTACAATAACGGGAATACGACCACCAACAGCACGTACAACATATGGAAGTACTTCAATGGTCGACGGACTAGTATCCAATTGTCTCGCACCATGATTACTCACAATGATACCATCGGCACCATACTTTACTGCCAACAATGCGTCTTGTGGACACATTACACCTTTTACAATGACTGGTAGTTTGGTGATTGATTTCAACCATGCCAAATCGTTCCATGTCAATGAGCTGTCGATCATTGTAGCCATGTATTTGTTCAATCCACCTTGAATGTCTGCTAATGGCAAGTCGGTAAAGTTTCTCAATTGCAAGCCTGTTGGCAGAGAGAATTCATTGCGATAGTCACTTTCACGACGACCAAGGAATGGTGTATCGATTGTCAAAAGGATAGCTTTGAATCCAGCCATTTCAGCACGTTTTACCAATTTCTCAGAGATGGAACGGTCTTTAAACACATAGAGTTGGAACCATCCAGGGTTACCTCCCGATGCCTTTCCAAGATCCTCAACACTGGTAGTTGCCAAACTACTCAATGTCATCAATGTTCCCATATCTCTTGCTGCCAAACATGTATCAATCTCTCCATTTGGATGTGCCATCTTTTGCATTGCTGTTGGCGCAATCTATAGAATGATTCAAATAAATACAAATATTCACTCAATTCAATTGATTCAATATCTATCTATCTATCTACATACCATAACAGGGAATGAAAGAGGGATACCAAATACAGATGTCTTTGTATTAATATTTGATACATCAACCAAACATCTTGGTGTAAGTTTAATTCTACTATAAAAATTTACATTCTCTCCTAATGTAATCTTGAGAGTGAGGATGCAACAAAGTAAGTAAGTATCATATCATGTTAAGAGGTACTCATCATCATCAATCGATCAATATCACAACATACTTGATTATCAGAACCAGAAGCATAGTAATCATAAACCATACGAGGTAACTTTCTCTCAGCAACGATTCTAAACTCTTCAATGTTGAGATAAGAGTCACTCTTTCTACCTTGACCTCTATTCGTTCTGCTATTAGCCAATGTAATATCAGATACTATTGCTGGTTTTTGAGGATTGTTTGTTATTTTATCCATTATTTATAGTTTATAAAGTAGGGGATGTATAATAAATAACTTTCTTTAAAGTTTAACTTGGTTTTTTTATATTAAATTGAACAAACTACTGCCTCTCCTATAATATGTATGCGACGATAACTTAAAACTATACTACTACTACTACTATTACTACTGAATAGACGAATACAATTCAGTTATCACGACAACAACAATGATAATTAACCTATTGATTCCGATACCAAAATAAATCGTTAAACTCCAATGACTCTTCAGATTGAAAATTATTGCATTCACCAATGGGATTTTGGAATGTTTGAAACCCAAGTGTGGTTGAAACTCATGAAAGATCACGATAATCCTAAAGTAGTTGGAATAATTCAATGGAATAAGGTGGTTAGGAGTATGTAAGAAATACAAGACATTGTGAATTTGACAAATATAAATATTAATATTAATTTGGAATAGTCATTTGGCGAGTGATTACAAATTAATAATAATAATAGTTGGATTGGATATATACACTCCAAATTTAGAAATTATTTATATACAAAGGTTTATTGATTCAACAATTCTTCTTCTTGTTGATTTGTGGATTGAGGTTGATTCATAACACTTTTAAAATCTTCAAGTGTTATTGTTGAACCATTTAAATCTCTTCTTAGTGCATGTAATGCTGCCTCTTTACAGATATTAGAGAGGTCTGCTCCATTGAGACCGTTGGTTTGCTCTGCAAACGTGTAAAGATTGATTGAAGGATCGATGGGCATATTCTTTGTAATTTTCGACAAAATATCGTGTCTTGCAACCACGTCTGGTGCAGGTACATGAATATGGTAATCGAATCGACCAGGACGAAGAATAGTACTGTCTAATAATTCCATCTTTGTTGTAGCTGCCAATACTATAATTGCTTGTTGTTCATCTTCGTCATCATCATCGTCATTTTCAATTCTTACCTTTTTATTTTGTTTTGAAAACATACCATCCATTTCAACCAATAGACATGAAAGTAATCTATCGGCAGATTGTTGAGCACTCGAATCGTAACCACGCTTTTTAGCAAGTACTTCTACTTGATCGAGAAAGAGAATGGCAGGTGCTGAATCACGAAGTACTCGGAATAGAGCTGTTAGCTTCTTTTCGCTCTCACCAACCACCGGTGATATGATATCGGTCGATTGGACAGATATAAAGTTGATGTTGGGTGATGATGATGCAATGGCTCGTGCCAATAGTGATTTTCCTGTTCCTGGAGGTCCGTGTAGTAAAACACCCGAGGGAGGATCAATACCCATTTGTCGGAGTGGTTTCCTATTCATGATGGGTGTCAATACACAACTCTTTATCTGTGCAATCGTCTTGTCCAATCCACCAATATCCTCAAACTGTATCGGCTCGTATGACAACTTGAATTCATTCAATGCCGACGGCTTGACATGTTCAAACATGGCGTCGAAATCCTCCTTTTCAACAACCACCAAACTCGGATCAATCGTCGAATCACAACTACGAATCTTTCTTTGAGCAGCTTCACCACACAATCTAGAAAGATCAGCTCCAACAAATCCATGTGAACATTGACCAATATATTGAATTAAACTTTGATAATGTTCAATATTATTTAAATAACTTGGGAATTCTAGAAAACAGAAAAAGTATGTTAGACGATGATTAGACATCCTTTCAATTCTTTCACATACTTTTAACAATAGTTTGTACAATTTCCTTTCTTCCCAATGGAGATGGTATTGGTAGACTAATTACAGAATCGAATCTTCCAGACATAAAGTATTCCTTGTCAATCGCATTGAATCTATTGGTCAGGGCAAAGATAAACACTGATTTGTTTCTATTTTCAAATCTACTATTACGTGATAACAAGTCTAATAAATGTGTTGATACTCTTCTTTCGATATCTACAAACAAACAAAACAAGGAATGAATCAATATTCAATCAATTAATCTTTATATCTTTGTTTGCTTGTTAATATACATACATCCTAATTCAGGAGTTCTTTTAGGTGCAATTGAATCAATTTCTTCAAATACAATAATAAATGGTTCATTGGTTTGATTCCTAGAGAATAAATCTGATACCAATCTTTCAGTGTCTCCTTCATCTGTACAATCAATGAATGTTAGAATGATTCTTCTTTCAAAGAAATGTGATTAAAAGAGAGATAATTACCTTTTTGATATAAATAAGATGAAGCAATAGTTAAACTATTTACTTTACAAATCTTTTTAAAACTATCTAATATCGTTGATACTAGTAATGACTTTCCAGTGCCTGTTCTAGAATGAACTAGCATATGATTGGGTAATGGTATAGTAGATGATTGAAATGGATAGGATGTACAGTATTCATTGTTATCCTTGTTGAGTCTTGTCTTTGACTCTACATATAATATCAATCTTTTGACGATTGAATCAATTACTTTATCCAATCCTCCGACTCTTTCCTTTATATTCTCTTTCAACTCTTCCTCTACATCCGAGTTCATCCTTGCAATTTAATTTAATAATGACGTTAAAGAATCGATCGTTTTTGTCAGAAACAGAAAAAAAATAATTAAATTAAACAAAATATTATTATTATTATTATTATTATTATGTGATCATACAATGTTGTTTTATTTATAGGTAGGTAGGTAGGTAAGAGATAGACAGATAAAAGAGTATTCTTCTTTTAATTCTATCATCTCTATCTCTTTTGTTTTTTGGGGAATATATTTTTTATGGGTGATATGTGCTCATCGGGACTACTATAGTTGGTTTATGCATAATATTCTAAACTCTTCTTCTTCTTTGCTTGAACTTCTTGGATACCTTCGGTAAAATCATTGTGGACCAATTCGGTACCACCACGACGCAGGGCAATCATACCGGCCTCGACACAACAGGCCTTGAGCTGGGCACCGTTAAAGTCTTCGGTGGAACGAGCCAACTCTTCGAAATTGACGTCTGGGTTTACGTTCATCTTACGCGAGTGAATTTGGAGAATATGGGCACGGGCCTCTTCGTTGGGCAATGGGAACTCGATCTTTCTGTCGAGACGACCGGATCTGAGGAGAGCAGGGTCGAGAATATCGATACGATTGGTGGCGGCAATGACCTTGATGTTGGCGTCACTGCTGAAACCGTCGAGCTGGTTGAGCAACTCCAACATGGTACGTTGTACCTCACGATCACCCGACAACTCACTGTCGAAACGTTTGGTGCCGATAGCATCGAGTTCGTCTATAAAAATGATGGTGGGTCCCTTTTCCTTGGCGAGGGCAAAGGCGTCACGCACCAACTTGGCACCGTCACCAATAAACATTTGTACCAATTGTGGTCCGGCCAATTTAAGATATGTAGAATTGGTTTGGGCGGCACAAGCTCTGGCGAGCAATGTCTTGCCCGTTCCTGGTGGACCGTACATCAACACACCTTTGGGTGGCTTGATGCCAATCGACTCGAATCTCTCCTTGTGTGTCATTGGGAGTACTACTGCTTCTACCAATTCTTGAATTTGTTTATCTAATCCACCAATATCACTGTACTCTTCTGTTGGTTTTTCATCAATCTCCATTGCCTTTACTCTTGAATCATATCTAATAGAAAATTAAAATTAAAAAAGAAAAAGAATGTAAAATGTATAAGTAAGTAAATCATCATCGATCATTAATTTGATCAACAACATGTTGTTGAATGTATGAATGAATGATGTGACACATACTCAGGTGGTAAAGTATCTAAAATAATATAACTATCCTTATTTACACCGACAAGATCTCCTGGTCTTAGTTTATCAACATCTACAATACCTGGGAACGCCAAAAATATAGTCTTTCAAACAAGAATAGAGATAAATATTGATTAATATAATTATAATAATAATAATAAGTGTTTAAGTGTTTATGTTTCACTTACTTGTCTTGTTGAAGCTTTAACTACAACACATTTAGATGGTTTAGTTTCACCATCCAAGGTCATTTCTATGATTTCTACAACATTTCCTACAAGATGTGGAAGTTGACTGTTAACTTGTAATTTTTCGTTATTCTCTTTAATCTTTTTCTGTAACGAGTCCATCTCCAAGTGCTTTGTAATATGTTCACCTCTAAGTAATTTAGTTTGATTCTCTAACAACTTTGCACGTTTGAGGATTTCTTCTGCGGTGAGTTTAAAGATCTCTTCGGGGATGGCAGTCTCTCCCAATGATGGTGCTTCTACCTCTTTAGCAGCAGCTGCTGGTTGAGATCCTTTCTTGGCTGCTGACATCTTCTCTCTCTCTTATTATATCTCTTTTTTTTTAATATATACAACAACAAAAAACAAATTAATAAACAATAAATTTTCATCATCACCACTTGCTGAACATCACTTCACACTAAATTAATTTTTTTCAATTTTTTCAAAATTTTTTTTTCAACCTCTGTCTTGATCAAAATCAATATTAATGAGTTGGAAAGAAATTAAAGAATTATATATAAATTATTACAAAATATATTATTTAATTTATTATACTTTTTTAACTGTGATGAGATTTTTGATTTGTTGTTGTTGAGAAGGAGAGAGAAAAAAAAACCATTATTATTATTTGTTATTATTATTACTTATTTTTGGATCTATCTATTGTGATCTATCTATATTCTATTATTATTATTATTATTAATTATTACTCTATTTTTTGATTTTATCGAATTAAATAATTTTTTCTTTCACCAGAACCACTTTTTGTTTTCTTTTCCCATACCTTTGGTATAGTCCAAAGCATTAGAGGTGAAATATTATCAGTACAAACGGTCCAAACAATACTTTGGTCGACCCTTACGACCAACTTGATACCCTGTTGACGATGATCGGCGGGAGTGTAATTATTTTTGTGATTGTTTTGCTTGTACAGCGTCAAAGTCTTGTCCAACGACGAGGAGAGGACCGAGTCGTCAAGATAGACGAGCGAGGTAACGGCGTCCTTGTGGGCATCAAACTTTTCACGCTGGGAGATTTCGTTTTCGTTTTTGATCTTCCAGATAAAGATTCTGCCGTCGGATGCACCGGTCCATACCTCGTCGGCAAGCGCCAAAAGCGAGGTGATGGAGCCGGTCGAGTGTTTCCAAGCTGGATTGGCCTGGACTTGAAGATTTTTTAGTTTACATAAATATAGTTGTGGCTTGGTGGCAATAAATAAGAGGTTATACTTGGACGAGTAGGACATGGCTACTACACCATGCTCGATGCTAAAGCTGTCTTTGGGCTCGAGTGTCTTGACGTCCCAGTGGAAGACCTTGCCGGTCGAGTCGCCCGTATAGACGCCAGCGCGGTCGTTGCCGAGTCCCGTGTAGTGAATGGCGGTCAGAGCACCGGGGTGTGGCGAGTTGATCTCACGCACAATCTCCATCGTGCCAATATCCCATACATAGATGGTCTTGGCGGTGATCTCCCAGATATGTTGACTGGCCTTGATCATGGCGACCGTGGCATTGTTGTGCTTGCATGGGAGGTCGCGGTACATCGATCCCTTCTTGCTTGCCCAGAATACCATGTGATTGTCGGCTGTCTTGGTCCACACGTACTCGCCAGCCTCACATGCGGCAATCACTTCAAACTTGCGATGTAGTGATACAGTATTCATATGATTGACTGGGTTTGGTCCAACGGGCATGGTAAAGCTGAGATTGTTATTCGAGTTGATCGAGCGGTAGTTGGGGTCGTTTGCGAGACCGGATGTGAGCGGAGCTTCGACAATCTTGGATGATGGTGAAGACGGCGATGATGGAGGTGACGATGACGCCGACTGGTTCAACGTGCTGAAACTGCCCGATGGCTGAGCCGGTGCGGTCGATGTCGTGGTAGTAGAGGTGGTCGTGGTGGTCGACGTCGATGCAGCAGACTGTTGATCGGCGTTGTAATGGATGCCGTTGCCATTGGGTGTCACAGAGACTGACGACAAAGACACCTCGCTGGCGCTGGCCGACGTACTCGTCGACGACAAGTTGCTCGATACCGATACAGTAGTCGATGCAGTAGTAATACCCGCACGCAACTCTTCAATCTCACGTACGACAATACTGAGATGTGGACGCTTCTTTGCGTCACCATTCCAACACATCTCTATGATGTTTCGCAATTTGGGTGGAATGTCGGCTGGCAATGTAGGTCTGAGGTTCTGCTCACGAATGGCAGTGATAAACTGACGTTCCTTGAGTGTATACTCTTCAAATGGCACCTTGCCCGTGATAATCTCGTAGAGAATCATAGCAAACGAGTATGTATCGGCCTTTTCCGTGTAGGTTTCCTGTTCGGCACCAATAGTCTCGGGCGCCATCCAATGGATCGACTTGAGGAGACCAGAGACCGATGGAACAGACTGTTGAGAGAGACCAAAATCAGCAATCTTGGCAACAACAGGTGCATCCTCTTGCAACGAGCAGATAAAGATGTTTGGCGAACGAAGATCACGATGTACAATGGGTGGTTGCAACGATTGCATGTATTGGAGACCCTTGGCAACATCGAGCATCATACGTGTACGGAAATTCCAAGACATGGGCTCGGGACTACGCAGACGCCTGTAGAGATCACCCATTGCCACGTACTCCATGACCATACGAGGTGGGGCAAACATGAGACCGTGGAGCTTGACGAGATTGGGATGGTTGAGACTAGACATGATGAATACTTCACGTTGGAACTCTTGGAACTTTTCGATCAATTGCTCGTCGGCCTCTGTGCTGTCCTGATTGAGCACCTTGACTGCCACTGTGCTGTTGTTGGCCTTGAAACGACCCTTGTGAACGACACCAAAGGCACCCTTACCAATCTGCTTCTCAAAGACAATATCGTCGTCCTTGAAGATGGGTACCTTGTTGGCGACGAGATCCGGTGCGACATAGTCGACACGTACTGGAATGTTGGGATCGTTACGACAGTACAAAAAGGGTGTGCTCTCTTGGATGGCCTTGATACAAGCGGCAAACTCAAAGTAGAATGGCTCGGTACGTGGGTCACGACAGATACAATGGTTGCAAGGAATGACACGCTGGGTATTGGGAAGGTTGAGGTAAAAGTTGTCGAGCAACGAATCGACGGTAAAGATGAGCTGCTTGAGGAAATGTGCAGCAGCCATGTCATGGTCATTGTTGGCACCCGTAAACGAACGCACTTCAATGGTGAGCTTGTATGCGTCGGCACGTGACTCGAAATTACGACGCTTCTTGAATGTGACCTGTGCCAATTGCTTGCTGGTGCCGCTGCTTGTAATCTCGAGCAACACACCGTTTCTCCAGTACGTCAAGATCTTGATACCCGACAAATGGATGATACGCAAGAGAAGACGCGAAAAGAAACCGAGTGGCATAAACTCAAAGTTGTAGTCGCAGCCGAAAAAGTGTACAGGTACACGCTGCTCGACCAGCTCGTAGTTGGGACGCCACTCTTTTTCAATGATGGACTGGATCTCGCCTTCGGGATCTTCAGGCAAGAGAGAGGGGACAAGTGAACGGCCATCACTCTCGGTGTAGCCGGGCAGCTCGTAGGCAACCTCAAACTTTTCGAGCAGCTTGAGCAAGACGGGCCACAAACTCTGCTCGTACTTGCCACCCCACACTGATTGGAGTTCGTTGTGCATCAAGATACCACGCTTGATCCAGTTGTGCGAAAAGGTGATCAAAGACGACATGACGTCGGCCAACCACTGCGGGTCGAGCACGACGAGGTTCTTGAGAGAGGGTGTGTCAAAGTGCAAGATAATGCCGAGGTTGTGGAGGAACGAGGTGGCGTTGGGAAGGTCGTCGGGCACACGCATGTGCGACATACGTGCTTCATTCTCGTATTCGGGGTAGTCTATGTAACGGTCCTTGATGGGGGCGGCGCCAAAGTTGGCCGTGCTGCCCAGATTGGACTGACTGACCATCTTGCCGGGGTTGGCACCACGTTTGGTGAGACGATGCTCGAGCAAGATGTATGTGCCCGGGATATCCTTTTTAATGAGGCCGCTTTTCTCGGCTTCGGTCGTCAACTTCTTTTTCAGGTCCTTGATGCCCTTGCCAGTGGTCGTTGACACAAAGCAGACGGGTTCCTTGGCACGTGTGTGCACGAGGAACGACTTTTTAATGATACCCTCGCATTCGGTGAGTTGCTCGGGTGTGCACACATCGACATGTGTGCCGACGAAAAAGAGGGCGGGCTTCATACCAGCCTCGCAAATCGACTTGATCTGACGGATCCAATACTCGACACGCTCGGCCCAATTCGAATCGGTCAGCTTAAACGTCACCAAATACAACGCACGTGCCGTTAAAAAGAACTGATGTGTTGGGTAAAACACCTGTTGACCTCCAAAGTCCCAGGCCGAGAAATCGACCTTTTTGCCCTTGAACATTTGGATCTTGACACCTTCGGTCGAGATGGTGTCACCGGTCACCTGCAAGTCGCCACGCTTCTTTTTGCTGCCGGTGAGTGCTTGCAAGAGACTGGTCTTGCCGACACCTTCCTGTCCGACAAACATCAGCTTCACCTTGTTCCACGTCTCCTTGTTCTCGCGCTCCAAAATGCTGCGACAAAACGACAACAAGTTCTTGACACCGCTGTCGATAATAGTGCGTGGGAAGTCTGACAAGGGGTTGTTGTGCAGTTCGAGAATCTTGAGGTCCTTGAGATAACAGATTTCGAGTGGAATGGTCTCCAACAAGTTATCCCTCAGGATGAGAATACGCAAACTCTTTAATACATTGATCTCACGTGGCAGTTCTTGGATCTTGTTGTCCGAGAGATCGAGCTCAATCAAACCTTGACACATGTGTATGACCGACATGGGGAATCGAATCAAATTGCTCTTTGCCAAACAGAGTCGCTTCTCTCGCTTCTTTTCAGTCTCTACTACCGCACTCAAAAGTGCCATCGTACCAGTCACCACCAATGCATTACTATTGTGTGCCAATAATGAATCGAATACAATTGCATGTCCTGCTTTATGTGCTTCTGATAATTGTTCCTAAAAAATAAAAAAGTAAGTATATAAGTATCCTATAGTCTCTTTTCTTTCTCTTCTTTCTCTTTCTCTTTCTCTCTTACATTTGAAACTTTTGAAAGAATAACCAAATCTAAAGCATTTACATCACCAGTTGTACATGCATCAGTCAATGCTATTTGTTTTTTAATTTTTGATACGGCTTCTGATACAATTTGAAATACTTCGTTTGCACTTTCTGGTCCTTTCCATTCGACAAAAGGACATTTATTCTGTACTATTAATCTTAAATCTTTAATATAACTAACTTCACCTGCACCACCTCTTGTTGATGGTGTATTTAAACCAACTATAATTGATGACATCTAAATATAAATAAATTAATTAATTAATATACACACAGTGATATGTAGATGTATTATCTACTACTACTACTACTAATAGTCATTTAATTTAATCTTACCAAAGCTAAATCTTGAGTTGCTTGATTTTGATTTTGTACTTGTTGTTGATTAAAGGTTAAGTTTTGTACAATCTTTTTCAAATCTTCTAGTGATTGCCTTTGTTTTGAATCCAACAAATACAAATTACATAATGCTTCTGGTACTTCGAGGTCTGCTTCTTCTTGTCCATCGTCTGATGCGTCGTCACCAAGATCGTCGTCGCTGTCTGAAGTACCACTCATCATCTTGGTATCGCTATCTGGATCAGAGAATATGATCTTGTAGGTGGTCTGGATGACTGTCAGCACCGTATTTAAAGAGTTGAGTTGGTTGATGAGTATCTCTTTCTCAGGACCGATAACATCGACCGTGAGGATCTCAAAAGAAGATCCTGCTGATACATCTCCCATTTTTCTATATATATATTATTATTATTAATTAAACTATTATTATTATTATTATTATTACTACTTTATATTATTATTATTAAAGGGTACTTGATAATTATAATTAAATATGAAGAAGAAAAAAAAATTAAAAAAAAAGATATATAAAGAATTGGGAAAAGATAAGAGAGAGGTCTGCCTTTTTTGTGTATGTATGTATGTTTGTATTATAGATGATGATGATGATGTTCTCGTTAATCGATCTTCTCCTTTCTCTTCTTTTTCTTTATCTTTATCTGTACAGTGTAAAGTATGTAAAGTAAAGTTGGTCGTAATCTGTACTCTACTTTTACTTTTACTACTACTATTACTAAACTAACTAAAGTAATACTACTACTACTATTGCTAATGTGGTATAAGATAGATAGAGTTAGTTATATCTGCCTTTGTTGTTGTTATTATTATTGTTATTGTGTTATTTGTGGATTGTGTTGTTGTACAGCTTGTTAATTGTGTACTGCTGAACGGCGGGTCACTAGTAGTGATTGTTTCACGAAAAAGAAAATTTTAAAAAAAAATCTTGGTTGAGGAAAAAAAAACCATTCCGTTGCAATCGCAGGCTGTGTCGCCACCCAACCAAACCAATAAACAACAAACAGAACAGACAGTGATATCTTTGACGGAATGGGATTCTTAATGGTGTGTGTTTGTGTGTGTCAATCAATCCTTTTATGGTGTTGGGCGTGTCTCGACTCGATCGGATAATATATATATATATATTTATTTTATCTCCTCCTCCTCCCCTACCTATCCTATTTATTGATGTGTTGTGGTGTGAATGAATACTCACTTGCTTGTCTACTACAACAATCAAAGTTCTTCAACTTTGTCCGCTGCTGCTATATATATATTATATATAAATATAAATATATATACTACTATGTTACAATATGTATGTATGTATCTATCTCTGTGTTGTAAATCTAAAAACAACAAAAAGTATTAAAAAAAAAAAAAAAAGAAGTAGCTGCTTCCCTACCCCCAACCACCAGCGACACATTTTAAACGGAAATGACAATATCGGCGATGCAGCAGCCCTCTGTAGATACCTACCTCCTCCTACTAGTAGTGGGGGTGTGTATCCAAAACCCAAAAATTAATATAAATCTATTTTTTTTTATCGAACAATCCAAAGAGGAAGGATAGGTATAAAGGAATAGAGGTGTAGATCGACGATGATAATGATGATGATATATATATTGCAAACTACTTGCTTGATATTATTCTATTGTTAAAGAAGTACACTTTACCTTGTTTACTTGACAGCGTTGTTGTCAGGTGTGAAGAAAGGCAAGTGGAAAAAAAGGGGTAAACAAACGATACTCTATTCTGTTGTGGTGATTGTTGGTAACTGGGTTTTGGTTCTATTGCGAAACAAAAGAGATTTTTTACTTCTATCTTGATTCTTTCTAGTTTTGTATATATATCTTATAAGTGTATATATTGTATATGTAGTATGTATTAGGGTGTTGTATATTATTAAAGAAAGAAAGAAGTGTGGATGGGAGAATAAAAAAAAAAAAAAGATAAGATACAAGGAACAAATAAATAAATAAAATTGAAGAGAGATAAGATAGACAGACAAACAACAAAGTTTTAAAATAAAAATAGTTAAAAAAAAGATGGTCAAGTGTTTCACGATCAATCAATTGAATTCAGCCCTGTCCATACATAGATAACCCATCACTCAACGATGAACAGAACAAATCATCCATCAAGATATGTTGCCTTAAAAGTCTCAGTGCTCAAAAAGGAATTTAGCCGTGTTTGGCAAATCCCAAGCAAGATTTTTTTTTTCGAGCACTTTTGATTGATGCGTCAATGGTGGCCATCGAGCTCAAAAAAATATGGGCGGTTTTAATCTATTATTATTAATTTGTGTGTGTGGCTATTATTGCTTGCTTGTTGTTATTGTTGTTTATTTTGTTGTTGTTGATGAACCTCTTCGATGGCTTTGTACCAAGCAGGTTTATCCTTTTCTTCATAGTCATAGTGGACGAGGATTTCCTCGCCTTTGGCAATTGGTTTGATACTGGTGACACATTTAATGTCTCCGAAACGTGGATGGTAGCATGTCTTGTAGACAGTGTTGTGTTGGAAGCTGTGGTTGGCCTTGTGTCCCAACGAGGCACAGTACTGCGTGGTGAGGGAGTGGCTGGGTGGAATATCGATATACGTCTCTTTGTCCAAAAACATAGTGTTGGAGTTGAACGACCAGTCACGTTCATCGGCAATCTTGGGGTCGATACGAAGCCCATTGTAAAAAGAGACGAGTCGGTTGGCTGGAATATCACGTTTGGCAAATAACCCTTCATTCGAGTTGGGTATAGTGGATGGTGCGACAAACACATAGTGTTGTTCGTATGGATCGGCTTGGAGGGGATCGGAAGAGATTAAAGTGTCGGTAGCCTCATCTCTCTTGATTTCAACCACATCGTCGTCTATTGGTGGCACTCCTTTCGGTGCTATAGCACGACCACTTACAAAATCACCGTCTTTCCATTTACCCTTGATTGAGAATCTGTGGTCTGGATAATAGTATGTACACTGTCCATCCATCTGACTACTCTTCCAAATACCATGTATCTTTCCACCGTCTACCAAGTATATGATACCCGGTCCATTTCTCTCACCATTTTTATATTGTCCTTCAAAAGTAACCTCTCCAGTCATAACACTATATTCTCTACATTCTCCATGCATTTCCCAATCTACTGATGTTCCCTCTAGAAATCATAAATAAATAAATTGATAAGTTAGTTTCCAACATAATATATATATATATATATATATCACATGTTATATACTATATAGTATATGTATACATACCAATTCTAGTATCATCAATGGTTACTTTACATCTACCAACCAATTGATTTCTTTTCCAAATTCCTTCATATTTACAACCATCTGCCATTGTCAACACACCATGACCTTCCTTTTGTCCCTTTTTATTGTATGATCCTTCATAGACATCTTGTTTTTCTTCCTCCTCTTCTTCTTGACCACTACCATCCATATCTTCATCAAATGATTCATCATCACCTTCATCATCATATTCAATATCACTACCATCTTGTTCTTGTTGTAATTGACTCTTTAGTTGATTCTTTCGTTCCATTTTCTGTTCTTGTTTGAGTCTGACTTCACGTCTCTTTAGTTTCTCTATTTTTCTTTCCTTTTTTGTCTTTTTAGGTGCCTTTGGAACCACAGGCACTACTGCCTTCTTCTTGTATTTGTTGTTCTTATCGTTCTTTCTCTTTGTCATCTTTATCTGTACGTAAACCAAAACTAACTTTGGAATGAAACGAACAAAACGAATGATTTGAAAGGGTGCTTTTGCATGATGTTAATCAAAAGTATTTTTTTTTAAATCAAACTTGTCCCAATGGACATTATCGCAACAGCTTCTATATATTTTAATGTTCATTTATTTAATAAAAGAAGAAGGGTAGAGAGAAGAGTAGAGTAGAGAGTTATAGTATAATATAGTATCATATAGGTTCTTCATGAGTGGAATATTTAGTTTCTTTTCAAATAGAAAGAAAAAAGAAGAGGATGAAGTAAATGCAAATTCAAATACACAAAGCAATAATACATTGAATGCATCTTCATCCTCTGTCTCTTCTGGTGGTTCATCATCTCCATCGGGATCATTTGCTGCAATCTCTGCAATAGATAATCAACCTCCTCTAAATGAGATTCAAATACTATCGGCTCATTCAGAGGCTGTAAAGACTTTATTAAAGATTGATGACGATAGGTATGTTGTGTTATATGTTGTTGTCTATTTATATATATATATATATTCCATTCAAGATGATGACATAATCAATATTAACATATAGATATCTATATACTATTTGTAGATTGGCATCAGCAGGTGATGATTGTTTCATATATATTTGGTCAATTGAAACAGGACAGGTGATACGACAACTTAGAGGACACAGTAATAGAGTTACATGTCTATTGTATTATAATAATGATATATTGGTATCAGGTTCAATGGATAGAACTATTAGAGTAAGTTTCATATGATCATTCATAGTTGAAACACAACGTTCTTTTATATATATTAACACTATCAATCTATTTAAATGTATAGATGTGGGATTTATCAACAAATAATGTAATGATTGATCCAGTTACAAAAATGACCTATATAGAACCATTTAAATTGATTCCAAAGACACATAATGAATCTGTAAAGGTATGTTTTGTATATATGATGAAACTGGATAATGGATAGATATATTTGACAAGTATGATAATTAATTAATTAATTATTTATTTATTTATTTGTAGTTTCTTGAAAAAATACCAAATGGATTCTGTTCAGCTTCAAATGACGATGTTTTATTATTATGGAAAGAGAATGGTGATTTTGAAAGATCAATAACAAGAATTCAAAATGATTGTATGTTAAAAATAATAGTATTTTAATTATAATATTTATTTATTTCAATCTATTTTTAGATATAAATGGTATATTATGTGTAAATAATAATTATATTTTAACTGCTGGATCGACAATTCCATATTTGGTAGCATACAAATTGGATGAAGTCAATGTTCCAGCTAAAACGCTGAGTGGACCGGTTGGATGTGTCAATTGTTTGATGAACATCTCTGACAAGTATTTTGTCACTGGGAGTCGACCAAGCGAGGAGGCCCCACAGACACCTGGTGGCAATTCATCGACAGTATCTCCTCCAGTCCAACCTCCACAACCACCAACCACACCGGCTGCCGCTGCAGCCAATTCAAAAACTTCACCTAAAAAGAAAACAGACCCTGATAAAACAATCATCATTTGGAATGCTTCTGATTTTTCGATTGCTGCATCGGTCTCTACGGAACGTCCCATCAGCTATCTCTACAAAATAACAGAAAACTTTTTATTGGCCACCATCTATAAAGGTTTTGGTATTTACGATTTAAATGGAACATTGGTTTTAGAGTATCTTCCAGAGGATCCAGATTCTACAACTGAAATTAATGGTGCAATTTCTTTATATGACAAGTGTGTAAAAAACCAAAAAAAAGAATATTGGAGTGTCTATTAATAACATTGTTGTTCTTTTTTTTTATATAGTACAAGATTAATATCATGGGCAGATGTAAGATTATCAGTTTGGTGTTGGAATTTAAAGGATATTGAATTATCATTACAACAACAAAACAAAAAGAGAACAGTTGTAAAACCGATAATGATTGGAGAGATGAGAGGACATACTGATTATATGAACTGTCTAACTGTATTGGACGATCATTCAATTGCGACTGGAAGTTCAGACAAACAAATTATCCTTTGGAAGGATGGTAAATATCAATCTTCGATTAGAAATCATTTGGCTGGTGTCTCACTATTTGAATTATATAATCCTTCACCTTTGTTGTCTCATTCAACCACTGAAGAATATATCTATACCGATGATGATAGATTCGATATTTAAATATGAAAGAAAGAAGAATAAAACTTGTGTGGGTGGATCAACAAGTAGCTACAACAAAAAAGATCCGAATATTCTGTATAATAATAATACTAGTAGAAATGGTTGGTTAATTTATTCATTCATTTCAAGTAGTAGTAGGTAAAATTTGAAAAGAAAATATATTGTCTGAAGCACTTTCCAAAGGCGAAAGACATAACGCGGCATCCACAATGGTAAGGTAGGATGAATGTAGGATATTAAACAAACGGTAGCCAGATTCACAGGCCATTATTTTAAATAGATTGGCGGGGATAGAGTAACCATAACTACCACCAGTGATATCAACTGCTCTAAATGGCACGAAATTGATAACTCCATTATGAACGGAAAGACTGTGCTTTTCACCATGTTTGATCAAGACATTATTTGTAATGGTTGGAATAATCTGAAATGTCTTGCTTGACAATTCAGCCTCTTTTTGGAGACTTGCCACTTTATGAATGACACCATTCTTTGAGTGATGTTCTCGATCGGCTACCAGAGAAAGAGTAGAGTCTAGCAAGAAAATGGAAATATTCTTGTGGTACAACATATACTTTTCACTTTTGAATTTTAATTTGTGATCCAAAGTGGTCAGCCGATCAGTGAGATAGGATCTTCGTTGTTTCTCCAAATGTTCATTCTCTATTCTTTCTTTTTCCAATTTTTGGTTACGCTCTTCTAGTTTAGTAACATGTACTTTTATGTCTGCCATCTCTGTTTCAACCTCTTTCATTTTCAAATCAGATTCTTCTTTTAATACTAGTACTTGTTTTAATTGGTTTTGATGATTTTCTTCTATTTTTTTGATCTTATTTTCCAAATGTACTATTTTATGAATATTATTATTTGGTGATTCATTTTGATTATTATTATTATTATGTTGTTGCTGTTGTTGTTGTTGTTGTTGTTGTTGTTGTTGTTGTTGTTGTTGTTGTTGTTGTGGGAGTTGTTGTTGCTGTTGCTGTTGTTGTTGTTGTTGGTGTTGTTGTATTTTAATATTTTTATAATGTTTTTCCAATTCATTGAGTTTTATCGTGACTGCTTTATACATTGAATATAGTTCGGTTATACTATCTTCATAATTTTTGTTTGTTAATATTTGGTTTTGCGCGGGATTAAAAGATTGTTGTGAGGATGATAAAAAGTTGGAACCTGCTCCTCCCATTCCATTTGCCATAAAACTTGGAAAGTGATTAGATATTTTATCATTATTATTATTATTATTATTATTAGTATTATTATTATTGTTAATTGGAGGTGGAGGCGTATATTGACTAATCATCTTTGCAATTTTAAATTCCATAATTTCCAACAATTGTTTTGATATTTCAATATGATTTGAATTACCATTATTATTATTTTGATTATTTTGATTATTATTATTATTATATTCTTTAATGGTACCTTTTATACGTTTAATTGTTTCTTTAATTTTAGCCAACTCCCTTTTAAACTCTTCCGTGTCACCAACATTTTTTTGTAATTTTGATTGTACATCGTCCACTTTTAATTGAAATGATGCCCCAATTTGTTGTTGTTGTAATTGTTGTTGAGATGATAGTTGTTGTATTTGTTGTTGTTGTTGTAGTTGTTGTTGTTGAAGTTGTTGTTGTAACATTAGATATTGATGGTTTTGTTGAAACAATGAATTTGGATCGACAATGGGTGGTGACTGACAAATCATTGGATTTTGGTATTGTTGTTGTTGTGGATGTTGTGGGGATGGAAGGTATAATTGGTTATTACTATTGTTTTGTTGTGGTTGATGTTGGTGTAGTCCATCATAATATTGTGATTGAAAGTGTAGTTTTGGACTATTAAAACTATTTTGTTGTTGTTGTTGTTGTTGTTGTTGTTGTTGATTATTATTATTGTTAATATTATTAGTGTTATTAATATTATCAAAATGTCCTCCACCTCCACCTTTATCATTTGATTTTTTCTTTGTTTTTTTGATTGGTTTAGGTGAATTGTTAATACTAGTACTTGTGCTTGTACTTGTGCTCGTAGTTTGGTTTAGTTTTTTGATTGGTGGTGTTGAGTATCCATTGGTCAAAGGTGTGGAAGTAGACGACGATGACGGTCTTTGATCGAGGTTGCAATCATCGCTGTCACTGTCACTGTCACCACTCGAAGGGTATCGATGATCGTCATCACAATCTTCATCGATATCGCTTTGATTAAAAGGTGATTCGGGTCTTTCAAATGACGATGTTTTATTTCTGCTGATGCTCCCAGCAGAGCTGTTGTTTATTGTCATGTTACTGTTGGCCATTCGATTCTTCTTGCTGGCCATTTCACTGCTACTACTATCGCTGCTGCTTGATGATGATGATGATGAAGATGAAGCTGAAGATGTTGATGTTCTTGTTATAAATATATTTCCTTCTACTCCTTCTCTATGACCGTCGTCATATACATCTCTTTCAATTTGGTTTATTTTGTTTTCCAATTGTTCTATTCTATCACTGTCGTTGTTGTTAAAGTATGACAACAAATAATTAATCATAATAACATGGAATATTATATTATAGCATATACTATCATACACAACCACATTTAACACAACATATTCAAGGCCATTTAGATTTTGATCGAACCCAATAATCTTTGAGAGTTGATTTTTTTTGTGGGTTGAACACACACCCCTTTATTCAATTATCGACACTGTTTGGTGAGGGTTGATAGAGATAATCTAATACTTTTTCAAACTCTATCGAGGACAAAACGTCACAAGAGCACCCAACATTGCAGAGAAAAGTCAAAAAGATGCAGCAAGTGTATCGAAAAAGGAACTGTTGATGATGAGCACGGGTCTTCTTCATGTCATGATCATCGTCACGATCGCCATCGGCATCGGATGCTTGTTGTTTTTGATGTTCAACCTCGTGGAAACCTTCATTGCCCATTATTTCTTTCTTTCGACGGTTGCAAATCAGTCTTCGTTGATGGTCACGCTCTTTCCAGCTAATCGAGTCGACTCCTTGACGAATGAGGGACAGGTGTTTCTTTTTGGCAACCTTTCGTCGCTCATCTCTTGTTTCCTGTAGTTCTTCGTAGCACTGTTGATTCAGCTCGAGTGGTGGCAAGACACTGTTGATAGCCTTGAGCCAATTGTCTCGAGTAGCGTCGTCCTCGTAAAAGAGGTAGTATGCTATTTCTTCGGTTGGTATCGAGTCTCTAAAATCATCGCCTCTCATGAGATCGGTTGCACTTGTACGAGACGGGTCGACATGTATTTCTAGTCCACTCTTTCTTTCAACCTGTCCTAGACATAGATCTTCGAGTGGCACTTCCGATCTCTTTCTAGGTTTGCTGGCGCCAGTTGTTTGCTGTGGATGAGCAACCATCAACTTTGGAGTTCCAATCTCTACAGGTTTCACAAAACAATAGGAACCTAGATGAATCGATCCAAACCAATTCCACTTTAAAACACCATCTTTTAGTTCCAAATCTCGTTCATTGTACATTTCTTGTCCAAAGAATGATAAATCACGTGCCAACTTTGTGACTTTTGCTTCCATCCTAACCATACTTGGTTCAATTCCTAATCTTGGATATAATTCTATTTCCTTCAAGGTGGTTGACTTTTCTTCTTCTTCTTTATCTTTTTCAGTTAACTCTTGATCCTGCACACCCATACTATTTTCCTCTTCAAAGTCAGGGGAAACACAATTTTTGTCAGGGAATAAAATTGGTTCAGGTGAATCAGGCGCTACAGTCTCTTCACCTTGATTTTCTTCAGACTCTTCAAGTTTGCCATGACCTCCTACTGTATATCTTGGAATAAAAGGTAGATCTTGAATCTTTCCAAATGGACCTACAAAATCTATATATTTAGAGTATTTAATGATTCTTGTACCTGATAAAAGCTAGGATTAAATATATATTTCCATTTTCTAATCTCATCCATCCTCTTTTTATCTTACCATCAGATAGGACCAATGTTTTAGGTTCTTTTATACTTGAATCTCTATTTAAACTATTCTTTTCTTTTAACTTGTAAAATTGTTCCAACATTTTTAATTGAAAAAAAAAGAGATTAATAACAAAAAAAAGTAAGTTCAATATTAATAGTAATTGTAGTGTGTTTAAATCAATAAAAAAAAAATATATAGCAATTTTAAAATGGAATTGTGAAATGGTAATTTTAATAATAGTTCAAAAGTAGGTAGGTGGGTGGTATGACACCGACAGATAGGTTTATATTTCATTGGCGAGATTATAGTCATCTGGGTTATGTGAAATGAGTGATTCTCTGCCTTGTTGTTCATGTTGGCTGTATCTAGATCCTCCTCCACCTTGTTGTTGATTTGGATTGTAGTATCCAGCTGATGGTTTAGATGACTTTGACTTTTTGAGGCCACTCCAAAAGACAAAGACAAGATACAAGACGTAACACCATACCAAAACAACAGATAGTGCAGAGAATACGTATCCAGACTTTGGTCCCCACTCGGCTGAAACACTCGTAGTGCCAAAGGGTTTTATAGTGGTGGTGATGTTTTGGTGTCCAGAAAAGCTATTGCAGATATGTGTAGCTTCTTCATCTACCTTGGTATCACCACAAATAACCTTGTTGATACGGGTAAAGTTGAAACAAGCAGCTGCCACGAAAATAAACAAAAGGGCTTGGATTCCATAACGAGACCAAATGGAAATCTTTCTGGCCAATTGATAGAAATTGGTTGCCATGTTTGATTTCTTGACAACAACCTTGGCTGAAATGATGAAAAAGCTAGCAAGTGTCTTGGGTGGCGATTGAAATGAATGTTAAATTGAGAGTGAGTTAAATTAATTAAAAATAACACGATCGTGTAGTGGTGAAGTTTCAAAACATAACATACCAATAAAAAGCAAAAGACAGTGAGGCCATGACTTCCGTGGACCTTGCTTGCTATCTCTGAGTCCAAATCTTGGTTGCTATTTTGCAAAAGGATATTGAGGCAACCTGTCGAACTTGTACACAGTCGAATGTAGTACCTAGTATTTAATAGTAATTAAAAAAAAAAAGGGGGGGGATGGTATTAATGTACTATCACTTTGTACCCATTATCTTTGTCATCGTCATGATATTCATACCATGGTGCAGAAAGTGATACAATCAAAAATATTGACAAGAAAGAGAGGTACACATAGTGAATAATCTCTTTCAAACTACATAATCTGCTTTTCATTTTTAAAACTCTTTTGTATTTGTTTGTTTGGTGCTATCTAGATTTATATCTTTTTAAAAAAGATTCTTAAAACTCAAAGACAATGAGGCAAGAACCGAGTACTCCTCCCCATGGTCATTTTTTTTTATTGATTTTTTAATTTTAAAAAAATGATTGACAGCAAAGCAAAAGGACAAGCTGCTCGTCAACCAAGTATGTATTTATTATTATTATTTTGATCATTCATCGTATTCGTCTTGGTGGTCAGAAATGAGTGACTCTTGCCCAACTTTGGAATATCCAGAGGATGATGATGAAGAAGAAGGGTAACGAGACGACGACGACGAAGAAATACTACTATCATCATTGTTTCTGTTACGCCACCATGAAAAGACGAGATAACCAAAGAAACCAGTTGATAAAACAGTTGAAATGGTTGAAAATACAAATCCTGCACTAGGACCCCAACTATAGTATTCTGTAATGGCATCTGAAATGATAGTTTGTTTGCCACGGAAATTATCACAAATGTAGGTTTCCTTTGGGTCTTCATCACCGTCGGCACAATATAATTTGTTGATTGAAGTAAAGTTAAAGCAAGAAGCAGATATTACAATAACCAATAAAAGGTGGAGAGCAAGGAAGATGTAGGTTGAAACCTTTTTCAACAGTTTGTATATATCCTCTTTCTTTAACTTTTTTAAAATTGCCTTTACTAAAAGAATTGCCAATATAACAAATACCTATAGAATAGAATAGATCAGTAAGAGGTAACCAGTTCAAAAACAAAAAGTAGAGGACAAACTTACCAATAATAGAGCAAAGATTGTTAATCCTAGAGAAGCTTTAAATTTGTTGGTGATCTTTGGATCGAGGTTGCCTCTTTCTGGGTTTTGCCAAGTTGATACGCAAACGGTAGGGGCTGTGCCTTCAGTAATACACTTTGAAATCTCATACCTTTTAAAGGATAGATAATATTAGTTATTTGGGTTATTCTTTCAACTCATGAGTTTTTATAAATAGTTTACATACCATGGTGATTTAATAGAGACAATTAATGAAATCATCAAAATTGCATTGAAAATTGAATGAATTACATCTCTCTTTGTACAAGTTCTATCATCCATTTTCTCTCTCTATTATCTCTCTCTCTCTCTCTCTTCTTTGTGATGATAAATAAATAAATAGGACGATAGTTTGTTCTGATTAGCCTCCCCGTAAGCAACAAAAGAGGATCCCTTCACGAATAACTTTCGGTGATTTTTAAATAGTTGGTTGAAAATGGCTTTTTAGATCCGAAAACAGATCGACGGTTGGCACGTGGTAGTGTTTTTGATACCAGACCTGATCGTACCACCAAAATACATTAGGTAAACTATAGTATTTATTATTTATCGTGATTGTTTTCTTGTGTTTGTTATTTGTGTTACTAATAATAAAAGGTATACCTTTTTGAAAATCTATTTGTTTGGATTCTATTACTATTGTTGTATCTCTAAGACGTACAAGTAGAAATAAAATATAAAAAGTAGATTGATTGAGATTGAATTTAATTGTCCACTCACTAGAGTGGATTGGTGAAGCCTAATTAGGTTGTTGATCTTTTGTTGCCAAGTTCTGATTGTCGGTTTGTAGTAACTATGAATAAAAAGACCTATAAGGAGGGACCGCGATAAACACAACACTTGGGTTGCTAGGTGGGGAGTCTTACTATTGAGTGGAAGAGAGAGAGAGAGAGAGTTAGATATATATCAAAAAGTGAGAATATATCTCCAATAATAAATAGATACTTACAAAAAAGGTTGTAATCTTTTTCCAACCAACTAGTATAGATTTGTTATTCCACAAATCATATGAATATTGTAGTGTTTGGTGATGATGATGGTGGGCTATCCAACAATCTGTCTAGATTACATCTATAGTATTTGCTTTAAAATGAACTCAAAAGCCCGATTGTTATTCTCTTATTAATAACTATGTAGATAGGGGATGATTTAATTTATTCTGTATCGTCTCCAACATCGTTTGTTTCTCTGAGTCTCTTTTTAAGTAATCTAGTAGATTGACCATTGTCTTCTTGTTGTTGTTGGTCTTGTCTTGCTCGTTGCTGTTGAGGATTTGGGAGAAGAGCTGAATGTCGGTTGTTGTTCTGATGATCTGGTAATGAGATCAGATCGGGAATAAAGGTATTATTGTTGCCACTGTTGTTGGCTTCAATTTCCTTTGTTTGATCAATAAAACACATTGAAGAAGGAGATGCTGTTCCAATTCCAATGTTGATATTGTGTGTTGGAGGTGCAGGTATTGATTGATGTGGTGGTGGAAGGATGGGTGAAGATACTCCTGGCACGTTTGATAGGAACGAAGTGGGAATAAGAGCAGATGTCGATGATGACAAGGAAGGGTTGGAGTTGTTGTTAGAGTTGTTATTATTATTGTTGATGTTGTTGTTCTGTAGGTTTTGTTGTTGAGATGATGGCAGAGGATTGTTGAGATATGGTGGTGTAGGGTAGATAGCGATTGATGACATGGATTGTGGTGGAGAATTAAACATCTGTTGATACTCTCCTCCATTACTCATGTATTGTGGTTGGTATAAATACGAGATTGGTTGCTGTTGGTGTTGTTGCTGTTGTTGTTGCTGTTGGTGTTGTTGTTGTTGTGCCATGGAACGATGATGATGATGATTATGGTGGTTATGATGATTGTGGTGGATGTGATTATGGTTGTGGTGAGGAGGTGGTGGTGGCAATTGGTGATGTGATTGATGCATCATGTTTTCATAACTACCGTCTGGATATCCAACACCAACTTCTTTTTGCAATGGAGCTGCGTTCATATCGTATGCAGACTTTGTTTCTCTTGGTTGGATGTTGGGCTTTTCATAGTAGATTCTAATGGAAAATCTAAGCTTTTCCCATAGAGTAACCTTAATGTCGGTAGAAGATTCCTTCATGAGAAAACCTTCAAAATCATCTTCGGTTCCCCATCTATCATCCCATTCATCTTCTTGTTCTTCTTGTTGATTTTCATATTGATTGTTGTTATTATTGTTGAAGAGTTGTTGTTGTTGTGGTTGAGATTGTTGTTGTTGTAATGGTTG
Organism: Cavenderia fasciculata; assembly: GCF_000203815.1. Classification (NCBI taxonomy): domain Eukaryota; phylum Evosea; class Eumycetozoa; order Acytosteliales; family Cavenderiaceae; genus Cavenderia; species Cavenderia fasciculata. Next base: position 1,333,760 of record NW_004457624.1, read on the forward strand.
TTGTTGTTGGAACAACATCATAGGTTGTGGTGAAGGTAACTGGGAATTGTAAGAACCTTGTCCTACATAGATGTTATTAATATTGATATGATTATTTCCGATATAGGTTGACTTGAATGAAGACATTTGATTGCTATTGTTATTATTATTATTGTTATTATTGGATAGATATGGGTCTTGGTAACCTTGTTGTTGCTGTTGGTCTTGTTGTGATAAATAGTTGACAATTGGTGTCATTGGTAGAAAAGACTTGAGGTTGGGTGAAAATTCATTTGATCTTTGTTCGTTGGGTGTGGATGTGTTTGATTGCTTGGACATTGACAATGGACTTGGAATGCCCGAAGAATATGGATACTGGATGTAATTGGTAGTTGAAATTGAATTCATATGACTATTGTTGTTTGATTGTGGAGGAGAAAGAAATGAATGAGCAGATGGTAACAAATTATTATTATTGTTGATATTATTATTATTATTTATGTTTCCATTATTATTGTTTCCATTATTATTGATGTTTCCATTATTATTATTTCCATTATTATTGTTATTATTATTATTGGTAGAAGTAGTTGAAGTAGAAGTAGATAAATCAATATTATTATTATTAGTCAAAGTAGTTCTTCTTATAGATAATATTTCATTTTCCATTGCAGCATTGTGATTAATGACTAGAGATTGATATTTGGCATGAGAAATGTCAACAGGTTCTTCATCTTTTTTGTATTTGGCTTCAGACTTTGCTGTATTCTCTGGATAATCGTATTCACGCATCAGCTTTCTGATTGGTAGGTGTTCTGAAGTGACCAACGAGAGAATGGAATAGGAAACATTGGATGCAATCTTTGTAATTCTTTCTGGATCCCTGTCATCCATTTCATGAGGTGGGAATTTGATTGGGAATCTTCTAATCATCCCATTTCGTTTAAAGTGTCCTTTTCCTGCTATTGTTCTCTTCCATTTCTTTGAAGAATCTGGTGGATCTTGAAATGAAAGAACAACATGAGCATGATGACCTAAATATAAAATAAAATATAAAAAAGAAATATTAATAATTGGATGTGTTTCCTTCCTCCTTCTCCTTCTCTCTCTCGTTTATTTACCTTTATTAGTATGATAAGATGTCATTTCATTTACCTCATCGTCAAAGGCATATATATCAATGACAGATTCATTGTTTCGAACAAATTGGAATACTCTTGGGAGGTATCCTGATGCAAGATATAATGAAATGATCTTGATCAATCGAATGGACTCCAATACCCCAAGTTGCTCCAACAATGGCAAGTATGAAGGTGGTATGGTCGACTTTTTAGATGATATTTTTCTTGTTCTATTAGATAGTTAGTCTGGTCCCTTTGATCTAAAGAGAACAATACCAACTAACTGAGAGTATGAAAGTGGTTGAAAAAGGATGAATGGTAGGTGAGTGAAAGTAACCTATAAAGTTGAAGTAATGATAAATAGGTTAATTAGCAAATTGTGTGATCCATCAAAATCAATTGGCATATCTATAGTAGTCAAGAGAGAAACTATCAAGACAAAGAGATGACGACAAAAGAGAGAGTCTTTAAATCGTTGTTGACTTTTTTTGTTGTTTGTTGGATGATGTGAATATAGGTTGAGATGAGATGAGATGAGAAGGGTGATGAATCTGGGAATTCCTTTGTATTGTTGTGTGTTGATTGATTGAGTGGTGTTTGTTTGTTGTCGAGGATAGATAAAGGTTATTATCAAATGAAATAAATGTCTGGTCTTGGATGATAACTAATTTGATTTGATGATAAAGAGAGTAAGAGAGAGATTAAGAGTAAGAGTAAGAGTAGAGAGAGAAAAATTAATAAGTGGTTGGTTGGTTGGTTGGGGTCAACGAGTCAAGTAAGAATTCTGATTTGATGTATTGGCATTAATTAAAATATAGTTCAAGAGTCTGTAATACTAGGGTGTGGGAAAAAGAACAAACAAACAAACAAACAGCAATACAATAATAATAACAAAAATAATAATAAAATAGTATTATGCCAATTATGTTTTTATATTATATTGCTATTGGTAACTGGACTATTTGTGTTGTCGTCGTACGACATTATTGATGTGTGTAAGATTGTTGTTATGATGAGGAACTAAAGATGGTTTATCTGAAACGAATTTTATCGGCTCGTGTGCTTGTTGTCTCTGTGAATCGTGTGTGTGGGTGTGAGTGTAGTGTGGTGTGTGTGGTGCGTTGTTTGGCATATGTATTTTTTTTGAGGAGTATGGGGAATGAAGAGGAGTGAGAGAGAGAGAGAGAGAGAGAAGAGAGTTGGATAGTGAAAGGAGAAGAAGAATCGAAACTCCTACCAAACAAACTTTAGTTTATGATAATGGTTTGTAGTCAAAGTATTGATTATTAACTTTAGTTGATGATAATTATCTGAACACACAAATCAAATTCAAAGCATTATAATGTGCGTTATATTAATTGATAAACTAATAGTGAACAAATAATAATAAAACAAACCAAATGTACATTTGATAGATGGAAAGATAGATAGACAGACAGATATAAATATATATATAACTTATATATAAATATTTAAATACAACTATTATTATTATTATTATTATTATTATTATTATTATTATTATTATTATTATTATTATTATCAATCTCTTATCATTGTTAATCTATTACTATTAATTGGAATGATGATTATTACTTTATATATATATTATTATGCTAAAGCTAATGAATGCATTATTTGGAGGGTGGTTGTACAAAATGAATGAATAGAACCAGATTTACAGATGAACAAATCAGCAAGTGAACTTTTTTGTACACTCCTCCATCTCTTTCTTTCAAACCATCCTATTCTATTATTATGAATATTGATATATATCATAGATATATATATATATATATAATATATAGACTGTATATTTATGTTTTGTTTTGTTTTTGTTTGTATTACGAGTCTATTTGTTCTCTCTTGGTTCTTATATCTTTTGTGTGTATGTATGATAGAGATATAACAAACGTTGTATCAAGACTTTGGTTGGTGTGAGTGTCTCTCCCAGCAAAAAGTCAAAAAAAGATTAAAAAATCGTATGTTTGTTTTCGCCGCTTCCTCTTTGTTGTGTGATACGCATATGGGTTCTTTTCCGCAAGTACCTTCCATATATAGAACTTGTACAAATATAGAACTTATATTTTATATATATATATCTATATGTATATGTATAATGTATAATATATAACCTACTTCTTCTTCTACTTCTTCTTCTTCTTTTTAGCTTTGATTGGAGTATATCTGTTTATCTATTTCTTGATGTATGCAAATTAGGTCTTGGTATATAAATAGAGAGAGGAGAGAGGAGAAAAGAAAGATGTGAGTGAAGAGATATCAGATATATTCAAAAGTGAAGTGTTGTTCCTTCTCACAAAGGCCACGAACAAAATTTTAATACAAAATAAAGACATATTGTGAACTAAAAGCTCACCCAATAGGATGATGTTGGGCACTGTCCTTGGGTTTGACGTGATTCAAAGTGGATAGAACTGTTGTTGGTGTTATTGTTGTTGCTCGAGCAACAAACGCCTCCTTCTTGTCTCTACTATGGGGGTAAGAAACGAAATGGATTGGGTTGTGTGTGTTGTCCTCCCTAGCTCACATCTGCATGCCTTGTGTTTCGAATGGGGGAGTAGAAGTTTGTTGTTCACAAGTTTCTGTGTATCTTTTTTTTTATTTTATTAGATCACCGCGCTATGCGGGTATCCCAATATCTCGAAAAATTTTGTTGTCATCATCATTGACAATGCCTTCTATTTCAAAAAGCGACAACACCACGTAGATGCCTTGTGTGAGCACGTATCGCAAGTGTGGAACGAATGATCATTCATTACCTAGAACCATGGCGTTAAGGGGGTCTCTATAGAGGGCAACCCCACGGTCGACCAGCTCCCTACCAACAAGCTCCAACTCTTGCTCGAATATCTTTAGTGCCATCTCGTATAACGCGACATCCATAAAGTTCTTTTGTCTTATCATTTCTTTGATGTTGGGAGGGACTGTCGCCTTGTTCCTCGACCTACCTATATTGGTCTTGATGTTTGGGAGGTGCTCAAAGCCCGCATAGTAGCTTAAAAGGACCATCGATTCATCGTATCTTTCCATGATGCCAACAAATTTGATGCAACTACAAAGTGCGCAGGTGGTTGAAGTTTAGTTGAAGTTGATTGGGTAAAGAAATGGATATTTAACGGTTTGGTCGGAAATGGGCAAAAAAGAGAAATAATAAAAAGATCGTCAGTGGCTTTTCGTTTTGTGGAGGGAACACCCTCTCTCGACAATCGGCACCGACTATTTTATCGTCTTTTTTTTTGTGTTGACGATATCGTCATCGTGGGCCACTTCCCTCTTTTGGAGAGTTCGTATGATGGTTGGGTTGATAGGTGCTTGATTTAGTTCTAATAATACATACTATTGTAGGTGATGCAAGGCAATTGGAAGGGACCTATGATCAAAGTTGAGCTCTCTTGAAATACCCAGTATTCTTCGAGTCTGTTCGTTGTCAGCGATTGCATTCTTGCTGACCCATTGTTCCAGAGTCCTAGACGACGCATCTCGATGTAATGGATGATCTTTACTGTCTAAAAGAAAGTAGTAATGCGAAATGACCCGGTCTACGGGATCACGAAACATGGTCATATAACTGAACCGATTCATGTGGTCGTATGAATCACCATCGCTGAAAAAGTTGTGTATGTTGGATGGTACTTGATAATCTTCAAAGAATTCTTGAAAGTAGAGATGCAGGCCAAAAAAGACGTGTCCAAAGATTGTGTGACTTGGTGTGACATTGACCATTTTGTCTGGCATTGGATGTGTGAGTACGTGAAAGATACTGGATGACTCTATATTCTTTTGAAAGAGGTTGATGAGTGATGTTCCACCAGTCTTTGGGATATGTATAAATATGAATGGTTTGGCGAGTAATAATGGGTTCTTGTCAGGGTCAGTCTTCCAACCCGGGTTGTTGTTGTTGGCATTCTCCAACTCATCGATTGCAGCAAGTGTACCATTACCAGCCAGTTTTGGAGTAGCAGCGTAGGTAAAATTTCTTGGAAGTTTTGCCACCCATGGCAATTCATTGTAGTACTCTTCTGTCAATTGTTCTATCAATCTATTGTGTTCTCCAACCTCTAATCTTCTCCTATACGCTCTCATTCTAAGATATGTCATTCTATTTGTTGCTAGTGGTTGTAATTCCATTGATGTTGATTTTGTCTTGGTGGTTGTAGAAGTTGGTCCACCCAACTCTCCCAATTTAAGGTAATCATATTCCTTTTTACCTTCTGCTAACTCCTTTTTCCTTCTTTTATAAAAGTTTTCAAATCCTCCTCCTTTCTTTTCATCGTCATCCTCATTATTATTATTATTCTTCTGTTGTTGTTGTGGTGATTGATATGATGATTCATTTGATTCTTCAAGATGAGGTGATTGTCTATCGAGAATAGAAGATACTGATGGTAGTCTTTGATAAGAGTATTGTAAAGGTGTGAATGCAATCTCTATTAATATGATGCAAACAGTAAACACAACAATGATTCCCATTGTTTTTAATGCTTTCATCTTTATATCTTTCTCTCTATCTATCTATTATATCTTATAATATACATATATCTACAACATAACTAAATAGGTCAAAGGTGTGTTGTTTCATTTGAATGATGATAGATAAACATTGGGGGGGTGTTTGAGCAATGGAGTGTTTCAATCCATTTTAGGCAAGATATTTATAATTAGACGAATCTTTAGAGATTCTCTGCAGAATCCTACGTTTGAAAGTTTTTTGAAGTTTCATGACCGAGACTATAATATAATTTATTTTTCAATTATTTATTATTTTGATTATTTTTTTCTACCACCTCTTTCCTTTGCTGAAACATTAATCACTGTACCAGACAAGAGATTATAGAAACCAAGTGTATGTTGATCCTTGAGAATGGATTGACCGAGGGATTTTAATTTTTGTTTGTTTGGTGCTAGTCCAACCAAATCCTTGATTCTATCCTTGAGTGTAGTGATTGTGTCTCTGGGTTGGAGAACAAGTGAATAGTTTTGATTGGATCCGTCTGATCCAGTTGATTCAATGACAAGACTGACAGGTCCTGGGTTTGCGAAAATAAACTCTTCTTCATTGATGAGGTTATCGTCGGTTTTTAATTTCTTGTTTGGTTGTTGAGAGGATGATTCCATCGTGGATGCATCGATGGTTTGATTCTGCATAAATGGTGGAAGAGGAGGTGGAGGAACTCCATAAGGTGGAATATACATTTGATTTGGATGTTGTTGATGTTGTTGGTGAAGATGTTGCATTTGATGGTGTTGTTGCTGTTGATGTTGTTGATGTTTTTGTATTCTTTCACTGGCAATTTGGAGTGCGTGGTGTTGTGTACGGTTGATCGACGATGAATGACCGTCCCAAATGACCTTTTCGACCTTTTCCTCTTCTTTGACGGCACTGCCAATGGCAACCTCTTGGTCACCAAAGATATCGGTTCTTCTATTGGCAAACGACTGCAAATTTCTAGAGATTTCGTCGTCGTGCAAGACGGTGGATGAACCCGACGCCACTGGGTTCTTGGGCCTGTCGCGCCTGTTGAGCAACTCGATACGCATATGCTCCTGCATCTCGTCGAGTGGGATATCCTGTCCACACATTGGACACGGCTGTGTGATACGTTTGGGCTCTGAGCCGGCGGCTGCAACCGTCTTGGCCTTTGTATAGTCCTTGACAACCTTGAGCTTGGGACGTGCGGTAGGTGCCTCTGGCTCCTTGTCGCCGCCGTCCATGTCCACATCCTCCATATCCATATCAACGTCCATCTCACCGTCACCCTCACCATTGTCATCGGCCAAACTCTCCTCGCTGATTTTGAGCAGCTCCTCAAACGTCTTGGGTGATGGCAACAACTCTAGATCCTCATTTGTAAAGTCGATCGTGTCAACCACGACAAAGTCGTGCCAGTCAATCGACGCAAACATCGTGCGCTCCTGGTCGGCCTCCTCCTCTGCCTTTTTGGCAGCAACTTGCTCCTTTTGGTTCCATTCGAATCGATTGATCGATCGCTCGACAATCGTCTGCTTGTCTCTAAAGTCAACCTTTGCCATCACCTCGCATATATTCTTTGGTGCGTATACAATCGCAGCATATGACTCGACCAACGCACGATACCAACTATGCAAATGATGTGTTGGCTTTAAAAAGTCAAACTGTGTATTTCTAATCTCTCTCAATGCCAATCCTTGTGAAAATGATTCTCCATTTACTGCTACATATTGTGCAGTTAATCTAATTGTATCTCTAAAAGAAACAAAAATGAATATTATTGTCAGTTGATAGTTTTGTTTTTTTTAAAAAGGTCGTATCTACTTACAAATCTACAGCATTTACTTCTTCGGGAGTATCTAGTATATATAATAATGGTTCAGGTTCATAGATTTCTTTGATCACTTCAGGTGGAGGTGATGGTTCTTGAACGGGTGCTGGAGGAGGGGGTGGTGGAGCAAGTAGTTCTGCTGGGATAGACGACGACGATGAAGAAGAGGTTGATGATGATGTTGTTGTAGGAGTTGCAGATGGCTGTACTGTTGTTTCACTCGATTCGGTAGGTGATGAAGTACTAGCTGTTGGTTTAGCAGCTGGTTTAGCAGCTGGTTTGGCTGGTTGTTTTTGAAGTTCAGTCTCTCTTACATTGATATAGTATTGATGGTATTGATCACCCAACTTTAAAAAGTTAAACTTTTCATTATTCTTTTCTCTCTCTCTAATCTTTTCTATAAAAGAGTCTCCTAGTTTAACATAAAACTCTACTGTCTTTTTAATTATATCTATACATATATATTAATAATGATAAATGATTGAGGATGTTATGTTAGTTGATTCGGTTCATATTGACATATTGAACATCGTTCGTTGTTTCTTTCTTGTTGTAAACTTTGTCACAATACACATACTTTTGATATCAGTAGGTGGTTCAGATGATGCAACCATGATTGTTCAATATGCTATATCTATCTATCCTACAAGAACTGATCTATGTGAAATGACACTTACAATATTGAAGGGTCTGGAGTTTGAAATTCGAAAAAAGCTCTCTTTTCAATTTTTCACAGTGAAGTAGGTTGTTTGTATTTGTTAATTATTTATTTTTATTAATGTTTGTGATTGATTAATTAATTGTTTTGTGGATGGGATCCATAAATAATAGGATAATATTTATGGGTGTGATATGGGAGTATTTAAAATATATGGTTGGTAGTTTTTGATTGATTATCTTATCTTTATCTTTTTTTCAACAATATTTTTCTTTTTCTTTTTTTTTGTTTTGTTATTTTTTTACTTTTGTTGTTATTTGTTATTTGTTATTAGTTATATATATAATTATTAATTAAAATAGATTATTTTTTTGGGTTAACATAACATTGATAAATTGATTTCAAATCTTCAAATGGTAATGGATCACGAGTATCTTGTTTTGGATTGACATCGACTCTGATCATCTTACGAATGGTTCCATTGTCGTGTCTGATGGCACCAAGAACCTTCCAAGACATATTCAAATTGTATTTGGTTCTAATGTCTTCGAGGATGACTTCTTCCGATCTACCTTCGTACCATCTGTTGACTCTTTGCCATTCATGTTGACCGTGTCCATGTGGTCCAACGTAGACCATGGATTCTGGTAACTCCAAAAACGATGTTTTACTATTCAACAAAAAGTCAAACAAAACCTTATCAAATTCCTCTCTATTCTTCATTCCAAACCAATGGAAAATACTCAAACATAATTGATATTCATAAACATGATTTTGGCTTACAAGTTCCTAAAAAGAGAGAAGAAAAGAGAAAATAATAAGTACACTTGACTTGACTTGTTGTATATTATATATATTTTGACTTCTTCTTCTTCTTCTTACCATAAACATGAAAGGTCTAACAGTAGTATTACAAATAAAATCATTCTTTATATTCAATTCATCAAGAGTTTCTTGATGAATGGTGGCAGCTGATTTGTATTCTTGGGTCTTTTCACCTTCCAATGACATGATGCGAGAGTGTGGTAGTTTTTGAGCAAGACTAGTTGAAAAGTAGCCTTGGTTGGATCCATAGTCGACACATAGTGGGTGTTTGCCAATATCACGCTTCATACGAGCGTCCAATTCGATTTCTCTTTCAATCATTCTCCAACGTGGCACGTTACGGAATGGATGGTATCCGACAACGTCAGTCTCGATGATACCCATGTTCATAAGATCCTTTTGTGAGCTTTCAAAGAGTGCACGTTCAGAAGTACCCATAGTTTTACGCATCTTTTCCGATGTCTCTGCACCATAAAACTCTAAATCGATTTGAGCTGGGAACACAGTTTGGAAGGTGTATTGTGAACGGAGAAGATGGAAATCGCTGGTAATGATGATACAACGCACAATATTCTTTGCCAACATCATAGTGAGTGTGTTGTTTGCATTCTCTGCGGTATTGGTTGCACGTAAATCCATGTAAATGTCACGTTCATCAATATCATAGGTAGTTGTAATAATATCTCTCATTGCATCTGCTTCTGTCTTGTATTCTGCTTCTGTTTCATCAAAATCATTTGGTTTGCTCTACAAATATTAAAATAAATTTGATAAAGTTAAAGTTATTAATAAATAGTACTACTACTACTATACATCTCTCTCTCTCTCTATATTTATATTTGTATATTTACCTTTCCAGATAATACAATGATTGGATTAAGATTATCATTTTCTTTGAGACGTGAATAAGTTTCAACGGCCAATTCAACACGTTCTTTGAGGATACGTGATGGCATACCATCCTTGTGAAGAGTGTAACCCAAGATAACGATAGTAACGTCGTGTGGAAGTTTGACATTGTTTTCTTGTTCCATGCCACCCATGTTACCACCGTTGGCAGTCATAGTGTCAAATGAAGATCCGTCGTTGATTGGAATGTTGATCTCTGAGCCAGTGTGGTGATCCTTTTGATGGTTTGGATCGGCTTCATCACGAACACCGTGTTTTCTTGGTGGCTCTTGTTGCTTTCCTGTTCCTTCTTCACTACCTCTTGTCTCTTCTATATTGACTGCTTGTCCATCGACATGTTCATTTCTATAGTCTACTGGTACTTTAGTTACTTTGTTTATTACATTATTATTGTTGTTCTTATTGTTATTGGTCTTGTTGTCAACAACTGGTGTCTTCTTGTTATTATTGTTGTTATTATTACCTTCAGTACTTGTATAAGACAAGAATGAAGTTAAATAAAGGAATACTACAAACAAGACCAATGCTTGTATCTTGTATTTAGAGAATAATCTCCAAAGTGTGCTTGGTTGATTATTTCTAAACATCATCTTGACACTAACTAACTACAAACACTACTAGATAGATAAGATAGATAGACAAGAATAAGATAGATAGATAGATTAGAAGATAAACTGTATAACAGTGAGTTTTGAATATCTCAAGTCTAATTTAAAATGACTCATGGCGGCTATTAAAAAAAAATCAAAAAAAAAACCAACGACTATTGCAACGAATCTTCGGGTCAGTTGGAATGGAAGGCTTTTAGGCAATGGATCAAGTTGATCACATTTATTGGTCATTAAATTTAAGGATTTGTTTTTGGATGGATTGGCAAGATAGGAGGAACAAATTAAAGTAAAGTAAGGGCTGCCCTCTTTCTTTATTCATTTTCCATCTGTATCAAACACACCTTGTGGTGTTCCAATCAATCCAGGGTGGTGAACTAAACTTGGCGTTTAATTAAAAATTTGGATTTGTACAAAGTAAGAGAATGTTTAGGCATTCATTTAGAACGATTGCAACTTCTCTTTTCTTGGATTTTAAAAATGAATACAGTAGTAGTGAGTGATGAGTAGTTAAACAATTGAAATGGATTGAATAATTATGGTTTCAACACATTTAAAATGATTGAGAAAAACATTGGATACTTGATTGCTGAAAATTAAATAATGTGGAACTGATCAGAAGGGTGTGCAGGAAAGAAGTGGATACGGATATGGACAGGTTGGAAAATAATTGTGTGGTGATGGAAATAATAGCTATATTTTATATATTGTGCGTTTGAGAGTTTGCTTATTTATTCTTCTTTATTTTGTTGTTGAGAGGATGAAGTATCATTTAAAGAGTACTTTTCACGACAATAAGAGAGGAAGCGGAGATAGATGATAAACAAGAATAGGAGAAAAGCCTTGGTGACGACTAGTCCAACATCAAGTACTTCGTAGATAAACTTTGGCGAAAACACAGTCCAAATGAATAAATGGTATCTTTGAATGACAATACAAACACTAAATATGAATACATTGGTCCACTTTATACCACAATCCAATAATCCTCCAATCAATGAATACCATTGTAATTCATCTATAATGTCATTGGTAGTTCCAATCGAGTTTGGTAATGATGGTTCACTTTGATGGCTATAGAGAGAGAGAGAAAGAGAATAAATACACATTTGTTAGTTTACATTTCTTTTTTTTTTTTTTTTGTAACATACTTATTGTTTACAGATTTAATTGCAAGATGAGAGAAATAAGAGATTGAAACGAAAAAGAAGAATAGAGGAGCAGAATATCCAATTAAAAAGGTTAATATACCAACTAGATATTGGTTGTATTCGATTAGTCCAGTGTAGGCACCAGATATATCAATGGTCGAGAGTGAGTTCGAATTACCCAATGCAAAGTATCCAAATTGTCCCAACCAATTGAGTGCCATCATACCGACAATGACACCAACGATTCCTGATTTTGCGCGACGTCCAGTATCTTCCAAAAGGTATTTCAAATAGTAGTGTCCAATTGCACCCATGATGGTAAACAAAAACATATTGTGAGTTTTATGCAACAATAAAAACATCATCACCAGATTCACCAACATTAAAGTAGGCAAAAACTTTAATGTACTAAAAACCCATGATGGTGTATGTGGTAATGGTGAATTTGATACTACTCTTTCCTATATAAATCAAATTCAAAAGGTTATTAATAAGATTGGTTCTATAATATAGATATATCTATAAATTTTATGTGTGTTTCATACATTTTTACTAAAAAAAGGAAAGGTAATGGTTAATAAAACCATCATACCAATACAAGCATAAACAAATCTAGCAACAAAAACAGGTTCAACCAAATGATGTGGTATATAATTCCATTTATAACTAAATATGCCAATTGCACAAAATACAATTATAATCTTATAAATAAAACTCAACTAAAGTAAAAAGAAAAGGTTAATATCCAGAACTAATAATTGTTGTTTTGTCTTTACACATACTTGTGAAATGATTCCACCACGTTTATCTTTTAGTTTATCCAATAATCTCATTACATAAATGCAAGGTGCAATAACTGATAAAAGAGATAGGATCCATAGCATGGAAGTTGAAATTAATCCTTCCGAGTTTAAGAATCTTCCTATATCAATATAACTATACTCTTCTAATAATTCTTTGTTATCCATCCACTGAATTCCAGTTTGATTCCAAACTCTACAAATTCTTAATCCTATTAATATTCCAATTAATATTACCTAAATTGAAAGAAAGAAAAATAATAAAATTATTAATGATTTCATAAATATGATGATTCATTTCTATTTTTTTCTATTTTCCATACAGTTTGTTTTTGATGATCTTTATATAATTTTGGATTACTACTTGTATAAATATAAAGAGCAGAAAGTGAATGTGGAGCCAATTGTAATAATATGACAGATGTTGTAAGGTAATACCAAGTGAGATGTTCTTCCTCGACCAGACTACTACCAAAAAGACTGATCAAATGTAGGATGGTGCCACAGATGATGACATACTTTTCCTTGCGAAGTTGTAGTGGGTTGAGTGATGGCAATCTGAGAAGAGATATGTTGTTTTTCGAGAAACAAACATTGAATCCAATGAGTAGTGAGAGAGCAGTAAACACAAAACTAAGCACACCCATTCTAAACTCTTCTGTGCAAAATGGATTGGGTGTGCTGTTGGCGCCGGTCATTGGATTGTCACCAAACCAATTTTGGGGGTTCCAAGAGGTAGTACAAATGACTCCAAAATGGATTGCCAAGAGTGATCCGACAAACAAGATAAATGACATGGCAAAGGGAGCTCCTTTAATCTCGACATTCATCTGATGCTCACTCATACCAATGGTTGCCGTTGTAATGAGTAGTGTGACGAGTGAAGATGAACCAATTAAAAGAATACCAACCATCAACATATTTTCGTCATAGGTTGTAAAGAGTGCTGTAAATTCATCTTGTATATGATCCAAAAATTGTGTGTATAGGTGAGTTGCCTTTTCGTGAAAGTGTGCCGATCCAGATGGGTCTGGAGACATGCCCCAACTACGGTGATACTCTTGTGCCTGTTCAAACGTTCGTAGTAGTGTTGCAATTCTTGGCATGGCGGGGGCGTCATTGACCCAAAACAGTGTATTGTTTTTGAGAATGTCTATTTGCTGTAGACAGTTGATTTCGAGAGCTCGCAGGTACTGATCGTCGCGAATAAACTTTTCGAAAAGTTCAGGGATCAGTCTACCAAGACTGTTTTTTGGGACTGGAAGGTTGAAAAGAAGAGAAATGGTCGGTACTATATCAACCTGAGAGATTTCTCTTGGTGCCTTGGGTATGTATCTTGGAAGGATATCTTGAGGACTTGATGCAGCATGATGATTCAACTCCTCTTCTTCAATCTCTTCCTTGTTCTCCAAATGTAAAAGATCGTGATCTTTAACTGGATTATTTTGATTAAAATATAATGATCCCATTAATATTAATGTTGTTGATGTTTCACCATCTGATGATCCACCATGATTTCCAATCTAAAAGAAAGTAAAAACAAAATGAATAAATAAATAAATAAATATATATTGTTTTTTGTTTGTTTTTTTGGGTTTACTACATACTTCATTCATTCCATGATCACTACAAAGTATAAATAAAGTTGGTAATGGTTTCTTTAAATCTGGATTTGTTTTTCTATCTATATAGTATTGTCTGAGTGCTTGTTTATCCTTTTCGATTATCTTTTCATTGATCAATTTAATAATGTCATCCATTTCCTTTTGTTTTGGTGCCATTAAATCACTATAGGGTCCTTCCAAATGACCGATATGATCAAGACCCAAATAATGTAAAAACATTGAATCCCAATCATCTCTTGCCAACTCTTCATTTAAATGTCTTGTTACATTATTATCAACTTCTATTGTATCCTAAAAATAGAAAGAAATAATAAATAAACAATTAATCAATTAATATCTAGAGACAATATAACATTTCTATTTCTTTTGTTACATACAGCAACATAAAAACTTGTTGTACCATCAGATCTAGTAAAATAATCTGGAAATAATTTAATCCAAGTATCATCACCAAAAAAGGTTAATGTCTTGTTTGCTTGTACCATTTGATAGAGTAGATTGTCCTCTCGAAGGTCTTTACTATTAAAATTCTGGACAAAGTCGACAAAGCTTGGTATACCACCAGACACTAATGCTTTGATACGTGGTAATGTTACGGTGGGTGCTGTTGCTCGAGCAATAAACGATTGGGTTTTACCCTCTCTAATAAGTGATCGCGTATATGTCATTGGATGTGAATCATGATGTTGTTGTTGTTGTGGATCCTTTTTAAAAATATTATCTTGTTGTGTATGACGATGATCTAGATCATTTTCAAATATAAATCCACTTCTAAATGCATCAACTACCATGAATACCATCTTATCAAATTGTGGTTCAACTATTTGATTCTAAAAACGGAGTAAGTAACTTTGATCAATGACTCTACTTCTTGTTTAATATACTACTTGTACTTACATCTAAACAAGATGGGAAATAATTATCAAATGTACTATATCCTTGAAGAGATACCTTTCTTGGGAAGAAACCTCTTGAAAACATGTAGATACCAAGTAGTTGAGTGATGACCAATACAACAGTGACCAGTCCCATTACTTTGTACTTTGATTTCTTTGCCTTGTCTCGTTTCATTTCAGTGCTTGCACTAATCGGACTAAATTGACCTCCCATCATCGACGGTTGTTGATCAATGAGAGCGTGGTTGGGAAGTAAGACGTCTGATGATGACGCTGCTGCTCCTGCCGATGTCGTAGGTATACTGCTACCGCTAATATCAAATGGTATGTGAGATGATGGTAATCCAGCAACTGCAGACAATGGTGTCGATTGATTCTGTGGACTAAACGGAGAAAGTGGTGGAGAGTATATATGATTATGATGTTGATGTTGATGTTGATAAGGTGAAAAAGATGATGAGTCTGTATTGGTACCACTTGATAGATTATTAATGTAAATGTCTTGTGACGGTGAGTATGATGATATGTTTGGTGTACCGTATAATGATTGTGACTGTGACTGAGATAACAAATACTGTTGCTGTTGTTGTTGTTGATTGTTATTATTATTATGACTTGGAAGGATAGAATCACTGTCAGTGATAGGTCGTCTATATCGATAGTTTGGAAGCAACGATGATAATGATAGTGGATTTTCTTTGCTAGTCCAACCACTCAGTTTCTTTCGCACGTAGCTTCTTGCTTTTGGAAAGGTGGTAATGGGATAGTCAAAGTGATCGGCATTACTATCGCCTGCACCGCTACTACTACTACTAATGTCGTCATTGCCACTATCTTGATTCGAGTCATTTGCCGATGACGACGATGAAGGTGATATCTCTTCATGTCCTCCGTCTTCACCATCCTCGAGGACGTCACCATCTTGTTTTCCTGTGATATTATCGTCTCCTATGTTTTCAACATCTCTCTTTTTCTTTAAATGTTGTTGTTGTTGTTGTTGTTGTGAACCTCTTGCCATGACTTCTTGTTCTCATGAATGAATGCGCTAAACAACAAACTCTTTTTAAAACATATGAATAGATGCAGTAAAATATACAGATATATAGATATGTAGTATTATATAAGCTTGATAAACAAGTTCAATTGATAAGTTGGTTGATGGATGATAATGGTAATGATCGATTCAAACACAATTGCAACAGTCAGATACGCTGATGTGTGTGTGATGATTCACTATGGTTGGTTGCGCTTATTTATGTTGTGGTGTGGGTTGGTTGAGTGTCTTATTGATCTATAATTGATTGATTGATTGACCGCATAATAAATAATAATAATAACGAGCTAGATAGTATGTATGTATGTATGGGTTTGAAGATCTTAAGAGAGAATGACACGTGTCCGAAGTGAGTGGATGCGTGGAGAGAGAAATTTAATTAATTTTAGTTTCTTTGTTTTTTTTTTGGAAATCTACTAATTTTAGTATAAATAAATAAATTATGTTGTTGATATAAATATATATTTATTTATTTGATTTGATTTGATCATTTATCCAATTATTTGGATACATGATGATGAGGGTTCTTATTGTCCTTACGAGGACAAGAATATTTGCAATTCATTCATTCATGGATGTTTAGTTGTAAAAGATATTTTTGACAAACAAGTTGGCTGGAGCGTTTCCGTAGAGAATGTAACCAAAGGTGTAAGAGGCACCAGCATTGATGTCTTGGATGGCTGGTAAGACGAGTGAGTGTCCGTCGTCAGTAACAATCATGTTCCAGATGGCATTTCCGTCTCTGATTCTGCAGGTAGAGTCAAAGCCAAGGACGATTTGTTTGATGTTACGGTTTCCATTGTTCTTGATGACAACATCGTATTGGGTAAACATTTCATTGTTACGACTACCGTCTCTCCAACTACCAATGAAATGGTGGGTGATTTGAATTTCGGGGTATGGCATTGTTGGCTTTGGTCTGTGTTCAACATCAGCAGCTACAAAGCTGATACAAAGAAGAAGGGCACATGCTAATACGATAGATCTCATTTTGTTGTTGTTGTTGTTGTTGTTGTTGTTGTTGTTGTTGTTGTTGTTGTTGAATTTAATTAAATGTTTGTTGTTTGTTGTTTGTTTGTTTGATGAAATAAATGAATATTTTCAGTCTTCATTTATAGTTTTCCACTCTCTCCCATTCTACCATGCATGCAACCAACAACCAACAACACCAATACCAACACCAACAGTCTCTCCTATCATGATATTTATATTTATAAACCAATACGAAACCAATATCATTCTATCTATCTGTAGATATTATGTATATCATTATTTGAATAGTGCAGTGCTGTGCGCACACCTCCTTGCACTGCGCACACCTTGCAATGAGTGAGTTGAGTGTATTCTTGTTTCATTCTACCAAACATTCATATTATTCTATAATTACTAATCTTGAATCCAGAATGAGGTATGGTACCCAATGATAAGATATGATATGATATGATGTTGTCTTCTATTCATCCATCCATTCATTCATTCATTCCAATAACCATGTTCAATAATATAATATAATATAATCTTCTTAATTGATATTACATGTTATCTTTCCTTTTGTTTACGTATATCTGTTGTTTGAATGAATGAATAAAAAAAAAAGGGTGTGTTGTGTTAAACAAAAATGACGGAATTATGGATGAGAGGGAATTTAAATTTGATTAATTGAGCTATTTATTTAATTACCTTTTTAACATTTAATGGATCTAAGATATTGTAAGCTCCTGTTAGTCATGAGGATTTTGTGAGAAAATAAATATATTTGACAACTATCTAGATGGATGATCAGGAATACCATGCCCATTCCTTCTATCTTTGAAATTTAAAACTATTATTAATGTTTAGGGTTTCAATGAATAATTGTATTTGTAAACTCTATTTCTTTGAAGTTCAAAAATTAATCAATAAAATGGCAAAGTGTAAAATAATAATGGCAAAGTGTAATGTAACAAACCTCCATTCAATTGATTAAGAGTGAACTATTATCATATGGACATTCAAATTTAAAATGAATAGAATTAGGATAAATATGTATTTATTTATTTATTTATTTGATTTGATCATTTATCCAATTATGTATTTGGATAAATGATGATTCATTCTTTGTTGCAGAACGAGAATATTTGTTATGTTTGGTGTTTAGTTGTAAAAGATATTTTTGACAAACAAGTTGGCTGGAGCGTTTCCGTAGAGAATGTAACCAAAGGTGTAAGAGGCACCAGCATTGATGTCTTGGATGGCTGGTAAGACGAGTGAGTGTCCGTCGTCAGTAACAATCATGTTCCAGATGGCATTTCCGTCTCTAATTCTGCAGGTAGAGTCAAAGCCAAGGACGATTTGTTTGATGTTACGGTTACCATTGTTCTTGATGACAACATCGTATTGTGTAAACATTTCGTTGTTACGACTACCATCTCTCCAACTACCAATGAAATGGTGGGTGATTTGAATTTCGGGGTATGGCATTGTTGGCTTTGGTCTGTGTTCAACATCAGCAGCTACAAAGCTGATACAAAGAAGGAGTGCACATGCTAATACGATTGATTTCATTTTGTTGTTGTTGTTGTTGTTGTTGTTGAATTTAATTATGTTTGTTGTTTGTTGTTTGTTTGTTTGATGAAATAAATGAACATTTTCAGTCTTCATTTATAGTTTTCCACTCTCTCTCCAATTCTACCATGCAACCAACACCAACAGTCTCTCCTATCATGATATTTATATTTATAAACCAATACGAAACCAATATCATTATCTGTAGATATAATATATATATATATCATTATTTGAAGAGTGCGCACACCTCCTTGCACTGTGCACACCTTGCAATGAGTGAGTAAGTGAGTTGAGTGTATTCTTGTTTCATTCTACCAAACATTCATTCTATAATTACTAATCTTGAATCCAGAATGAGGTATGGTACCCAATGATAAGATATGATATGATATGATGTTGTCTTCTATTCATCCATCCAGTCATTCATTCATTCCATTTCACACAATATAACCATGTTCAATATAATATAATATAATATATCTTCTTATTTGATATTACATGTTATCTTTCCTTTTGTTTACGTATATCTGTTGTTTGAATGAATGTATAAAAAAAAAAGTGTGTTGTGTTACTCAAAAATGACGGAATTATGGATGAGAGGGAATTTAAATTTGATTAATTGAGCTATTTATTTAATTACCTTTTTAACATTTAATGGATCTAAGATATTGTAATCTCCTGCAGTCATGATGATTTTGACCATAGAAACCTGAGAAAATATATATATTTGACAACTATCTAGATGGATGATCAGGAATACCATGCCCTTTCCTTCTATCTTTGAATTTTAAAACTATTATTAATGTTTAGGGTTTCAATGAATAAATGTATTTGTAAACTTTGAAGTTCAAAAATTAATCAATAAAAATAATAATGGCAAAGCGTAAAGTAACAAACCTCCATTGAATTGATCAAGTATCATATGGACATTCAAATTTAAAATGAATAGAATTAGGATAAATATGTATTTATTTATTTATTTGATTTGATTTGATCATTTATCCAATTATGTATTTGGATATATGATGATTCATTCTTTGTTGCAGAACAAGAATATTTGTTATGTTTGGTGTTTAGTTGTAAAAGATATTTTTGACAAACAAGTTGGCTGGAGCGTTTCCGTAGAGAATGTAACCAAAGGTGTAAGAGGCACCAGCATTGATGTCTTGGATGGCTGGTAAGACGAGTGAGTGTCCGTCGTCAGTAACAATCATGTTCCAGATGGCATTTCCGTCTCTGATTCTGCAAGTAGAGTCAAAGCCAAGGACGATTTGCTTGATGTTACGGTTTCCATTGTTCTTGATGACAACATCGTATTGTGTAAACATTTCATTGTTACGGCTACCGTTTTTTCCAACTAACCAATGAAATGGTGGGTGATTTGAATTTCGGGGTATGGCATTGTTGGCTTTGGTCTGTGTTCAACATCAGCAGCTACAAAGCTGATACAAAGAAGAAGGGCACATGCTAATACGATAGATCTCATTTTGTTGTTGTTGTTGAATTTAATTAAATGTTTGTTGTTTGTTGTTTGTTTGATGAAATAAATGAATATTTTCAGTCATTTATAGTTTTCCACTCTCTCTCCAATTCTACCATGCAACCAACACCAACAGTCTCTCCTATCATGATATTTATATTTATAAACCAATACGAAACCAATATCATTCTATCTATCTGTAGATATTATCATTATTTGAAGAGTGCAGTGCTGTGCGCACATCTTGCAATGAGTGAGTGAGTTGAGTGTATTCTTGTTTCATTCTACCAAACATTCATATTATTCTATAATTACTAATCTTGAATCCAGAATAGAATAGAATAGAACGTAAGAGGGTTATATTTAACTTCAGTAAAGCAATGATAAGATATGATATGATGTTGTCTTCTATTCATCCATTCATTCATTCATTCATTACATTTCACACAATATAACCATGTTCAATAAATCTTCTTATTGATATTTATCTTTCTTTTGTTTACGTATATCTTGTGGTGTGTAAGTAAAAAATAAAGGTGTGTTGGTTCGAACCCTGCGAAATTAAACAGCAATTTTAGACGAACGATTGGCAGAAAATGGGTGATGAAGCCTAGCTAAGCTTATCTTGTTGTTTATTGTTACAAAGAAGATATTTATAGTAATATAAATATATATATATATAGATATCATGTTAAAGAGATATTATTCCTCTTCTTTAACTAGTCGTATTAGTAGTATAGCATTCAAAAGTATTACAACATCAATATACTCAACAACAACAACCTTTACTCCAATCATCATAAACAATAATAATAATAATAATAATGACATAGACAACAACAACTTGTCATCTCCTACATTATGTAGATGTTATACATCAATGTCTAAATTTAGAAAACAACCAATGCAAAAGAAGAGTGATCGATACATGTCTCAGTTGGCAGATGATATTGACAAGACCGAAAGAAAGGAACTAAAGAAAAAGTTAAAGGAAAAGAAAAAGATACCAGTCGATGCTGAAAAGATTATGAACACCTCTTTTATAACATCAGAGGGATCGTCTGAAAAGGATAAAAAGTTTGAAGATAATATCAAGCGACTGATGATCGAACAGAATGTAGACAATCCATCATTGATTCGTATTCCTGCCGGTTTACTAGACCAACTCGATTTCAGAGAGAAGCATTCGGCCGATGCACTCAGATTTGCCGATCACTTCTTTTCACATCAATCCAAACTAGTGACAATGGCCATTAAAAAGGATGATTTCCCATTACATCCATTCCCACAAATAGCTTTCCTCGGTCGTTCCAACGTTGGTAAATCTTCCCTACTCAATGCTCTACTTGGTAATCAATTGGCAAATGTTTCAAAAACTCCTGTATGTCAATCAATCAATCAAAGTTAATATTTATTAATTAATTCCATTTTTGTTTGTTTTGTTAGGGATGCACACAATCAGTTAATTTCTATTCAATATGGGATAAATTAATGTTGGTTGATTTACCAGGTTACGGATATTCAAAGGTATCAAAGGATAAGGCTGCAGTTTGGGGTAGAAGTATTTCTGAGTTTCTCATTACCTCTCCTCATCTCATTAAATTATTCTTGTTGATTGATAGTAGAATAGGATGTCAAAAGAATGATTTAGAAGTTATGAAATTATTAGATGATCATAGAGTTGCTTTTCAAGTTTGTATACAGAACATATTCAAAACTTTTATTTATTTATTTTAATATTTAATATTTATTTAACTTACTCTCTCTCTCTTTTTTGATCTTTTAGATTGTATTAACCAAAGTTGACAAGACTACACCAAACGCATTAAAAAGAATTTATAGAACATTAAAGGAAACAATTAATGATAATGTCAGTTGTTTACCAAATGTACTACAATGTAGTAGCATTGAAATGAAGGGAATTCAACAGATTAGATCGATTATATTGGATGTTTGTCAATTGAATAAGGAAACTTTTAGAACGACCCTTCAAGATGATACTCCTCAACTTCCACCACCTCTACCTAAACCAGCTGGAGGTTCTTCATCCTCTACCGGTGAACCAAAATTACCACCTCCACTTCCATCATCATTTAAAAAGAATAAACAAACCAAGGAATAATAATAATGGCTGACGATGAAGATCAAGTTATATTTTAAAAAAGATATATTGGAAAATATGAAAAGAAGTCACTAAAACGATATGTTTGGACTCTTTTCCAATGAATCATTTGATTGATTCAAAGATTGATTTTATTTGGATTTGGAACCTTGACTATTATTTACATTGGGTGGGATTAGGGAATTGTCTCCTTCCAAAAAGGTTGGTTGTTGGTTATTTACAAAATAGAAAAGAGTTCTCGAACATCATTGGTATCACTATTAGTATTTGAATCGTTGTTGGTATGGCTCATACAACCTCTATATCTACGACCATTATTATTATTATTATTACTATCATTGGAATGGTTATTATTATTATTATTTTGTGTATTATTATTATTACTATGTTGTTGGTTATTATTATTATTAGTATTATTATTATTATTATTGTTGGAATTATTATTATTATTATTATTATTATTATTGCTATTAGTACTATTACCATTATTGTTGTTTGGATCATCATTATTATTATTATTATTATTATTATTATTATTATTATTATTATTATTATTATTATTATTATTATTATTATTATTATTTGACATTGAAATTAAATTATTTGAATGATTATTTGTATTTGTATTATTATTATTACTACTACTATGATCATAATGATTAATTAAAGGAGTATATCTTAAATATTTACTACGATTTCCACCAACAAATGAACGATCATTTTTCAAATCGACAACTCTAATCAACTTGATATTTGGACACTTTTCAATGAAATTGTTGACAAAATCAACCGATAAATGACCGCTACCTGGAGATGTTGGTACGACACTTGCATCACTATTACAACTAGCATTGTTATTGGGATTGATGTTGGTGTTGTTTGGGTTTGGTAATATTGAGAACTTTTCAATTTCCGATGCTGATATCTCAAACACTTTGAGATTTGGTTGATTCTCGATAAAAGATATCATCTGATCCTCTGTAATATAGCCACAAACATAATCTACCTCAATTTTTAATCTTGCCCAAATTGGTCTACAAACTCTTGTATCTGGTCCATTTCTTAATACTAAATGTTTCATCTTTAACTAAAAGAAGTAAGTAAATAAATATATATGTTAGAGTTTTTTAAATCTTTGAAATAAATAAATATTTCTAATGCATACTCTATTAAAATAAGATAAAGATTTATCAGTTAGACATTCTAACCAACCTTCAAATGAAAAGTATTCCAAGTTTGGACATTCTTGAGTAAGATGATCGACCATTGAATCTTCGAGTTTACGATCACGATGTGAAAATGTTGTAGAGTATTTAATACCTTGACAAGCTGTAAATCGAATGCCAAGTTCTCGTAGTTGTGATCCAAAAGAGGTTGCTACACTTTCAAAAAGCAGAGGTAAATCTTGATTCCAAACTGATAAATGTAATCCATCCAAGTTGGGAAGACTATTTCTAAAATGATCCAATGTTGATTTCTCCAAAACTGTAGTAACCAAAAATAATCTTTTCAAATTGATAAATGTTAAAGGTGATGAAAATAATGTACCAAATACCTTTTCCAATGATAATGAACTTGTTTTAATTGCTGAACTATAACTAAAAGAGAGATAAAAAGTTAATAAATAAATAAATAAAAAAAGGTTATATTCATTTTCTTTTTAGTTACCTTGAATCTAAAAAGTTATGAGTTAATAAACCAATTTCAGATAAATGTTGGAAATGTTCAGTTTTGTGAAACAAATCTTCTTCCTTTTTAATAGAGTGGGGAAGGTCGATGCAAACTCGGAGTCTAAAGTCATTGATCTTGTTGGTTTGCAAGAGTGAATGGATGGCAGAGAGGGGTGCCACAGCGCCAATATCTTGGCTAATCAAAGCCAGAGGTTTTTCAAGATCGAGGAAATGACTTTGTTGTTGGATATGATCGCGATGTAATCCATGATTTATGGTACATTCTTGTAAAGGTGAAAAAATACCATTTGGATCTCTATCCTTTAAAAATAAAGGTGATGATATTGTTGATGAATGGTATGGATTATTATTATTATTATTATTATTATTATTATTATTATTATTAATATTATTATTATTAAAATTATTAGTAGTATTTGGTGATATTGGATTAGATGGTACTGTTAAAGTTGATTGATGTTGATAATTGTGATGTTGTTGAGTATGATGATGATTATGATGATGATGATTTGGTGGTGAAGTTATAAGAGAACCTCCTCCAGTTGATCCGGCCATTGTCATCATGTGATGGTGATTCAATAGTAGTGGGGATTGAGGTGGTTCGGATGGAGTGGGATTGTGAAATAATCTAAAGGTGACTCGTTGGATTGGTTGAGAGTCTTGTAAAAAGCATGATGGTTTGATATGTTCTATCCAGTCTTTTAATCGTTGATATGGTTTCGATGTGTAACACGAATAACATGAACATGGAGCCACTGTAATATCCAACTTTTGTATCAAATGTCCAATGGGGAGAAGTGGCACCGATGGAGGTGGGTTGTGCAGTGAAATGAGGCAGTTCTCCAACAACCTATACGGTTTCAACAACAGTGTGTTTCTCCAACTAGTACATACCCAAGCACACGAACATCTATTTGGAAATGACAACTGTGAAAATATCATCTCTAATATATCAATCGGTAACATTAAACTTGGTAAATCAACTAAGTTAGATAGATTCAAAAAAGATGAAAGTTAGTTAAGGTCTTGTTCCATCATCATTGTCTCTTCATCTTTGCCAAACGAGTGAAAATCACAAAAAAAAGTCGTCGGTCAAACGAGCGATTGAGTCGGCACGTGATTTAAAATAAAGTAAATCTCCCCATTCCTTTTCTACGTTTTTTGAAAAAACATACCTTCTTGTTGTTGTACTTGTGTTTGAGAAGTAGTTGCAAAAGGGACAATAATTCCTTGTTCTTGAATATCTTGTAGTTCTTCTCCTTCATCATCTTCTTCTTGTTCATCAATATTTTCATCGGTGAGGTTACTGATGCTTGGAGACATTGGTTTGAAGGGGGATTTGGTCGGGGAATGGTCATGAAGATGACCGTTATGGACATGTTGTTCGAGTTGAAGTTGGTTCATAAAGGTGTCTGAATGGAGTCGTTTCTTTCCAATATAGTTTGGCGATGACGATAAAGGAGAGGATGGACTACTTCCAGTGCCACTGTTGATAGTGATGGTAGGTGGCTCGATTTCCTGGACCAAATGTCTCATTTGTTGTTTGTTGTCAAATATGGATACTCCTCCTCCTACTCTAGTAGTAGCAGCAGCTGGACTACTACCACTACTATAAGTATGCTCGTCTCTCTTTGTACTAGGTGCCATTAAAACTATATTTGAAGAATTCTCTGATGAGCATTGTTGTTGTTGTTGGTTTGATGTTGACGATGAATTATCACTTGTTATTGCTGTTGTACCTATATCATGTTGTTGTTGTTGTTGTAATGGTGAAGGTGAAGGTGATGGTGATGGTGACGATGTAAATGTATCCATATACATATTATTTCAATTGTATTATAGATAGCACTGTATATGGCTAGCTTTAATCTCTCTCTATCTCTGTCTGTGTATTAATTATCTCTTTCTATGTATATATATATCTCAAAGCTAACTCTCTTCTGTTGCTGATATGGTACTACGATGACCGGTGCTTGCGATTGTTCGTTGTTGCACTCAATATTAATTTGCTTCACAATTTGCCGTAAATTGGAAATGAAAATCGAATTTATAAAAATATCTAACAATCCTTTTTTTAAAAACAAAAGAGATGTGGTGGTGTTGGGGGAGGTTAAGCCCGTTCTCTGCTTTTTTTTTTTGATTGATAGGGAAAAATATTGTAATATCTATCTAATAAATAAATAATAAATTAATTAATACTTTTGATACTTTATATATATAATATAATATAATGATTGACAATGTGATTGACGACGTTGATGATGATAACTATATAGATAGAAAAAAAAAAGAAAAAAAAGGGGGAATCGAAAAGACAGTTGCCTTGTATTGTCTTTGATGGTGGACAGTTTCGAACCGCGAATATTGCTAATAACCACGTTGGTGTGCCCACACGACTTGTTTATTAAATGTACGATAAAATATAAAAGAATGAATATTAATATTAATGGTTAATAGATATGATATGGATAGGGGGTCGTAGAAATAGTAATAAATTAAATAATATTTTTAACAATGGTTGTATGTGTAGAATAAAGACGACGAAGGGAGATAGATAATTAAAAGGGGAGATTAGATTTTCGTTCGTTATAAAATGAATCTTGCCACTCTTGTGTATTGACTGTGACTGTGAGTGTAGTAGTGTATTCTTAGGAATGAAATGAGTCTGTTGGTTTGGTTTGGCTTGGGTGTGGTGGGTTGTATGTAGGTTTGGGGGTGATGGAATTGGCGTACGAGTATTATTTTTTTTTTTTGTCTCTCTCTATCTTTGTTTGTCTGTCTCTCACTCTGAATATATAGTACAATCTAACTGCCGTTGTTGTTGTTGTTGTTGTCTATCTTTAAAGATTAGGAGAGGAGGGTGGTCTTGTCTATGTCTATCTATCTTTTTATTATTATTAAAAAAAAAAAAAAAGAACAGTTCTTTTTTTATCTTTATTGTCAGAACGAGGAAGTTGAATTAAATTAATTGCCAGTTTTCTTCCTTTTTTATCCACCCTCTCTTAGGTTTTTTGTTTTTATTTTTTTTACTAAACCCTACCAAGCACTACTATGACTGCTAGTTAACTTGGTTTTCAAAAATATGAACTTGCCTATTTATTCTTCATTCATTCAATTCATCATGTCTCTGCTCGTGCATCCCCCTCTCTTTTGTTGGTTAGTCGTTTCGACGGTATTAAAGAATTCGTCACCTCCTCATTATCTTTTTATCGCTTTTTGTTTGGAGTGTTTTTTCTTCTTTAGAATCGATAAAAAAAGAGAGATATAGAAAGATAGGGAGATAGAGAAGAGATCAATCAATAATGATAGTAGTCTAGTGCATATCTAGTTAGTCTTTTGCATAAGGGATGACATCATCGCGACATGTCTTGAAAGAAAGAAAGCGATATTTATTTTATCGTTTCGTTTTACAAACTCCTTCTTGCAAGTTGTTGTTGTTGTTGTTGTTGTTGTTGTTTACTAGTATCTATCTAAATAATAATGATTGTACCTATCATCAAACCCTTTTGTTTTGATAGGGTGCAATCTTTTTCAGATACAACAACACATCAACTTGCAGCACTAACCTATGGCTCTAAAAATAGACCTCTAGTTCACTCAACTCTACCCGATGATGGTGTTCTGGTTGAACAAAAATCCATCAACGTAGCGGGATTGGCCAAAAGAACAAGAATTCTTACTTCTTCTCCACAACACAGCAGAGTGTTCTACATTTAGTTGAATTGACTGGTCTTGCTCAAACAAATCGCGCATGATATGATGGCTGATCATCAGACCCACCACAGAGTCGGGTTGTTTGCATCCTCCCAAACCCAATGCCCTCCCTCTTGTGGGTTGTTCTAGCCATCGTTATAATTCATATTGCAAGGTATCGGGCTACTATCCAAAGACGGTCAAAGTGTTTCTGCCTTTGTCGGTTGGAACACACGTAACTGAGGTTGTTTGCATCCTCTCATCAAAGTTGTTGGGGAGGGATCATACAAAACAAAGATTATTCCTCCCTCCATCGTTTGTGGGGCTTTCTATCATCACGATATCGTTAGTATGTGTTGATAGCCACGCCACAACCCACCCTCTGTCCCGCAAAGGAGCATCAAGAAAAAGGCAACCTGACCTAGTGCCAACCTGGTGCCCCCCAAAGTCTAGGTGGTACCTGCACCCTGATGACTTGCCGAGATAAACCAAAGCCTCCGTTAATATAGGTAAAATCATATACGCACAAGTGCATATATGGATATGTCTCTTGGGTTTCTATCAATCATTAAAATCATTCCATTCACAATTAAAAGATACATAAAACCAACCAACACATTAATTCAAAGATCATTGTACAATAATAATAAAAACAAATAATAACAAACAACAACAACAACAAACAACAAATACACAACACAACAAACCATACATACTTGTTTACAATATATAGAAATAATAATAATAATGGTAGAGACAACAAATTATAATTCAGATTGCAATCCAACAACTTCAACAACCATTGTTAAAAGTGTAGGTTATTTAAATAATATTATAATATTCTTTTCTAAAACTCTATCGTCTCCAAAATTTGTAAACTAACTAAATTATTTGTATTTATTTATTTATTCGACAATGAAGCCAAAAGTCAAAAAGACACCTTCATCATCTAATGTTTCAAATGTATCTGGTAGAAAGTGTAAAATGTGTGGAATCACTACGACACCGGAATGGAGAAAGTGGATGTCGTCCTACTACTGCAATGCCTGTGGCATAAGATTGTCAAAGTTAAAGCCATGTGCCAATAACAACCAAGTAGAGCAAAAACAACTTGTTTCAAGCTCGCCAACTAGACGTTCTCAAACTCAAACTCCTCCTCTACCAACTTCTACTACTACTCCTACACCAATTTATTATCAACAACAAGGGCAAGTACACCAACAACAAGTACAAGTACACCAACCACAACCTATTCGCCAACAACCTCAACATTATTATATTGGTGTTCCAGTCACCCACCAAAAACCCTCGTCTCCGTCCTACTATGTTCCAGAATTGTCGTCCTCGCCACCCCTCGAGCCACAATATTATACTCCATCCACGTCACCCAACCCATGCCAATATTACGTGCCTGCTCAACATCACCATCACCACAAACAACAACATCAACCAACACAACAACCTCAACAACAACAACAACCACCACATGGTTATTATTATTATGTGGCAACTCCTCCTAACGGAGCTCCAACAATGATTCAAGAACAATATTATCATAAATCATCATCATCACCAAACTCTGTACAAAATCAAGTGTCCCAACAACCACAACCTCAACCTCAACCACATCATCATCATCAACAATTGTATCATGTTCCACAAAAGAGTGTTTACTCTCAACAACAACAACAAGTATCTTATCATCCAACTGCACATGTAATGTATTCTCAACAACAACAACAACAACAACAACAACAATATCAAACATTTTCTCACCAACATGGAAACAACACATCTGCTGTTCCAATATACAACTCGAACCATATTAAATCAGCAGCGGTCGATTCATTCCATGGCTTTTCATTATACTCTAATAATAATAATCAAAATTCAACGACTGTACCATCTCTTTATCAACCCACACCAACCTATTATACCCATTCGATTCCAACATCAACCCATACCTCCCCACTAACAGTAGCAGTAGAATCCAACAAAGATTCTAAAATCAACAACGATAAACACAACAACAAGGAAAAATCATCATTATCCTTTTTACTCAACCCCCAGGAACTCTAGGGGGACATCAAACACTTTCCATTCTCGGAAACAATCACCAAACCATAATAATAATAAATTATTAAAGAAAGAGTAGTGACGTTGATGGTTTAAAATATCATTGATTCCACAGACACTTTATACACGATATTATGCAATTGACTTGACTTGTTTACTTTTTTAAGTAATATACTATGAATGAATTCATTATCCACTCCTCCCCTTTAATATTATCCCCCCCCCACACACACACACACACACTGTTTGATGTGATTGTGATTATAATCCGAATGCAATACCCCGTTTATTGGTTGAATTTCAAGATGTCGATTTTTTAATGAATTTACATAAAAAGGCGAGCCAAACTTGTGGGGTGGGGTGATTCTATCGGGAAACCAATGTATATCGCTCAATGAGTTTCTAGACATCGGCAGGTTAGGTGAGCAACTCTATTCTCAACGGTCAAAGGATTGAGCCCTAAGGGCCAAGGTGTCAACGAGATAAATCCAAAAATAGGTGATTGATGTCTCCCCGAATCAATTTCGTGAATTGTGGGGGTACTACCTAGGAGTGATCGCAAGGTGGGGTGATTCAGGGGTTCAAAATCACCTTTTAAAGAAGTATCCACCCACAATATTGGTTGATGAATCCATTGATCGTGCTGCTGCTGCTTGCCAATTTGAGCAATGAGAATTGGATGGAAGGAACATATGCAACAAAACAAGGAAGTGCCTCTCCACCACCAAACAATGAAAAGTCAAACAATAGTAGTATCTTCTATTTTTCATGCAAGATAGTGTTTGAATCTGGCACTATCAAACAGACCATAAATACAATCACGGGAAACGATATCTTGAATAAATAGTTTTTATTTTTCAGCATTAAGTCTACCTCCTCTCCATACCTACGTGTCCAGTTCAACGACAATTGGTGCCAGGTGTGAGGGGAGGGGGTCAAGACAATTGTGTATCTTTTCACCCCCATCAATTTAATGGTCCGCCTACCCCCCCACCTCACCCGGGGCGCAATAATTGTTTGATGAGAGGATGCTCGAATGTTGGTTTGAAATCACCACAATTCAATTCTAGGATAAATATAAATAATTTATCTTGACTGACTATTACATCATTCTAATACTATCTTTTTTACAACTAATACAAATACTATCCTCTATCATCTATTTATTTAATTTACATTTATTTATTCATTCCCTGTAAACTTTACTTTATTTATTTATTTATTTTTTATAATCTAAAATTTTGTTGTAGAAATTCAAAAGACAAAAAGAAATGGCCAAAACCATCAATGTTAATAATAATAATCGCCCAAATCAAAATAACAATATAGAAATTGTAGAGTATACCCTTTTTTTAAACAAATTCAACTCTATTTTCATATTTCTTAAATATTAACCTATCCTTTTTTTCTTTCTTTATTTTTTCTTTTATTTTTAGACTAAAAAATCAAGAGGTAGACCAAAAACAATATGTGGAATCAAAAAGTGCCAGATGTGTAATGCTACTACTACACCAGAATGGAGAAAGGGATTGGGAGGTTGTTACTATTGCAATGCATGTGGTCTTAGACTGGCAAAGCATAGAAACGAATTTTCCCACCTAGTTCCATCTTCCACTAGATCACCATCGCCACCATCATCACCTGTATATGAAATGAACCCAAACTCTATCCAATACCCAAATATTAAAAATAATACCACCACCACCGTTGCTGACATTAACCAATCTTCTTCAGATACAGTACCATCATCTCCACCAACAAATGACCAATCTTTACCATTCTCCATTCGTCGTTTGGAACTATCTGATTCAAAAAAACTTCCCTCATCTCTCATCAAGGCATCGATTCAATTTTTACTCAACAATCCAATTCCAGATGAAAAGGAAAAGGAAAATGGAAATATTAATAATTACAATTGTAAAAGAAGTTAGTTCTTCTTCTTCTTCTTCTTCTTCTTCTTCTTCTTCTTCTTCTTCTTCTTCTTCTTCTTTTTCTTCTTCTTCTTCATTTCCTCTACTTTCCAAAGGTTGATTGATATTAAAATATATTGTTTTCCAGTAGCGATCTATTGATCACAATCCATTTTCATCCCATTTTTCTCCTATATCATTTTTATGATAGATATAATATACACTTTTACAATCTAACATCCCATCCACACAACAAGCACCACCACCACCACCTCTTCTCCTCTCCTTCCTTTTTCACCAATCACAAAATTGCAAACTAATGTAAATAATAATCCAAATCTTTTTGTTAAATTATATATAAATAAAAACCATCATACCATGATAATTTTCTATTTGTATTGTTTTAGTTTTAGGGTTCTGGTTTTTTGATTAGTTGAGTTGTTTGAGTTGATCCTGTCTGTGTGATAATGTTAAAAAGTAATAAATAAATAAATAAATATTATTTAAATGAATAATTTGTTGTTTTCATCTTCTGTCGATAAGATGGGAACATTCTTTTGTATGACTGAAACCGTGTTGATATGTTTGATGCTCTTGCCCAGTGAAAAGTGTAAGATCACCGACAAGAAGCTTAGAATCATTGCATAGAGGAATGCATCATTACATCCTTTATCTTTATAAATGGCAATCGATATAATCGGTCCTAATAATCTTCCAAAACTATTGCATAAATAAAATACTACTGATACCATTTTCTAAAAAAATAAATAAATAAATAAAAATTAATTAATATTATTTCTTCTACCTATTCTTCTTCTTATTTTTTTGTTTGTTTTGATACATTACAGAATTGACAGATAATTTTAATTGATAAAAAATATTGATTGAAGTTAGGATTGAAATTGGGTAACCTATCGAGATGAAAAGAGCACCGAGAAGATAGCGGATCATGGGTGCTACATCTTTGGCACCAACGTCTGGCCATGCAATCATAAATGAATAGCCTATCGACATGAATAGAATGGATCCGTAAAAAAGGAGGGTATTGTTTGTAATTCTCTTGGCCAAGATGGTTGTAATGGTCACTGTGACACCAGTACCAATGAAAAACGAAGCCACCTTTGTCATGTCCCATCCATATCGTGCCACCTCCATTGTAACGGGCACAAACAAACTTTCCAACACCATTGCACTATTACAAATAAATGCATGTACAATACATAATAATACCATTGTCCATTTTGGTGGTATTATACATGATTCTTGAGTTCTATATGATACACTATTACGTATTGGATATTGTTCTAAAAAAAAAGAAGGAAAATAAAAATAAAGGAATGAATAAATGATTGATTGACAAATGTCTATTTCTAATTTTTGTTTCTATATTTACCTTCATATAAATATTGATCAGTATCATCATCAAATGGTTGACTCTTATCAATTACGCTACCGATGATGGCAAGAATAAGAGATAGAGCTGAAAATATAACTACCAACCAACCATAGAAAGAGGATGTATTGTTATCCTGACTAAATATATTCATTCTGTGATCGATTGAGAAATTGGATACTATGGCAATCAGTAAAGCTGCTACTGGGAATGCCGCCAAAATGGTTGTAGATATACTGCGCAGTCTCATCTTTTGCAAGTCTGTGTCTTTTGAACGAGACAACATCTTTTGTACCATCACAATGGCATAGGAATTACCCAATCCAACAAAGAATCGAGACAATAGTAACAAGAATTGTGCTGGTGCCGCAGCATATATAATATCACCAAACAATTGTACAACAAGTGCTATTATCAACATGATCCAATGTTTACTATTACTCGATATATAAACATGTGCCTTCTTTCCAATTGACAAACCAATTTGATATGATGATATTGTTAATGCTAAAATATATATTGATTCATTATTCTAAAAAGTAAAAGAAACTAGTTAGATAATATTAAAAGTTAAAACAAATATAACTATCTAGATAGTTACTAATTGAATATATGGCCATATGGTAATATTAACTATCGATATACCAATGGTTGATAACAAGGTAATAAGTAGACCTATCCAAAATCGTCTAGGTGTCTTTCTGCCAACCACTAAATGATCGCTAAATGAATTATCCTGTATATGTTGCGAGCTGTAGTTTAATAATATGATTGTTAATATATATAGAACCATCTATCTCTTCTATCCTATCTATCTATTCTCATATCTTGACAACATACTGATAAAGTAGTAGTTCATTCTCATAGTCCATATTCTCCCCTACTATTATCCAAATCTCTTTCTATACTGTCTGTCTGTCTATTTGATGTTGAATGTATCTATCTATCTGTATGTCAGTCAGTCTTGTATGTATATATTGTAGAATAGATGTATCTATCTATTTATCTAATTGAACGAATCTTTAGTTTCCCGGGCAATCGTAAGTTGCAAAGGGTTTCAAGATAAAGATGTTTTACAGTTTTGCCCTGTTTGTTTGTTTGTGTCACCTGGTTTACTTTTCTAGAGGATTATTGTATTTTCAAATATAGTTGTTGTTGTTTGTTATCTGTAGATCGAATATATAAATATGGATAGGGTATGAGGAATGAATGATTATCATAAATATTCAAATATATTTTAAATTAATTGTACTCTGAATCTTTTTATGGGGTGATTGATGAACTTCCCCAATTTAATTTAACCCACCCAAGAATGAATGAACACAGCTGAGTGAACCTCTTACCTTTCTTGTTTTATTCAAGAAGTTGTTTGTTACTGTTATCTTTTAAATAAATAATACAACAACAACAACAATTATATAATAATAATATAATAAATAATATTAAAGTATATTCATAAGTAGTCAAAAGTCAATCATTAATATATACAACAAACACCAGCAGGAGATACATAGAGATTATTCTCTTGTTCTTCTTCTTCATCATTTTTTAATCTATTGCAAGAACAAATATTGTGTAAACATAAAAAAAGATAGTTAAGACACACAAACAGCAGATAGAGAGATAGATAGAATAATAGGAGAATTGGATTGTGTACGGTGGGAAATTTACTTTTGTAAATTTGTATGTATGCACCAACAACCCTAACCTGCTGAGTAGTGTAGAGTAGAACAGAGTAGAATATTATCAAACGACAACAACAACACTTAATCCTCAAAACAGTAATCGCAGACAACAATAACAACACCACCACTAAATCCAACAAACTACCACCACCAACAGAGAACAGAGAGAGAGTGAGTGGAGTAAAACAAGCAACAACAGTATTGTTACATTTGTAAATTATATCTATTTTTTTTTTGTTTGTTTGTTGTTTTAATTAAAAATAACAGCAACAATCAGCAACAATTGTTGGATACCCTATTTGTGCCGATTAAATGTTTTAAAATTAACAAAACAAAGTCAAGTCACAACATAATATTAATAATATTAATAATAGTCAACTTCACAAACAACAACAACAATTATAATAACTATCCCCCCAGAATTGTAAATAATAATAATAATAATAATAATATCTTCTTCCCCTCCTTCCTTTTAATTTTAATTCAAACAAACCAAGAAAGAAACAAAAAATGTTAAAACCAACCATAAATATTAAATATAATAGTAAACTATTAGGACTTTCTTCCAACTTTTTAAAACCAACAAATAATAATAATAATAATAATTATAATAATAATAATATTGGTGGAACTTCAAAACAAATCATTTTTGGAAATAATATAAATAATAATGTAAATAATAATAATAATTGTAAAAAGTATAATAATAATAATAATAATAATATAAATAATAGACTAATAGATAATAATAATAAGAATGAATTATTATTTGGTAAAAGAACATTTTATACAATTAATAATATAGATTCATCGGTTGATATGAATGTGATACTTGGTAAACCAAAATCAGCAGATGATGTATACCAATACATGAGGGAATTGTTTAATATTAGTCCTTATTGTGAGAGTATTAGAATCCCATTCATGTCTTCGGAACGAGATATCAAGGACATCAAAGGAATCAAATTGTATGGAAGAAAAGAAGAGAAATCATGGATTGTCATTGTTGGTGGAAAGGAACCTGACCAATGGACGAGTATATCGACCACACTCTATCTTGGTGCAATGTTTTCCAACCAACCACTCGACAATATCGATGTATTGATATTCCCAATTCAAAATCCAATCCCCTACACTGGCAATGCAAATCTACCTCTTCAACCACACCATCATCTCCAAACCTACCAACCCAGTACAAGTGTACAAGTTGGTCAACAACATGGATTTACATCATCTGTATCTTCTGGTAGATCTTCATCATCATCATCCGACTCTAAATCTTTTAATTCATCTCCTTCATCTACATCATCATCGATCTTTAATCTTTTAAATGGTTTGTATCTATCCATCATTAAATCAAGAAAGATTATAATTATAATAATATATTTAATATTCTAATATTCATTTATTTATGTTAACATTTGTTTATATAGATGGATCATCATCAAATAATCAAAACACAAGAAAATCATCGATTGTATTTAATGATTGGTTAAAGAGATCAAAGAGAAAATTTGAAAACCTTGATGTTAAAATCAGCAAGGATGGCCAACCGTACATCCTCAATAGCCACTCGACACTAAGAAAGCTTGCTGTCACCGAGACAGAGTTGTGGGATGGTGGAAGAAAGCAGTTCAATGCTTCAACGTTGATGGATAATGGTTGTGGTCCCAACGGTGGTGTTGGTGGTGTATTCGATATTCCCGACTCTATCGATGTGTCACCCATCTCATCGATCATGGGTCACGGTGGCAAACAATCTCCCAACAACTTTGGATTTCCAAAGAGTCAACACCACCACCCCAACTATGTCATTGAGATTCCAAACATGTACATGCAATTATCAGACGACCAACTTTTACAATACTCTCAAAAGATTATGAGTGAAATCAGGTTATTTGCTAAAACTAAAATGAATCACCAATAATAATATGAATATTGAATATGAATAATAATGACCAGAATTGCAATCGATATTAATATTATTAATATTCTAGAATGATGGATAGTAAATAAATAAATAAATAAATATTGGGTACAGTAATCGAGCTATACCAAAATAATAAATAAATAAATAAATAATAATTTAATTATCAATCAATTAACAGATCTTGTTTTAATTATTAATATGAGTTGTCAATTTCTTTGTCCAGACATGTCTCTTGAAAATATAAAAAAATTAAAAAAAAGCAAAATTAATTTAGAGCAAAACCTCAACTTCACGACACCATCGCCATCCACGCGAAAAAGAGCGCCACACCACAATTCGGATAATATTTTTCGCATAAGATCTCTATTCTCTTTGGACACATTCCACAACAACATAACAGCAAATTTAAAGTAGGTAAGTATTATCTCTAACCGACAACATTATTATTAAATTAAATAATAATTTCATTTACTCATCTGCAAAAACACAAATATTTTAAATATTTTTAATTCATTTAAAAAATATTATTACAACCAACAAACATCATCTCATCGCGCAACTTTACATATTAGCTAGTAGTTGGCTTTTGTCAAAATATTGAAACAAAGAGAGATAGATCTAAACAATCATTTCATATTATTCGACTTTTAGTCTTTTACAACATTGATAGAATAGAGATAATAATCTAGATATATAATGTAAGGATCCAGTTCATCATCATCATCATCATCATCAACATCAACATCAACAATATATCATCTAGAGTAGATAATAGATAGACAAGATAGATCTATAGGTCAAAGGCTGGATAGTAGTTTGAGGAGAGGGGACACATTTGAATGAATGTGAACTTCCCTCTCCCCCTCACACGACAAACTACACCACCACACACAACACTCCACCAACAAGAAGCAGCTGACCGACCAATAATAATAGTAAAGAAAGGATGTGAGAGCGAAATTCACAATTGTGCAACAATATCTTTATATAACAATAGCAAGAGAACAGAGAGAGAGAGAGAGCAAAAGTACTCTATGAAAGTGAAGAACTAGCGCTTTTAAAAAGATTAAACTAAAACTATACAATTAGATTTAGAGTTTATTCGATTATCACATACAACTATTATTATTATTATTTTTTTAAACTAGTCAAGAAATAGTTACTAACTCGTCCCTCCCTATAACCCAACCAACCCCCCTCCATACAATTAATTAATAGATTTAAATAGTTGTTGACGACCAATTAAAATTAATTTTTAAATTACAACAAAAAGAATATCAATAATAATAATAACAAGTATAAATATTTATAGTATAGTTATATATAATATAAAATGGAAGATCGTTTATCAGAACTCCAGGTATGTTGTTGTTTTAAAAAATAGAGAGAGGAATGATTTCGAATGGACGAGTTTAAACTAATTATTAAATACTATTGTTATTAATATTAATATTGATATTTAGGCGGCTGGAGGAGTCAAATTAAATGATAAGAAAAAGAAAAAAGGAAAAGGAAAAGGAAAGGTAGTAGATGAGGAATCACAGACCACCTCTGACAATGGAAACATTGAGATGGAAGAGACTGGATACATTGAAAACGAAGAAGGCGAGGGAATGGAAGAATTTATGCCAGAATTTTATCAAGAGGTTGGTATAGTTAAAACGACAATGACTTCCATTCGAAGAAGCATAAAGAGTATAGAAGAGAAATACGTACAATCTCTAAATTCTATAAATGTTGATCAAGGAACGAGTATGTAAATTTTAAGCACAAAAAGACAAAAGACATTACTGTATGATATTAACAATAATCATTATAATCATTATGACATTTCAATAGAATACGAAGAAGATATTCAATCAATGATTGATGCAACCAATAGATCATTTAGCGATTTGAAGAAAAAATTGGATTCCATGAAAGAGGGAAATGATAGATATGCCAGTGTAAAGACTGCCACCCCTACAGAAGTTCGTATTCGATCAAACATGCACAACACGCTTACCCAAAAGTTTGTAGAAATGATGCGTGAATATCAAGAGATTCAAAATAACTATAAAAACAAATACAAGGAAAAGATTGAAAGACAATATAGAATTGGTATGAATTAATATATAATAATAATATAATATATAATATATAATATATAGTATTTATACTAATACCTATATATTATTTTTTGTATATTATAGTCAAACCAGATGCATCAGAAGATGAAATTAGAGCAGCTATGGATTCTGGAGATTCTAGTAAAATCTTTGCCGATACAATTCTTTATACACATTTGCATACACAGGCAAAGAATGCGTTGGCGTATATTCAAGATCGACACAATGATATCCAAAGATTGGAAAGATCGATTGCAGAGTTGCATCAACTCTTTTTGGATATGGCCGTTCTTGTAGAGGTACAAGGTGAAATTTTAAATCAAATCGAGGCCAACGTTGAATCGACCGTTCTCAACACCAAAGAGGGTGTCGAGAATCTCGCCGAGGCAAATAGACTACACAAAAAGGGAAGAAAGAAAATGTACATTCTATTGTGTATCGTTGTAATTGTATTAGCTGCCGTTTTGGCTCCAGTATTGGCCACTCAAATCCCAAAGAAATCAAATAATTAATAACCTATAACTTAAAATTTAATAATGAATAATAATAATTAATCTAAAGTTATTATTATTAGGTAATAATAAAAAATAGTAATAATAACCCATCATACGATAGTACGCAATACTTTTGAGGTTACCTGATTTTAAACATTTTATTTTTATTTTATTAAAAAAAAATATCCCAAACAATAAAAAAAAAAAAAAATTCAAAAACCCAAAGTGATAAATTGTCGAGAATACAGACTATTCTATTCATTATTGAATTCGATTAGTTATAATTAGATAGATACAAGTAATTATAAATTATTTATCTTTTGTTGTTATTGTTGTATTGTTGTTGATTGTTATCGTATTTTGAATAGATAGATAGTAGATAGTTAGTTATTGTTATTGTTACTTGTTCATCTCTCTTTCTTCCTCTTCTTCTTCTTCTTCTTTTAAATAAATAAAACAAAATTATAATAATATTAATAATATATACCAATTTATAAAATTAGAGTTTTATCAATCTAGAAACTTTCTACTACGACTATAAAGAATCAATCAATCGATCAATCAATCAGCCAAACATCATTCATATATATATTTATATTTATATTTAGATTGGAATGAATAAACCACAAACACATACTGCTGCACCACCATTACCACCAGGTAAAAAAGATGCATTATTGAATAAGGTTACATGTCCTGTTTGTAAGGATCCAGACCCTGATGTAGTTGAAGATTATGCACGTGGAGATTTGATTTGTAGAAGATGTGGATGTGTCATTGGTGATCGTATCGTAGATGAACATTCGGAATGGCGTACATTCTCCAACAGCGAAAGCACTGGAGCTGACCCTAACCGTGTCGGTGGGCCAAACAACCCGCTGTTGCGTGAGGGTGGTCTCTCGACCGTCATTGGCAAGGGCACGGGCAAGGACGCTTCAGTGCTGTCTCGTATGCAAAACAGAGGTGCGTTGGGAAGTGGCGATCGTTCGTTGTTGGCTGCTTTCAAAGAGATTGAAAAGATGTCTGATCACATTGGTCTACCCCAAACCGTCCAAGACACGGCCAAGGAGTTGTTTAGACAAATGGACGATAGAAAGCCAATGAAGGGCAAGTCGGCCGATGGCATGTTGGCCGCCTCCCTCTACATGGCCTGTCGTATCGATGGTATTGCACGTACATTCAAAGAAGTGTGTGCGCTCTCCAACAACGTCTCTAAAAAGGAGCTTGCCAAATGCTACAAACAAATGAGAGAAGCATTGGGTGACGTGCACAGCTTGCATGCCATCTCGACAGACGATTTCATGACTAGATTCTGTTCGAATCTTTCTCTTCCAAACGATGTTAAAAAGGCTGCTGATCACGTCTCTCGTACAGCCATTGATTTGGGCATCGTCGCCGGTAAAAACCCACTCTCTGTCACTGCTGCAGCCATCTACCTCGTCTCTCAACTCTCGGCCGACAAAAGAACACAAAAGGCCATATCCGATGTCAGTGGTGTGTCAGAGGTTACCATCAGAAACGTTTACAAGGATTTATACTCTAAAAGAGATTCACTCTTACCTCCCAATTCACCATTCCTTCAAAATGTTTCTGATTTACCTTCAACATAATTTATAAACTCAAAAAAAACAAAAAAACAAGATTGATAGAGCACTCTATCAAAAACCAAAAAAAAACCAATCATCATTATTATACATTTACATAATCCACCCCAAACCAATTTATACATACACAACATAGAATCATACTATACACAAACCAAAAAAAAACCCTATAGGCAAAAATTAATTAAATTATAAATAATTAATCAAAAATATAATAATAATATTATTGTAATTACAATCAATCAAACAATCAACCAATCATCCATCATCTTCGAAGATCCATCCATAAATCTATCCATCCATCCATACATTACACAAACGATTAGCCACATTCATTAATACTTTTTTAAATAGTTCAACTAAAATACAAAACACCAAAAATAATAATAATAATAATTTATAAACCTCTCTCTACCATCCATTTGAAAGAAAGATATATACTTACCCAAAAATAAATAAACAATTAATGTTCTTTTAAAATGTACATCCCTCACATTTACAAGTGATTCACCATCAAAAAAAGTAAATTCAAACTTTAATTAATTTTTAATCTAAACCCAATTTTGTCTTTTGCATTCAAGATCATAGATAGAAGAAGAAGATAAACTATAGATATATTTAAATGAATAGCGGAGGTATAGGTGCAAGATTTGGTGTGAGTTCAGGTAGTACTGGTAGTAGTAGTGCAACAGGTAGTTATGGTAGTTACAAATCAGCATCATCAACAGGTGGATCAAACAATAGTTATACTACAATGAATGTAGGAGGAGGATTTAGTGGTGGTGGAGGTAGTATGAGTGGCTTTGGATCAATGATGATTCCTCCACCTTCTAAAGCTGTTAGACCATCGTTTGTGGCTACTGAAGGTACCTATAAACTCATCAAAGACATACCTCCACCTCACAAGGAAATGTCTAGAAGAATATCAAAGATTTCAATCAAGTTATCAGCCTACACCGGTGATCGTGCTGCAACTCCATCTCCTTCAATGTCTGGGTCATCCTATTCATCATTTGCATCTTCATATGCTAGTTCACTAAGTGGAGGTGGTCATTCTTCAACCAAAGGAGCACCTCCAAGTGGAAATGATACACTATCTGGAACAACACCTCCAACAACAACATCAACATCATCATCGACATCAACATCATCAAACAAAGACAAGAATATTATTAAACCTCCACCATCATCAAATGAACAAACACTATATCTATCATCAACTGTTGGTAATGTAGCCACTCTTTATCATTTCTATGATGTTGATAAAGATAAAGCTGAATATCATGTAAAAGTAAGTAGACTAGAGAGGAGGATGGCGCGATAATATATATAAATATATATTCACTTTACTTATATTTCTATTTATTTAGTTAACATTAGATAAAATTATACCAACATGTCAAAAGATGAATCAATTAAAGAGTCAAAGAGGGTTTCTTCAGATGGTGTATGGTACAGAGAATGGAGACATTTATTATTTTGAGGCGTCAGATGTACCAGCTATTTTCAACAAGGCAGGTAGAATCAATCAATCTCGATGCACGTCTATTGAATGGTTGCCTGGAAGCAACACAGAGTTTTTGGTTGCATTTGCCAATGGTGTTTTGTTTTATGTTAATATTGCGCAACAGGCCGAGCCAATTACTATCATGTCGGCTAGTTGCAACTCATCCATGTCATCCAGTGCAATGGGGTCAAATATACCACCTCTCATCACCACAGCAACCACCCAGAGTGATTACAGCGCAGATCCAAACAATGTATACGGCTATGACAACTCCAACTATATCAAGATCAATTCGGTTCAATATGTATCGACCAATGACCTATTCTCACAAAAGTCAATCACTGCTCTATCATTCTCTAGATGTGGCAAGTATTTGGCAGTGGTTGCATTGGATGGTCTATTGACAGTATACGATTTCAAAAAGGTTGGAGGTCTAAGCGCCGTTAAATTGGTCGCATTTAAAAGTTATTTTGGTGGATTCCTCTGTGTCGATTGGAGTCATGATGGAAACTATTTGGTCACTGGAGGTGAAGATGATTACATATCTATTTGGTCATTCCATGAAAAGTGTCTTGTTGCTCGTGGACAAGGTCACCAGTCATGGGTTAGTTGTGTAAAATTCGATCCATTTGCTCAAATCAATGGTAGTAACATTTTAAATTCATCTTCGGCCGTTTTATCAACCTCTATGACAAGTAGTCTTAATAATATGAATCTTGCAAATCAAATTAAAGATTCAACAACCACACTTCAAAACAATAATAATAATAATAACAATTATTTTTATAGAATTGTATCAGGTGGTGAAGATACACGTCTTGTTCTATGGGATTTCTGTAAAGAAAATTTACGTAAACCAAAGGTTAGTGGAGGACAACCTACTACTCAGCAACAACAACAACAACAACAACCACAAAATGATATGGTTGTTGAGAGCATTTCAAGAACCGTCGCACCAATACTATTACCAATTGTATCTCATAGAGTGAATCAACCAATGTCTGATTTGGTAGTCACACCAGATTTCATCATTTCAGCATCCGACCAATTATATATTTGGGGTAGACCTAGAATTGATATCGACAATGTATGACCACAACAAACAAATCTATTTTAAAAGATTATTATTTTATATTTATTTATTAACTTATTTTCCTATTTTTAGAAATCAACTGAGGCACCTCCTATTACTCCACTATCATTTACCAAAATGAATATGAAATATGATCATTTGTAAATCTCCTATTGAATATATAGAAAACAACAAATTGTAAATAAATAAATTAATTAAAAAGTTTGAACAAACAAATTCATAAATTGAATCGATGAAAACAATCATTCATTTTAGTTTTATTGATATCTTTAAGTAGATCAATCATAAATATACATATAGAATGACATCATGTTATCTTAATTCATCACAATGTAAACATTGGATATTTACATCAGAGCAACTAGAAGACTATAGAGGCAATGCAAGGAATCAATTCACTCAACAATACCTCAAACAGAGACCAGACCAAGAACAAGATCAAGAAAAGAATACAGCATTTCTAACGAGGGAAGAAGAGAAAACATTATTGGCTCATTATAAAAAGAAGATCATAGATATAGGTCATGCTTTAA
Organism: Cavenderia fasciculata; assembly: GCF_000203815.1. Classification (NCBI taxonomy): domain Eukaryota; phylum Evosea; class Eumycetozoa; order Acytosteliales; family Cavenderiaceae; genus Cavenderia; species Cavenderia fasciculata. The sequence continues at coordinate 1,377,572 of NW_004457624.1, forward strand.
ACTTACCAGATCAAGTGATTGTATGTAGAGCGCGAAAGAGTGAGAGAGAATTCAACTATAGTTTCGGTCTATGCATACTAAACTAACTTGATTCTCTTTCAATATAGTCAACGTCAATTGTATATTTAAATAGATTCTATTTAAAAAGAAGTTCAATGGAGTATAGTCCAAAGATGGTAATGATATGTTGTATCTTTTTGGCATGTAAATCAGAAGAGAATCATATCGATATTGAATTCTACAGTAAAACTTTGATGGTCGAGTCTAAAGACATTGCTGATTTGGAGTTGCCTACATTGGAGGCACTTCGATTCCATCTACTTGTATATCACCCATTCAGACCTCTCTATGGATATCTTTTGGACATTAATGATCTACAATCTCAATCATCAACATCATCGTTGCCATGGTTGAGCAAGGCATCATTTACACTTGATCAAACCTATGAAAAATGTAAACCACTCATCTTAAAGTCTATCATGAGCGATTGTTGTTTTATTTATCATCCTCATGAAATTGCATTGGCTTGTCTTGATTTGGCATGGCCAGAATTTAAATCGTTTGTATCTAAATATATTCAACATATATGTTCACATTCTAATTAATTATATACCTAATCTCTAGATATTTTGAACATAAATTCCAACAACATAAAGATATCGAAAAGTTACTATCAACAATTAATATTATCAAAGTAAGTTTAAATTCTATATCAGATACCCCAATAGATGTAGAAATAGTTCGAAAGATCGATAAAAAATTAATGTATGTAATAGTCATTAAGCCAAAATATATATATATATATATTTTGATTAACCATTTTATTTTACTATTTATTTTAGATTACTAAACAAAACAAAAAGAAAAGGTGAAGAAACAAAGAAAAAGAAACAAGCATCAGTAAAGAAACAGAAAAAGGAGCCAACAACAACCGCAGCAACAGTGACAACACCAGTTCCAGCCAATGGTGATAATAATTCAGATCCAATTATAATTGATAATCCACCATCCAATTAATTAAATAATTAATAATAGTTGTACAAAAGAACCATATTTTTGATCCAAATAAATAATAATTAAATTTTTATTTAAAATAGTTATTTTTGACCATTTTAACTTTTGATTGAATCTTGAATTAAAAGATTTCATATTGTTTGTTGTTGGTAGTGAGAGAGAATCAAAAATAAAAAAAAAAAGGATATATTATATATATAATAAATTATTGTTTTGAAATCCTAAGAGTGTGGGTATTATTGTTATTATTATTATTACTATCTAAGATCATTTTTAATCGGTAGAAGAAGGAGTATGTGGTGGGGAATTATTTGTGCTTGGTGGATTCGATCCTGCAGGAGAAGTAGGGACTGCAAGTGTATAAGAAGATGTAGAGTTATTGAGAGACAAGGGAATTGGGGGACTCGTGGCTGTACTTCCACCTCCACCAGATGCTGACATATTGGTTCTGCTGGTACTGGTGCTGTTGGATATACTATTTGGTGGTGGGGATGTTGTCGTTTTCTTTCTAAATAATCCACCAAAAAATGAAGATGAACTGTTCTCGGATTGCAATTTCGGTGGGTGGTTTGGAGAAACTGATCCAGGTGTGGATGATGGTGAACTATGAGTACTACTATTATTGTTGTTTCCTCCTGTTTGAATATTATTTGATGATAGATTCATGGGAGATGGATATTCTCGAGTATTTTTGCTAGTGTTTGCGTAGAGATTTGATGACATGTTGATGTTGGTACCCTTTTGTGGAGTCTGTCCGTTATTTGTGGAAGAGTCGGATCCACCAGTGAGTGCACCACTGCCATGACCACTAAGGCCGCCGCTAACGACGACACCACCACCTCCACCTCGCAATGGACGAACAATTCTAGCACCAGATTGGTCCGAGTTTGGAGCACTCTTTTTGCCATCTTCCGATGTCTTGTAACGACCCAATTCCTGAGATACAGTATCATAGTTTAGTGCCAACTTAAAGAGACGCTCTTGTGATTCCTTGATGGTGTTTTCAAGTGAGAGGATGTGCTCGTTACGAAGTGCGAGTTGCTTGGAGGCTCGTTGTGCCTCGTTTTTGAGCTTGTTGTTTTCCACCGACAGTTGATGCTTGAAACTGGTCATTTCATCGAGCTTTAGTTGGATCATGGCTGCTTCATTGTCTCCATTCATCTTGGTTGCGCGGTTGAGTCTTTCCTGTAGAGTGGCCACACGGTCTTGGAACTCGTCGAGTACCAACTCCAAGTCGATTACCTTTTGACAACGGTTCTCTAGATCGCGTAGCAGCGACTCTTTGAGCGAGCCAAATTCCAACAACTTTTGGTTGGTTTGCTCTCGCAACAGGTTAAGTTCTTCCTCCATTCGTAGTCTAGTCTCGTCTTCAATGTTGCTGAGACGCAAAGAAAGCTTCTTGTTGTCGTTTCTGATAGAGTCGAGTTGGTTTCTTTGTTCAGAGTTTTCATTCAATAGCTTTCTCAATTGTTCGGCTTGCAACATCATTTCAGATGGGATTTCGTCGAGTGATGGTGTTGCCGATGTTGTCGACTCGTTTAGAGGTATGTCTTGGTGATCACTATCAGAGGATGGTGACAATGTCAAATCTTGAATGTCCATTGGTACATTGTTGTGATCGGTATGATGATGATCCAACTTTAACGATTGAATAATTAATTCCAAATCCATAATTTTTTGTTTTAATGATTCGTTTTCCTGGATGATTGCTGGATCTGTATTGTTGTTTACCGATGCAAGAGTACCTGGCATTGAGATGGACATGGGAGATAGTGGTGAACCAGAACTCTGTGAAGCAATATTGGCAATGCTTTGTGATTGAATTGGTTTTGCTTTTGATGGAGTTCTTTGAAGTAGTTTTAATTGCTCCTCCTTTTCGGTCCATTCATCAAATCTACGATCAATAGAGGATAATGACAATTCTTCCTTTTCCTTTCGTTGATCTTCTCTTTGTTTCTTTTCTTGCATTTGACTCTTCATTGATGTATTCTCTGAATTTAATCCTTCAATTGCCAATGATTGTTCAACTGATTCATATTTTAATTTATCCAATGCTAATTTTAATTCTGATACTTGAGCTCCAAGTATATCATTTTCCTAAAATAAAAAATAAATAAATTAATTAAATAATTATAATATTGATCAATATTTTTCTTATCTACTTACATGACTTAGATTACCAAGTTTCATATTTTCATCTCTCAATGATGATAAAATATGAGATTGAGATTCCAATTCTTGTTCTCTATCTTGTAATTGTATCGTAATGGATTCTAAATGTTCGTGTAATTCCTTCTTTTCTTCTTCTTTTTGGAATAATAATTTCTCCAATTGGATACATTTTTCTTTTAATTGTTGTTGTTGTTCATCTATATTTTCACCACCACTACTACTTGTTCCACTTCCTACAAGTTGAAAAAAAAGATATGATTACCATTAATTGTTTGTTGTTGATGTTGTTTTTTTTTACATACTTGGTTGAACACCTGAAACTGATTCCAATTCTTTGATATAACCTTTTAGACTTTCAATTTCCTTGTCAGCCTTTAATAATAATATTTTAAGTTCGGCAGCACTACGTTCTTGATTAATCTTGGCCTTGTTCTTAATATTCTTGGCACGATTACCAAAACGTAGAGTCGATAGAGTTTCATTTTCATTGTAACTGCTTGGTGAACAATTGATAATGAGTGTGGTACGAGAGTTACCACCAAGTGATTCTTGGAGTACTCTAGTCAATTTCGAATCACGGTATGGGATATGAGCAGACTTTCCATCTGTAAGTGCATTGATTACATTTCCAAGAGACGACAATGACTTGTTGATCATCTTTGCCTCATCAAATGTCACACCTTGAGCTCCAGTCTTTGATACCTTTTCTGAACCTGCCAAATCAACCAAATAGAGTTTACCATTTTTCATTGATCCTTCTTTTAGATTCTTTTGTTGAATTGATAAAATAAAAATACTGTGACTTCTTGATGATTCAGCATTCATTTCTAAATGATTAAGAATATAAATATATTAATATATATATCAATCTGAATAATTATATACGTACTTGTTTCAGCAATAGCTCTATTTGCAGAACCAGTTCTCATTACTTCCAAAATATCGTCTTCTCTGTATATATACACTTCGGTGGTGCCTTCTACCCATACACCCTTTGCTTTTTCTTCACGGACCTTGAGATTGTCTTTTCTTGGGTCCAAGAGATCTCTAATTCTCTCCATATAAATTTCAATATACGATGCTTTGACTATAAATTCAATATTCTCATCGGCCTTTGTAATACAATCAAATACAGTATTGATCATTCTAGGAATGACACCTTTCAACTCTGGATCATCAATTGATGGTCCTTGCATTGTATGTGTCTTACCAGAACTGGTTTGTCCATATCTAATATAATAGATAAAAAAATAAATTGTTGTAAGATTCTTCGTCTTCTAATGTTCATATGAATGAACCAGTAGATTTGATTGATTTGGTCTGTTATGATATTTACACAAAAATGGTACCATTGTAACCCAACATAATATCTTCAATAACTGGTTTGGCTGCATCATCATAAACATCTTTTTGTGTGTTTCTATCACTATATACTCTATCAAATGTAAATGAATGATTTGATTCATTACCCTAATAATCATAATAATGTACATTTGGATTGATTGTTAGATCACTCCAGTATATATATAACTCTCTATTTATCTTGTTTCCAAATATACTACTTATACTTACTTTGATGGTGACAGTTTGGCCATCCGATACTTCAATGACAGATGTTCCACCTTGGGCTAATTCATTCTTATTCTGTGGTCTGAATCTACATACCACACGAATGGAAGACATGATGATTGTGATGCTACTACTGCTATCGGATGATGATGATCTATACTAATACTACAATAAATAATGTTTGTTGTTTGTTGTTGTTTGTTTTTGTTGTTGTTACTAATTTCTGTTTGCTCTGATTTCTTCAATGTCCCTAGACTAGTAGCCACCTGACCTATGATTAATCATTAAAATACTCTTTATATAAATATATATATACAAGTGATTAAGTATCTCTCTCTCTCTCTCTCTTTCTTTCTTTCTACAAGGGGGATTGTTGATATTATTGAATCTAAAGTAAACACACAACTTGATACTGACTGCTACAACACAACAAAAAATAATAGGGTGTCAGTTCCTCTGTCCTCCAATTTTTAATCAAAATTTACTTTTGCAGCTTCATTGAATCGTCCTCTTATCTTTCGTTTCTTTAAAACATCGTTGCAGTTCCCGAATCATCTAGAAACATCATCAAACAGACAGACAGATTACAGAGTAGAGCAGGAGTAGAATAAACAAATAAGAAACATAACTGATATGAACGAGATAATATAATAGTGATTCCACCTTTATTTTTTGGAATAAGTTACAATTGAGAGTTAGAGTTACAAGACAAGGACTAGTACAATTTAGAGGATATCAGCATGGAGCTTGATACCGAGAAGACCAAGAATATTGGCACAGATATCCAAATGGAGTAGACGAGCTGCTTGATTAGATGATTGACCACCAGTTGCAGAAGAGTTGACAGTTACAGCGTACGATGTTGAAGACTTGGAGAATGACTTGGCTGATGATCCTCCGATGTTTGAGATGGCAGCTAAATAAATAAAACAAAAGATAAAAGAGAGAGAGAGATAATAATTAATAATTGTTTGATTAATCAAAAAGAACAATTTGGTTTAGTTTGTAGTAAACTTACAAATTAAAGACATTTTAGTGGAAGTTGTTTAGATGAGTAAAGAGTTAATTAAATGATTATAGTTGTTGTTTGTTGATTTGATGATTTAAACTAACAAGTACTACAACTATTTATACCCATTGGACAATCCATATTCATAGGAGTTGGGGATTGGGCATTTCTCACATATAGTTTATCCATCATCATCAACATCATCGCCATCAACATTCCAAATCAGGGTATCATTCTTAATTTGATGATGTATAGATGGGTTCTTAAATGTCACCATCTTTAGCATTCTAGACTGGACTGGATTGAACAATCCTACAACCCCACAACTACACTTCCAATGACTAATCCATCAATTAAATATTAAATATTTAATATAGTATCCTCAATCCATTGATCTATCCAATCAATGACTAGACTGATTTAAAAGGAAAAAATAAAAGGTTGGAATCTCGATTCAATACACAAATAGATATTGATGGTAGGTTGGATTCTTACAACGTTATGGATCACATCACTTCTCACAAGACAGTGATAATGAATTAAGAGTGAGTAGTAAGTATGTATTGATGATGATGATGGATTGATGTATAAAAAGGTTACATGTAAATACGAAGTGAATTGTCATAATATAATTATTACCATTTAAATTCAAACCTTCTAAACATGGTGTTGAAATAATTCCATAACCGATGAATTTATTTATTCAAACACACACTCACTCCACACAAACCATCAACTCGATCAATCCTGATTAATATTTTGAACAGTTGGGAAATCTATTGATTTGATATTGGATTGATTGGATTGGATTCATTCTCAACTAACTGAAAAGAGTAGAGAGAGAGGATAATTAATTATTATTAATTTTATTTGGATTTGTTTTAAAATGATCTTTCCAAATAGACTCCTTTGATCCAATTAATATATAATTCTCGAAGTGCTGTAGGATTCAATTTAAGGTTTGGTTTGGTTTTGGTAGATGGTTCACCGTGTTTGTCAAAGTAGACATTACTCGTTGCAACTGATCCTCCGTGGCTGTAGACGTTGACTGTTGGGTTGATGATACCAAGAGTGATAATCAACCCATTGCCACAATTATGAGTATGTTTGAGTAATTCCTCTGAACAACAATCATCCAAACAAATAACCTTTGCACATACCAAACAAACTCCTTTTGGTAATTTATCACATGATCCTTTTTCGCATGGTACCATTAAAAAATCCATTAAAAAGTCCTAAAAAGGAAATAAAAGAGAGAATTATTAATAATCTATCTATCTATATCTATCTATTTATATAGTTTTGCTTACAATATACATTGATGGTAAATCAATAAATGAAGGTGTCTTTAGCGGAATATAAGATAAAAAGTTTGTGTTTGCCTTGCTTAAACTATACAATTTGCCTAATTCGTTAAATTTAGGATTGAGAACACACTCGAGGGGATCACGAAGTCCAAGTGCTCCAAGTAAAAAGGATTGATTTTCAAATTGTTGTTGGGTAAAGTCGTTTTCATTGCCAAGTGGTTGTGCCATTGATTTGATGCAATGTAATAGTAAATAGGCCTTTCTGATAAATGGCTGAATTCTCTTGTTTACTTTTTTGATGAATCCCAATACAAATCCAGAAGATGTTTCTTTGACAGCCTCTGGTACTGTCAAATGAACTTTTAATGTTTCAAATTGTTGTGATAATAAATCTTCATAATCTATAGTATTTAATAAATCTAAAATTAAATGAAAAAAAAAAAAAAAAGATAGATATTAAGTTAATGGATCGAAAAAAATAAATAAATAGATAAAATAATATTAATATTTGGTTTTTACTTACTTGCAGTAAAATAACGTTCTGCAGTTGTGGAAAAGATAAGAAATACCAATCTTTCGTAAGCCTTTTCAATGAAAACATTGACATCCATAGATCGATTGAAAAAGTGGGAAAAGGAAGCCAAGGTAAATGGATCATTCTCTGCTGAATACTTGTCCGACATGAGCAGATCGACATGCGCAGTGGTTGGTGGTTCGGTAGGCACAGGAACCGACATGATATTATAATACAAAAGTCGAAGTGTGCGTAGTTGGTTCTTGAAATCCGACTCGCTGTAGATATAGTATGGTTCTTGTGCATAGTGGCGGTTGAGTCGCGAAGAGATTTCCAAATTCTCAATGTTGCACAATGGGAACTTCCAAACGTACCGAAAGTTGATTGAATTGAGTGACTCTGGAAAGTGTCTAAATGTAGTGTCTGCCTCGAATAATGACATGATAAGCTCTTCAGAGGTGGCCAATTGCCCGACTGAATCGACTGCAAGCAGGATATTACATGTTCTGTTGCAAAGGGGACAATAAAACCCGTCAAAGAGACGACCCTCTACATAGTTTTCCATGCATTCCTTGTGGACATAGTGATTGCAGCATCTGACGTTCATGCTGGTACCCGATCGAATCAACTGCATCATGACCGTCATGCTGGCGACCGAGTCGAGGTTATTGACAATACACGAGTTGCCCCACGATTGGTACATGTCGTGAATAGACTTTGTGTGCCGAGACTCTCCATTCTCCTTGGCCAACTTCATCAGTGACGATCGATAGCATGCCAATTTCACACTAGACCCTTCGACCATACCAAGTGCCACTGGTTTTTGTCCATTGCGTGTTGTCTCTTTACATGATACGCACACCATATCATCAGATATTGCCGTACTACTTCCGTTTCCGGTTGCTGCACTAGCCGACGACGAGTCTTCCGACATCTCATCATCGTCACCACCATTTTGTTGTAAAAATTGTATCTGTTGTTGCATCATCTTTTCTCTAATTGCCTTTTGTCTGAGCATTGCCTCCTTCTTTTTAGCTTCAAACTCTCGTTCACCCTGTGCCTTTACAAAGTCGTCCATGTTGACTTTGGTGTGAAAGTGGTCCAAAAGATTCTTGTCAAAGTCACCAAGCATTGTGAGCAACTTGGAAATGAGACTCTTCTTTTCAGCATACTTACCAGTATTCTGCATAATCTCAAATAGATTGAGTACAAGATCCAATATACAAATTTGTGTCTTTTCACCATTCTCTCCAATTACATTATATCTCTTAAATATTAATAATATCATCTTATTATCAATAGTACTATTATTATTTTGATTATTATTATGATTATTTTGATTATTATTGATAAGAATATGAATTTTTGATTTTAAAGAATCTAAATCATTTTGATTCAAATTTGGAATGATTGTATCAATAAAGGTACGAATACCTAAAACCAATAGATATAAAATATGGTTTGTAAGATTCTCCATTTGTTTTTGGTCCGATGAAAAACAAGGATTGTCTAGAAAAGTTAACATTTGGAATGAATCGGTGAGCATCGAGGTAGGTCGAACAAACTTTAGCAAATACAAAAACATAATGTTGTAGAGCAGTGGCTCATCAAAAATGTCATTAACAGCTGCCAAGTTTGGATGCAGTGGTTCGAGAACTGGTGGAAGAGGATAAGTGTCCTCTAAAGGATCTTTCTTTTTCTTTAAATGTTCGTGATAATGGTTGAGTGACAAATCTGCAAATGCATCTCTTTCACAGAAATGATAGGGATAGTAATGATCATATCTTTCCCAATTCTTTTCCTTTAAAAGTAATTTCTTATTTTCTGTTCCTTGTTCTGTAATTTCCTCTATTAAATCTTCTAAAGAATCCAAATTTGTAAATTCTCTTCTATAATTCATCAACTATAAATATATATCAATATATTAATCAAATTTTGTTAATTAAGGATGATAAATATTAACCAAATGTTTGGTATTTAAAATATTTACAGCAGAATGAGATTTGTAATTACTGATAACAGCTTGAACAAGATGATATCTTGCCTCTGGTAGACCAAATATTGGAGATGATCTGTTTTGTAAAATTTGAATAATCAATTTAAATAAATCTGGTATCACTGTTTTGTTTGTCTCTATAATAAATTGGTTAATACAAATGAATATATGCTTTTTTCTTTTTCTTTTTTTGACTTACCAATTGATTTAAAATTTGAAGTAAAAGAATTGATTAAAAGATTTAAAAAATAGTTTGGACCTAGAATAATGGAAATGTATTGCATGGTGAAAATGTCAATCACCATGAACGACCAAGTATAGTATGATTTGAATTCATTAACATTGAGATTCTTTTCCCATAGACAAGCATTGTTTTGAAACATTAAAACGTTGATACTGAGAATCGAGTTGAAAATATAGAGTAACTTGTCCAATGGTAATAATGCCTTTACTGCCTCTAAAGAATAATCGGGTGAAAAATGTAAAGCATTTAAACAATAGTTTCCAAATAATCTTGCAAATGGTTGATGTATCGAAATTGATGTTACTCCATTAAAAATATCAGATACTGGATATTTATATTGATTTATACTAAATTAAATATTAAAATATAAAGGATTAGTTTTTAAACTTTTATACATATACATATATTTGAAATCTTTTCTCTTACTTTTCAAATGGTGGAAAAATAATTTCTTCATTTGAAGGTATATTTGATATTAATAATTTTAAAAACTTTGAGCTTGGGTCTGTGGATGGAAATGAAAAGTTAATATTTGTATTTGCTTTGGTTCTTTTTTTTTGTTTTTTATCTCGTACATTTTAATTTATGAATTGATTGAAGGAAATTATTAAAACAATTAATATTTTGATTTTCTAAACCAATGAGATTTGAAATGACTGGTAGTTCATAAGGAAGAGCTTCTGTGAGTTGTCTTTTGATTGGAGTGATCCCTTGAATTCCTCTACAAAGAGAAAATATCTTGGAGAATACAATCTCATTTTCATATACAAATTTCGATATCTTTTCATATTTAAAGTAACCAGATATATAATAGAAATCCTGTGATACCAAATATTGTTCATATTCCTCTCTATTTGTTGGTAAATCAAAATCATATGTTGATCCATGTTCAATTAATTTTGCCTAAAAAAAATCAGTAAGTAAATCTCTTTCTTTCTCTTTCTTTTTCTCTTTTCTTTTTTTCTCTTACAAAAACATCAATAATTTTCAAAATTAAATTATGAGTTGAATAACCAGTTGAAAAGGATTGAACGATACTTGGGATTTCAAACATTTGACAAGAGATTGAAGAGACGATGATTCTCATATTACTGCTTGGCGAGAGTGCAAATCTTTCATAGTATGATAGAAACTCGTTACAAAAGACAACTTTGAATAATTTGTTGCCCATCATCGTTACGAGTAGTGTCTTTGTTGCCTGAAGGATATGTTCACTCTTTTCAATGGCTGATAAAACTGATATGAGTGGTGATATTTGACTCTTGTGTGCCAAGTAAACTTGATCACTATCTTTTTGATTGTTGTTGTTATTGTCCTCAGTAGGAGGAGGTGATATATATGGAAGAGGAGTTGGCTCGTGTAAAGAGAATGTGGTCTGATCCAACTCTCTTTGAGCAAACTCTTCGGTTAGAATATGACTGACTGGATACGAGTTGCTTGCCAAATCCTCCAACCATGTGACGATAAATGTAATGCGTGGATAATCGCTGTTACGTAGACTTGAGAACGGACTTATCGTCGTAGTCGAAGACGATGATCTATCCTTGTTGATAATATCAACCAACACACTGAGAACCACTCTTAAAAACAAATGAAACTTTTTCTTTAATTCTGGATCGATCAGATCACTTGGATGGATTGGTTTCTCGGGTAGAAAATGTGATGAGCAGAACCCTTCTGGTTTCCAACTATCTGAATTGCCACAGTCACAACAACCACCCTGATTACTTTGCTCGGGCATAAACGAATGGCCTTCATGAATATGATTCCCATTCTTGAAACAGTCCAAACAAATACAAGAAGTTTGTGTAATCTCGCAATCTTTACATCTAAAGAACCATGTTTTCTCAGTCCATTCTAAATTTATTTAAAAAAGAATGTTTGTTAATTAATTAGATCTAATGATAATTTGTTTGTTTGACTTACCATGCTGACAATAAGGGAATTTATATTTATCTTTACCCAATTTTGAAAGGATTGGTTCGTCAAGTTGAAGAAATTTCAGTGCGACTTGATCGAGTTGATCTTTGCTCGAGATGGTTTGGTTGATGATGTCATAGTATGGATCAAATGAGAATTCTTGTGAACCGTAGAGAGGAAGACTGTCCATCTTGTCTTTGAGCACATCGGGTGCAGTCAATGCATTGCCAAACAGAAGCGATCCATTTGCACCAGCTGCTCGGATGAATTGGCTAAGTGCGTCTCGTATGTTGTACACGTTTTGATTGTTTATGTATCCAAGTACTCGATCGATATTAAAGTCAAAGTCACCATAGTCTACTGGCATTTCCCCATCTATATCGTCTACAAGATCTTGATCGTCGTCTTCTTCCTCCTCCTCTTCATCTTCTTCATCTTCATCTTCAATGATTTGATCCAAGTTTCCTTCGACCTGAGCTGGTCTTGCCAACACAGGTCGTCGACCTTGACCTTGAACTTGACCTTGAACTTGACCTTGTCTAATGTGTTCATATACACGATATAGTTCAGTCTCGAATTGCTCTTCATCATCTCCAAAGTCATACATGTCTATATCTCTCTCTCTGATTCTTTGTGCTGCTATTTCATCTCTAAACCAATCTCCATATTCCCCATCTTCCATTGATGTAAAACTATCAATTGAACTATCACCATCTTCATCACCATCGTCTATACTATTATCTATTATATTATTATTATCTATATTATTATTATTATTATTCTATTCTTTCTCTCTCTCTCTCTCTTTCTTTCTATTACAGGGTCGATCGATACTTGTAAAGGAAGTATCTTTACTCTTTTCTATTCTATTCTGATTCTATATATTCTATTCTTTTGTTAAAATATATGTTATGAATTAATTTAAAGATGAAATAACTAAACCTTATTAATTAATTCATCCCCAGAGTGAATTTGTAATAATATTTTTCATACATTATTTTATTCTTTTTTTAACTCTCTTTGTCTTCGTTTGTTCTTCTTTTGCAAACCCCCACAAACTGCAGAGAGAGTGCGGGATGATGCCCCTACCTCTCAATATCTCCTCCCCAATGCTAAAAGTGCACACTTGAGATCCGATAAAATTTAAATTGGTTGATCCAAATCTATCTACACAATCAAAAAGTGTAAGATCTTTTAACTTTATAAACATCTAAGTCATGTGTTGGTGATACATTTTTTATTGATTGAAATAATGGATAGATTCATTAATTTAATTAAATTGATTTGATTTGATTTGATTTACATCTTCATTCCTTCAGTTAATGATTCATTTGGTAGACATCTAGAAAGAAATAAAAATAAGTATTTATATTTGAATTGGACGTTGAATCTTATTAGTATTATACATACTTTGATGGAATATCATAAGCTTTAACGATTGATAGAGCATGTGGAGTAATTTGTTTACAAAGATCAACAACAAGGAATGGAATGGAATTGGCAACGGATGGTGAGATCAATCCATGACCCAAGAACCAACCGAGGTCCTCTTCAATTCTGGCCAATGTGTCGAGAAGGATGAGTTGAACCATTGGAGTGACCTTTGCATCTGTGGCGATACGAGCAATAGCATTCTCGAGGAAGATACGGTCCATGTAGGCAAAGGCTGCCTTGAGAGCCCATGGAATGGCATTGGAAAAAGCAATATATTCCTCTTTGGCTCCCTTTGCAGCGGGTTGAATCAATTCTCTTAATTCCTTTACCTTGATGTTTTCTCTAGTCTTGAATAATGCCAATAAATTGGAAAAGTCATATAATACTTGTTTGGGATTACCATCAATATGAATCTATACAAAAAGAAATTAGTCAGGTGACACAGAGAATAATAATATTAATTAATCACACTTTGAAAATTACATACTGGTTTATCAGCTTGTGTATCTTTAGAGATGGCTAAAATATACTTTGCAACTTGTTGCATTAAAACGGTATTGTCACCTTCGTAGGTACAGTTCACGTCACAGTCATTCTTGAATTCAGCAATCTTGTTTTCTGAACGGTAACCTTGACCACCACAAGACTCTCTACAAACTTGAAGTGTAGCAACACAATGCCATGAATAAATTGCCTTTAAACCTGCTGCATGAGCATGTGCTGACTAAATATATTCAAAAATAAATAAATAAATAAATAAATATTAATACCCATACACAAATTGATATCGATGTGATGCGATGTGTGTGTGTGTGTGTGTGATTCTATGTTTAACATACAGCAGGAACTCTCTTTGATTGTAAAAGTTTTTCCAATTGTTGAGTGTATAGATCCAATGTCATTGAACGAGCCAATGGAACCAATAGTCTTCTTTGGTGTGATGCCAATGTCATCAATGGATATTCTTCAGTTTGTGTTGGACCAAATTGCTTTCTGTAGAAACCATATCTAATAGCTGCAGTCAATGAAGTTCTAGCTGGTCCAGTACTTGATTTTACAATGTATAACTATACCAATTAAAAGTATTATTAGAAATATGTTCTACTACTACTATATTATATTCAATTATTATTATATTACTACTTACACGACCAGCAATGAATGGAGCCATAGTGGCAGCAAAGTTTTTGACTGGACTGTCAAATTGAGAAGTGTATGCACCATCTTCGGCAACATTTGAGAAACGATTTAAAAGGTTGTCCAGAGGGATACGGACCTTATCAAAACGTAGTTGACCATTGTCAATACCATTGAGACCCAACTTTGGACCACAATCGTGTATTGTGATACCTGGTAGTACCTTGTTCGAGGTAGCATCACGAATGGGTACGACAAATGCGTGTACACCGTAATCCTTGGAATCGATAACAAGTCGAGCAAAGACGGTTGTATAGTGGGCGTGTAGAGCAGTACCTCCAATCCATACCTTGTAGGCTGATGGAGATGGGCTGTGTACGACAAACTCTTTGGTGGCACGATCAAATGTGGCAGTAGTCTCGAGTCCACGTACATTGGAGCCATGGCCCATTTCAGTCATTGAGAATGACCCGACAATACTGAGTTTGTCACTTGGTTCAATATACTTTTCGTGACGTTTAGTACCCAACAATAGAATGGTGCCACCCCAAAGACTGTAGTGTACTCCCAACTTGGTGCAGATGTTATTGTTGTAAGTGGACAATATTTCAATGCCTGCAGACATGAGATCAACGTGGTCTCTTGGGTAGGTGAATCGGATGAGATTGGCACCAACATACTTGAGTTGTTCATAGACCAATTGCTTGTACTCGTCACTTGGCATACCTGCAACCGATGCTTTAAACACATCAGACGTTGCAATTGCACGACGAACCTTGTCCTTGAACTCGGTCAACTCTGGACGATCAATGAGCAACTTTAAAGCATTGACATCGACCTGCTGCTGCTGTGGAATGGCTGCATCAACCTGAACACCATCTCTAATATGAATAACCTCCTTTTGGTCACCACCGCTACTTAGATGTTTGGCAATCTACATATCGTAGTGTATGTAAATAAATATATAGAGTATCAGTCATCATGAACCATTCATTCATTCATTATTGTCTCTCCAACTCTTTTAGTCTGTCTTTCTTTATGCGATGCAACTTACACTTTCAATTCTCTTCTGATACATTGTTGTTGTTGTTGTTTAATTTCCCTCAATATTTGAATGATAAAGAGAGTCGAGACTTTACTGTATTGCTGATAGGAATAGAAAAGAGTGCTTGTTGGAAAAAGAATACACACATCTTAGTTATTTTTGCGTAATGGGGAAAATTACACAAAATCAGATTTTTATCTGTTTTTATTCAATTTTATTTAATTTTTGTGCAAATCTGCACAAAAGTTTTACCAAAATAAGAATATTAATCTCTCTAGTTCGCAAGTATATGATTGATCTACGCTAGCACAACCATCATCTCTTTTACGATTAATCGTCATCTATTTACTTTCATTGTGGTAAGTGATTATAACAAACAGATTGTGTGTGTTCTTCAGACACATATCGATAGATCATGGATGAACATCATCAATCAGATGTTCATTAAAGATAGATATTAAACCAAACATTCCTTTCTTCTTCATCATGACAGACTATTTACAAATAGTGCAAGTAAATAATCTATCTATCTGTAGATTGATTATTAAAACGTACACATGTGATTTGGGTTGGGATGCAACTATCGGTATTCGGCATTGGGTTGAAAAATATATTTTTGTGTAATCACAAGATATATAGATATATAGATAGATAGATAGATATCAAGATTCTTTATTCCTAAATCCAAATATAGATCCCAACGACAAGCCATCTCTGACTTGGATTGGTTTGGATTGTGTCAAAAAGATTGGTCGGTTGGCGATCAGAAAAAGTGTTACCTCAACTCACTATAAATACTGTTCATCATCATGGTGCTTTTAATTCAATTATAAACAACAAACAAAACAATGAAAATACGAACAACCAAAGTAGTACGATACAACCAAAGTAGTGATATATGTGCTGGCTTCATTTTGTGAACCACCCGATGCTGATCGAGTCCCAATAGCCTCATGTGTCAACTTGAATGGAAAAAACATTGACTGGTGGATCCACCTCTCTGATCCATGTGGGGAGAGCTCCGAAAACATGTATGGCAATGGTTTGTACTGGGACTCTTCCATGGGTATGTATAATACATTAATAATTAATATATTTATTGTCAATCATCTTAACCATTTTTCCCATTTCTAATCTCAACTTTTATTTAAAACAGAATCACCAATTCAAACCAAAGATGATCATTTCACCAAATTAATGAACCTTCATCTTGATAAGATTGATTTAGAGAATGAAAATAGATTCATCGAAGATGAAGACTGCCAAACAGATAAAAAACACTTTATTACTGCTGAATGGTTCCATGAACTTTCAAAGGGCTATCTCAACCCTTTTAATAAGGGTGATTTTAAAGAAGGACATATTAAAGTAGGTACAACAGAACATACATACATACATACATACATACATACATACATACATACATACATACATACATACATACATACATACATACATACATACATACATAGGCATAGATATCCGTAATTGCAACTGACCAAACCAAACTAATCTTTCTTTATATTTATTTATTTTTTTAAAAGATGCTTTTTGTTCAAGACCAAAAATACAATGAAGGGTACCATATCTCTCATTCAATGAGGATGCCAGGTCTCAAAGGCAGAACATTTTTACAAGCAAGAACTAATCCATCGCAGCATGCATTTTGCAATAATCTAAAGACAAAGGAGGATATTAATTTGATGATTAAAATTCTCAAGGAAACCAAGGCGAGACCTGCCGCATCCAACTTTGACCAATGCCCATCGTTTGAACCAGTCACCACCCAAGATGCCTCGACTCTAGCCTGCGAGAAAGAGTTTTCCGATGCCTGTAAAGACGAGTACTCCAAACTATCAAAGGACGAGTTGTTAAAGGACCCAAAAGGAGGATCTAAAATAATATCTACTATTTTGAACTCGAAACTGGTACATAAAGCTACCATTGATCACTGTATGGTAAAAAAAAATGACAAAGAAAGTGGACCAGTCCAATTGGGTGCATTCAAAGTGTTTTCTTTCAGTATGTAGAAATATAAAGTCGAAATATAAAATAGAAATACTTATTCTCATGTGACCATTTACTAATCTTTTACATATTTACCTGTTTTTTTTTTATAAAAGTTGGTAGACCTAAAAGCCCATGTAGAAACTATGACAATCTATCTTGGAATTTCCTTAAAACCCAACCAACACATCAACAAAATGCTGATAATTATGCAATCCTTGATCAATGTTATGCCAAAAACTATGGAATAGAGCAAATAGAACCACAAAAATCTTTTAAAATTGGTGGCCCAAAAGTAACATTTGATAAAGATGCAATGGATTTTTGTCCAAATGAAGAAACCAACCAGAAAGAAAAAGATAAGGAAGCTGAAGAAAAGAACAACCAAGAGGAAACAAAAACAAAATTGGCATCAACATCAAAGCCAACTCTAACCAAACAAGATGTTGAAATGGAACCATCAAAGCCAATTGTACAATCCCAACCACCACCACCATCACCCACTTGCAACAAAGTTCGTATTTGTAGCTTCAATGACTTTGGTTTGGATCCTTGGTTGGTTGTAGCTCGCCACTACAACAAACTCTTCTATGTCAGTACTGATGTAAGTGTCCTCTTCTTCTTTTTGGCTTTGACTCACGTTTTAAATTGACCATATTTTTTTTTTTTTTTTTTTTTTTTTTTTTAGCAAGTATCATTCCCAAGTCTTATTGGAAAAACACATGGAGTTGCAGTCATTGATCATTGGAATAAACCCTTTTCTGGTACAAAAAGAGCAATGGAGGTAGGTGAACCATCGAATAAATTGGCTAAAATGGCTGGTGATGGCGATGATGATGATGATGGGCAAGCGATCGTCAACAAAAACGAGAATGATATTCTTGTTTCTGCTGATGTTTTAAAAGATATCAAAAGGGATAAGAATATAGAGAAAAATATCAAAGAAGATGATATAGAAGCCGTTTCCCAAGACGACTCGGAACCCCTTTCAAACAAAATAAGAAAAACACATGAAAAGATCATGGTCTCTGCCGATGGCTCCATCCTTTGTCTTGGTGATTCAAATCGTAAGTATAAATACATGCCATTTCTCTACCTTTTCATCTTTACTAATCAACCATTAATAATTATAAAAACAAAAAAAAAAAAAAAAAAAATAGGTAATGAATTCTCTGTTCATCATGCTGGAAGCATTGTAAGTACTTATTGTCAATATGTTGTTATGTTATATATATATATATAAATTTGGACTTTTTCTTTTTTTAACATGTTTTCTTATTCTCTATTCATTCATCTAGTATTGCTTGGAAACAACAAAGACGACCAACCCATTGGGTAAAATGGTTCTTGACATGATTGGTGGATACAATTCATACAGAGAATTAAAGTTTGATAGTCAAGGAGCGATTGAAATTGAAAAATCTCGAATGTGTTTGGCCAACACGGCAGGCATATTCTATGCCCTTGACACTGTATCACCTGACATAAAGTTGGAAAATACAAATGGAAGAACAAAACTTATAGGCTTAAAAAGTGAGATCAAACCCATTTACTTTGAACAAGAAGAAGTAATCAAGATGTACGCATTGAACCAAGTCACCCCCCAAAGAAGAAATCCAAACAAACGAAAGAAGACATTTGAAGAAAATGACCCCAAAAAATTCAAATCTGATCCCTAAACATTAAATAAAAAATGATTAAAAAGTTATCAATCATTGATTGAATATAGGAAAGATGGCCCATCTTGTTTCGAAATCAAAGAAAATATCCGAAACGAGCAAACTCTCTGAAAACTTTGGAATCATCCAAGGACACTTCGGAAATAACATGAATTGTCTCGGGATTTCGAGTTCGTTCGATCCATATCTCCCCTCTCTTATAAATAAATCATTCTTTCAAAATCCATTTCATTTTTTCTCCTTTTTCTATCTACCATCAATGTAAGATAATTATTTAACAATCCTCAAAGAGTTATTAGTTAAACTAATAAAAATCTTTGAATAGACACCTTTTTAAATTTCTTTGGCATAATATGGGTTTCATTAAAACAATTGTCAAACCACCTACCATCAAGTTATCGTATGGAGGTAGACGAGGAAATGCATCAACTCTCAAACCACAAGTATTTTACATCTAAGTAGACCTACTATGATGTTCTGTAGTACACATGTCAACAACTATGAATAAAATAGTGTAATTTATTCATCATCCAAAAAAAAATCCAAAGATATTAATAAAACACAAATGAGAGAGTCGGCGCACCACATTTAAAGTATGAATTTCTCAAAGTAGGTTTTCGGAGCTATTGGCGAATGTCGCGAAATAAGATATTTATTTTTGGCATCACCCAATTCCTTTGAATGTTCCGAATGTTCTCTCCATCTTTTGAATGATTTGTCCACCAACCTACCCTACCTTTTTATCCAACACAATCTTATCTTTTATTTTATCCAAACTTTTATATTTTTTATCTGTATCATTAACTTATATCTATCTATATCTGTATCACCAAATCAATAATGGGCTTTTTCATAAACTTGGTTAAAAAACCATCATCAAACACTAAATCAACTCGTATGTAATGGAGTTGTGGTTATTAATTCAAGATAAATAATAATTTTTTTTTAAATTAATCAATATATTTAATTTATTTTTAAGAAATTGCCTATGGAGGTAGATCACAATTTGGAGGTACTAAAACAGCAACAGTAATGTATGCTTAGATTCATATGAAATACCATACCTTTAATCCATTCAAGTATTGAGTACTCAATAAAGTATAATAGAAGAAGGAGGAGATTCCATCTCCTATAGCAATTGGATGGATCACCATATCTCAGCAAAGAATCATTATTATTGTGTGTGGTGGGTGGTGATGATTATTATTCCCTGATTAAGATGAATGAAAATAAAATTATATCAACTTTTCGTGTACTGGTGGGTGTTGAGTGGCAACGGAGAAGAGTAGAATCCCATACAATGGGGGGTGCCATCCATCAGATCCCAATGAAGATATTTTCAAACCCGTAAAACACCGAAATGTTAATTTTTTATTGTTTTTGTTTTTTGTTTGTGGTGGGCAACCCCAGATATAAAGAAATCGATTGTTGATCATCCCCGAAACAAAACACAAAACTTATCTGTAATTTATTCATCTGCGTATGTTGTACATCTTTGCATCACGCCGACAACGACGAATAGTGCCAGTGTTTTTTAATTATACTCCTTTTTTTTTTTTTAGATTATCATTATTATTTTTAGCTACCTAAAAAAAAACATATTTAAAAATGGGTTGGATCACAAATTTATTCGGAGGTAACAAGAAACGTCTCCAAGCTGCTGGAAACAAGAGACAAAATGGTATGACTAATAACCAAAGTTTCTACGCTTAAATGACCTCCCATCCTTTGCAAACACAACACTCCTCTAAATTAAATGCCAGACCAACCTGTTTAAATTGAACCAAAAATAAAAGTTTAAACCACCTAATAGTACTATTTAATTTCACTACTTCACCACTGCATCCAGATAGATAGATAGATAGATACTTTACTTTCGGAAGAATGAATGAATGCAAGTTTATGATCTAAAAGAACAATTTGTTCGTTTTTTCTCACTCGTTTTTTTCTCAAATTTTTTTTAATTATTTTTTTGTTTCTTTTTATAAGCCTCCAAGTATTGATTTCATTAACGACAAAACACTTGTACTTACTAATAAACTAAACTAACAAGAACACCAACAACACAACCAACAACCCAACAAACAAACACATATATATATAAAATGGCCACCAGTATGTCTCATTCATTAGCATTGTCGTCGTTATTAGTATTCGTCGTCGTTATTAGTATTCGTCATCGTTGTTAAAGAAGCTTCGAGCAAGACCATTCATTTCATACGTTATTGGCTAATTCAATCATCAATAGATAGATAGGATAGATAGATAGAGAAGCAGTCAATGATTGAATGGATTGTGTTGTTGGAATCTAGATAGATGAAGAAGGGGGCGATCTAACATACGAGCAAAATACGATACGACTAGAGCGAAACTAAACAATAGATACAAAGAAGAACGAATATTAACCAATTCAACAATCGATTCATTACAATTCATTACTTTATTACTTCATCATTGAATTTTAAATAGGAACTCAATTCGAAAATAGTTGTGATATCGGAGTCTTCTCCAAGTTGACCAACTCATACTGTCTCGTTGGACAATGCAATTCTAAACAATTTATGCGTGCTTTTGAAAATCAATTAAGTGATCATATGCCAGTGATCGAATGTTCGATTGCAGGTTCACGTATCGTCGGTAGATTGACAGTTGGCAACACCAAGGGTTTGCTCCTCCCAAATACCTGTACCGATCAAGAACTTTTACAGATCCGTAACTCTCTCCCAGACAGTGTCGTTGTACAACGTGTTGAAGAGCGTTTCTCTGCACTCGGCAACTGTATTGCCGTCAATGATCACGTTGCTCTCATCCATCCAGATCTCGATCGTGAGACTGAAGAAATCATAGCCGATGTCCTCGGCGTCGAAGTTTTCCGTCAAACCATCCACGGCAACGTCCTCGTCGGAACATACTGCGCACTCTCTAACCAAGGTGCCCTCGTCCATCCAATGACCACTATCGATGACCAAGATGAAATCTCATCGCTCCTCCAAGTACCACTCGTCGCCGGTACCATCAACCGTGGTAACGAATGCATATCTGCCGGTTTGGTCGTCAACGATTGGACCGCCTTTGTCGGTGCCGATACCACCGCCACTGAAATCTCTGTCATTGAAAATATCTTCCGTCTCCAACCACACGCTCCATCTCATCTTATCAATCAAATTAGAGATTCTGTAATTGATAATTTATAAATATAGAAATAAAAATAATAAATATAAATATATAAGATATAAGATATAAGATATAGATATAGATATAAGATATAGATAGATACGAACACCTGGAAAAAGAAATTAAAAAAACAAAAAGAAAATAAATACATTAAAAAAAATATTTATAACAAATCCAAAGAGAGGAGTCCAAGTCCAAAGTACTTATTATTATTATTATTAATTTCCAGAATGGATTATATATGTATGTGTGTTTGTATAATATATATTATATATTATATATGTTTAGTTTGTTTTGTTTATTATTCTTGGTTCAGTAATTCTTCTAAATACAGCATACCATTTCTTACCATCGATTCTATTGACTTTACGAGCTTCCTCTGATGAATTGATAATGAGTGGAATGCATGGATCGGAGAGGAGGATTTGTTGGTCCTCGATTTGTTCGAAAAGTGGATGAGCAGCAAAATGCTTGTACATCCAGAGATAGAGTTCTTCTACGTCGCTGATAAAGTAGGCCAAACCACCTGGTGCCAAAACATAGGCATACTCTGACAAGAGTGTCGAACTGATGATACGACGCTTGTGGTTGGCCTTTTTAAAGTGTGGATCGGGGAAGAGGAAAAAGATCTTTTGTAATTGTCCCTTGTAAAAGTAGTTGGGTAGATATTTCATGGCATTGGTCTTGAGGACACTGATGTTTTGGTACTTGTCTGTCTCCTTTTCACGAAGTTTCACTATACGTTCGTCAACATATTGTACGACCTTGTCACGAATCTCCATACCCAAAATCATCTGATCGGGAAGTGCTGCCGACAAACTAACTGTCAAACCACCGTATCCACATCCAACATCTGCTACTTCAACTCTCTTTTCTGGATGATCTTTTAAGAATTGTGGGTAATGTGGAGACCAATCCATTTTATCTGGTGATACTGGACTACAAAATAAATAGATCAATCAATTGAATTAGTCATCATCATCATCATAACAAAAGTATATACTACATATATCTATCTATCTATCTATCTATCTATTTATCACATACTAATTGAAATCATTATCTGATAATGGGTTTGAATGAGCTTTGATTCTATGATATGGTTTGATTGCTTTCTTTCTCTTTTGTTGTTGTGGTTTATCTGTAGCTGTTGTAGTTGTAGAGGTAGTATCTTCTACATTTGTATTATTTGATGTTTCTGTTTCCATTTCTATTATTAGTCTGGTTGATATAGGGATAGATAGATATGACACTGATTCGATTTGATGATAGTTCTATTCTTTCGTTTTTCGCTCCTTCACTCAAAATTATTTTGCAGGTATTATTTAATTTTTTTTTTTAATAATTAAAATTTACATTATTAAAAACAAATAAATAATACATCATGGAATTATGAATTATTATTATTATTATTATTATTATTATTATTATTATTATTATTATTATTATTATTATTATTATTATTATTATTATTATTATTATTATTATATTCGAGGTTAGATTTTAAATTTATAGGTTATTTTTTTATTGAAAAAAAAATAAGATAAGTTGTTTGTTTGTTTGTTTTGTTTGGTTTGGTTGTTTATACAATTCGATTGATTCATCCAATTTGGTATAGGTTGATAGATTGGATGGTGAGAGAGAGAGGGAGAGAGAGAGAGATGGGAAAACTTTAGAAATTATTGCGCAAAAAGAAAGAAAGAAAGAAAGAAAGAAAGAAAGAGGAGGATTTAGGACTCTTGTGGAGGGAACTTCTTTGCTTGTTGTTTAACTTTTTCAGTGTAGGCTGCTTTGTTTTTCTTAAATGAATCGTAGGCACTAGAGTTGGCTGGACTGTTTGGATTTGGATTATCAAGTAAATCTTGTACACCAAGACAAATCTAATTAACAATAGATCGGTTGGTTGGTTGGTTGGTTTAGTTAGTTAGTCATATGAAGTTGATTGGTTGGTCAATTAGTTTCATCATACTTGTTTAATAGAGATGGTGGGTTTCCATCCATCACCAATGATTGACAGACAGATTTGTCCATTATCAAATACGTTTACGTGGAAGAATCCAGGTGGAAGCAAACAGAGTGGTGCCTTGACTGGATACTCTTTTGGGAATTTAAGCGTCAATGGGTATAATCCACCTTCCCATGGTGTCTAAAAGAAATTAATAATAATCATTGCAAATTTGTCAATATTGATGTTAAAATAACACTACTACTACATCGATCATCGCATCATTCATCTCGAATTGCAACACGTACACCATCTTTACCTGGGATACCGCAATCCCAAATCATCATATTAGCAACACCATCTGCACCTGCTTGAGGTCTAGCAAAGAATCCCTATATATTACATATAGAAAGAAGAGAGAGAGAGAGAGAGAGAGAGAGAGAGCGTAAGTCTCGTATATACAATATTACACAATCCTCTTCAGACGAGGAAGAACGCATCATTATCATCATCATCATGACAGCAATATACCTACGATTGGATGATCTTTTCTCCAACTCTTTCTTTCTTCAGCTAATCTTGATAATGCTAAATCTGACATTTGTATTTGTTATAAATATATAAATAATAAAGAAAGATAAAACAAAGTATAAAACTACAGAAACAGTGATGTTTGATAAAAAAAGCGAGGGAAGCGGAGTGAGCATTTTGAAGTTTGAAAACTAGTCTCTTGTCTCTTTCCTCAAGCCTGTCTCGATATATACAAGATAATATAAGATAAGAATAATAATTCTTCATGTTGATCAGTGGTAGCAGCATTAGTAACAGCAGGCATGTTTGTAATGTCTTGAAATATTATCTATCAGCTGAACTTCTTGTACCAACATCAACAACACCACCAACAACTCAAAAATCGGCATCATATTATGATACAACAACATCATCAAAGTATTATCAACATCATCAACAATACACATGTACATACAACAAATATAATATAAACTATAATAATAATAACAACTATACACTTTTACAACCAACTCATTTAAACCATCATGGTGGTGTGTTAAAGTATTATTGTACAGTTGTTAAACAACAACAACAACAAGATCCAATCATATCAAAGAAAGTATCACCCATTAGACCAATCAGTCATACTATTTACAATGATCCAGTTGAATCAATCTATGATGCAATGACAAAAGAAGAGTTTGAGAAACACCTCTCTGCCAAGTTTATGATGAGTGGATTCCAACCTAAACTGTATGTATACTATACTATACTATAATCTATATAATAATAACAACTTTTTTCTTATTTTTTTTTAGACTTCTAAGTACAATACAAAGTGATACAATGTATCAATCACCAACGATTCTATATATGGTTTGGCAATGGTGTGATAAATTACACTCCTATAAAACAATAGATATCTTTAACTATATATTGACGTTTCTACGTAAGAACACCATTGGAAAGAGTGGACTATTTCAAGAGATGGCAAATGTACTCTTGAGGGAAAAGTATGCACCCATTGTAAAGATTGACACAATCAATATTATACTGGGATACTACAACGACATTGAAGATCACGCGAGTGTACATCGAATTGTATTCATGTTGACAAACTATCGAAAAAGACTGGGATTTGATAACGACACTTATATTGAATTTATCAGACTATGGGAAAACGATCGTACAAAGCTTGAACAATTACGACTCAAGATTGAAAATAGACCGGTTCAACGAAGCGATGTTTTAAACGCTCATCTTATTCGTGCCATTATTTTAAATGGAGACTACAAGGCTGGTATGCGTATCTTTGGTCGATTGGAAGACCCACCCAACGCAGTGGTGTTTGATGCCATACTAGTATCGTTGGCATCGATCAATCAATTTGACCTTTTTGAACGGTACTGGAAGAAAATGGAGGAGATGGGTGTCGAACCGCTGCCTCAAACCATTGCCGTCTCAATCATGAAACATGGTCAATTCCTCGGGTCGGACCAATTCAACCAATTTTACAATCTCATTCAAGAGCGGTACACTCACCTGGTAGTACACCCCGAGGTGTTGGCATCATTCATTCACACCCTTGCCTATGAAAGTCATTCGTACGACTATATCGAAATGTTTCTCAATCGACTACAGGAAATGGATCTTTGTACACCAGAACTTTGTTGCAATACCCTCTCTATCGTCGTTACCTATGGTTATGCATCGGTTGTTGAAAAGTGTTGTAACGATATTTACAATAGAATATTTAAATTTGCATTTGATGAAAACTTGAAAAAATATATAAATCAACATCAACAATTACAATTTGATCAACCAACAATCTATAATAATAATAATAATAATCAACAACAACAAAATAACAGTCAAAATAATCAAGATCCAAATATATATAGTAATAGATTAAATAATAATCAAAATCAAAATAATATAGCAATGGAAATAGAACCAAAAGTACCAATAATGGTATTTGAAAGATTGATTTGGGCATCGATTAGTTTAAATAATTTGGATATGGTTAGAAAATGGTGGACTGCAATGATGCATCAAATTTGGCCGTTGGCTATTAAACCTCCCAAGGTTATCTATTCAAATTTGATGCGATACTATTTGACACGTGGAACAAAGAGAGAATTGGACACACTTATTCGAACGTTGCTCATCTTTGATATGGGTGTTTCATTGGACCAAGCAATGGGACAAGACCAAATTCCAAACACCAAGAAACTGATCGCCACTGGAAACGAACCATACGAACAGATTGCAGACACTATCGTCTATTTTGAGATCTATGCCGAGGAACAGCACCGTTGGGGTACGCAACTGTGCACTAGCTATGTCACGCAACTCGAACAACTAAAGACCAAACACGCCATACGACAAGCTTACAATCGAATCATCCACAACTATCTCTTGATAGGTCGTTTGGAAGATGCTGAGCGATGGTTCAGCAAACTCGAACAAAACCACACACCAACAGCCTCTCCCTATCTCTGGTTCATCGTCTATCACACTTTTAGACGCCAGGGCAGACTGGCAGCAGAGTGGGAGAAAAAATTGAAAAGGAGTGGTGCTTACAACGAGGGCACCTCCGAAGTGCAAAGAAACAAAGTCTATGACTATTATAGAAAACACTGTAACTTTTCACTCTCAAAACCAATGACGACAGCTTTACATTCTACTCCTTATTTCATATAATAACAAACAACAACAACAACAACAACAACAATAATAATAATAAACTATCACCTCACCAACCAACATGCATGCATACTTGCTCAAAGTTATACAACGACGAATCAATATTAATATTTTTGGATTATCGATATCTCTTTTAACGAAAAAGGAATAACGAAAAAGTTCATTTATATGATTATAAACACGACTTTTTATTAACCAACTCTAACTGTTGTGTTTGAATCCATCGGCATTGTCCAAGAGATCAATGGAAAACCCAAAAGTGTTGATGTCATCCCACCTCCTTCAGAGAATGGTGCCGAAAATAAAAAGACTGAAGAAATGAAATGACAGGTGGCCAAAGACAGCAAGCAGGAGACCCAGTACCCCCAGATTTTATGAAAAAAGAACTTTCCTTGTAATATCTTTGATTGACCATCAAATCGAATGGTTGGGAAACGAGAAGTGAGAGGGAGAGATTCATGTCTTGAGCGACGAGCCTTGTACAAGGTAAACCCAGAAAAATCGATGGTCACCCCTGATCGCAAGGCCAAGCAAGAGACAACAACAATACAAAGAGGGGTTGTGGCCATCGTCTCTGCAAAAACGAGGAGACACACACGGATGAATTTCAGACTCCCACAAGTCACCAATCTACAACTGAGGGCTGTTGACCATTTTCGTCTTTTTTCAGCCCCCAACACGTGCCGTTCATGGCTAGAATTTCCCGTTTCCAAAATCGAGACTTTCGAAAAATTTTCGTCAAACCAAACACTTGTCTCTTCCTTGAACGACCTGCAAAGCTTGTCAAGGGACGATCCCCTATCCATCCATTCGTATGACCACTAATAGTAACCGACGGCGACCGCCCTGACCCATGGCCCTATATTCACATTAATGTTCATCGCCAAGGTAACCTTACCTTTTGCCCAACCCAGAGACCCCATCCGTCTGCGATTGTGTGCGAGGCAGAAATAGGTAAGACACTGCTGTGTTTAAACATATACTTGTAATCTTCATCACCACACCCATCGTATCATACATGTGTGTTGTGCAAAGGAAATATTATTAGTTTATTCGAATAAACTAAAACTAATAGTAGTTTGACAGCATTTTTTACAGTACAGCAAACAAACAGACAAGACAGACAGAGTCGAACCAACCAACCAGAGAGGTAAAACAAACCACAACCCTTTAAATTTGTCTCGTACCTCTATCATCCCATCCTTTTTCCCGAGTCATATTATTTTAACTCCTCCTTACTATCCACACCGATATTTCATTGTTTGGTCGTTGAAAGGGTTAGTCTTCTTTTGTTTGACCACAAACAAACAAAAAAACCATTGACTATGGATCGCACGTTTATACAAAAATGTGTACTCTCAGTTGGCGGCAGTTGGGCGGAAACCCTGTCATGACGAAAAACCCAAACGACTCGCATCACTGAAATCTCACGATCAAACTATGAGACCATGATCGACAAGGCTTGCCCATCGATTTTTACGACGATGAGTACACCCATCAAAGCCATACAACAATCACGTGCATCACGAAAATAATTCAGGAAAAAAAAAATTGTCTTTTGACTTGGGTGGGGACAGACCATCCAACAAACTTATCATAATATCCCACACACCGCCAAGACCAACCCCCTCTACCATCTATCCACGTACACAGCCACCCCACCCCCTTTCTTTCATTCCATCCACTAGCCAGATTGATGGATACATCAGTCAGACAACCAAGCAGAAATCATCCGACAACGACGGTACATACATTCCGTGATCATCCTCAATCTTTCACACATTGACAACAGACAAGAAAAGACACAATGTTCTTGTTCTTTTTTGTTTTGAATCGCATCATTTCATTCTTTTTCATTCACCATTTATATTTATAGACATAGAGACACATTAGACATATATCCCCATTTATTAAAAATAAAAAGAAAAGAGAGTAGATAGATAGAGTAAAAAAGTTTTAGAGAGTAAGGAAAAAAAAGAAAAGAAAAGACAAGTGATAGTAAACACCACATCCCACACGCATTCATTCATTACTTTTTACTTGCAACAATTGTTTGGACTAAAATAGCATCATGATACTACTATTCCGTGAGTGAATCTTTTTGGACTTTTTTTTTTCCGATTCCATCCCCAATCAACCACACATATCTTTTTTTGGTCAATCAACCAATCACCACACACAACATCTTGGAAACACACAAATCTCTGTCCTATCCGGTCACCATTCTAATTTTTCTCACTCTTTTTATTTATTATTATTATTATCAGAGGTCTTCACAGAAAACTACTCTACTTACTACTACTACTACTACTTCTGGTTATAGTCAACAAGATTAACCGGTTGTTGTCGTCTTCTTAGCCCGGTCAATTCATTCGAAACACCCAAAACGTAAGTTTAAGTTATTTACTCTCTCTGATTCTTTTTTAATGTCAAGGGATCATATTCGTTCATCGATTTTGCCTTTTCACGAAACAAACGATCGATACAAATATCTCAATTGTCCACAGCTCACACATCCACACCACCACCAACAGTAGTTATTTTTTATTTTTTTTGTTTTCTGTGTCTGTCGATCAAGCTGGTCATCGACAAGGCTGATCAACCTCCCCCGCAACAACTTTTCAGCCAATGAAAAAAAGGATGGCTGTCCCGTGCGAGCGGCCAAATATCCAAAAATTGTCCCACCCTTCCTTCGTTATGCCCCCCACCCCCAACCCAACCTCATCCAAGGCTAAGTTCTTTGCTGCAACAAGTCACGAACACAGCCTTTCCCCAAACCTCGATACTCGGATTTTTCTTTTTTGCCATTTATATCAAATAGTCGATTTAAAAGAGGAAGTTATTCTCTCTGTGTGTGTGGTTCATCTATGTATGTTGGTAGGCAAGGGGGTTGCCCTCACCCATCTCATTACCAACACTTCTTCTTTCTCAAACCCCTCAACATTCTTTCTATCCTCTCTCTCTTTCTTTCTCTCTCTCTATTGTTGTTTCATCTTCATCAATCAATCAATCTATCTATTAGATAATTAGTAGTACAAGCCCCAAGAAGTTATTTTTAATCTTCATCAGTAGTACAACCGTTTTTTTAGATTTATAAATAGATAAATATATATTTATCTTTTTTTTTCTGTTTCATACTTTATTTATTCCACGTATGTTAGTAGGAGCTCCTACCAACAACAACAACTACAACAACAGCAGCAACAATGTAAGCATATATTTTACCTTCCCCGTTTTTTTTTTTTTTTTTTTGTTTTACATTACGGTTGTCCCATCGTCGTCTTGTCGATCGGCACTCGGATCGAACAACCTCTTGTTCGATTTTAAATTTGTTTCAATCAGATCCTACCTATATACACATCATATTTTGGATGTCCATCCATCCATCCATCATCGACACAGATTGGTGAAGAAGAAGAAGAAGAAGAAGAAAGAAGAAGCAGAAGTTCACAGAATTCCCTATCGACCAATACCAAACCTTTTTATTTTGTTTGAAATGGGAACAGAACGGTTCATTGTCAAAACAAATTACAAATGGAGAATGTGGATTGATTATCCAAACCCCTTTTCTTGTCCAAAAGTCATAACATATATTATCAGAAAACCCTAAACCTCCCCATCCCAACCTGTGCATTGCTTTAAATCACATGTTGCCCATTTTTATATAAATTGTCCAAGCAAGCGGTTCCGCAACTACTAGTTTGATCCATCACAAAATCGCACAACACACACACATATACACACAATATATACACACACAGCAAAACCGTCGCACAACCTGGAAAGTGATCACTACCGTAGATCCTTTTTTTTTTTTTTTTTTTCCAAACAACCAAATTTCAATCGGTCGGCATACCTACCCAGGTAGTAGTTGAAAGAATCATTTCCAATCTTTGAAATCATTCTTTTGTCGTTGTTTGGGTCACTGATCGACGCATCCAATTCAATTTGATTTTCGGAGCGAAATGGATGGATGGATAGATGGATGGATGGATGGTAGTGGTTAGTTGGTGATATGTCCTTCAGTGATTGAACGGTTGTTGCATACACATATTAAATGATATTTCATCATCATCACCAGTTGACACACACACTATTTCCCATACCAAACAACATGTTTTGTTTGCACCACACACTATCTATCTGTCTCTTAATCTCCCTCCTCCTCCTTTTTTTTAATATATCATATTATATTGTCATTGGCTGGAAGGGTGGGTAGGGAGAAGAAATCCCATACACGTTCACCAACCATCAGTAAAGTAAAAAAGAAAAAGAGTAGTAGTGGTGGTAGTGGTAGTAAACCCACCCACTCTCTACTTTAAAGTTTATCTGCTTGATCACTCACTATCATATTACCACTACTACTCTTTAAATGTGTGTGTGTGTGTGTGTGTGTGTATATTGTACACACAGATGCAAAAACCACCACTACCCCGTTAAATCCATACCCAACTTGTTTGGTCAAGATTAATCCATTCATCCATCATCATCATCATATGCTAATGTAAAGCATCAATCAAAAGTGGAGAAGGGGGACCCCTCACTTGTTTCCAAACCATCCATCCATCCATCCATCCATCAATCCATCCATCAATCCATCCATCCATCCATCAATCCATCCTAATCATCCATCTCATCTGTGACAAGCATGATGGAAGAGGAAGAGGAGCAGATATATGTAATTATTGATGGGTGGGTGAGAGAGAGATTTGGTGGGTGTTAACATCGGTGGGAAGAACAACAACAAACTTTTAAGCGCCCTCCGATATCGCATCACTACAGCCCCTCCAACCACCATCATCATCAAAGTGAAAGTTAAAAGTTCACTTTTAAAAGAAAAAACATCTCTCATCTACACCACCCACCATTACCACGATGATCATTTTTTTTTGTTGTTCCCACCACAACCAGCTGGCTGTCTGGTTGGCTTGCTTGACAATCTAACGTATCTATCGATCGTTCACTATATCACACCTCTCTACTACTCTTCTTCTTCTTTTTACCATGACAATATATTGGGTGGTTTGGGGTTTGAAGGAGGAGGAGGAGGAAGAGGAGGAGAAGATGATCAGCAAGCATCAGTAAAAAAATAATGGAATGGTCGATTTAAATGATACAGCTGCTGCTGCTGCTGATGATGATGGTAACGACAAGAACAATAACACCAAGATCATATGGTACATCAATAATCCTTCCATCCATCATTTTTGCATTTTCTGTAACAAGGATCAGCAAACAACAACTTCACCATTATCATCAGTCAGTCGGTGACTGACCAATCAAATGAATGATGATCCATCCATTTCCCCTCCATTACTCTGCAACCAACATACACATTTAAAATCACAATGGTGTGTTGTTTGACAAACACAACCAACATTATTTTTGTTGTTGTTATTTTTAAGAATCATATAAATCTTGACAACAACTATCAGAATAACAAACAACAACAACAAATAATTATTGTTATTTCATAAACACCATCAATCATCTAAAATTATTAATTGTTCGTATGTAATGTATGATCCAGCTTGATTACAACCCCCAAACAGATTCTAAAAATACTATTAGTAACCTATAAATAGGCTATGATCAATGACTACTTTTTAATTATATTTATAAGAGAGTTATTAATATCCCAAACACTACACTACATTACACTATACTACCACCACCACTACTACTATGTTATTATTATCATCATCATCATCACCACATTCAATAAATTACGACTACTACCAACAATGTTAATACTGTTAATATTGTGATCCACCCACTTACCCATGATATCATCCATGATCTACGACACTCTTTAAAAAAGATTTCCTTAAAAGTTAATATTAACATCCAGATTTTTTTTTTTAAATAGATTAATTAAAATAAGAATATTTATTATACATTCATCCATTCAATCCATACCAATTTGACATAACAAAATAATATACATCATCATCAACATTATCATCCATCATTTTGCCAAAGAGATAAAAATTAAATAATATTTTCTTAAAAAAAATTAAAAGAAAAAGAAATGGTGGTGGTTGATAGAATGAAGATTGGTTTCATGGTTGAGGATGATGAATCACCATTATCCTCAAACGACAATCAACAACAACAACAACAACAACAAAACGAAATAATAATACCATCAATGATTAAAAATCATTCATCTCCGTCGTCTTCACCAAAACCCACATCGTCGACAACATCATCATCGTCCGCTGGTTCTGGTTCTGCCGCTGCTGGTGGTGGTGGTGTACCATCCTTGAAATACGAAGAAGATGATGAAGATGGAGTCATGATATTATCCACTTTTGCAACATCACCAACTCCCTCACCAGCTGTCAAGCCAATGAAAATCCCAAGTATTAATAGTCTTGCTTGGATGGGTAACCCTCAATCTGGAAATACCGGTTCTCACCAACCATCGTCATCGTCTTCGTCGTACCAATCACATAATAATAATAATCCAAACCTTTCATATCAAACCCCAATCATTATAAAGTCTGATCCATACCAACTTTCACCACGCAAGGTGCAGTATACTGGCAATGGTGCGCACTCGTCTTCATCGCCACAACAAATGCATGCAAGTGGAGGGATGGCAATACCAAACTTTTCAAGCTTCTTGAATGCCCGCCAACAAATGGACATGTCGCACGGATCCTCGCCAAAGCTCGACTCTGTCAGAACCACGCCAACTGGGTCGGTTGGATCATCGCCTTTTATCACCCCACGTGGAGGTGAAGGTCATTCAAATATCAGTCCTCCAAGCAGCGGGATGCTCCAGCCATTGGCAGGTATTGCCGAGGAGCAGTCGTCGTATAGCATTGGCGGCAGTGGCTCGCCACCTCGCTCCCCTTGCTCTGACGACGATCTTGTTATTTGCGGTGAGAATCCAGACGGGTCGCCTGCCTTTGGACCACGTTCCATGGCCTGTGACAAGCACTCCAAGTGGAAGAAGAGATGTCCTGACACTTGCGTCGGACGCGTCTCGCCCGTCGAGTTCCCCACCACCACGCGTAAGCTTTGGTCGCAGGACGAGTGTTGTCGTCTCCTCGAGATGGTCTTTCAAAAGGACCCCCAGTCTGTCACGTCAAAAGAGAGCGAGCAGCGTTGGCGATACATTGCCAACTCGCTGGGCCGTACCGTCACCTCGACGCGCAAAAAATACATGAGACTGATGAACAAGTGGTCGCCTCGTCCCTCCATGACCACGTCCGTCCACCCCATCTCCAAGCTGATCGAGTCCAACGAGCGTAAGCGCAAGCAAGGTTTTGAACAAAATGCCAATAACAGCAACAGCAACAACATCAACAACAACACATTCAAAGACCAAAAAATTGTACATGACCCCAACCAACCCCCATCGCACCCACACCCCCAGCCACCCCAACTCCAATACAACTCGAGTTTGGTGATGCAACAACAACAAGGCCAACAACAATATTACCAGCCACCAAACAATATCAACAACAACAACAACAATAATAATAATTCACCATTGGCATCGTTTACCAGTTATCATGGCAGTCCAAGAGAGAGCAGCCACAGCCAACCATATTTCAACAGTACTAATAGTTTTACACCCATCCAGTCGCCAAATAGCAGCAGCAGTAGCAGCAGCAGCAATGGCATGGGTGGCGGCAACAACAACAACAACAGCTACGGCGGTGGCCACCATAACCATCATCACCAGTCGCCTCAGATCATTTCACCCAAAGGACTCAACGTTCCACCCTCGCTCCAACAGTCGCCCAACAGCAACAGCCACTTTTATCTGACACCCAAGCCAACCTCGCCATCTTCATCATCCATCCCACCAAGCTTGCAATCATTGCAGGGGGGCAATTCCCCTCATCACCAACAATACCAACACAACCAACACAACCAACACAACCATTCCTCTCACCCCACCGACAATGGAGAGCGCACTCCATCCAACTTTGTAGATTCTCAACACCACCATAACCACCATAACCAACACAACCAACACAACCAATACCTCCATCAATCACCAAATTTTATTTCAAGGCAACAACCATCCACTCCACCAAAACAACATCCTATTCCAATTCAACCATTAACTCCAAATATTAAAATCCAACAACAACAACAACAACAACATCAACAACATCAACAATTACCAAATCCATTTCAACAACAACAACCACAACAACCAACATCACCATCACAATTAGGGGGACTATCATTTCAAGCATCCCAATCAAAGTTTAAGAAACCTATTGGTCGACCAGCCGAGAGCTGTATCCAACACCGTACTGAACACCAAAAGTGTCCAAAGGATTGTCCATACAGACCCGAGTCTAGCCCCCCTACAGCCACCATCTCTGCTGGCTCTTCTTACCAACACCCACCCCAGCAACCAGCTTTTAAAGTTGCTGGTCTAACGAACATTTAAATATTACCAATAATTTTTTTCCCAAATAGAAATCGGCTACCCAACCCAATACATTTTTCAAACACATCTTGCACAATTCAAAATACTAAAGGAGTAACAACAAACAAACAAACAAACAAACAAACAAACCAACACACAAACACCACCAATTAATTTATTTATTATTCGATTCCACTACCTACTCTACCAAACCAAATCTAAAATTAAAATTAAAATCAAATCATTTGTAATTATTTAAATTATTTAAAATCTATTTGTCTTTCTTTTGATGTTTTAAAAGACTATTATTAAAATGGAATGAATGATTTCACACAGCTAATGTTTGGTGATTCAAAAAAAAAAAACATTTTTGTTGAAATTTCATTTCCTTGCGAGGATAAATCTTGTTGTGAAGAGCCAGTGATTGTATTATCGACGAGAGAAGAGTAGATAGATAATCTATCAAGTGACGATAAAGAATGTTAAGAACAACTTTTAATAGTCTATACAGAATCAACAATGGTGTTAGATACATGTCAACATCAACAACCAACGACAAGGTTGTAGGTTTCATCGGTCTCGGTAACATGGGAGGTCATCAAGCTATGAATCTCCTCAAGAAGGGACATAAGCTCGTTGTCTATGACATTTCAAAGGACAATGTACAAAAGTTGACTGAAAAGGGTGCAACCTCTGCCCCCACACCAGCCGACGTTGCCAAGCAAGCCGATATTATCGTCACTATGCTCCCAGCATCTGCTCACGTTCGTTCAGTATATCTCGGCGAAAAGGGTATCTTGTCGACTGTCAAGAAGGGTGCTCTCTTGTTGGACTCTTCTACAATTGATCCACAAACTGCACGTGATGTTGCCAACGATGCTCTCAAGGCTGGTGCCATCATGCTCGATTGTCCAGTATCTGGTGGTACTGGTGGTGCCGAGGCCGGTACTCTTACCTTTATGGTTGGTGGTGCAGAGACTGACTTTGAACGTGCCAAGCCATACCTCCAAGCTATGGGCAAGAACATTGTTCACTGTGGTGACGTCGGAACTGGTCAAGTTGCCAAGGTCTGCAACAATCTCGTATTGGGTATCTCTATGATTGCCGTATCCGAAGCTATGAACCTCGGTGTCAAGCTCGGTATGGATCCAAAGAAGTTGTCTGGCATCTTTAACACCTCGTCTGCCCGTTGTTGGTCAAGCGAACTTTACAACCCATGTCCAGGTGTTCTCGAGAGTGCACCGGCTTCACGTGGATATACTGGTGGTTTTGGATCTGCTTTGATGAACAAGGATTTGGGTTTGGCCGTCGACAGTGCAAAGTCTATCGGTGAACCACTTCCACTTGGTAACAATGCTCATCAAATCTATACAATGATGGTTACAAAGGGTTTAGGTGGAAAGGATTTCTCTGCTGTCTATGAATTCCTTCAAAAGAATAAATAAATAAGAAAAAGAACTAATAATAATAACAAGCAATAACAAGACAAATTAAAATCATGATTGATTGGAATAATATACAAAAGAAGTTTTATTTTTTATCCATGTACGAATATGGAAAGGTAAGAATACAGGAATTAAGATAAATTGAAAACTAGACTTTGGTAATAATTATTAATTTAATTAATTAAAACATTAACTTATTATGGTCGGATCCATAAAAGGTTGTGGTTAATTAATTAAATTAATTAATTACTTGGGGTCTAGTTTAAGACAGCATTGTTTAGGTGATGGTCATCATCGTCATCACTTTGTAAAGGATTATTATTATTGTTGTTGGTTTGGGATGGAACCCCAAGATTAAGGTCTAAAGGATTATAACCATTTTCTTCTTCAAATGCATGAGTCTTTTCGAGTAATACTTTCTTTTTCTTGATGAGCATTAGGACTGGGTCCCCCAACATGTTTGATCGAATAGTGTCTATCCATTTATCCAAGTCGTTGTATTTTGCTTTTGTACATTTCAAGATTAAAACCGTTGAATGACCTTGGACTGGTCCATTCTTTGTAATTTTAACCGATTTGATATGATTCAATTCTGGATCTTCAATCATAAATGAATCATTGGAAAGTCTCTTTACTGATAAAGATTCCAATGGAATAATTCCACTTGGTGAATCCTCCTAAAAATAATAATAATAAAAAAAAAGATGAAAAGTTGGATGTAAATACAATAGGTAAATAAGATATTAAATTTAATTTTTTTGCTTACATCAACATCTTGACTATTTTTAAAATAGTATAAACAATTGTTTTTGACAACAAACCAACGTTTATGTTGTCTCTTGCTCTTTGATGATAATTTAAATAACCATCCTTTATAAATCGCATTGTTTGATAGAGTTTCCTTATCCATTTTAATTTCATTGTTGACAATTCTATCATAGATGGAACTGAGATAACCAGATTCAAACTTTTTGTCTTTTCTGAAATCGCAGTTGCGAATAAATGCCTTTTTGTCCATCTTGTTGACAATGTTTGGGTTGTGCGCGTCAGTATTCAACAAGATGATTGAAAATGCTAGAATGTAGGCTGTGTTTGGATCACCAAAAGAGTTTGGATTGTCCCTAGTATACTTGCTTGCAAAACATTCCATGATTTTATCGATTTGTTGGGCCTCTCCTGGTAATCTAAACTTGGTAAGCAGTTCCCTCAGAGCCTCATCAAGATCCTTTCCTACAAAATTGAAATGTTCCATATAATTATATAATATTTCTTTCTTTTCTGGGGAGCTATTCGTAGGTAGGATCAAGTAAAAGAGAGAGAAAGAATTAGTATTGTCAAAAATAGATTATATAAAATCAAGAACAAGAGATAGTTATATGTATAAATAAACCAGCTTAACCAGCAAGATAGGATAGGGAAGATAATTAATAAAAGAAAGAGGAGAAATATATATAAATCCTTTAACCACAATCTACCACTTGATTAAAATAAATTAATTGTGTGTAACCATGATGGGACCAAGTTCAATAGAGAGAGAGAAAAGAAAAGAGGGATACAATAGATAAAAAGGGGTTTCCAGACAAAGAGAGGGTACATACTTTCCACCCAAAAGCTCTCCAATTTTTTTCTTATCAAGACCATCTTCTTGATGTAAGAAATTAATTAGATTACCACTCGGTACAATATTTTGAGCTTTTAAATAATTTAATGCCTATGCCATAATCAAAAAAATAAATAAATAAATAATAATAAATAAATTATAAGAATAGGTAATAATTATATAATTATAAATAATTAAATTATAGCGAAAACAAAAAGGTAATAGAGTTAATATTAATCATTTCAATGATAATATAATAATTAGATAAAAAATTAAATAAATAATAAAGATAGTATAATAGTAATAATATAGGAATAGTAATAATTATAATTTTAGATAATAATATTTTAGATAATAATATAATAAGTAAATTTACTTTATCTGGATCTTTGTTGAATTTTCTTATTGCAATAATGATTGGGTTTTCTGGTAATGCTACACCATATTGTGGTCTTTATACAAAAAAAATATATACAAATTATATGATGATATTATATAATAATAATCGAAGGAGAAGGTCGTTAATAAGAGTTGTACTTTGGGGTTGGTTGGTTTCTATTAATATATATAAGAATTAAATAGTAATAATATATATGGACAAATATAGAAAAAAAAGAAAAAGAAAAAAAAAAAAGAGCCATTT
The DNA here is from genome assembly GCF_000203815.1 of Cavenderia fasciculata. NCBI lineage: Eukaryota > Evosea > Eumycetozoa > Acytosteliales > Cavenderiaceae > Cavenderia > Cavenderia fasciculata. The sequence continues at coordinate 1,417,043 of NW_004457624.1, forward strand.
GACTCTCTTTTTTTTTTTCTTCTTTTTTTTCTTTATGGAGTGTACCTAGCAGTTTGAGTGAGCTTTTCAAGGTCATGAGTATCGTTTACAATGGATTGAATATCCTTTTCTTCAGTTTCTGTGGTATCGGACAATTTGTTTGATCTGGCATTCAACATGTCGGTTATCAATGGATTGATCCAAACGAGGCAAGCAATAGCCCATACAAGAGCAACGACACCAATGCAAGCAATGATGGCGATACTAGATTGCCAGTTTTTAACCAAATCGATATATTGGTACTTGGCCATCAATCCAATAGTAACAGTTCCTATAATAATTAATAATAGTGATAGTACATTCCACCAGTAAAACTATGAGTGATAGAGAGATTAATAAATGTGGACAGAGAAGGGTTGCGGGAAAAAAAAAGAATGGAATAGATTTTTGAAAATCTATTCTATTAGCTGTCGAGTATTTGGGACCTACTATTCTGAGTGCCAAAACCTTGGCTCTTAATAAACCATAAATAGCGACGACAGAGGATAATGCAAGGAGAATTCCATATCCTCCATACATTAACAATGCAATGTGTCTGATTAAAACACCGACGACCAATGGGAAGACGAGTGCGAGTCCAATAGTCATTTGGATAATTGAAATAACGAGGGGTGCATGTATATTGAATTTGGGTCTCATGCTCTTTCTACGAGGTTTGCGTATCTTTTTTACTTTGGTCTTTGGGGATGGCGTGGAAATGGTGCTTGTCGAGGTGGGTGAGAGTTCAATGGGCGATACGGATGGACGTGGGGCTGGATTCTTACTAATATAGAATATGGTTGAGCCTTCGTCGAAATTATTATTGTTTGATGTGCCATGGCTGACAATGACTGGTTGGGTTCGTGGTGGTTGTTGTTTTTGTTGTTGGATTGGTTCGTTTGATGTTGATGATGTCAAGCTTCCGCAAGAGGTGGCACGGGTAGGAGATGAAGAGTCTAAAAGTATATTGTCGCTACTTAAACTTCTTACACTGCTACTGGCAGTTCCATTTGCATTGGAGAGAGATATATCTGGCGAGTCTGTATATGATGAGTTCAATTGGGGAGAAATAGTTCCTAGTGGGTCAGAAATAATTTGTTGATTATTATGTTCTTGTTCTTGTTGTTTTTTTTCCAATGATTTTTGGACATTTATATCGACTATTACATCTGTCGATGGAATAGTTGTGGTTGTTGAAGTTGAGGTTTGAGTTGGGTTTGTAGAATCCATTTTTAAATATTATTATTATTATTATTGTATAGAGTTGTAATTCGTACAAACACAATTAAATAATTAAATTAAATAAACCGGGTTTAAAAAAAGTAGTAGTAGAATTTATAAAAAATAGGAGTTAAACAGTAAAATATTTTTAACCTAAAAGTAAATTAAATATATAAAAATAAATTATATAAATATGGTATTATATCAATAAATAGGAATGAGGTAGGGTAATATATATATAAATATATAAATATATAATCAAGTAAGTAAATTTAAATTATAGGAAAAATTAATTAATTTAGTAAATGATTAATTTATGATTGGTTGCTTATAAATTTAATTATTATAAATATATGGTGATGAATGGAATAAATAGAAGGATGATGAGGGAAATGGGGTGTGGGAAGGATAAGCTGTCATGACATAACGTTGTTAACCTTGCTTGCATTTCCACATCAACATCTGAGTGAAAAGTGTAGTTTGCAATCTGGAAAACTAGTCAAGCACTAAATCTCTTGGCAAATGATGACGATTCCTTGCAGCTACAACTGAACATAAATGGTTTGAGTGTTAGATATTTACCAATGTGTGTGGGTGTTCGTGTTTACCAAATATGTCAATTCAATTCGATTGAATGACCTACTCTGCAGTCTGTCTATGTTGCACAATCAGATTTAAAAGTTGCAAGAGGGTTGTCAAATTTGGTTGTTTCTCTTTATCTTGTTGCGCTTATATTACTGTCTTGTCCATCATCTCCAGTGAATATAAATGAACGATTATTATGTTAATGCCTCTAACAATACAAATGTGTTGTGATGTATTTGATGGGGCATTAATTAAAAAATGCGTTGAACGTAATATGGTGATGATGATGTTGTTGATGTTGATGCTGGTAACACCACTGTATCTTGTTTTATGATTGGTAATCAAACTTTCCTGATCACGGTGGGTAATGGTAATGGTGGTGGTAGTGGTGGTTAGTTATATGTATTAAAGATGAATCGTATTGCTTGCTTGCATAAATTAATTAATTAATATTTAATCCTTGCTTACTCTTTTTTGTTTTGTTTTTGTTTTGTTTGTTTTCTTTACTGTTTTGTTATTTATCTATCTATCTATCTATTTGTACGTATGTTGTATTGTCTCTTCGCACGTCGCAACACTTTGGCTACTTCAATCACCAACAACTGCTGATGATTCAAAAGGGGTTTGACTACTTGATGACTGACTGGACTGTCTGACTGTCTGGCTGTCTGCTAACTACTACTTGGAATAATGATAATAATGATAATAATAATAATAATGTCAATTAGTTATGGTAGTTGTGAGTTGGAAGTACAAGTATTTGAGATGGACATTATAAACAAAAAAGTTTAGCATGTGGACTGGCAGACTTGACTGACTTGACTTGACTGGAGTGTAATAGTAGTAGTGTAGTCGAGGGAGTGGACCGACCGAAACTGCTAACAACAATATGATATCAGCTATATTGTAATATTATATTGTTGTTTCTTGATAACACCACACGCACAACAACAAAAAAAAGGTAAAGAGAGAGGAAGAGAGAGAGAGAGATGGAGGGAGCAATTGTATATGTTGTTAACACAAACACAGAAACAGATTCAATTTAATAAATATTCTTTGTTTTTTTTGGGATTAACAGATGGAAATGAAACAAATAGATGAGACGACAGATAAACAAACAAAAAAGAAACAGAATAAATGTGTGTGTGTAGGTGGTCGTAGTGGTAGAGGATGCTTTTATGATAATACTCTATCTACAATTGTCAACTAAACTCTTCACTTCACTTCACTCATCCTTTCCTTCTTTATCATTCAATCGTCGTTGTTGTTGATGTCGTTCAAAGGGAATGAATAATACACTAGACTATAGTATTCAATGCTGTCTGCCTTCCTTCTTGCTTTGTTTTTTTATGTGTGTCTGCTGTTGCTGTCATATGACCTACCCTTACGCTATAATGAATGAATATCTACCTTTCTAAAAGTCACAAAAGATACTATACTATACTATACTCTTCCTACTATTAGACTAATAGTACGGTTGTTGACCACGATTGACTTGAGTTCTGAAGAATTCTTATAATACCGCTGCGAAGGGTTATAAATATATTTAATTTGGAATTAATAACAATGAGACAAAAAAAAATTGAATTTCGATGGGTTTTTGCTGCTTTTGTGCAAGGTTTCAAAGAGTTGACAAAAACGGGTACAAAGCTTTAAATTGCTTAATTAATATTATCATTCATCTCTTACTCGAGTTTTTGAAAGGGTCGTATTCGATAAAAGAGTAAAGTACGAAAGAGATAAATAGTCAACTATTTATTCAATCAATCAAAGATATGGCAACAATACAAGGAGCATTAGATCTAGTAAAGAAAGCAGTGTCACTTGATAATAGTGGCAAACAACAAGAAGCCATTTCAGTATATGCATTGGCAATAGAACATCTTCGTCAGATATTCGATCGTGGAGGAGTTGATGCCCAAACACGTGAACTCTTGTCCCAGAAAATACAAGAGTACACTAAACGTGTAGACTATCTCAAGAGTTCATTAAACTTGCATGCTCCGACAATGACCTCTTCTCCTCTATCTGCTACTTCTCCTACTTCATCATCATCAGTTGACTCTTTTCCTTCACTTCCACCATTACAATCTTCATCGTCATTTTCATCACCTCCTTCTCGTATGTCAAAAGAGTATGGTAATATATATATATAACAATCATCATTCAAATACTTTTATTAATTAACCTTTCATTTCAAACAAATTTAGTCAATTAATTCAAAATGCATTGAATCATGCCAATATGGGAGTTAAATGTGAATCAGAGAATAGAATAGCAGATGCAGTTGATAATTACCAAAAATCATCTGAATATTTACATGAAGCATCATTACGTATGTATTGTTGGAATCAAAACAAAGAACCATATTCTTTTCTTTTTACTCTTAACACCTTTTTGTTTGTTTGTTTATATATTTATAGTTGAACAATCGATTGAAAATAGATTACAATTTTTACAAAAGAAACAAGAATATCAATCAAGAGCAGAGCAATTAAAGAGTTCTCCATTCTATATATCTCAAACATCCTCCTCCTCCTCCAATACATTTTCATCGGATGTTCCATTCCCACAAGTTGACGATATCGATATGTCAGCATACAACAATATAGAATTATCATCCAATGCCTCAGAGTTTATTGATATGGCGATCAACTATACATCAGAGGCCATCAAAGAAGACGATATTCACAATTTTGGAAAAGCTATCCAACTTTATCTATTATCAATTCAATATTTTCAGGCTGCTCTTCAGTGTATGTAAAAATTGATTAGATTACATTGGATAATTAAATATTAATATATATATTTTTTTTTTAAACAGACGAAACAAATGATAAAATTAGAACATTGATTGGAGAGAAATTAACAAACAATAGAATAAGATCTGAATTTTTAAAGAATAAGATTAATTATCAAGGACAAGCAAGCGATGTTCAAGCTATTCCATTTGCTCTTAAACCTGGTGGTAAATATAAAGATCCAGTTCGTAAGAAAACTGTAATGGAAAAGTTGGTCAAAACAATTAAAGGTCCAAAAAATATTTCAGATCATTGGTTATAAATTATGCAATTAAATTATTCCTTGATTTACCTTTAAACTAATAATAATAATGTATATTGATCTTTGTAAATATATATATATATATATTTTTAATAATAATAAACTTCAAACTCTCTACCCGAAAGTATAAATAATAATACTAGTTATTATTAAAAAAGGTCGAATTTTTTTATTATGAATAATGATTATGATATATATTATTAATATTAAATAGTTGCAATTATTGTTGGCTGTAGTTATAATTTTTGTTTTGTGTGTGTGCTGTTTGGTATTTTTTAGAATCTTTGTTGTTGACCCATCATCATAGGTTGACCCATACCACCCATCATCATAGGTTGGCCCATACCATTACCCATCATTGGTTGGTTCATTCCACCACCCATCATTGGTTGGTTCATTCCGCCACCCATCATTGGTTGGTTCATACCGCCGCCCATCATTGGTTGGTTCATGCCTCCACCCATCATTGGTTGTCCACCCATTGGTCTTTGTTGGTTCATTCCGCCACCTCCCATCATTGGTTGTTGGTTCATTCCACCGCCACCACCCATCATTGGTTGTCCGCCCATACCGCCACCTCCCATATTCATGGGTTGTGGTCTAGTGATGGTGCTACCTGCGCTAGTGATTGGTCCGTTTGTGGATCTAGCTGGCATTGATCTAGTCTTTGAATTGTTTGCATGATTGTTGATGTTATTGTTGCCAATAGCGCCGCCAGTTGGTTGAGCACCACCCTTTCCAAGATTGGACAAATCAAACAATTCCTTCTTGGCCCATGGATCGTTTGGATTGCTTGGACCATTATTGTTTGGAGCCAATTGATTGTTAAAATCACCAGATGGTTGATCAAATGGATTGAAATCCTTGTTTGAAACTGTATTAAAATCTCCAAATTCATCTATAAAAGAAAAAATAATTAATTAGTTTAAAGTGTTGTTGGAGTGAATATTAATATATTATTTTTACCCTTTGCAAATGGATCTCTATTTCCACCTTGTTGTTGTTGGAAACCACCAAATTGGTTGTTGTTGTTTTGACCTCCATATTGTTGTGATTGTTGGCCGAATTGATTAGTATTTGGGAATGGATCTGGATTTGATTGAATGGAAAGTTGGTTGAATGATTGGTTAAATTGTCCAAATTGATTGTTGTTTTGTTGTTGTTGTTGTTGTTGTTGTTGTGGGAAACCACCTCCTCCGTCAGCAAGTGGATCGAATACAATTTGTTTGGGTTGTGGGGTTGGATCTGAAAAATCGATTAATTGTGGACTGTCTCTATGTTGTTGTTGTTGTTGTTGCTGTTGTTGTTGTTGTTGTCTTGGGGCACTACCTCCACTGCCACTGGCAGCACGTGGACGCGATTTTTGTGGAGTGCTTCCCTCATCGTCAAAGTCAAAGTTGTTATTGTTGCTGCTGCTTGTGTTGTTGTTGTTGTTGCTGGTACTGTTACCTCTACCTCTACTGCCAGCTCCGCCGCTCGATGAAGTCTTCTTTTCAATGTAGGGGTCGTATGAACTACCTCTGCTATAGTCGTCGGCGGGACTGTCGTATCGTCCTCCACCACCTCCACCACCATATGAATCTCTGTCGTATGAATCTCTGTTGTTGCTGCTGCCACCACCGCCGTATGGAGAGTCTCTTCCATAGGACGATGACGTTGTAGTTGAGTTGTTCTCGCGTCCATATGGCGAATCGCGTGATGAAGACGAGGTGATCTCACGTCCGTAAATGTCTCTTCCGTCTCTGCTTCCGCCGCCGCTACCGCCGTACGAGTCACGACCACCACCACCGCTGCCACCGTACGAGTCACGGCCGCTACCACCATACGAGTCACGACCACTACCACCATACGAGTCACGGCCACCACCGCCACCACCATAGTTTTCAGAGTCGTAGCCACCGCCACCACCACCAGATCCGTAGCCACCATAGCCACCACCTCCACTAGAACCATAGCCCATTGGATCTCTGCTGTCATTTCCAATTCCAACATATTTGTTTGCATTGGTCTTGGCCTTGTCACGTTCGTCCTTGATTCTATGATCGTCGTGTAAAAGCTCGATCACTTGCTTGGCACGTTCTCTTACACTCAGACCAACGTCCTTTTCGTCTTCTATGTATTGGAACTCGACCAATGTCTTGATCTCCATAGTATGATGACGACAATCACGAATGACTTGAGCCGATCCATTTCTAACTAAATAATCAATCAACAATAATGACTAGATATATATATATTATGACTGATTAGTGTATGTTCTTTATCCAACTATAAGTATTCATTCATTCATTCATATTTACCTTGTATACATGTCTCCAATATTTTCCTGGATCATTGATACGTTTCCAAATGACACCCATAATAATTGGGAAACATTCACTGGGGGAAGGAGTAAAATTTTGGACAAAAAAAAAATGTTAAAAATCATTTTATATGAATATGACCTGTTGAACAACATCACATCACATGTCCTCATATGAGGCAGAGACGGAGGTGTAATATATATGTCGGTCTCCTTTTATACTAAAACTATTACTTACTAGCTGTATGAAGCTCTTGATATCTCTTGCATTTGAGTACCTGTTGGACCCCATTTATCATTTGATGTGGCATCCTTTACTTTTCTTTCAATCTCTGGAGTATTGAGAACTGCGTCCTTACTGTTATATATATGATTGATTGAGGTTAATACAAATAATTGATTTGAATGTTATTATATATCTCTGTCTGTCTGTCTGTCTATCTTACCCCTTCTTGATATAGGTTTTTACAGCATCTATATTGATTGACATGATGATGATGTTGTACTTTTTATACCAATGATAAATATACTATACTATACTACTATACTACTATTACACTCTAATCTTTTTTTTTGTTTGTTTATGATGGTTATGATCTACTCTTTCCTTTTCCTTTTCTGGTTTGATTAAATAAATATTAAATATGTATGTTTAATCGATCAATCAATCACCAGATATGTATAAATATTACAATGGTAGAGTTGTTGTTGTTGTTGTTTGTTGTTTGTTTGTTTCTTTGTGGTGTCAAAATAATATAAATTTATATATATTGCTGTTTGTGTATTGAATTCACTATCCTCATTGGGGAGCTGGAGAGTTCAAAATTTTTATTTTTCAATTTATTTTCTTTGTTTTGTTTGTTTGGTTGAACGAAACGAGACTGAGATTGTGCAACGCGCCTTCCTACGACCACTCCTCTCCACTGTCGACGACGATTGTGTTATTACTTGTTACTTAATCTATTTTAAATTTATCATCGACTAAGAGAAGATTAGATTAGATTAGATATTAAATAACTTTCTTTCAGTCAGATCATCATTATCATCATCTTTCAACAACACTACATATATACATACATACATAAAATACTAAAGAAATGGATGAAGGTACAAGACTCTATCATATTCGTAAGACTATCTTACAAATGTTGTCCGACCGAGGCTACATGATTACAAATAGCGAGTTGGAACTCACCAAAGAAGATTTTAAGAAAGACTTCACTGCGTACCTATCATAACAAACACATAGAGTAGTAGAACTACTATCTTATTAGATAGAGGGAGATAGATAGATAGATAGTTCTACTACTATAGAGAGAGAGATAGAGAGTTATGTATACATACTAACTCATTCATTTTTTTGTAATTGTTTGTTTGTTTGCGTTTATGTAGACATAACAACTCTAGAGAACACTTAAATTCAAGTTATAATAAAAAGGATGATGCAGCAGATAGAATATTTACATTTTTCCCGGCAGATGTAAAGGTTGGTGTTACACCAATCAGAAAGTTTGTCGATCAGATGAAAGGCCCACACGGCGGTAACCGTGCCATCATCATTGTGCAATCAAACTTGACAGCATTTGCCAAACAAGCATTGTCAGAGTTCTCACAGGCTAAAAAGATCGTTCTCGAGCAATTCAACGAAGCCGAGCTCCTTGTCAACATCACTCATCACCAACTTGTACCAAAGCATATACTCTTAACCAAAGAAGAAAAGAAAGAACTTCTCACCAGATACAAAATGAAAGAAACTCAATTGCCACGTGTTCAAATGAATGATCCCGTTGCAAGATACTTTGGTTTGGCTAGAGGTGATGTAGTAAAGATTATTAGACCTTCTGAAACTGCTGGTAGATATATTACTTATAGGTAATGTACTTTAATAATAATAATAATAGGTTAGGATCATTTTTATTAATGTTTATTTAATTAATTAAATTATAGATTGGTAGTTTAAGAGAAAGAAAAAGAAAAAGAAAAAAAAAGGATCAACAAATTGGGAGGAATATTTAAAAAGAAAGAAAGAAGGAAATCAATAAACTTTCCAAACTAGTTTGTTAACAATCAACAATAGTCAAACACAAAAGATCATCAGACCATATATTCATTAATTTTCAATGGATGGACTGGATTGGATGGATGGATAAAAGTTTGAATCACCGATCGGATTGATGGGATTGATTGGATTGATGGGATTTTAGAATGCACAATACACCGAGATTTTCAAAATCTAATCTTGGTATTAACATCCATCCATCAATCCATCCATCCAATCCATACCACCATCCATATTGATGTTGAGCAATTAGGTTATACTAATTATACATTGTACCATATTCAACCAACTCATTTTTCCATGTTTGGACATTCTTATTTTCAACCGTTGAAATCAAAACAATCAATTTAAAAAAAATAATGTTTCCACAAACACACAACCCATCAAACACATTTAAACTAATTCGCCCGCTCTCACTTATCGATGGAAACACATCCTTGGGGAGAGAGGAAGGAAACAGATCCTATCACGTTGCATCACCCACTTTTTGATCTCACAAGCAAGCACACTCCTCCCACCCACTCACCACTACCACCATTGCCATCATCGCGATAAGAAAATGTGTGGCAGATAACACACATAGGGGATTAAAATTTTTTGGATGGATGATGGAGTTATTATTGTTGCTGTTGATGATGATGATGATGATCGTTGTCAGATGAGAGCAGGGAAAGGAAAGGAGAGGAGAGACGCAAGATGAGTAGGTGGAGTAGGAGGAGAGGAGTGCGACCGATGCAAACAAACTTGTTATGATCACCTGCGCGCATGCATCATCAAAACTTTGATACTAACCAACAACAACAACAACAATAAATCTTCCTTTGCATCCACCGTTACCGTTCACAACAACAAAAATTGACACTCAATAATAGTCAGTTGTTGTTGTTTATTTAATATTTAATATCTTTTTAATTTAATTCAAGCAATAATATAGACACAAGTTGTACAACAACTTTATCCACTCCTTCCGTATTCACACCACCACACCCACCCGTCGACGAATAATAATATTAAAGAGGAGAGGAGAGAGAGATATTCGAGTCAGTCTATAAATTAACGTTCGGGTCTATGTTTAGCAGAACACTGACAACCATCCATCAAACAAACGGGCCGCCCCAACCAATCATTTAATCACCAACGAAAAGAGAGCTTACACAAACAAACAAACAAACTCCCATCCCATCTCGCTCACTCACTTGTTTTATTGTAAACATCGCTATTGGTTCACACCATTCCCTTAAAAAAAACTTTTTATTACAACTTGTCCCCAAATCAATCAACCACGAAACTTTCTCCGCAGTAAGGCATTCGTGTGTATCGTGTAATCAAGAATCATAGTCATAGTCATAGTTATATAGTTATATAGTCTATTGGATCCAGGGACAGAGAGATAAGTTCAAACTCACCATCACACTCACGCGATTGATAGATCAGTTGACTCCCTTTTTGTTTGTTTGTTTGTTTAACTCAGCTGTGTACATGTACGCCATCAACATCAACAACAACAACAACAACAAAGTAAAACGAATCATTATTTGTAAATAGTAATATCAGTAGCACAAGTAGACAGATAATAGAGGACATGATTGATATAATGTTAAACGCAAGTTGTAGTAGTACAAGTAGTTCATTGGAGAACTCACCTCGGTATACGTCTAGGCTTTGGCGTCTCGAAGATGGTAAGAGTTCAGAGTTGGACAAGTCTGATGATTCAATCGGTATCGATGCCGTCATTGAAAATCCAGAGGAATGTGTATTATGGTATTTCACTTATTTCTTGGGAAAGAGTATGTACTCGACTATACTATACTATACTATAATATAGTAGTATTGAACCGATTGATTGATTGATTGGACCATTTATTGACTCTACTTTATTTATTTAATTTTGTTTAGAACATTCCAATTTTTTAGGAACAGCTGAAACTATTGACAAAGTGTCTGGAGTTGGAACTGGAGTATTAGAAGTGTTTGGAGCATCTGTATTAAAGGAACATACTGAAAATGGTGATTATTCCTACAAGATTATTGTATTTACAACTACTGGTATCGAAAGACAAATGTTCCATGCAAGACCCAAACATACATTATCTCCATCGGAATTGATAAAAAAGACAGCACCTCATCTCATCATTAAAAAGGTAAAAGAGATTGAAACACCTGGACTACTTCAAGACTTTAAACAATTGGAATCCACTCAAACCGAACTATCATACAAATTTGGTATACTCTTGGCAAAACCCGGTCAGAATCACGAAGATCAATTCTATGACAATTGTATAGGTAGTGAAAGATATCACGAATTTTTAAAGAATCTTGGTGATACTATACCATTAAATGGTTTTAAAGGTTTTCGTGGTGGTTTAGATGTTATTAGTATGTATATATAATACATACATATAAATATATACATATAATATACCTATATATGTATATTGACACACGATTATTTATTTATTTATTTATTTATTTAGATGATACAACAGGAAAAGAATCAATTTTTACAACATGGAATGATTATCAAATTATGTTTCACGTATCAACCATGTTACCATATATGCAAGTTTATAGTTCACAACATCAACAACAACAAAGACATCTCGAACCAACACCATTAAATGGTAATAGTTCACAACAACAACAACAAAGACATCTCGAACCAACACCATTAAATGGTAATAGTACTATGGTACAATGTCAATTGGATAGAAAAAGACATCTTGGAAATGATATTGTTATGATTATATTTTATGATGCTGAAACTGATGACGATGTCATTTCTTGGGATCCATCATCTGTAAATTCAAAATTTAATCGTATGTCGCACGCACACAATCCCAAGATAATAATATATACATAGAGTAGCTACTTTACAGTCAGTACTAATTAATTTGATTTGATTTGATTTGTTAGATATTTTTGCAATGGTAAAACCACAAGGAGATGATGGATATAAAGTAGAATTTATAATTAAAAATACAATTGCAACGTTTGGACCAAAAGTACCAAACCCTAGTTATTTCCAAAAAGGTGATTCTTTTAAAAACTTTTTATTGGCCAAACTAATCAACGGACAAAGAGCGGCCCTACAATCATCTTCATTTTCAAAAATCATTCAAAGAACCTTCCAAGGTCAACTACAAAACATCTATGACAAATACAATCAATCCTCTATCATCCCAAGAAGAAGATCGGCATCTGGTAACAATATTATGATTGGCAAGGAATTAAAAGAAAAAGAATACGTTAAAAATCCTCTAAGTTCAACTCTTAAAAATATGTTATCAAGACCTGCTGTATGTTCAAATAATACCAATATTATATGTATATATATATATATATTAACATATATATTTATTTATTTATTTATTTAGATATTTGAAACAGAAATATTACTTCGAAATTATAATGATAGTATTAATTGTTTGGATGTTGTTGAATCTGAAGATTCAATTTGTATATTAGTATTTGCAACAAATGAGGCCATATTTATTTTTAAAACAAATAGTAATTCACAAGGTATGACTATAGAATATATACATCAAAGCAAATGAATGAATGAATCTAATACATATGTATTATTTTTAGAACCTCCAACTTATCAAAAAGTAATGTCAATCAAGGATGTATCAAAATTAACATTTATAAAACAATTAAATGTTTTGATTGCATTGACACCAAAGGGTATCCATGTGTATGATATGATTGGTGTTATGACATATTATCGTCACCGTGTCGATCAGCGTCTCCCGGATCGTAGCTCGGATGAGCCGTCAGCAAAGAGATTGAGCGATACCAAGGGATGTACAGAGTATGCATACACCAAAAACGACGATGACAGTGGAATCACATTACTGTATGTGGCCGTACGCAAGACCATCTACCAGTTTGAATGGTGTCGTAACCAATTTGTCAAAAACAAAGAGTTGGTGATGAGTATACCGAGTGATCAAATCATCAAAACTATGTGTAGTGTCGGCCCGGGTATGGTGTGTGTCGGAGTGTCATCTCAATTTTTATTGGTCGATATGTTTACAGGCATGGTTAAAGACCTCTATCGAAAGGTGGATTCTGAGCCTGTCATGGCACTCTGCACGTCTGCTCAAGAGGTGTTGCTGTGTTTCAACAACATTGGGTTCTTTGTCAACGAGCGTGGTACGCGAACCCGTACCTATGACTTGAAATGGGGTAGTATTCCATCAAGTCTATTGCTACTACCCAATTATATTGTTGCTATATCAGGTGCTTTAATTGAAATTAGAACACTGATCAATGGTAATATAATTCAATCAATTCCAACTTCCTCTCTAAACACCTCCTCCTCTTCAAATGTAAATATGATTATTAACAACAACGCACCAATTACTCTACTCAATGGAAGTGGTGGATTTGAAAAAGATAATGTTGTCAACTTGGGTAATAGTAATGGTAGTACACCAAATAGCAGTCCATCACCTATACTACAATGGATGGCATCTAAAGAAGGTAGTATTACTAGTACCAGTACCAGTACTAGTATGACTACCATGTCAGCGTCAATGCCAATTATCCCAACCATTACTCTCCTCCCTCCTCCTTTTGCGTCGCCATCAACCCTTCCAACCTTTTCTTCACACAACTCGTTTAATACGTTTAACGGGATGGCATACTCGGACAGTAGTGGAAATATTTATGTAGCATCGTCATCCAAGGGATCATGTATTATTAGATTAAAAGCATCACAATCTTCTTCCCTTATCCTCTCACCTCCTTCATCTCCTTCTGTTCAATATCTAAAAGATACCAAGGGAATTCTCAGTATATCAACAATTGATAGATTATAAATTAAACAAATAACAAACAAACAAATAACAATAAATAATCCCACAATATGAATATTCTCTACTCCTACTACTATAATTATAATTCTATTATCTTTGTATCTAATTATTATTATTATTTTATTATTCTATTTCTATTATTCTATTAATATTAATATTATTAAATTAATTATTCATCAGGATTATTTCCTTGACCACCTTGAATTGGTGGAGTTGTTGGTGGTGAGTTGGTATCTGGTAAAGTACTACTATTAAATTTAGAAAATACATAAAAAGTTAATATACAAATAATTGCCACGATAATATAAAATGTTTTTTGATTTTCTTGTTTAAATCTAAATAAAGAAATAATATTAAGTTAAATATTAATATCTATATTCTTTGTCTTTGTCTTTATCTTTCTCTCTTTGTCTTTTGATTTAGTTACCTCATTAAACTTTGTAATGGTAATATTTTTTTGTTATATTTATCCTCTTCTTCATCTTGGAGATTATTTTCACCCATGTTTATGATGGCTTCTGTTGATTGTTGTTGTTGCTGTTGTTGAGGTTTACGTATAGCCAATCCGTATGGATTGTTGTTAAGATGTGATAATGGAGGTGTTTCCTCTAATAATGAATTATTGATAGATGTTGTTGAGGAGGTTGGAGATGTATAGTAATCATTGTGACCATTGATTCCATTGGTCAATGACTGTTTTGCGTTAATATTATGTGGTGATGATCCATCACTACTTCCAGTTGGTGACAATATTGATGATGCCAATGCAGGTCCATTTGTATATTTCCCGCCACCTCCACCACCACCTGATATATTTAATATAGAGTCTGCCCATGATGACAACATAAATGCCTTTCTAATGCTTTGTGATAATGGATCAACTTTATCTGATGGTGGTAATATTGGTTTCTTACAACTTGGACAAGAGTATCCTGCCAAAGCTGTTGTTTGTGGTAATGTACTTGCATAAACATCTATACATTCTGGATGAAATAAATCTAAATAATATCAAATATCAAGATAGATATTAGCATCATCCTTGTTGCTCTTTGTTGTTCTTTGTTGTTGTTCTTTAGATTTAAGATTTACCATAACATAATAAACGTATTGAATTGTCACTTGTTACTTCTCCTTTACAAATTCCACATACGCTCTCTTCAAATTCACTGTCTGTTAACCAATTTACATATGATCCTATATGACACTTTTTTGTGAATGTAGATGATGTAATTAGAATGAGAGAATACAATCACTAATCATATCGTGGTGATATGTGATTGATACATACGACAGGATGATCAGGTACTACACAAGTCTCACAAATAAACTTCTTGTGTTGATAACAAAAATCCTCTGATCTCTTTTTACATTTACAGATACCCATATCTCTCTTTTCTCTCTCTCTCTTCTATTTGTTTGTATTATTAATATCTTTGACACATTGAAGAGGTGGTGAGCATTCATTTCATTTCATTCTGAGGGTGTGGACTTCAACAAAAATTTTAATTTTACATCATGACTCACTCCAACAACCTTATTCAGTAGTAGTATACTCATCACAGATTTATTAATATAACATGACACAATGGGGTAAAGTTAACTTAAGTCATGACAAGTGATTTGACTCATGAGTGAAAAGAAAGTCGCAGGGGTAGGCAAGTAATATAAAAAGAAATTAACTAGTTATCATATAGAGAGAAAGCGAATGAGCGATTGGCATATTCGGGTGACCATAGATAGAGTTTGGATATGCTTATAATCAAGATTGTTATATTAAATGTTTGCGCGTGCGGGTTGGAGAAGCCATTCTTCTGTTCTTCCTCCTCAGACCAAAAACAAAAAAAAGAATTAAAATCGATTATTTTTGACAAACACACGAACGAAACAATCCTTTTTTTTATTACCTTTTTCCTCTTTAATTTTGTTTTGTCTTTTTAAAAACAAACATAGATAATTGTATTACCAAAAACCCTATAAATTTATATATATCAACAGCATTAATCACATCATATCATATATCATGGATACCCAACAACAACAAGAACAAGGTGAACAATTCACATGTATCTCTTGCAGAGTATTATTCGATACAGTCGAAGATCAAAGAGTACATTACAAGTCTGAATTACATAGATTCAACTTAAAGAGAAAGGTATTGGATTTACCACCAGTAACCTATGAAACCTTCCTTGCAAAGGTTGAAGCTGCCAAAAAGGAAGAAGAAAAGGCTGCCACTGCCGAACCAACCAAGTTTGAATGTAGATTCTGCAAGTATGTAGCAATAACACAGGAAGGTTGTACAACCCTCTCTCTCTATCAAGTTTATTAATCACACATTCAATCTATCTTTTATTATTACACTTTTAAAGTAAATCATTCTCATCAGAGGGACCATACAAACAACATATTGATTCAAAGAAACACAAGGATATTGTAGCATCAGGTGCCACTGAAAAGAAGGTTAGAGTAAAGAAACCAATGACCGATGAAGAAAAGGAAAAGATTGCCAATGAAACTGTATGTCTAAAGGACCTATCAAACAAACTATAAATATATTAACAAATGTGATTACCCTATCTATACTTTTATAGCAAGAAGAATATGAAGCCAAGATTGCAGAAAAGATCAAGAATACACCAAAACTCCCAATTGAGCATTGTTTATTCTGTACAAAGGTTTGCAAGAGTCTTGATAACAATGTAAAGCATATGGCAAAGGTACATAGTTTCTTTATTCCAGATATCGAATACTTGGTCGATCTCGAAGGTTTAATTAGATTCTGCAGTGATAAGATCAATGTTGGTAATATCTGTTTATATTGCAACGGTAGAGGACGTAAAATACATACTTTGGAAGCCGTTCAACAACACATGGTCGACCTCAGTCATTGCAAGATGAATTATGAAACCGAAGAAGACAGTGAAGAATATTTGGAATATTATGATTTCTCTAAATCTTATGCTGATCCTTCCAATCCCGATGAAGAAATTAATCAAGAGTATGTTAATAATAATATTAATATTAATAATATTATATTTGTTTTATTTATTCCTTTTATATTAATCATTTATTTATTTATTTACTTTTAGTAACATTAAGAATAAGATTATTGTTTCTGATCATGAATTGGTATTACCAGACGGAACCACTATTGGACATCGTGACTATGCTAAATACTACAAACAAAGATACACTACACCAGACAAGAGACAAGAAGCCATCCACAGCGTCATTCGTAGATACAAGGCTCTTGGATGGACCGACGAACCAAAGAATAATTTCTCTGAAATGTACAAGCAGGATATGAACCGTAAGAGAATTTTGGATTTGAAGATTGGTATCAAAAAGAACAACCAAAGACATTTTACCTTACAACTTCTCATCCAATAAACTTATTATTATTACTTTCATTCATAAATATTAAATAATCATAATAATACTATATCTCAATAATTAACCAGATGAAATAGAGGGATAGCGCGTTATAATAATAATAGATACAGGTTATTAATTTTATATCTATCCACATTTAAAAATGGATGGAAGGATGAGAGAAAAATGGAACGGAATGATTTTGATTCGAGAAGAGGAAGGATGAATAAGAAGAGGATAAGATAAATAAGAGTATATCTATATCTATCAACAAACCAATGTTGTCAGTGTAGCAAGTGGGAGTATATGGTCGTGATTTCTTTTAATTACATGTATGTTGTTGGGTTGAGTAGAGTTGAGTTGGTCCAACATTGGTTCTTTAAGTATATATAGTTGTGATTATTGTTTCGTTTTCTCGTTGTATTGCTTCATTGTCCAAGCTTTGATATTGACAGCATGAATCTGCTTCATTAAATCACCCATAGTTTCATTTACCATACGATGTCTTTGTAAGAGTGCAACACCATCAAATACATCTGATCCAATGATGATATCAAACTTTGCTCCACATCCACCTGAAACATCTTCTACTTTCTAATTATCATCAGAGGGATAGACAAAGTTATAAGTTAGTATAATGTTATTAGACTTTTGTGTAAAACGATCAAGATAACCTACAATAGTAGCATCGGCATAAGTAGCACGAAGTTTATCTTCAATTTGTTGAGTTGTTACAACCATAATTCTATTTATCTATTATCTATATATATGTACACGAATGTATGATTTATGATGGTTCTCTACAATATTGTTATCCACAATTGATCATTAGATCTGATCCAATATTGAAAAAAAAAAAAGTTAATTAATTAATTTAAAGATTAAATTGGTAATTGGAACGCAGTGGAATCTTTCGAATCGATTGGGAACAGTACGTATTACGTATGTATATTTACAGGTTTATTATTTTCTATTTTTTTAAAGTATTGATAAATTTAATCATATCGGGACGATCGAAATCATTTATCAATAGATTTTCATAGTCTCTAGGTTGCAGTGAGCATATGTGTGTTTTGATGTAATCAGAGTCTAGTCTAGTTTCGATGAGTTGTTTTAGTAAATCTACACGACCGTTGATGACGAGTTGGAGTACTGCGTTTTCAATGGTCCATCCTTCGAGTCTATGCTCCAAACAATAATAAAAAACAGATGGATGTATGTTCTTTGTCCAGACTGATGGCCTGTAACATGTACTATTACTACTACTGTCTTGGGCATTCTGGAATTGAGATTCAATATGTTTAACCAATTCCAATCTTCCATATTGTGATGCAACATTTAGAATGATACGAACATTTTCATTGTTGAGTGTTGGTACTACCAAATCAAATAGCTCAATTGATCCCTTTCGACCAATCTTTTCAATACCACTTGAAGGTGCAATATCGATACGAGAGATTGCACTTTCTATGACATATCGAACCATACCAGGTTCATCGCAAAGGTGTAGGTTGATTCTAGTGTTTTGGTATAGTTGTAATAATCGGTCTATCAAATCAGTATTGTGAGATGTCATGGCTGCTCGAAGTAGTTTTTGGAATATCTGTACTTGGTCTTGGTCAGTGGTACTCTCGGTCGGCTTGACCACCCCAATACCATACAATATTTTAAGTAGGTTTAGTTGATCCTTGTGCGAGTATCTATGAGCTGCCATAATATGTTCAACGTGCGTAGTCACTGAAAATGGATGTGCAAAGTATGCCGACGAGATGATATACTCTATTGTACGACCAACAGGTTTGACATCGATAGGACTATGTGGTGTCCCTCTAAGATGAGGATTAACCATCGACGATACAGACGCCAACCATCCAAGTCTCTGCAACCACTTTTTGATTTCATCTTCCAACAAGACACCCAAGCTATTCCTCGGATTCGAGACCGTTCGGTCGATAAATAGATTTAAAGGCGATCGATTCAACGATCTGACGACAATGTGATTAAACTCGTTTCGAGCGGGTAGACCAAACACCTGAAGTGCAAGGTCGAGGTCTTCTTGCTCACCAAACTCCGCCAACATTGGGAAGAATATTTGGTCGACCAAACTGGTCGGATGTGACGCTGTCAAACTCTGGAGGATGCAGACGACACGTTTGGTGTGTCCCACATTCCTCAACTCTTCTTTAGCAGTCGCCATCATTCTTCTTTTCATATGTCCAAGCATTTGTGGTGCCAAAGACTGATGGAAATAATTTATACATAAAATATCCAACTCCATCTGTAGAATATTGAGCATTGTCGTTCCAATCAACTCGCTATTTGTATTGTGTGTGAGATGGTTGGAGAGGTTACTCTCACTTCCACCACCACTACCAAAGTATGATATTGATATGTAATTCTTGTCTGATAAAAGGATACTTCGATAACTAACCTCTAGGTCACGAGGTTCCGGTCGACTGAATATTATACTTTCCATGTTGACATATTTATTGTGCGCATCTGTTGAATCGAATGTTATAAATGGTGACTTTGATTTGGACAGTAGGTTTACCGTCGATTGGTATACCAAGTCTAGATAATATTTTGGGTGTTCTCGACCAACCCACGCTGGAGGACGGTCTATTAATAAATCCCTTATAAACGCCAATCGATGTCCTTGTTTGAGCCGACTTAGCTCTTCCAAAAAGTAGAACCATCCTTCGACCGACGTAGGTTTCTTTGCAAACAATACCTCTCCAAATCGTATCCTATAAGCCAACTCCTTGTTTGAAAGATCGTTTTGTTGTGATTGACGTAGTCCTCTGTTGATGGTTGTGTCAGTGTTGAGACTGATCGATGGGAATCGAGCAGCAACCCAAATTTTGACTGCATGTGATCCAGATTTTAGAATACCTTTAATCAATTGTGATTGTGCATTTTTAATGTCAGAGATGGTGGTGAGATTCTCTTGATCAAACATCTGTACATTGTTATTGTAGAGGTGGTCGAGGACATGGATATGAGATTTAGAGACTGCACCAGCAAAGCAATTGGCCGTTGACAGTTTAACGGGATTGGTTTGTGCAAGTAGCAATGATATGATGTCAATGTTGCCTTGCGAGCAGGCATATTTTAGTAGCTTGTCACTGGTATAAAGGTCTTGATACCGAGTGTAGAGCAATTTAAATGTTTCAAAGTCACCAATCAATTTGGTGGCTCTAACAATATCCCGTTGGGCAACCACCAAGTGTCTATTTGTTTTCAATTTGTCTTTGAGTAGTGCATAGTATTTGTTGTCCAGTATATCTCGTAAATAGATCCAGTCACTATACAAATGTTTGTTTAATCCATGTCTAATATTCAATAAATGATTCCTTAGTTGATCTTGTTGTTCAAATGCATCATTATTATTATAACCACTACTACTACTATGTTGTTGTTGTTGTTGTTGTTGTTGTTGCTCTGACAGCAGAGAATGATTCCTTTTCTCTAGAATGTTATTAAAGTTAAAGTTTCTATTGCTCCAACTAAAGATCGATCTGATTAAATAGGTGTTTGTCAGAACTGCTTTAATAACTTTAAATTTATGTTGTTCTATTACTAAACTACTACTACTACTACTATTATGATTATTAATCATTGGTATTTGATTATTATTGTCTCTTTTCAAAAAAAAAGATATAGTGCTCATATTCTTTCAAATGCCTGATTAGATGGTTACTAAAAAATTTCGACTTTCCATTTTTGGAATAAAAATAGAATGGATGTCATGCAGAGTTTTAATTATTTATTTGGTTTGTGTAAAATTTCTTTGGTAAAAGATTATTTTCCTAGAGTTGTTGGCATTTTATAGATATATTTTTTTGTTTGGAAAGGAAAGAAGGATGGGAAATGATATCAAAACTCTCTTTGTTAAATACCCTCATTTAAACAAAAAAATAACTATGGTTGTTCTTAAATTTGGTGGTATTGCAGTTTGATATTTCAGATGCTAGATAAAGACAAAACTTCAGCAACCAGAGGATCTTGAAAATTAATCTTTTCTGGGTCATCAGAGATGTTGGTGTCTGACATTTCATCATCATCATTTTTTATATATCCTGTCCTCTCACACCAGAAGAACATTTCTTTATTTTGTTCGTAGAACTTTTTACATTAAATTTATTTGTTGATCAAGTTATAAACATGTCACAAGAAGAATTGATCAAGTTATTAAAAGATAAACACGGTTTCGATAATAACAACCACATATTCAATACATTCTGAAAAATGACATTCTTCCCTCCTACATCACAACCCATAACAATTTAGAACTTTTCAATAATGGTTTTGGTTTTAGTTTAGGTGTCATTCATACTTTAAAAAGTGCATATCCCGATCAAAATAAACAAATACAACAACAACGTAAGTCAAAGTACCGCATTTTATTTATGTTTACTAATCATCTTCTATTTATATTAGAAAATTATTTAAAAGTTACTAATTATGAAGAAATACAATTACTTGAGGCCTATAGAAGATCAAAATACCAGAGAAATGATTCAGGCCCTCCTCCTATGAACTTTGCCCCACCTCAGTCTGTCTATTTAAATGTTTGTGTTAAAAAAACTATATATATTTCTGATTAACTAATATTTGTTTCCAATTCAAGCGACCAATTTACCACAACTTCTCTAGAGGTTTTTCAAACAATTTCAATACTTTGCCCGAGGAGGGAACCACTATCCTTGGGCTATCAGCCTTATCAATTCATTAACCCTCCCCCAATCAGTGCCTCATATTACCACTCATTCAACACGCAAACAACCATCCAACCAATTTCGCCAATACAATTATTTTTTCAACACAATGGAAAACTAACCCCACCACCAACCCAATCCTTTACACTCATCCCACCCATTCCCTCAAATGTTCCTAGAAGATATTTTGACACACTGCCAAGAGGGTGCAAAAGTGAGAACCATTGGTTTAAAAGTCTGCAAGAGATGTACACAAGGTGCTCAGAATGCAAAGTACAGGAATCCCCTGGGTTTTACCACTCAACCTTCAAAACGGATCATCACAGACAACAAACTAACAGCTTCTAAAGCAACCGATTATTATTATGACAGAATGTTGACACATGATTTATCACCAGGGGTTGTTATTTTTGTTGCAAGTGCTTTCTCAAAAAATAAGGCAAAAAGAATATTGTTCGATGACCTTTCTCCCTTCTCCAACCACATGGTCTTTTTTGTTGGATCCATCTACGCAAGAAAGAGCGATTCTTCTATCCAACATCATTTCGTTTTGGTTCCTCCTCCTAGATCTTCTCACCTCAATCACTTCCAAAAATACTTTGAACCTGTACCTCCCAATTTTCCACTTTTTTATTTCAAAAACAATATCCTCTATACATTGTCCTACCCAAAGCATTAGGTAAATGTTGCACTTGTGCAAGATGTTGATATTTACAATGGCAAATGGGACGAGGTAACATGGGGTTTGCCTTCAAAGGCTAACAATTATCAAAAATAGGTCATCAATAAAACAATTTTATTACTAGGAATGAGGTTGGGTTTAAAAATGACGACCGACCATGAGTACTACTATAACTTATTATTTTTTGTGATAGTTTACTGTTGGGCAGCTGTGAAAGTTATTGAAATAAATAAAGATTATTATTATAGGGTTATTAGAGTGAAGAGGTGACACTTAGGGCAATGCAGAATTGACCGAGCCAGTAGGTGATCATTCCGAGGTCACCACTACCCAATAGTCGACGGATGGTGGACACTTGGTTGTTCTTGAGCCCGTTGATGGCACGAATGAGGATCATAATGTCAGAGAGGAAAAAGAGGACGGCTCCAAATGCACCACATAGTGCGTAGAGTGTGGATGGTTTGAACATTGATGATCCAAATAGACCAGATTCGACAACTGTAGATGCAGTGGCAGTGGCAGTGGCGGCAGCAGCAGCAGCGACTGGATGTGCATGATCCAACAAACTCCAAGCTTCAAACGTCTCGAGAACATTGGAGAGAGCCTTGACAGAGGCAGTGTAGCACATTGTGACAATGACAGCGATGTAAAAGAACAGTGCTACAATGACAGCCTTGGGAGTGTTGGCGATAAAGAGTGGGGTGATCTTGGTGACAAAGACATAGACGAAAAAGATATTGACCGTCACCAAAAAGACGACAATGAGTGGTGTAAAAAAGTTGGAGAGGCTTTCAGTCTCGGCGGTAAAGGCCAAGATAAACGAGAGATGGGCTGTGAGGAAAAAGAGAATACCGTGAACAAAATAGCGGTCAAAGATGAGACAGAGGTCACCAATGGCCGATAAAAAGAGACCGACCGACACGTAGATGGCATAGGACGACGGGTTGTGTGGCACGATGAAATGGTACATGGAGTTTACAAAATCGCCAATATCCGCCCTGCCATGGTTGACCGAGCACCACAGCAACACGACATATCCCAGAATGAGAACGGGGAATGGTTTGATGAGATGGAATTTAAGGTTTTGTTTTCTTCGTGCAGCCAAGTATCCAACCGCCGTCAATGTAAACAGCGTGTACATGAGTTTCCACCATAGATCTTTGTGACTATTCAACTCTTCGTTTGTATGTTCATGATATTGTTGAATCATTTCAACTTTTAATATTTCTGGTTCTTCTTGTGATAGTATATTCATTTTTTTTTTAAAATTTATATTTCCAAAAAAGGATTGATATTTTTCTATTGTTTTAAATTAACTTATTATTATTATTATTACTTATTGCTGTTTGTTTGTTTGTTTGTATGTTTTGTTTTTTTTTCTACAAATAAATAAATAAATTAATTAATTAAAATTGAATTGAATTGCAAAAAAAGGCAGAGGAAGGGAATGAATGAGGTTGGATTGTAATTATTATATTTTGTGATTGTTGGAAGGTTGTTTTGTTTTTGAGAAAACTGGTTGGGGATTCTATAGTGATGATTATCGTAATTAATTATTCTGTCCAACCAATCCAATCTGACAATAATACAAAGATAACGACGCAATCTATCTATCTATCTATCTCTATCTATTATTATTATTATTAACTAACAAACTATAGTCGGTTAGGGGTTAAATAAACAAAACTATACCTGTCTCTGTTTTACAATCTATCTTGAATCTTGACTTAATTAAATATTAAATAAATAAATAAAAATGGTTATAATTATTACTATTACTACTATAGATTGTTGTTGTATGTTGTTAAATTTATTGTTAACTATTGTTGTTGTTGTTGTTGTTGTTGTTGTTGTTGTTGTTGTTGTTGTTGTGTTTTACTCTACTGCGGTAATGTGGTTGTGTTTTTTTATTCTATTCCAATCGCAAACCCATACTCTCCTCTCTTCTTGTTTTTGTCGTGTTATTGAACACGGGTGTAAGGTGTGAAAAAGAAGGGGGGGGTGGGTGGGGTGTACTGTTTAAAACAGTGGTTTAAATAACCTTATTATTAATCTTACCTTTGTTATTATTATTTGTATTTCTTTGGACTGTGTGTATGTACTATGATAGAATAGATTTGTTATTAGCGTTGTTCTTCTTAATATTATTACGAAACACTTGTTATGATTACTCGTAGCTCTCCTGTCTGCCTATTGTTCAAAGGTAATCAAACCAGGCCACAGTAGAATAGTTTTTACCATTTCGGGACCGAAGGATCTTTCAATTAATTAAAAAAAATGATAAATTTTATGTAACGCTTGTTTTGGGATACAAAAAAGCCCCCTAATTCATGTCCTCGGTGTGAGTTTGGAGGCATAAAATCGGCAATGAGAAAAATAAATATCTTGTCCCTAAAAAAAGAAAAGGTAATTATTTGGTGTACAAAAGGGTATTAAGTGTATTAAACTTTAGACACTGTTTTATTTTTTTTTTGAAAAGGGGATGGTGGGAGAACAAAAATATACAATGATTATAAACAATAGATTAGAAGATGAGATGGGTTGGAAATGGATAAACGCGGGATGGACGGTAGAGTATGGTCATGAATGATGCAATCAGGAGTGTTTTAGAGAGGATGGCCTTTTTTTTTGTTTTTTTTTGGTAAACTATAATATTACTACTTTTCTTCTTCTTAGGAAGTTTTTGAACTTCTTAATCTTGCACTTGAACGTTCTTTGATTTGATCGACACAAGAGAAATCGGAACTGATCCATTGGTTGAGATCCAAGTAGTTCTTCCACGAGTTGGAGATGTGTGGTTGAAGAGCAAGAGCCATTTCCTGGATGGCGGCTTCGAGACGTTGGTGATAACTACTGTCACTGTTGAGACTGCGAATATAGTTGAGAAGAGTGTCGAGGTCACCACAACGCTGTCTCTTTTCCTCGGGCGTCTTGAATGGACGGTCGAGCGGTAAAGCAATGGCCATACACTGAGTAAAGGTGGGAGGGTCGAGGAAGGTCAGACTCTTGCCGAGCAATCTACCCAACTCAAAGTATTGTTCGCGTAGATTCGACTCTTCGGTGGTTTGAATGTCGTCGATTTGTGTCAAAAGGAATCTAATCTTGTCCCACACCAGTGTACCTACATACTCTTGATTGGGTCTACGATTCTCACGTGAGAATTGGTTCACTATAAACTTGGCAATCTCTGGGAACGACAAAAACGACTTGGATTCAGATCGTTGTTTAACTATCTTTGTAACCATTTGATCAACTATTTCTGGTCCATAAAGTTTATACATTACACTTATTTCTAATATTTGAATCTAAAAAAAAAAAAAAAGAAAAAGAATAAATAACTATTATTATTATTATGATTATTATTCTTTACATACTTGAGGAGAAACTAAAGATATATTTTTTGCAGGCATCATAAATAATGTTAGATCACTTGTTGAATAAAAGAATTGAATGATTTTAATATTTCCTAATAAACTTTCTGGATTGGTTTCCTTTTTTGATTCAAAACCTGGTGAATCTAAAAATATAGTTCTTCTTTGATATTCCCTAAAAATTAAAAAAATAAAGATGGTTAGAGAATAATCTTATGTATTCTATACTTTTCTATTATTACATACTTTTCTTCATCAGTACCAGTTAAATATTCATCATTAATAAGAATAGATCTAACCAAACCATATTTTGAAATAATATCAGAATATCCACTAAATTGGGCATCATATCTCGAAAGTGTATAAGTAGTATCCATATACAAGAAAACATGTCCATATCTTGGATCGCTCATTGGTTCAGTTGTAATTTTTTCATTTAATTGTTCTTGTGTGAATCTTCTTGGTTTTTCCTAAATCAAAAAAAAAAATAAAAATAAAAGTATATAAATAAAATGATCATTTGTTTCCTCTTCTTCTTTTACTATTCTATTCTTACATTTCTAGAATTTAATAATTTATCACTAATTTGAGCAAATTGATCTTTTGGTATAGTTTCAACAAGTGTAAAATGAGTATCCAATTGACCAATTGCAGATCTCTTTACTTGGATATTAAAGAAATTATTAATAAATGAACTTTTACCTGCTGATGTTGTACCTAAAACAACAACCCTAAAAATAAATTAAATTAAAATCAAATTTGTAAATACTTTTTTGTTTCTTTTGTGAATAATATATTATATTATTATTTTCTTTTTTGATTACATACAAAAACTTTTGAAAAGGTAATTTCTTTGGTAATAATTCCCATTTTTTCATTAATCTACGAATTAACCAATAGTCTCTTTCAACTACTGAATTGTAAATAAAGTTTTGATCGATAAGAGGACTATCATTCAATCCTGGGAGTGTGTTGTTATTAGAGATGGCACTTCCAATTAAATCTGTAAAGGTGGTTTGTTGAACAGTGATTGGTTTGCCAGTCATAAACACTCTCATGGCAGGATGATTACGAAGTGAAATACTCTTTGAAAGATCTTTCATAAATGAATCCAATTGAAAACATCTTTTAACAACTGCTGTTTGATCTGTTTTATCTAAGATATTATTAATAAAGAGTGAGTTTAAATAGTTGGTTTGTTTTAAATTAAATTTCATCATCATTTTACATACTCCAAAATTGAACCATTGATTTTTGTGGTAAAGTTGGTACTTTGACATGAAGATTTGAAGGCAATGTGAGTTGTTGATGTAACCATTCAAATTCTTTATATCTTCTTCTGGCCTTTACCGTAGCAGTACCCTTATCATCTTTAAATTTACCAGTGACCTCATAGTTGACATAGGTCTGTCCATCTTCTTCATTTCTTCTTGGATCTTTAACTTCGATATCAAAATACCCAAATTGTTCAAGTCCGTTTCCATTTGTTTCTTCTTCCCAAGATGAATCACCTGCATCTCCAACAGATAACCCCTCATTTATACTAACAAAATCTTCATCCATTGATTTCTTTTTCTTTACATTACCATTACCATTACTATTACCATTGTTGTTATTAATAATATTATTATTATGATTACCCCAGGCTGGATTATTATTAATATTATTACTATGACCACTATTACCAGAGTTTTGTGGCTTTTGCTTATTATTATTAGTGTTTTGATTTGGTTGTACAATTTGTTTTTGTGGTAAAGGTGGGAATTGGTCCTTTTGATTATTATTAACATTTTGTTGTTGTTGGTGGTGATGACTATTTACATTTAAATCTCCAATATTTGGATATAAACTTTCAGATGAATGTACATTATTATTATTATTAACAGGCTTTGGTGGTTGTTGATGTTGTTGTTGTTGTTGATGACGTTGGGGTTGTGATTGCTGTGGTTGTGGTTGTGGTTGTTGTGGAGGTGTAGAAACTTGTAAAGGTGGTTGTTGCTTTACTTGTTGTTGTTGCTGTTGTTGTTGTTGTTGTTGACGGTGTTGATGTGGATTTGATTTCTTTAATGATGGATTCTGTTCATAGATTTGAGCTTTGGCTTTTTGATAATAGGTATTGATCTCTCTAATATCTTCTTTGGATTGGAAAAAGAAAAGAAAATCTTTTCCACTTGATGATATCTTCCAACATGACTGGTCAGAACTAGTACTCATAGATGTTTCTAAAAGTAATATTAAACAAAAATATTAATTAGTTAAACTTTTAATATTATTTTAATATTATTTTAATATTTATAGCACGTACGATAAATTTGTAATATTTCGATAACTACATCCTGAGCTGAATCATTGTTACCACTGATCCAAACCACTCTTTTACTAGTCACATAGATGGTACCGATAATCAAGGTGTGCATAATACTCTCCTTGGTGAATTGAACCACCTCACCTGGTTTCAACCATTTTCTAGGTTGCTTGGCGGTACCAGGTTGTTGTTCGTCGCTACTGTCATCACTACCGTAGTCATCGATGACGCTATTACGGTGTCTATCAAACTCGTCTTCATCATCATCATCATCGTCATCTTGTTCTTGATCGTCATCGTTGCCAATATAGTTGTTGTTGTTGTTGTTGTTGTTGTTGTTGTTGTTGTTGTTGTTTCTACCATTCTTTGGTGGAGATGTCAATTTAGTTGTATGATGATAGGGTGATGAAGTAGACGAAGAAGAAGAAGAGGTCGCGGTCGCAGTAGTAGTAGTAGTTGTTGTTGTAGTACTTGGGATGTCATCGACACTCGACATCATAAGATTACCATTATTATTACTGTGTGATGGTGTTGGAGGAGACATAGTACTGCTACTTCCACTCCTATTGTTACTGTTCTCAGCCTCTAATACTTTATTTGGAGTCGTCCATACTTCGTCGTCAACATCATCATCTTCGCTATATCCAATATGAGGATTTAACATTGCTAGCTATTATTATATTATATTACTCTAGAGTAAGTATGTGTTGAGAGTTTACTTATTATTATTACTTTGTCACTAATTGTAGGTTATAAATAATATTATATATTGTTCTTCTTCTTCTTATTGTGAATGTGTATTATGATATATATACAAAATATGGTAATTTTTAATTAAATTTATAAAAAGGAAAGAATGCTCTACACCCACCCTTCCTTGTCAGACCATAGTGTTATTTTATTAATTAATTATTATTAATTTTTTTTTTAATTATTCAAAAATGGATTTACCCTTTTTATTATCATTTTTTCAAGACTCTGAGAATACCAAGATCTTCAACCTACTTCTTGACTTGAACAGAGAGTAGAGCGAGACTGACGAATGGAATATGGGTTGAGTTGGGTTTATTAATATTTTCTATTTTATTTATTTTGTTTGATTGGTCAATCGATTTATAACATACAGTATAAACTTTACTTTCAATTATTGTGATAAAAGATTAATCTTATGATGATTATAAATATATATTTATATGTTAAGATCTTTGGAAGACCGCGAAAATGATATCATTGTCATGCCCAACCGCCAGAGCTCTGGATAGTATCTGGCAGAGTGAAAGGTTGTGTGATGAAAAAAAAATCTTTGTTTTTTTATTTTTTTTTTTGTCTGCTTGTCCCTCCTCCCCTTGTAATCACACTCAAAGAAAGAGAGAGGAAGATCATCTCTCTGCATTCTCTACAACCAGCAGCAGCAACAAGATAAGATTATTTGAACAATCTTCTTTATCGCCGTCTATAGCAACAGGTAGATAACAAGGTATAGAAGTAGTAGAAGAAGCATCGCGAGAGATCTATCAATAATAATTCAACCAACATATCATCATCTGACAAATCCCCAAAAAAGCTGCAAAGGATTTGAGAGAGAGTGCATTAACAAGATATATTCGTTGTTGTTATAGTATAGTATAGAGTATAGAGTATAAATATATACATCAACTTGATATACATATATATATACTTCAACGGATACAGAGTACTAGAGCAGTAGTTGTAGAATATAACATCATTAGAAAAAAAAAAAAGTGTAGTAATAGTAAAAGCAAAAGTAGACAAGATAGAAAGAAAAAACATATATCTTTTATCTCTATCAACAATCAATCAACAAAAAAGTGTAATAATAGTATAATAATAATCAAACAAACAAACAAGATAACAGAATAATACAAACAAACAAACAAAACAAAACAAAGACATGTCATCTTTATTTCATAAAAAGGAGGATAAAGACAAATCGTCTGCTTCCAAGAGTTCGGTCATGTCAAAGTTACCAGTACCACCTCCACCCATTGTAAAGTTACCAAATTCACCATCAACCTCGTCACAATCACTGTCGAGCTCGTCGTCGAGCATCAACGTCGCCAAGAATACTGGCGGTGCATCGTCTTCAGGCAACTTCTCGACCACGGGTGCGTCTTCACCAACAACCTCGGCGTCGTCACCCGTACTTGGACAACCATCACTACAGGGTAGCACATCCACCACCAACACATCATTGAGTAGCAGTATGACAGGTATCAGTCACCACAACAGCAGCAGCAGCAGCAATAAACCAGTTGAAGAGATAAAAAAGAATAGTCTTGGTGGATC
Organism: Cavenderia fasciculata; assembly: GCF_000203815.1. Taxonomy (NCBI): domain Eukaryota; phylum Evosea; class Eumycetozoa; order Acytosteliales; family Cavenderiaceae; genus Cavenderia; species Cavenderia fasciculata. The sequence goes on from NW_004457624.1 coordinate 1,447,866, forward strand.
GGGCGGAATGAAAGGATCAGGTAGCCCATACAGTAGAGCTAGTACAATCCTATCCAACCACAGCAACAATAGTGATAGTTCCCCTCCATCATCTCTCTTTTCGACATCATCATCACCAACCAACGAGTCACTCGTTTATCAAGATAACGATTCATCAATGGATCCAAATACAAAGATGGGTAGTATGTATACAGATACGTCGACCACTGCAGACAGATAACAATAACACCAAAAATCAACACATTATTTTACTCACTCCTTTTTCTTCTTAGATTTTATTGGAGGACTTAAAGTTACAACTGGAGGAGAACAACCTCGATCGGGTCACTCTGCCTCTTTATACGAAGACACCTTTTATGTATTTGGTGGTGAAGGCATTGATAATAATCCAACAAACGATTTCTTTTCTTTTAATTTTTGTATGTACCAAAAAAAAAAAAAAAAAGAAAAAGGAAATAGATAGATATTTATCAATTAATTCTCTTACTAATTGCTACTTGATTTTTTTTAGCAACAAAAACATGGGCATCGATTAGTAATTCAAATGGACCATCTCCAAGATCATACCATAGTTCTTTAATTTATAATAACGCTTTGTATATTTTTGGTGGTGAGGGAGGTAATTCTTCAAAGAATGATTTATTTGTATATTCTTTTGGTAAGTTTGAGAACATGTTGTAAAGAAGTCCTTTCGGTTCGTTATTAATTGATTGTTTTTATTTTATTTTTATTAGATACACAATTATGGTCAGAGATTAATGTATCTGATACTAATAGACCACCAGCAAGATGTGGTCATAGTGCAGTAATTGATGGACAAACAATGGTAATTTTTGGTGGTATTTCAGGCAACAAACCAACCAACGAAGTATATGCTTTCAGTTTCGAAACAAAGACCTGGAGTGTAGTTTCTACAACAAATACACCAACAGCAAGAGCATTCCATACAGTCTCTGTACACAAAGGAATCATGTATACAATAGGTGGTCAAGACACTAGTACCAATGCACTCGATGATATTCACTGCCTCACTCTTGCCACCAAGGAATGGAGACCTTTCCAAGTGGTCGAGGGTTCACCATTCCCAGCTAGATCACATCACTCTGCCACTTTACTTCAAGATTCAATCATTGTTACTGGTGGTGCTTCAGTTAAACCACATTCAACTTTGGATGTTTATGAATTAGATTTATGTATGTGACAAAAGAAAGAATAATAGGGGAGAATTCTATTTTTTTTTGCTTACCTTTTTTTATTTTATTTATTTTCTATTTAGATCAAAAGAAATGGTTTAAAATTCAAACTACATCACAAGGAGCAAATAGAATTAGTCATACTTCAATACTTAAAGGATTATCATTATTCTTGTATGGTGGATCACAAGATACATCATTGGATTATTTCTCTTTTGGTAAAAATGATGAATTTGAAGATTTAATTCAAGAAGAAGGTAATGATCACAAATGATATGACTAAACATATTTATGGATATTAATTTTTAATATTGTTGTTTTTTTTTTTGTAGATGGAGAAGTATCAAGATTACAAAATATTCCAAAAGCATTCTGGGAATCAACATTGATGAAGAAACATCCAGAGATTTTAGATTTAAGAGAAAGAACTCAACTATTGACAGGAGTAAAGTCGTATGGAAAGTCATTGGCATCACCATCGTTTACGGAAAACAAGACAGCAGTTTCACATCAATTTGTATTGCAATTGATTATGGAGTATTTGGAGAGGCATAGACAATACCACAAGACGATTCAAGTGATTGAAAAAGAGTCTGGTGTGGTACATCAAATGACCGAGTCGGGCGAGTCGCGTCTCGTCACGATTCTTCGTCTCGTCAAGCCACGTCTCCGCTCCAAGTATGTGCTCGACCAAGACTTGCACATATTCCCCAAGCAAGAGGCATTTGACGAAGAGGTACAAGTAGTCGACAACTTGTACCGTCGTGTCGAATCAGAAGAGGATGCAAATGTATGGGACGAGCCTGAAGACGGCCCCAAGAACATCAGAAAGACCGAAGGTGAGAATGGCAAGGTGTTGATCAAGTCTGCCACGCTCAACAAGCTCATCCAGTACTTGGCACCCGAAAAGGAAAAGGCACACGATCTCTTCTTTATGAAGTCGTTCTTGTACACACATCAGAGTTTTACCAGCTCTGAGAACCTACTCAAAAAGTTGATTCAGCGTTATCAAGGTCCATTGTCGGCCGCCGACAAGCAGCGACTCGAGGCACTCGACCCCATCAAGAAGCGTGTGTGCGATGTCATCAAGTTCTGGATCGACAAGTGTCCGTGGGACTTTAAGACTGGTCCCAACGCCGACAAGCTCGTTGCATCGCTCAACAACTTTATCGACGGTGCCCTTACAAGAGATGGTAACGCATCGGTCAAGAACTTGCGTCGTATCTTGGCACAGGCACGTACCGCCGAGACTTCGCAGTCCTCGATGGTCTACAGTACCAATCCACCCGAACCCAAGGTACCCAAGAACATTTTCTCGCCACAGTTGACGCTCTCACACATTGACGAGCTCGAGATTGCCCGTCAACTGACACTCATCGAATACAAGATATTCCGCAACATCCCACCCCCCGAGTTTTTGGTGCGTGTCACCCCATTTGGTGAGTTCCAGTACTCGATGGCCACTGCCCCCAACCTCATCCTGTTTTTGAACCGTTCGAGCGATGTTTCCAAGTGGGTTGCCTACACGATCCTCTCGCAAGACCAGAAAAAGTCGCGTGCCAAGATGATCGACAAGTACGTCAAGATCATGGAGTGTCTGCGCACGCTCAACAACTTCCAAACCCTGTATTCTATCTACCTCGGACTACAAAACTCGGCCGTACAGTCTGTGCACGACATCTTTTCAGTGCGTGCCAAGGAAGTTCTAATGGAACACGAGTCACTCTTTTCCAAGGGTGAAAACTACAGAAACTACAGAGAAGTCTTGTCCAAGTCGTCTTTGCCTTGCATACCACTCGTTCACGTCATCCAAGAAGACATTGCCTTTATCGAAAAGGAGCAGCCCGGCATGACCAATGTCCTCATCAACTTTGTCAAACGTCAAAACCTCTACAATATCATCTCCAAGGCCGAAGCCTATCAAGTTCACTCTTACAATTTACAACCAGTCCATCAAGTATCCACATTTATCAACAAGTTACCAAGAATTAACGATCTTGATTTAGTTGAACTTTCAAAAAAGGAATTGATCTAAATTAAATAATAATAATTAATAATAATAATAATAATAATAACTTTGCCGAAATGAAATGAATCATAATATATGATAATAATAATCATAATTAATAATAATCAACATTTAAAACATAATTAAACTTTTACTCACCCACACTTTGTTATAATAGTTACAAATACAAAATCACTTTTTTAACAGTTAAAGAGTAGTAGTAGTAGAGTAGTCTTTTTTAGTTGAGCTGATTAGTATTTATTTATTTATTTTTAGACCATTTTATTTAAAATCTTTAAAATTGATTTGGAAATAGTGGCAGATCTAGGGTCTTTTTCGGCAACACGATCATTTGATTGATCTTCTAAAACTTGTACAATGTCATCAAAATGATGTCTACTCTTTTGGAATTCATCATGTTCCACAATCGTCCTTAGGAGGTCTAGGTATGGCCATCTCAATGGGTCACATTCATCGAGATTATGTATATTTTGAACGACAATATCAATTACAACATCGATATCTGATGTATAAAAGAAACATGATTCTTGAAATTCTGTACTATAACAAAATATATCATTGATCAATGTTAAACATTCGGTTAATAATCCAAATTCAAATTCTAATGAAATAGAAATAAAATTAATAAATTTGTGGATGTTAATTAATCTAGATTAATTGATACATACTGCCTCTATTTAAAAGTGTAATTAATCCAGGTCCCAATTCTGGTGCTCTTCTGGTTGAATATAATTTCAATACTAATGGTGAATAAGTATCTCCTTTTACTTGAATATTAAATGCCAACTAAACAACAAAAAGTAATTATAATTATTAATAATTATTAAATGCTAATAATAATAATATATGTATTTGTCAAACATACCATAGCAGGATAAAAATAATTTAACCATTTACTATCATAGTATTCGGAATAAGTGAAACCAAGGTTCAAAAGGGATTCTAAAAAGGAGTCATCCAATTTAGATAGTTCTTCTTCTGGAAGAGGACCAGTTTGACTAAAGATGGCAGTCATTAATTGAAGATATTGAGTGGATCGAGTTTCATCCTCTTGAATAAAACAAGTTGGTATAATCCATTTAAGTTCTGGTACTAGAATATTCCATACTCCAGGGACCTGATTACCAATTCCATTAATAAAATAAACAACTTGATATATATATTCTTGATTTTCACTCTAAATAAAACATAATTTAGATAGTATAGTTATCCATTAGTCAATAATGTGATATTAGGTTTGATATTAATGTGAACTCACCCTTTGAGCATGACCACACATATTTCTAATCATTTGATAATCATCTTTTGATAGTAGGTCTATACCAGCATCAATATCCAATGTATTTAACTTTTCAATAAAGAATTGAATATCTTCAACAGAATCTCCATTGCCATCAGACTGAAGTGTCTCTTCAACAGTCAATAAACTTTTATCTTCTTGGTTTCCACTGTTTTCTATTGCTTCAAGTCCATAGTCGAGCTTTGACCAATCCTCTGTATAGTATAGTTGATAATCAATCAATTCAATTTGTTTCTTTAGTGTTTCTATCTTTAATTCCAAGTTTAATGCCTTTGGAATGAGTATATGTGCTTGTCTAAAAACAAAGTTGATAAACAAACTATAAGTAAGTATATCGATGATTGATATGAATGAAAGTATGTAACATACTCATAGACAGCTAAACATTTTCTTAACCCTTCTCTTTCTTCAACTTTAGCTTCAATAATAATAGAGTTAAACTCTTTTATAATTTCTCTAACATCCATAGATAGTATTAGTCTGTATTAGAGTTACTTTTTAATATATTCTCTCTTTCTCTCTTCAAATGAGATAAATTAAACAATATAAGAATCTTTCCTTTCAAGGTCATGTTGTCATTTTTAAATCTAGATTTGTCAGGAGGAAGATGTTTATTGATGAGCTGGCAACAAACAAACAGAGAATTATATTCAAAAGGTGAATGATAACATAAAGTAGATAGATGTATTATATTTTAATCATAATAACAATATGAAATCTTGATGATTCAAAATTAAATTTATTATTATTATTTATTATTATTGAAAAAAAACGAACGAAACGAAAGTTAGGTTTCAAGAAAGATAATTTAAATTATCATTTTATTTATTTATATTTATATATACAAACATGTCTTATCTAAAGAGAGATAGAAAAGATCAATCTACATCATCATCAAGACAGATAAAGAAGTCAAAGAAGGATGAATCATCAGATGATGACTATTTATCAGATGACGAAAAACAACACAACAACAGACAACCAAAGAAAGCGTTGATTCAAAAGTCACAAGTAGATGAGATCAAGAGAGCCAAGAGAGCGACTGAAAAGGAAAGAATAGCCTCTGAAAAGAAACGTCTACAAGCAGAGATTGACAAGGCCGAGAGAGAAAACATGTCAAAGACGAGAATGAAGAAGGAAAAGCACAAACAAGAAGCCGTCGACACAACCGAAGCAACCAAACAAAAGAGAAAGCAATTAATCTTGGAGTATTTGAACTTGTATCAAAATCAACGTTCCGATTGGAGATTCAACAAAATGACTCAATGTCTTATCATTGACCACGTATACGACAGAGAACTCGTACCTGAAAAGTACTTTGTCATTGCATTGGACTATCTCAATGGTCTACAAGGAAAATCAAGAGAAGCTACCATTGAACAATTAAAAAAGATTTGTAAACCAAAGGAATCTGACAATCAAGATTCGGATTCTTCTTCTTCAAGTGAATCTGAACAAGACGACGATGACGAAAACGACGATGGAAAAGATGTAAAGGAAATATGGAGAGTCGAAAGAGCAAAGAGACTATTAAAGAAATTAACTGGACAAGCTGATGAAGATGATTCTGATATTTCATCTGATGAAGAAGTAGTAGATAAAAAGAAACCAAATAATAATAATAATAATGTTGTAAATAAGAATATCACAAATAATAATAATTCAAAAAAGGTAGAAGAAAGCGATGATACTAGTAGTAGCGATGACAGTGATGACACTAGCGATGAAAGTTCAAGTTCAAGTGAAAGCGAAAGTGAAAGCGATCAACAAGACAGTAGCGATGAAAGTAGTTCAAGCGATCGAACAAATAAATAAATAAATATTTAAATTAAATCAATAACTATACTATAGTTGATATCCTAGTTGTTTATTTAAGAGTTTGGTAAATCCATTTTTAATTGTGGATAGCTACCATCTTCTGGGTCTTCATTTTGATGATCATCATGATCAGCAATTGATTGTTGTGGACTTTCTTTATCATCTTCATGTTGGTCGTAACTGTGGTGGTGGTGGTGGTGGTCAGTATCTTGTTGTTGTTGTTGTTTGTTGAAAAAGGGTGGTAGGATACCAGAAGACTTTTCACGATGTTGTGAATAACTATTCACTTGTAAAATATTATTATTATTATTATTATTATCACTGCCACTGTTATCATTGTCATTGTCATTGTTATTAAAGGGATTAAATACCAAGCCATAGTTTGGATCTATTTGTGGTTGAAATTGTGATTGTTTTTGTTGTTGTTGTTGTTGGTATTGTTGTATGTTATTATTATTATTATTATTATTATCATTACCATTATCATTAGTTGTATTATTATTGATATCATTATTGTTATTATTATTATTATTATTGTTGTTATTGTTGTTATTATTATTATTACCAATATTGTTAAAGTTATTAAGGGTACTATTAATTAATGAATTGATGCTACTTAATTTACTGGGTGGTGTGGAAGGCATTTGATTTGTAGCACCCATCCTTGCCATTAAAGTTGGAGATGTTGTTGGACTAGTTCCATTTACAATTGGATAATCAGTTTGTTGTTGTTGTTGATGTTGATTTTGTTGTGGATGATGTTGTTGATGTTGATGAGGATGAGGATGAGGAGCAATAGTATTATGAAGATTAGCTAATTGCATTGCAGGTGATTCAGAATCTGGTTTGTTGATAATAGTCAACCCTTCTTCAGATTCACTGATTTGATTCTTGTAGTTGAATGTTGCAATCTCTAATTTAGATGCAATGACTGGTTCTGTCATATTAAACAATAATTCCAGCTGTTTGAGTGGTCCTTCTGAACACTTGAGTAACAATGTTTGGTTGACTTCATCAAAACTGAATATAGACTTTTTGCCAACAATACCAACGTATTCCTCTTGGTCACCAAAAAAGAGAACAACGATCTTTTTGCCATTGCACAACGAAGGCAACAGTTTGGTGGCTGGAGGAATGACAGTGAGATCCTTTACCCAGAGACATGGGAGTAGTGGGTGATTGATTGTTTTGGCCCACATGACACCTCCAAACTTTTCCTTTCTGTCAATGTAGAGACTGATAAGACTTGGCAGTACTTCGTGTGTATTAATGTGAAGGCTGTGGTATGGAGTTCCCTTTCTCGACGATTCAATGAGATTGATAAAGAATTTATGTGTCGATGTCCATTCCTTGAGGTTTTTGGGTGGACGTCCTTTTGGTTTGTCATTGTTCATTTGAATTGGTCGTTTCTTTCCTTCTTTGATATTGGTGTCACTTGAAATTGCTTCTGCAGTAACTACCTTTCTTGGTCTTCCCAATGGTTTATGTACTGGTGTTGTTGTAGTACTTGTAGTACTAGTAGTACTAGTCGTCGTACTAGTAGTAGTTGATGTTGATGGTTGGAAATGGTTGCCATTAGTGTTGTACAAAGAAGAAGAGGAAGAAGAATCTACTCCAAAGTTTGGTGTAGTTGTTGAGGTTGGATACATAGTACCATTATTATTATTATTATTATTGTTATTGTTGTTGTTGTTGTTTCTGTCAATAAAATCATTGGTTTGTGAAAAAATATGGTGATGATGGTTATTATTATTATTATTATTATTATGTTGTTGTTGATGTTGGTGTTGGTGGTGTTGGTATTCCAAAGATTCATCACCACTCATTGAATGTTGATGATGATTATACTGATTTTGAGGGAGTCCATCATTTCCATTATTATTATTATTATTTTGATTATTATGTTGATGTTGTTGGAAATTACTATTATTTATATTATTCAAGTTATGTAGATTATTATTGGTGTTACTATAATTAACAGTATTTTGGTGATGTGCAACTTGGAGCGATGGTGACATTTGATTGGAGTGATGATGATGGGTTGGTGAACCACCTCCACCACCATTGTTGTTGTTATTGTTACCACCAGCAACTAGATTACCTATAGCACTTGGATTCTTACAATTGTTGCATGTGCAAATATCGAAACATCTGAAACACTTCCATTGGTCTCTTGATACAATTGAAAAGAAATCCACTCGATATATCTTGGCAACACAACTCTCACAATACCTAGCTGGACAAGAACAACAATACACAACCGAGTGTTTTTGTTTAGCATCTCCGCAATGATGGCATTTGGTCAATGTCTAAATAGAAATAAATAGAAATACATTAATATTGGGATAAACTATATATATATATATATATATACACTATACTTATTTACATACACTATTTGAATAAAATACTACATGATAGGCAATGGTAGCAGGTGTTAGGTAACCACATTGAGTATCGATGAGTGCCTTTTTCTTTTCGACGATATCATTTGCTTCTTTTGGTTTGATACCAGTATTGATTAGGAGGGTGGTGTATTTATCAAAGAATGTTTCCAGCTCTTTTTTGAGTTTCGAGTGAGAGATGAATTCTTTGAGTGACATGCTTTGGAAATGCAACTCACATCCGTATCCTCTCGAGACACAATCAAAGCAATAGTCCTTGCCGTTGTTTTCCTTGTCGGCACAGAGTTGGCAGTGATAGGCACGGTTAAAGATATTGCAGTTGCAGTGGTCGCATTTGCGGTCGTGTAAAAATGGCGACGAGAAGTTCTTGAATGGGTTGAGAAAGGTGATGACTTCGTTGTGCGGACAGAATGGATAGGGTGGCTTGGGAATCAAGATGGATTCAGATCGAATCATGTGTGAGTAGAGATCGAGCAGCGGTGAGAGGTAGTCGACGATAGACTGCGAGTCATAATTGGTGAGCTCTTGAAGCGACGCTATTTTCTTTTTCAGTGTGTAGTATATGATTGCTTTGATCGAGTATGTCTCGGGCTTACCAAACTTGCGTGCCAGTGGCAGAGCAGACTTGTACGCCACGGGTAGTGACGCAGTGCTGATGGTGTTCCACGCCATCTTGACCGTCACACCACCAACATTCATGACTTGGTGAACCGACTCGGGCGGGATCAATACAAGGTCGCCTATCTTTTGTTTGATCACATACACCTTGAAGGGTGCATCTGCGAGGTCGCGAGGATTGACAAATAGATTCTCGTTGAATATGTCACCACCCTTTTCATTCCAAAACTTGAATGCCTTGTCGCGGTCCTTGCTTCCGACGACCAACCACAGAGCATATGCGTTGGGGTCAGAGTGCACCATAATATTGTGTCCGTTTGATCCCACCAAGTCAACGTGTCCGGGGGTATACGTGCCATTCGAGCCAATATAAAACATCAAGTTTTCCGATCGGAGGTAGGGTGGCAGCGAAGACATCAAGTCGTAGCTACTCAACGCCACAAACTTTTTAGACAATTTCTTTTGTTGGTCGGCCCACTCTTTTGGACACAACACATCTTTGGCATAGAGATACTTTGGGTTTCTCTCCTCTGGTGATATTTGTAAATAATTTATGTATTGTCCAACTGTCCAACCTTCCAAATCACTATGTGTCTCATTATTTCTTGGTGAATTGATCATCTTTTGATCACTATAATTTGCCTAAAAGAAGAATGAATTAATAACCAAATATTTAAATAGATTATTTAATTTAAATTAAATTTACATACTTGAAGGAAATCCAGCGAAAAAACATCTTTTGACCAATTGGACATGGAATTGGAGAGTACGAGTGGAATACCCTTGTTGATGGTGTATTCTTGGATATCGGATTCTGTGAGGTCAATGGAATAGGGCATGGTGGGAGCATATTCAAAGTTGGTATTTGGCATATTCATCAAAGAATCGATATCGAAATTCATTAGACTATCGATGGGTGGAACTTTGAAAAGAGGGTCCAAAGGGACTGAACTTCCCATTGTACTATAATTCATTTTTTTACTATTATTATTATTTGTTGGATGGATGGATGGATAAATGGATATAAATGGATGGATGGATGGAGTAAGGAATAAATAACCTGTGATCTTTTTATTCTTCCTAAACTACTATTACTTCATTTATGTTGTATAGATTGTTGTTGCTATTATTATTATTATTGTTGGTAGTTGTTGAAATCGATCGATCTATCTATCTATTGTCGTTTTGCGGATTGTGTCTTAATCTATTATTAAAATGAGACTACCCTTTTTTTTTTTGTTTTTTTAGAGATGTGATTCAAAGTTGATGATTGATGGTGATGTTGATGAAGGGGGGTGAGGAGGGGGGATATCCCTATTGATTCTCTTATCCTATCTCTATAAACAACTAACAACTAATAATACGCTTTTGAAGAAGAGTAAATACGCTTTGAATGAATCGTGTTAAAAAAAAAAAAAAGAAAAGGGATTAAAAAAAAAAAAAGAAAAAAAAAAAGGGTTAAAAAAAAAAAAAAAAAAAAAAATCGATTAATTTCGAGCGTGTGTTGGGAGGGAAAGAGTACTCTCTGCCCTGGGATATATACAACCAAGTACTTTATACATGTATACTTTTTATTTATTGGTTCCACATTGATGATCATTGATTTATAAGATTTAATAAAGTGGCAAGTTTAGAATTTGGATTGGATTGTTGTTGGAGTAATTTTTGTCGTATTTGATCTTGCCCGCCATTATCACTCCAAGTTGTTTTTAGTGTATCCAATGCAACTCGTTGAATGATATATTCTATAACTGATAGATAGGTTGGATATTGATCAAGTATTCTTTGGTCTTTGCCTAGTATGTTTAAAATGACCGATCCTCCATACTTGTTTAAATAATCGGTCCAAGTAGTTGATAGTGCTGTGCATACACTATTTAATATTGCCTGTCCATCTGCATGTTGTTGTAGTATAATTAAGAGATATATCAAGTCTCCTTGTTTACCACCAATATTGGTAGTTTCTATGGCAAATAGACCTTTTGAAACATTAACCAATGATATTAATGATTGTTGTAAAATTGGGAATAGATACCAAGCTTGATTATAAACTACTTGACAATAGGTTGATACGATTGCAGTTGTTTGTTGTTCATTTAATATATTGAATTGGTTGTCTTTGTTAGTGTCTAGTGATATGTGTAGTTGATCTTGAAGTTGTTGAATTTTAAAGTATAACCCTCTAAATAGTTGATTTAATATATTAAATGATGATAAGAGTAGTCCTTTAGTAGAGACATTATCATTGTCGCCGCTTTGGAGATACTTTTTAATGGTGGTTGATTGTTTTTTAATCCATCCATCTGGCAGACAATAGTAGCCTACTAGTTGTGACACCTCTAATACTTTGGATCGTATCAATGGCATCATGTCATTTTCAGCAGCCATCAACATTTCGAGAATAGCATCAACGTATGCGGTTGCATTGAATCCCAAATAAGCAACGAGTAGGTAGATGACACCAATCTTGGTCTCACGATGCACAGGATCCAATTCATTGTCATGGTATGTCTTGTAGAGATGTTGAAACACCTTTTTCGACAACCTTGACAAAAAGTCGCGTGTGGCAGCCGACTCGATCGCCATCGTGTCTTGTTGCCACCATCTCCAATTGCCAGCAGCAGCAGTAGTAGTCGGCATTTTGTAGTGTGTGTCGATTGTCCATGCAATCTTGTCGATTCGTGTGTTTCCAGTTTGCATCTCTTTGAGTTGATAGTAGTTGTTGGAGATGGTGTCGAGTGCCTTTTTCGCCGCACCAATGACCAGCGGGATATCGCTCGACATGAGCGACAAGAGTGTGTATACAATGACCGGGGTGTTGGTCTTGGGTGAGTGGATCGACCACACTGCCAAACTATTGGCAAGTGCCAGTCTCACATTGGGCGCGTGGTCGTTGGATAGCACCGGCAGCAAATTACTGCTATTATGATTGTTGGTGTTGGGCGAGATGATCGTCTCTACACACTTTGACGCACCACATTCAATGAGTGCTGTCAATGCATAGATAGACGATGACCGAACTTTTTGGTGTCGGTCACCTAGATTACGGATGAGAAGCGGTATAACAACCATTGAAAATAGTGATGCACGTGTTGGCACCGCTCTACATAGATTGATAACATACAAACTACACAAATCAACTTGTTCATAGTTTCTATCACCCAAACCAATCTTTATCATCGTCATAAACTTTTCACAATACTTTAGTAGTAATTCACTTGAAGTATTAGGAGTTTCTGTTGTACAGCCAGTACCACTACCAACAATGATAGCATTGACCAGTTTCATAATCTCCATTCTCAATTCTTCAGTCTCTTCATTGATCATTCTATATTCCAACTTTTCAGCCAATAAACTAATATCATTACCATCTTTGAATAGAGATTGATAATGTCTAAATTTAAATGTAAACAAACAAACAAACAAAAGATTAGAAATCTAAACTACAACCACCAACCAACTACAACTTTCTCTCTCTCATTCTTTACATACTTTATTAAAATATTCAAACTAATAGTTCGACATCTTTCAATTTGATCATCCAATGTATTGATAGCTAGATGAATGATCTTTTTATCATTTTCTATTGTTCTTGTTTCAGCAGCAGCACTAGCAACAAAGTAAGTATCATCTAGGTATTTGACTAGTTGTTCTAATGCTTTTTTACGTTGAAATGATGATGTTACTTTGCATGCTTCAATCAGCTTGTCATCCATCTAATATCTCCTTGCTTGGGGTAGTGTTAAAAGTGAAGTAGTAGGTGGTAGGTGTGGTGTAACTGCAACAAACAAACAAACAACAAGCTTAGTCAACTATAGAGAAATGCATTCATATGATTGGTTGGACAGACGAGTCGGTTTGCAAGTCGAAAAACCACCAATCAATGGATTTTATACATTTAAATATAAAATATATTTTAAAATTAAACTTTTGATGACTTGTTCAACCATCCATTCCATGATTATTCATCAATCATCATTAGGTCTTTATTCATCTAATCTATTGTATATATTTAATTTTTAAAAAAAAGTTTATTTCTTACATTACTTTTTTTTTTCCTCATAATAAATAAATTTATATAGACCTTCCTCGCTCACTCATATCATTACATTATATTCATTCAGTTATTATTATTATTTCTTTCACTCTGTCTCTAATTCTTACTTTCTATATACAATCTATTTAATTCTTTTAAAAAGATCATCATTTCTGACCTTGTAAGTATTGTTTTTTTTCATTGAACAAACGACCTTTCGATTTTTTTGTTTTTTTCGTTGTTTTCTCATAACCAAACTTATACTTAAAAATAATCGATTCCACATTTGACGTCTTTTGGCATACCTCTTTCACCTCGTATGACATACCTTTCTAGGATCACTTTCCGTTCATCCCTCATTTTTGGTGACCACCAAACAGCAACAACAACTCCTCATTATTTATTTATTTCCTTTTCAAATTAATTATTCGACTGAACCAATTCCTGTTCCCCCATCCTTCTCTCTCACAATTCATTTGTTTATTTATTCTTTGATTCCCTATTATTAATATCTATCAATCAATTATCTTTATCGTTTTGTAATATATTATTTATTTATTTATTTAGACCAATAAAAAAATGGAACAACCACAAACTGAACAATCACAACAACCACAACAAGAGGTTCATCAAGAATCAGTAAAGCCATCAGAAGAGCCATCCCAATCCCAACAACCACAAGAAGTAGCACCAGATACTTCATCTTCATCCAATGGAAACGTTGCCAATGGAACTGCTGAAGTAGTTCCAGAAAGTGAAGAACCATCAAAGTCAGCATCTGATGCTGAAAAATCACCAAGAGAGTCATCTGATACTCCAGTCTCTCCAACTGAAGACAAATCAAACAAGAAAAAGGTAGACCAAAAAGGTGGTTTCTTCCAATTATTTAGAAAGAAAGAAGCTGATCCAATTTCAATTCAAAGAGAAAAGGTAAATATTAAAAAAAAACAAAAGAAATTTATTTTTAGCAAAAGAGACACACAGTATTGTTAACAATTCATTATTCTTTTTTGTTTCTTTTTAAAGATTGAAAATTAGTTAAAGATATCAAGGGTGAAACTGATTCACTCGTCAATCTTATCAAGGCATACCAACCAACACATCCAGATGTCAAGTCTGAAGGTTCCATCTTGCCATCTCAATTCGAGTCTATCTTTAAGGACTTGGCCGTCATCTATCAAATGTGTGGTGATCACCAAAAGACTTTAAAGCGTCACATCAAGGAAATCGTTGCCAAGTCTGCTGAAAGAGCTCAAATATTTAAGCTTTGGAATCATTTGATCAATGAAATCCAAGAGGTTCGTCCAATGATCATTGACTCTACTTTTATTGAAGTCTCTCTCAAGAGTGTATGTATAAACAACTAGTGTTTTAAATCAATCTTTATCAATAATAACTAACATATATTGTCTTTTTCTTCTACTTTGTTTTTTTTCCTTTTAGGTAATATCTGATCCATTTACTGGCCAAGAACAAGAAGAGTTTGAACAATTATTAAAGAATTGTCTCTACCAACACATTGATGTTCCAAATGTCATCGATATGATCATTGCATTCTCTGGATCAAAGTACAAAGCAGATCACAATATCGTTTCAAACTTTATTGAAGTCATTTCAAGTTTAAAGGTATGTATAAAATGAAAAAAAAAAGAAAATACTACAATCATATGGATTTATAGTGATTTATTAATTCTTTACTCTTTTTCTTTTTTTATTTCTATTTATTTCTATTTTTAGGACAAGAGTTCAACTGTAGCAATTAAAGCTGATATTGTCATTCAACAACTCGAAAAGAGTAGACATTTTGCAGAAGAATTGAGAGCCAACTCTGAAAAGTTTGATGTTGATCTCAATACCGACTACAAGAAACAAAGTGACATTCACAACACAAACTCATCGGAAAGAATGAACCTAATCACTGGTTTGGAACAAGAGGTTGCCAAAAACACCACCGAGATCCTCAACATTGACGGCAAGGTCACCACATTGCAACAACAACTCGACGAGTTGCTCAAGCAAAAGACCGCCATTGAATCGACCAATGCTCAAAGCAAAAAGAAGCTTGACGACTTGAAAAAGGATGAAAAGAAGGATCAAGTTTTGAAGCAAGAGTTGGACGAACTCAAAGTCAAGGCCGAGAACATGACCGTGCTCCACGAATCTATCACCAAGCTCAAGCAAGAACAAGACCACATTACCAAGTCTTATGTCTCGACTGTCCTCGACCAATTGAACCAAAGCCTCGAAAAGCATGCCGAGAATAGAAAAAAGATTGAATCCTCTCTTGAAAAGCAAGATGACCAACAAGAGGACAAGATCCAATTAAAGGACAATCTTGTCAAGAACAAGGAACATATTGAACAAATCTCAAAGGTTGTTGAAAAGATCAAAAACAAGCTCAAGGAAGAAGACTATGATGTTGAATTGGTAAAGTCAATGTTGGAGAAATCAAGATCCTTAACTCATTCACCAGTTCAACCACATGTTCCAGCAAGTCAAGTAGCTCCAGCTCAAGCTCCAGCCTCAGCTCCAGCTCCAGTCCAACCAGCCACTGCTGAACAAGAAACCACTTCTACTACATCTACCGCCTCAACAACTGATCAACCACATGTTGTTCCACAATCCAATTAATTATAATCATTTACTCATAAACATAATAATATTATTAATAACAAAAAAAATCACACCAATGTTTTATTTAAATATTTACACATTCACTTAATTTCTTAAAAATATAAAATATAATAATAGAAATCAATAAAATCATCAATTGTATATATATAAAAAAAAAAAATTAATCATTAATATATTATTTACCAGTGTTCTGTTGAAAATATCTAGATAATGGGATTTACGCAAGAAACGAAATTTCATACCTTGCAAAGCATGAATATCATGATCTTGTGAAATCAATTGTAAAAGACATTCAATAAGAACACTAGAGAGTGAGAGTTCTCATACAAATACAGATACAGATACACAAGTGATGATTACTACAAGATATCAACTATTACTTGTACTTGTATTTACTTTTGCACTTGTACATGTATCATACTCTCAAGAGTGTAGATTCTCAAAACTATACACACAACAAAGTTTATTAGATGATGCTCAAGATAGAGTAGACTTTTTAAACAATGTATTACATTGGGAAGGAAATGTATGTAGATATAATAATATATATTTATTGTTTAAATATAGTTGTCATTAATGAATCTACTCATCATCATTTGTAGTTTTGTAAAGATGGAGCTGGTTTAAATGCTTTAACTGGTTATACATATGATGGAAGAACGATAGATTATACGACTGGACAACTTACAAGTCCGTTACACAACTTTAGTGCACCGTCAAAAGAGAGTATTCACTTGGGTATGGCAGCATTGGCAGTGATGGGTATCAATTCATATGGTAACAATCCATTGGATTTCTTCCATGTTCAAGTGAATCAGAGTGAACAGGAAAAGACATTGTTCCCAGAATCGTTGCTCGGTGCCAATACTACCAACCTCTTTACCATCCTCTACAGAAAGATACAGACCTATGAAACATTCAATGCGCAGTACCCCGGTTACGGAGGGTTCTTCCCATGGGTGACTGTCAGTGACGCGGGTATCTGGCCCATCGAAGGGTATTGGAGCGAACGTGTACCAGGTCTCGACAATGGTGAGATGATTTGGGGTATGATGGGTCTGATCAGTGCACTCAATCATACCGCCGCAGGATCATCGTATCCAGCAGCCTACCAGCTACTCGCCACTAGATACCAGGCCTACATGAACCTGTTAAAGGCAAATGCCAAGGCTGTATTTTATAACGAGCCAGGGTACATCTCGGCCGTCGTACATATTGGCAACACATCGGCACAACCAACCACCGACAACTACAAGAATGACTGTGACTGTTATTTAGACGACCCATATGAAGGTGAGTTACTCACTGTGTTTATGGATCTGTACAGTCAATGGGACAGTATTTCAGAACGTGACCAACTTTGGATCAACAAGCGTAACCTTCTTCAAAACGCAACTTTCTCAACTCCAAGTGGAGATATTACAGTGCAACGTGGATGGTGGTTTAGCTCACACGAGCAATGGAAATACTTGATGCTGCCATACCTCGACGTTCCAATTAACCGAATGGTCTTTGAAAATGGAGAGAGGGCACGTACTTGGTTCTCGCATCTCAAACAATACCCAGGCATGTTTGCATCGGTCAACAACGTCACCAAGTTCCCATCACTCTATCCCAACTACATGTCGGCTGCCGGCATCCAAGAAATATCTTTTGAATCGATCGAATGCAACGATGTCGTCACTCCATACGGTTCATTCCCTTTGTTTTTAGTAGAAGATTTGGAACTCGTCGGTGGTATTGCCTGGTACTATAACATGATCAGCGGACCTGCCATGCAAAATCAATATGGTTCAACTGAGAGCATAAGTAATCAAGGTGATGAAATTGCTCCAATCTTAACTTGGGATTCTAAAAGTATGAAATATAAAAATATCAATTTAATCATTAATTCTTTTTTGTATTTACCCTAATATTCTATCTATTAGTTACCACAGTTCTTGCAATGATGGGAGGTTTAAGTAATTTAAATCGTCAAGTTATGAGTGCCGATGGTACATTGGTTAGATTCCTTCAGGTTATTCAACGTGAATGGTCACTTAAATTCCCTGAACCTCTCCAAGGTACTGACTTGCCATTCATGTATCCATCTACCCAAATTCCACATATCCTTAATGATTTTACAACTTGTAATTAAAAATTAAATAAATAATTAAATAATTAATTAAATAATTAATTAAATAATAAATAATTGTTAAATCAAATTATTACAATAATTTCTGTACTCATATGAATATTGAGATTATTAATAATATTATTTTACAATTCTACTTTCAAATTCAATGATTTTCAATTGTGTGAAAAAAGGATCACGATCTCCAATCTGTTCTGTTTGGAAAAAACTGTTTTTAGCCCAAAAAGGAAGTTGTTGTTGTGGAATTATTAAATTGAATCAACAAAAAGAACATTAATAATAACAACAATTATTATGATGATGCCCCCTTTACAAGAACATGCATTTTTGATGCTGGTGCTCAAGACCAGAACAGACAACAAATCAAACACCTGCAAACATTCATTCATTTATTAATTAATCATAAACAACTTAGAGATTATAATATAATATAATATAGATCAAACAGAGATTAAGATCATTATCACCTAGATATCAGTAATAACCCTCTCAATAAATCATCATCATATGCTAAAGAAATGGATTTAAATTTTAAATAGAAATAGCAAATCAATCAATCACAAATAATAATCGTAGTAAATCACACAACAACATTGTAAATAATTAATTAACCATCATCTGAATATATAACCGCCCTCCCCCTCCACCTACACTGTAAATACAACAATAACACAACAACAACAAAATCCTTATATAGACAATAATAATAATAATTAGAGATATTGAAAAAAGTTAAGGAAACAGTAGTAAATATCAAAACTTGTAAATTGTAATGTAAATTGAATACTTTTTGTAAATGTAAGTAAGCATTCATGATTCACATCACCCATTGATTCACAATTATTCCAAAATTAAAAAGTTAAGGAATTGGAATGTTGGCAACTGGAATGAAATGATTGTTGTGTGTGTCATTCCGATATCTTTTTGGTAGGTTGTGAGAATGAAAAGGAATGGAAACATAAATTACTTTATTGGTAGAGAGTGAGAGAGAGAATAAAATGAATGGATAGGATATTCCAACAACACACTACATTTTCGAATGGATGGATCGATTACCATCAAAAGTAAAAACGATATCCAATCCTCACACTCCCACACAACAACAATGCCACTGTCTACCACTACTACAATTCGCATTCACCCCCACCCACTCACACACTTGTTGTGTGTGTTTTGTTAGTAGCGGACGGGTTTTGATAGTGCCACAACAGCTTTACTCGGTTTGTTTTGTATGAACCACCATTGAATCTTCCAATACTGCCTACTCTTACTACTCACTGTAATGGTAGTTGTAAGAGGGACTGACAGATGGACGATTAATCCTGTGTTGCAATGGTAGAGTTGGAGTGAGTTGTGGATATCAAGAATATTCTTCATTGTTTGTTTGTGTTCCATTTCCATTTTCCTTCTTCTTCTTACAACTACAACAAGTAATAATAATAATAATTATTTAGATAATCGATTATCTATCTATCTCCTATTTCCTTTTTCCTTTTTTCCACTTCACTTCACTTGGTTCTTTTTCACCATTCATTCAAAGATTGATTCAATTCACAACAAGAGCCATTCATCCAATCTAGATTACTAAATTTAAATTTATTTTCTTATCAGAGAGACAAATCAATAATAATAATATTAATCTTAACCAATCAACAAATCCAAACTCCAAACAAAATGTAAGATCCAAAAACAAAACAACAAAAAACTATATTTTTTTTTTTTGTGATTGTATGTTTGTGTATCAGTATCAGCAACCAATCAATCATCCAATCAATAGAGAGAGCGAGAGAATGGACATGGACAAAACAACATATTCATAGAATACAAAAACAAACCATAGAAGATTCAGGCTACGGGAGTTAATTATTATTTCAGTAACATTCAACTGATTTGCAAACTGGAAGTAGATCCGTCTGAATTTGTTGGTTTGGAATAGTTGGCGTTGTGTTTTAATTTACACTTTTACCGACTTATTCTCCTCTCCTCTCCAATAACCCCCAACCAAAAGATTACTTACATTTTCAAAACACACCACACCCAAAAACAAAAACGCAAACCTACACATACAATCTCTTTTCTTTTTTTTTTTTTTTACTTGGTCGGGTGATCATCCCCCTCTTCCTCCTTCTCCACCCCCCTATGGGTGGGTTACTACAAAATATCATCATCAATCAATCACTCTTGATTCCATTCTATTCTTCATATCCAGGAATGAATGAACGAATGAATGACATGTGTGATCGATTGATATTTTATTATTATTTTATTGTATTTTTTATATATTTCGTTACGTGATTTCTCTTCCTACCTGATTGATGGTTAGATCATCATCATCACACAACTTGTTGTGTACACTATTCGTTTTTTCCTCAGTTGTTGTTGTGATTGTATTGGTATTGGTGTCACTGGGTAATTAATGTGTTATTGTTGGTTGCTACTAGCAGTCCTGGCTGTCATATGATAATTATCATTATTATTATTATATTCTTGAACAATTGTTTGTTGTTGTTGTTTATCTTGATGAGTTCAAAAAGAATAAAACAACAATAATAATTTATCATTAAAAAAAAAATAGTGTTCCAACAAACGCTAACAACTGTCAAGATAGATAGAATCATCAACACTTCAGTTGAATCAATCATCATAATAATATCATACCGATAAATTAAGCAATAGCAATCACCTGTAATAACAAATAAGTTAATACTATTGATGTTAATAATCAATCAATCAATCAACAATTAATTAATCATCAATAATTAAATATAATTATAATTATCTACGACCTCCATCAATCAAACTGTCTCCCACCCACCAATCACACCTCTCATTTTTTTTATTGTTTTTTAAATCCAAGTTTAATTTGGAAAATGATGTTCAACCATCAACAACTTTGGACATAAAGAATAGAAAGAAGAAAACATTGTACAATATTAACCAACTCCCATCTCCTCCCTTTTAATTCAATTCACTTTTTATTATATACAGATAAATTGCATTTCATAACAAATTGAAGAGCATATTTTTTTTTGTTTCTTTTTTTTTTTCTACTTTGTAACAACAACAATATCAAGATCCCATTTTTTTAATCAACAGATCATAGAATTTTAAATTGCACCCGACTCTTTTTTTAGATATATATATATTGATAAAATAACCTACAACCAGTGTAAAAACAGTTAAACTAATAATAATAATTTAATAACCAACAATAATAATAATAATAACCAAAATACTTCAAATATAATATATATTTATAGAATCACAACCAACCAAAATAATTAATAATTAATCAAAGAAGTAGTCGTAGTTTATAGGTTTTCCCAAATCTATTAATATTATCTTAGAAACAATGGGAATTCCACAACAAGAGGATAATAGCTTTACACCAAATGGTTGGAAATTGGTACCAACACATGCCACACCCAATCCATCAGGAACCAAACCAATGGAAATTGATCAACAAGTAACTTTTATAACTGGTGTATTTCCAATTGAACGTCATGGTCATACCACATGTCTATACAAAAATACTTTAATTCTTTTTGGTGGAACTCCCGATGGTTCATCTGGTCTAAATGATTTATATTTTTTAAATTTAGGTAAGTACAACAATAAATATAATATAAAAAAGAGTTGATTAAACTAAACTTTTTCTAATATTTTGTTTTATTATTATTTAGATAATTTTACATGGGTAGAAGTTAAAACTAAAGGAATTTCTCCAATTGGTAGATATAGACATTCAGCAATTATAATAGAGGATAAAATGTACGTCTTTGGTGGATATCGTTCAAAGTGCTTGAATGATCTTCACACCCTCGACCTAAAGACCCTTACTTGGAGCGAACCACCACAACAAGGCGACACTCCAACCGCCAGATCATCGCATGCAGTATGCAGTGTCGGAAAAAAGATGATTCTATTTGGAGGTAGTGGAGCAAGATATTCAAATGAATTATTCACCCTCAACACTGTCACTAATCGATGGACCAAGCATGAAGTAACTGGTACTCCTCCATCTGAGAGATGGTGTCACACTATTTGTAGTTTTGGTAAAAAGGTATATGCATTTGGTGGTTCAAATGATAAAAAAAAGGATAATAAGGTTTTTATTTTAGATACTGGTAAATATAAATATTATATAACAAACAAAACAAAACAAACTATTTAATATTGGTATTAATTTATTATTATTTTTTTATTTTAGAAACATTCGAATGGACACAACCACCAACTTCAGGTGTATCACCAAGTCCAAGACAATTACATACTGCCGTATCGATTGGAGAAAGTATGATTGTATTTGGAGGATGGGGTAGACACCAAGAATTAAATGATTTATATATATTAAATACTAGTATGTAGTCATGATAAAACCTTAATATTCGAACATTTAATTAATTAATTAATTTTTTTATTATATTAGGAACAATGAGATGGACATGCCCAAAAATAGAAACACTTATTCCATGTTGTCGACAACTTCACAGTGCATGGGTATATAATGGTAAAATGTATGTTTTGGGTGGATATTCCAAGAGCAAGAGAATGAACGATGTATTTTGTTTTAGTCCCGAACAAACAGTGTCTAGTCTCAGAGACCTATGTATTGAAAAGATTGTTGACAATATTTCAAACTATGTTGACTACTTTCCCTATCTCCCAGATGAACTCTTATTCTACATATTTACCAGATTGGCCCAATCAGGAAAACCCATTCCATTAAAACTCGATCGTCTCATTCAAAAGTCATACTTGGCAGAATACGCTACCATCAATTCACCCAATTTTACAAATACTACTTTCGAAGAAACTTTACAATATCATTCCTAATAATAATAATAGTACAAATATAAAAATATCAATAACTTAATGATCCCTCAAATACTACTCAACTGTTTTTTAATATTCAAATTATAAAAATAACCAAAGTAATAATAATAATTTTAGACACACAGAATGAATGAATAATAAATCATCATAAAAAAAAAAATATATTTATTTTAAACCAGAGAGAATCATTGTTTTCATTTCTTTATATCTGTTTTGAAAAGGGTTAAGGTTTTTAAAGACAAACAAACAAAACCATGGGAAATTTAAATTTCTCAAATCTGGTTAGAATTTGAATTGAAAGAAGAAAAAACCCTGGATTGTGTTTGTAGTATAGTTTGGAAAACAAAAAAACAAAATAAAATTAAAATAGTTTTTCGAAATTTACTTTCTTCCGGGGACAACCCTGAGTTTGAGAAACCTGGGGGAAGTAAAAAAAAATTTGAAAACAATTAATTTAAATTGAAGTATTTTTTCGTTCGATCACCCTTTGTCGACTGTACTGTTCACTAACTGTCTAGAAGGGTTTTTTAAATTTCCATTTTATTTTACATATCTCACATATCAATAATAATTATAATATTTTAATTGTACAATTATCTCTTTTTATCAAAAAAAAAAAGGTGTACCATTTTTAAAATTACTCGTTTTTTTTTTTAGAATTGCATACCCCCAATCTTTTACCAGTGATTTAATTTCCCACCACTCACTGAGAGACAATAATCATCGTTATTTCCCATACTTTTATTTCCCACTCCAATCATCACAATCAAACAAACACTTCGAGTTCACTCGAATACTCTTATTTTTTTAGTTCATCATTCTATTGTTATTATATACATTATCTGTCATCACAATCTATAAAGTTTAGTTGCACTAGATCAATCAGATTTGCAATCATTGTTAATTATCATTTAATTATTTGTTTTTGTTTTTTTTTTATCTAAAGATGAAATTCTATTTTTCATTGTTTATCTTTTTATTTGTTTATATATCAATAGACAACCACAATCACTTTATCTATTCTAAAAAGATAGAAGTTATTCACAAGAATGATAAAACAAATGAACAACTAGTAGATAAAGATGGAACTGGTTTGACTGCAACCTATCAACTATTAAAGATTCTCAATGACAAACCTCACGATGAATTGCAGTTGGCTTGTGAAGCGATGCAGAATTCATTGTTTTCACCATTAAAGTGTGTCAATCATACACTTCGTGCTGAAAGAGAATCATCTGGTCAACTAAGAGTTGGTCAAAGACTCCGTAAAACAATCAACACCAAGAGAAGTGGTCCTGTAGGTGTACTTGGTGGTGCTCTTAAACCTATTATTCTTGTTCCTGGTATTGCTGGTAGTATGTAATAACAACTAAAATATAAATATATCTATATAATTGATTGATTTACTTACTTTTATGTTTATTTAGGTGGACTTGAAGCAAAATTAAACAAAACAAAGGTACCAGCATTTTATTGTACAAAGAATCAAGATTGGTTTAGAATTTGGTTATCATTACCTGAATTGTTGGTTCAAAAGTGCTGGTTTGATAATTTGGCAGTAGACTTTGATGCAACGACTGGAAAGTTTTCAAATACACCAGGTGTTGAAATTAGAGAGATTGATTTCGGTGGTATTCTAGGTGTTGGCTATTTAGACTATAAATTCTCTTTTCCAATTGGTATCACCAATGTCTATGGTGAAATGGTTGAATTCTTTGAAGATTTGGGTTATGAAGTCGGTAAAAATATTAGAGGTGCTCCATTTGATTGGAGACTATCGATTCAAGAGCTAGAGAAAAGAGGTTGGTTTGATAAATTCAAATCGTTGGTTGAATCAACCTATGAAATGAACAAGCAACAAAAGGTTGTACTTGTAGCTCATTCTATGGGTGGTCTATTGTCATTATACTTTTTAGATAAAATAGCTACTGATCAATGGAAGGCTAAATACATTGATTCTTTTATTCCCATCGCTGTACCTTGGTCTGGTTCTCCAAAAGCTCTTAGAACTGTTGTAAGTAGATAAAAACATACATCATACCATCAATCATTTAATTAAATATATATACCCAAACTAATAATAATCATCCATTCTATTGTATTGTAGCTATCAGGTGATAACTTTGGTATTGGAGTGATAAATAAGGATTATTTAAAGAAATTTGCTCAAGAAAGTGGAGGAGTCATTCAATTGATTCCTGACCCTATTATCTGGTCAAAAGATAAAGTATTTATCACTGCAAAGAATACCAATTATACTTTAGGTCAAACTACCAATCTATTTAATGATCTTGGATTAAAGGTAAATATATAAAACAAAAAGAGTGGCTGATGAGCAAATACAAAAATATATATTATTTTAAATACTAATTTTAATCTATCTTCTCTTTTTCTATAGGATACAACATTAATTTATAATTCAATTTCATCAGTAACAAGTGAAATGAAACCAGGTGTAAATACTCATTGTATTTATGGATATGGTATCAAAACTGAAATATACTATGACTATAACGATGGATTCGATGAACAACCAAAGATTTATGAGACTGATCTTGGTGATGGAACTGTGCCATTGGAAAGTCTTCAATTTTGTAACCAATGGAAGAATGATCCTGAACATGTTGGAATCATTCAAGTCAAAGAGTTTGATCTCTTACAACATCGAGATATTATTGCCGATTCTGAAGTATTTGAATATATCTTTCAATATATTATTAATCGTTAATCACCATTAATATTCAAACAATACTTCCAAATGTACATACACTACTACTTTTTTTAACGATCATCAATAAATATATTTGATTTGACCAACCATGACAATTGGTTATACATACTATTATTATTATTTTACAAGTTTATTTACAAGGTACATTGTTAGTACACCAAATGAAAATGCAATTGGAATACTTGGATTTGATATTTGGATTGGAGATGACCTACTCCATGATTCTATACAATTCCAAAAAGAAGAAGAAGAAGAATGATGTGTTGTTGATTGTAGTGCAGTAGGATCATTACTCTTGAATGCTGATTTTGCAGCAGTCAAATGAAGTGGTAATACAGATAGTGTAAATCCAGTTCTAATCACTCGGTTGAATAGGAATCGAGGATAAGGATCATTTGAGAATACTTGTATGTAGGCATACTCATTATCACCCATAAAGAACATAAGATGATCTTGAGGTAGTATAGGTACAAATTCAACTTTCTTATTAATCTTGTTTTGTTGTTGTTGACTATGCTGACTATGATGACTATGTTGCTGATCAGATGTTATCCTTCCATCAATACCAATTGAATTTGCAAACTCTTGTGATGATACATAAACTAGTATTGTACAATCAAGTGTATTCTTTATACCCACCTCTCTTGATGACTTGTATTTAACTGGTATTATCTCTTCATCATTACAATCTTTATGATTCATATTACTATTACTATATTACTATTGTTGTTTACTACTACTATAAATCTTCTACATTAATGAATGAATGAATACATAAAAGAATGAAATAGATTAAAAATAACTTCATTGAAAATCCCAACCAAAGTATGACAAAAATGGGATAATCAAACGTTTTGTACTATAAATGGTGTTTAATTACTTTCCAATATTATGCACGGGACAGGTCTGTTTGAATTATCCTAAATAGCTATATACAGAATGATTCAGGTTTTGAAAGTACATAGTAAAAACATACTCTGACGTTGGTGATTGTATTATTCTATCTTGTGTAGACCGATACCATGTTGTTGCTCAATCGATACTTAATTGGTCTGGAGATTTCGGCTATCGAGTTGAATGACGGCGAGAGCATGACTGTAGTCTTTGAACATGTTGGTGGTTTCAATCATGGAAACAAGCAAGTACCAGTCCTTGATTGATAATGAACCATTCGTTGTTCGTCTTGTGTGTCGACTCATCTTTCAAATTTAATTTTATATAATTTTTTTCCTTCTCCTTTCTAACAGCATCTATCTAACAAAAGAGAAGGTTTCATCTCAACAATGGATGATGATTTCTTCTCGATTACTACAATCTTTATCTTCATCGTCGACGAGTAGAAGGATCTTGTCATCCTCTATTTACAGCAACAGATCATCATATACAACAACAATAATAACACAATGTCAAAACAACAAGAATTACAGTACTGGTAGCAATCATGATGACTCCTACTCCTCATCATCTCAATCATTAAAGTTTAAAGATACAATATTTGCATTGAGTTCTGGATCGAATAAAGCTGGTGTCGCAGTGATTAGAGTATCTGGTAGATCATCAAATGATGTATTACAAAGATTGACTATGTTTTCTAGTATTAGTGGAGACGGAGGAACTAAAACAATCGTACCTCGAATGGCAACCTTGTCATCTATACATCATCCTCAAACAAAAGAACAAATAGACAAGGCAATGTTGCTATGGTTCCCTCAACCAAATAGTTTTACTGGAGAGGATGTATTGGAGCTACACGTTCACGGTGGCAGAGCTGTTGTACACGACACACTAGACGCTATTGCATGTGTACCAGGAACACGGTCGGCTGTTGCGGGTGAATTTACAAGACGTGCATTTGATAATAACAAAATGGATTTGTCTGAGGTCGAAGGCCTGTCAGATCTCTTGGACGCACAAACCAACCATCAACGTCGTGTAGCACTCTTGCAAATGCAAGGATCGTTGGCTAAGTTTACATCACACCTACGAAACAGACTCATCAGAGCGTCGGCATACACAGAAGCATTTATAGACTTTGGAGACGATGCAGAGATTGATCCGGCGGTCGTTGAAACATCGAAACGTGCAATAAGAGAGATCAAAGAGACGATAGAAGGACATTTGGCCAACGGAAGAATTGGTGAGCGTCTCAGAGAGGGTGCGTCTATTGCTATTGTAGGTCCACCCAATGCTGGAAAGAGCTCACTTATCAATATACTTGCTCAGAGAAGAGCATCGATTGTTTCGTCGATACCGGGGACAACTCGTGATGTTGTCGAGGTGGTATTGGATATCGGAGGATACCCCGTGGTGATTGGTGATACTGCAGGTATTAGAGTTGGACAAGATGAAATTGAACAAGAAGGAATAGTAATGGCAAAGGAAAGATTTAAAGATTCAGATATAAGTATCTGTGTATTTGATTCTTCTTCCTTTTTTACAAGTGGTCAAGTTGGAACAATAATAATCGATCCAACATTATTGGAATTAATCAATTCCAATACTATTATTGTATTTAACAAAACAGATCTTTTACTCAATAACAACAACGACAACAAACAATCTTGGAAGGATATTAAAACAAATTTATTAAATCAAATACAACAACAACAACAATCAAACTCTACAACAACCATTAATCATTGTGAAATATCATGTTCAAGTAATCAAGGTATAAAAGATTTACTTTTAGTTTTAGAAAATAATTTAAAGAATTTGTATGTCATCCAATCAATCAATCAACTATGAATATTCATATCAAAATAATTAATAATTTCCATTTATATTTTAGATTTGAAACAAGTAATTCAGATGAACCATTGTTAACAAGATTAAGACATAAAGAACATTTAAGAAATTGTGTAGAGTCGTTGGATAGATTTTTGGATTATTGTGAATATGATGTTGTCATTGCAGCCGAAGAATTGAGAAGTGCCATCAAAGAGATTGGTGCTATCAGTCATCACGTAAATGTTGATGATCTACTGGATGTCATTTTCAAAGATTTTTGTATTGGTAAATAATAAACAAGCTTTCAACAATGATATGATCATACTACTACGTTGTCTACATATATATTACAATACCACACCTCCTTGGGTTACAAAAAAAAATATAACCCAAAAAAATTTTATTTTGTTTTTCTTTCTTGCAAGATCTTGATCAACTATTCAACTATGCAACATGAAGGATAGTTCAAATAATATTGTGTCACATTGTAACTTGTAGATTGATATTCAATTATGCCAATCAATTGAATTAGTAGAATACACTTCTAATATATCTATCATAATCGATATCATCAACACTTTTCAGAAGTAATATTAAACATCTATCAATCATCGATTGTGTATGGACCATTTGAATCATTCAAATCCATCTATCATCTTCATCCAAATCGATCAATAATATTGATAATAACAATAATAGTATTATTAATAATAACATTAAAAATATTAATAATCAACATTTCTACTATAATAATCGAGTAAAAAATCTAATCAAAAGAAAGATTTTAATGGAGAATATTGACTCTTATGAACTTTATCCAGTCGGGACTGGATTGATATCGAGAAGTTAAAATACTTAAATTTATTCCTCTCGATACCTTTAAAATATATGTATCATGCGAATCAACAATGTCAAATTCTGCCATCTTGACATTAATCAGAAAATCACGAATAGATCTACTCGAATATCTGGCCAATACATTTCCAACAATACCTTTCTACCGTTTTCTTTCTTTTGGGATTCAGTGCGCACGACAACATTCAATGGAGATTGCTCAACTATTGCTCTCAAATTTTGAACATTTTCTAAAGATTATTATTAGACTCAGCAAATTGGGTTCGGATATGCCTTTGTCAGAAGTTAAACAAAGAAACGATGGTCTATTTGTTAAAAAAAGCAATCCAATACAAATCAATTGGAATATTACTCTATGGTGAAAAAGATGAGGATAGTATTGATTTGGATTAAGGAATCGATGAAGAGATTGCAGAATTATTTTATCAACTCCTCCCTTCTGAATGTGAATGGGAAAGATCCTATGGTGCTTCTGGAATATTTCGGTGGCTTAGTGATCATCCTGATATCCATAGGCTATTAAGCTTGATTGATATTAAACAAAAATTAATTTGGTACCAAATTTTATATTAATATATTTTCTTTTATATTCATCATTTATTTGTTTGTGTAACTTTGTTGCCTGCTTATTAATACTATTAATGGTAATTAAAATATTATATAGTTTTGTTTTTTCTTTAAAATATAATTCCAATGTTAGTGATAATATTAATTTGAGATTTTGTAGGATGCTTACAGTTTTAAAGTTGGGGTTATAGGTGCTATTTTATCATCATTAAGAGGTGATGTTTTATTACCATTGTCTTGGGAAGAAAATGATGATATTTGATTGTGTATATCTCGAATATCATCAAAAAAAGCGTGAGTAACTGAGAGAACCAAAAGGGTATGAACAAGGAACTTTTCTAGTTTCACCATCATTGAACTTTAATGTTTTTTTTCTATTATTAATTGATTAAAATGAGTATTCAATCTTACTATTTATTCACGGATGAGTAGCAAACCTGTCCTGATTATAAATTCAATTCCACTTTTGATCGGGTTGATTGTTTCGAATCCAAAAAAAGTTGGGTTTTTTCGATGGGAAAAAAAATTGGTGATTAAACATCATCTTTTACAATACTATTTATTTCAATTCTACTTTTTATTCATCTTTGTATAAACCATTAGAGTAATAAACAAGGATAGTTTATACTCTGCTATTGTCATTTATTTTTTGGTATGATAATGCTGAGGATAGATCTGTCCTCAGCGCCATTACTTCTAGAGTAAAATTGTGCGAATGGAAATTGGTCTCGTCTACCTCTCTCGTGTCTTCGCTTACGTCTTGGAGACGTTTCTTCCAACGAACAACTGCAAAAATTCTTCCACTAGAGATGGATTCTTGAAGTGGTTGGTCCAATTTTCTTTCAAAGTAATTCATGGTAGAGTGACATGACCGACCACAAGAGAGAACAGGTACGTGAAAAGTACCAAATACCTGCCTAGACTTTAACAAGCATTCCATAATTTGCAAACCAAGTGAGTACCAAAAATTGAGAGAGAGAGAACCATTTACGAGCAACTATAGTGAAAGTTAGTGTTGGTAACTTGTGATTAAAAAATGAAACAAACAATTGTCATACCCTTGATCATCAAAATTAAACCATCGTATGAATAGAGGGTGTAGTTTGATAATGAAAAAGAATTACATAAATAAATAGAAGATATAAAGTTGCAGAGCATAGTCACTGCCTCGCAAGACCAACTCAATGAACAACTGCGTAGACGTGCAGCAGAGTTTATATTGGTCATCGTGACACGTGCCATTGAAGAGCCGGACATGATCCTCTTGACAAGCGGCCCTGCTTGAGCGTGCCGTCACGGCACTGTTGATTGACGGAGGATCGGATAACTGCGAACTCAACGAAAAGAGAGCAATGCCCATGCTCTATGGATACACACCAACTACACAAAAGAATCTATTTGCCATGTTCGACCAGCTGCCACCCGCAGATGCACGACCAGATGCAGTCGAGGTAGAGGAGGTCGAGGAGGAGGTGGGAGTTTTGGCACGTGCGCCATTGACATTTACGGTTGGTACACCCTTTTTAAAATCTGTCATGTCCAACTCGACATCCATGCTCTCTGTCACTTTTGCCAAGTTTTCAGCCTCATCCAACCAGCAGTGGTACAACAACAACATCATCTTCAGCATCATCCGTTTCAGGAATACCTAGACGATATGGGTCTAGTTTGGGTTCTTGTAATAGTACTATTACAAGTACAAGTACTACAAGTACTGTTTCAACAACCACACAGCCGGTTAGTAGATTATCAAAACCAGTTCCATCTTCATCTATACCACAAAGAAAATCAATCGCTCCTGGTGCTGCCACTAGTACCAACAAACCACTTGAGACAACAACAAATACACCAACAGCAGAAACATTATCAACTAAAAAGAAATTTATTACTGTTACACCAACTGTCGATGATGATGGTGATGACATTGTTGTTGGTACAACATCACCACCAATGATCATTGGTTTGGATGACAAGGAATCATTGTTGGATGAAAAATGGTTGAGTAGAGATGTAACAGCGATCAATAATGTCGAAGATCTTATGCAATACAGTAATACACTTGTGGAATCATTGGCAAACATTGAAATGGAAATTGATTCATTAAATGAATCAAATCAATTCAATCAAATATCAGATGCTTTGGCAAACAATATTCGTGATGCTAGAAAGGGTATCGACGAATTATCAATCGATGAATTGGACACTAGTCATGTATAGTAAAAAAAGAAGACGACGAATTTAATTGGGTCGAAGATTCTGTAGATCAAGCTCTAATCGAAGACGATGAAATCGATTTTGGTGAGAGTTCATTTAAAAAGAATAATAATAATAATAGTAGTTTTAAATCGATCATTTCCAATTCCAAAATAACTCCGATAAAAGATAACAAAAGAAATACTTTAAATCCAGATGATTTACTATTATTAGATGATGACCTTAATCAATCTGATAATGACGATTAATTAAAGACAAAACAAATAAATAAATTCGAAGATGTCACCCGATCCTTTTTTTGATTCAGAGAGTGTGTTTCTACCAAGATCTACAATGCATTTAGTTATCATCTCATCGATCATCAAAGAATATTAAAAACTAGAAGAGAATGATTTCAAGAATGAAAGAATATTCATCAGGGATGAAAAGTTTCAAGACGAAGCAACAGAACAATATAAACTATCTAAAAGGATATTTATTGTTGCAATGGTGTGCAAACAATGGTTTAAACTAGTACAATCAAACATCACAACATATTCAATTTACTTTCGTTATTTCAAAGTTGTTCAAGAAAGATCAATAGTAAAGAATCAATTGACATGAATCGATAGAAAAAAGATCAATAGAAATTTCGTGAATATAACAATCACAGGAACTTGCGAAACCATTTTCAAATATGTTGATTGAAAACAAAAGTATTCAAATCCTTTCAATGCATACAACATTCTTAAACACAGAGACACTATTCCATGCATTATCAACCAATCAACACATCAAACAATTGGAGATTAATTTGCAAATACCAGTAGAGAATATCATAAATGGGTAGCTGACATGCTTTCAAGAAACACATCGATCACTCATCTTAGATTAACCCATGGAGTAGGAAATCAATACGAATTATTCCATGAGGGTGTGCTTGCATGCAAGTCCCTTTTAATACTAGACTCACCCATGAAATTGGAAGAGGCCAACATAATATTGGAAAATAACCCAACCATAAAGTTAGGACTTAAATGCAATCCTCGTTCCAACACCATTTTACCAAATTCATTGGTACGTTTGACAGTTTCTTCATCTGCAATTAGTATTAGATTAGATGAAATCATTTTAAAGAGCAACGTACAAGAAATTATATTCTTTAAATCCAGATTATTAGATGACCTTAATCAATCTGACAATGACGATTAATTAAAACCAAAACAAATGTGGAATAATAAATTAATTAATTTATTATGATACTTTGCCAGAGCAAGG
Source organism: Cavenderia fasciculata (assembly GCF_000203815.1). Taxonomy (NCBI): domain Eukaryota; phylum Evosea; class Eumycetozoa; order Acytosteliales; family Cavenderiaceae; genus Cavenderia; species Cavenderia fasciculata. The sequence continues at coordinate 1,481,220 of NW_004457624.1, forward strand.
TTATTTGGCCTTTTTTTTTGTCGATGAATATTCTAGAATTTACTAACGATTGAGTAAATCATAATATTTAGAGTTGGATTTCCCCATTGGGTCGATTGGAATAAAAACAGGGCCTCTGTCTAAATTATTAACCACATATGGTTTTGTTGTTGTGGATACATAAACCTTGGAATAGCCATTTGTGATACTTGTGTAAGTGTCGTCTACGCAATTGGTTGATATTTCCTCGCGGTCTGGGCATTGTTGGACGACAGAGAGCGAGTCGACTGAGAGCGTAAAGTTTATGTTCATATTTTTGTAGTATGGAATTGGTTGAAGCTTTACACCTATGATTCTGCCTGGGTACTGTTTGGGATCAAAGGTAATTACTCCACCCAATTCATCGAATCTTCTGTATTCGGTGAGTACCATCTCTTCACAAACCAATGACACTGATTCTTTGGAAACTAGCATTTGAGTAAACAAAGGAGGAATAATTGGTGAGCTGGGGCTGCACCAAATATAATTGAAGGTGGTTTGGTGGATAGTCCAAAGGAACATAACGAGTAGAGTTTTCCTTTCTCATTCGATAGAGTCGGGAGGTCATTGGGTCGACAAGGGAAATCGTTGGGCAGCCATAAGGGGATCGAATAACTGCATTGTAGATACATTTTTTGGTTTCGTCCTCCCAATATCGAGTCAAAGATCCGTCATTGACTGCGGGGTCACAGACCACATGAACCTTCAATGTTCTTGTATCATAACAATTGCCTTGATTGGGATATGTTTTTGGGGTAGAGTAGGTAATTGTTAGGCCACGGTCAGTTCCATTCTGATATCTTGTGATGTTTGTAAACTTGTTTGCATCACCAGTGGGATAACTATACAATTTGTCGCTTCTTTGGTCGTCAAATTGGCATCCTACCAAATCTCCATTTGAAGAACCTGTTACATTGGAGGTACAAATCCAGAGAGTGTCACAAAGGTTCACGATATTCTAGAAAGAATGAAGAGGAATTAGAATTGGATGAGATGTTTGTTAGACTGCTACTTACCAAATAGATACCACCAGCTCCTCCAGTGCCATTTCTCATCGAATAAAAGTTTCCATTGAATTTGATTAAATCTCCGAGGTCATAAAATTCGTTTGTTGAAGGATCCGAAAAAGCACAATTCGATGGAGAATTAGCCCAATTGGTCCTATTATTGACAATAATACTTGATGGTTTAATAATTCCAATATCGAGAGATTTTATTCCTACCCCTTGAGGGAAATCCATAGAGGTAGGAGTCATTGACAATACTTTCAGATTGTTAATCTTTGAGGTCACATTGTTCTCACTTGTGAAAGTTAAGTTTGCTGAGAAATCGAACGAGGGAACCGAGGAATAAAATCCTGCCACCCAGACAATTGGGGTAAAGTTTGGGCCTAAATAAATGATTATTAATATTTTGGTTTATCTACAATTTTAAAATCATTCTTACTTGTAGTGTTTGGTTGTTGAAACAAAGGATTGGAATAAGATTCCCAAAAGATCGACGAATAGAGTTCTTCCTGGGCTTGAATCCAAAGTTGTTTTATATTAGTTTGATTGGAAGAGTACCATTCCGAAGGAATAATGTCGGACACCAAACCAACTTGGAAATCAATTGGAACGGGGTTCAAAGGAACAGATTTTAGCCACTTTTGCAATGGTACTTGGGTATTGGCACCATAAGAGCCAGGTGCACCACCTTTGACGATGAGGGTCGTTCTTTCTGTATTTGATTCGTATTGAGATTGCTCTTCTTCAGAAACCTGAGACGTTAAAGAGCCAGCCAAACTAACACTTCCGCTGGCCCCAAAAGCACTTGAGGAAACGGATGCGTCAAACGATAGTGACATACTTTTGTCAAGTGAATTGCTAGATCTTGAGTTGATAAGCGACGAGGAAACACTTGTGATTTGTTCTAATGAACCACCCAAAGTGGCAGATTTTTTGTAGAAGACTCCATATTTTTTGACAACCTTTTTCATAGCTTCAGTGTCAAAAACTTGTGAGATGTCTTGGACAAACTTTGGGTGGAAATTAAACGACGACATTTGAACTTTTGAAACTTCGCATTTCATTTCTGTTGAAAAGATAGATCCTGAGGTTTGTGACTCCAACTCTTTTGCTTCTTGGACAGATTCACTAATCGACATTGACATCGATAAGGACACTTTTGTAAACCAACCTCCACTTCCACTTAATGACGTATCAAGACCCATGTTTACTGATTTTTCATACGACATTTCCTGAGCAGATGAATATGATTCAGATTTGGCTTCATATTCACATTTGGAATTAATATGACCAGAAAATCCCTTTGGAATTGTATAGACCAGTCCATGTGGAAGATCTTGGGCAGTAGTTATGGGATCGCCAGTGCAATACCCAAGATTAAATAATGGAGCCGCAGTTTCCTTCATTGACAAGAGGTCAACACCGTGTCCCATGAAGTTGAGACCAGGCAAAGTGAACCTGTATTGGTTGTTGAGTAGACTACCAACAATGTCAGAATCCTTTTTATAGTTTTCATAAAGAGGTTTTGGGGTTGCCTGGGCCTGGCACTCTACCGCTATTTGCTCAAAGCAGTCACGGAGACAACTTTCAGGAATCTCGTTACATATACCGTCACCACACCATGGGGCAGGATAGTTATCCTCTATTGAATACGACACAATAGGTTGGAAACTCTGTCGGTCAGTTCGTCTCCAAGTCAAACTGAATGAACGGGTGCCAGAAGTTATAGAAAAAAGGTAGATTATAACTTTGTGATTTTGGTTTGTCCCAAGAATAATTGATCTTTCAGAGTCAATACTTTCAGTGACAAAGTATGAATTGAACAGTAGCACATTGTCAATATATACCGCAACACCAATGTTTGATGCCAAAAGATGGAAGTCATATGAAAAGGTTTCGTTCACTTGAATGAACGACTTCATTACTCCTGAAACTGGGCACTGAATATCATCCATAAATGAGTCCAACTCTATTGAGAAATAAAAAGAAATAGAATTAGTTTATGTTGATTTTTGTACAATGTTGTTTTATGCTAACTTACTTGGGTATGGAACAAAAGATTTAGTAATTGTTGAAATGCCATCACAACTAGTATTACCTGCATAAACAAGGGTTGGGTCTACAATACAAGACAAGTATGACGTCAAAACCCAACCTGGTTGAAAAACATATTCGTTTGCATATGAAGGAGTTGGTTCGACCTGTGATACAAAGGGCTGAATGGGACAATCGCCGATGGATGAAGTGGAAATTTGGTTGCAGTAGGAATTTGATGAATCAAACGATTGAATGGAGGAAAGGATGCACTTTGTTATTAGTTTTGAAAAATCTCCATCACTACCAAAAACTGACAGTTGACTCGACTTAGCGGTGATATCAGAGGGTCCATTATTACATTTAACTAGGGTCTGGACAATGTTGGAAGTTGAGGAGTTGAATGAGAGCGCAGAGCCTTCAACTATTGCAGTGTTGTGGTGGAATTGAGAATTTGAAATCTCTACGTTTGATGAAGAGGCATGGATTGCACCACCGACAAGAGCAGAGTTGTTAAAGAGAACAACGCTATCCAAATACACATTAGTACCTTGTATTTTAATAGCACCTCCGTAATTGGAAAAACAATTGGATATTGTAATACCTTGGATCGAGACTGATTCTCCAGTAATAAAAAATGCATAAGTCAAAGACTGACAATCTATTTTGGTTTGATTTAAGCCATGGGATGATCTGAAAAAAAAATAAAAAAATAATTATTATGTGCCAATTCATTTTAAACAAATTGGAATAGTTACCTTATATCTAAACTAAAATCGAGATTAATTTCAATGTTTAGGTCACCTTGATATAAACCTGGTTCCAATATAAGGATAGGATTATCTACATGTGATATTGCTTCAATGGCTGCTTGAATGTTTGGGAAAGGGAAGTCTGATGTCCCACAATGAACTTGGCAACCTGATCCTTGTCGAGCATAAAACACCTCTCTTGCATGAAAATAAGGAGCATAAAATAATAAAATTACTAGATAGATAACTATAAATATTGCTTTCATTGCACAAGAACTAACTGTGTATGTGAATACTACTTGTTAACCTTGTAAGACGTGTTCACTCTTTATTTTTGATCAAAAATGAAAAGAGCACACGTACAAATACTATTTTTGTTTGTATTGTTGGCTTTAGTCGATGCTCAAATAGGTATGTTGAAGGCGGGTTTTAAACTACAGAAACACACCAAGATTAATCTTGTTTTTTTTTTTCATTGCAGACAACAGGATAGTATTATTTGTTGACCCATCGTATTCATGTCCTACAAATTGTAATGCAACACAGTTTCAAAACATAAAGGACGCAATCAGCTCTGTCAAGGCAACCCAACATGCCACCATTCAACTAACAAAAAACTTGGTGTACTCTGGCGATGGGAACACAGGTATTTCAGTTTATGGCTCTGTCATTCAAATCAAATCGTAAGTATTCAAATAGTATATAACAATAAAATATTCTAACTATGTTTTCTGTCACAGAATGGGTAATACTACGATTGATTGCCAAAATGTAGGCTTCTCATTCGACGTCAAGGACTCCCCCTCCTTTGACCTGGTCAACATCAAGATTACAAGATGCCGATCGAAAAATGGTGGCCTTAGACTATTCAAATCAAAGTCAATGTTGGCCAATTGCATCTTTTCTTCCAACTATGGTTCGAAGGGAGGGTCCGTTTCAGCCATCGATTCAACATTAAAGGTGTACAATACCCAGTTCATGTCAAACACCGCTTTGAAATCAGGACCTTCTATCTATTCTGAAGGGTCGGATATATCAATTCTTGGGGCTAGTACAACCTTTACAAATGATGTCATAAAATCCAACGGACAGAATTCCTCGATCTATTGTACAAATTCCAATGTTCATATTGACGACGCCACGGTTCTTCCCGTCCTTTCTTGTGACCAATCATGCACTTCGACCTACAAAAGCATTTCTGCCTGCCACACCAACTCTGAAATCTCCCCGCCATCTACTTGTTCAAATAATATCACCAATGTTCCAACCATCCAAGAAACTAACACAAGTAAGTGTAATCATGAGAAAAAAGAGTAAATGAGAACCAAAATTAACATATAAATTATAATACCACAGTTTTTGCATCCGGAATGATTTACGAATCTTTTGTGGGCTCCATAAACTCTCAATTCATATCAAAGACTATCCTACCAGATATTTCTATTGAAAACTTCCTCCAAGGCTATGAAGGAGTAGTATTTGGCGAACTTCAAGGTTATCTCCAAGTAAGATCCTCAAAGTATCTAGTGTTTCGTTTTGGTGGTAATAACGTAGAAATTACTCTCACTGTAAATGGACGAACCGAGTACAAACTAAACGAAGTTGAAATTGTAGATATATCTTCAAATCCAATTTTTTTCGAGTCTGGTATCATTCACCATATTCAAATTATAATCTCCTCCACCTCTCCACGTTCCAAACGTAGTTTTATTGTCCATCCTTTCCCAAGCGGTGAAAGAATATTTTATTCAAAAAATGGTATGTAAAATTAAACATGATTCAAAAAAAAACAATAAGGGAAAAAGTATTTATTAATTGAAATTTATTACTATAGTTTGTGGTGATGGTATTCCCAATAATCTTGAATTTCAACAAGGATGTTCAGAGTCGGTTTGTAAGTTAAACTATAGATATCTATATTACTATTATATTAATTTTGTTTTATATATTAGTTCCAACCTTTGATATTTCTGACCAAAACAATGATGGAGTTTGTTCCTCATCCGATCCGAACCTTCATTTTAAAGAGTGTTACCGTCAAATATCGAAAGATTGTGATCCACTGTCGGTCCCTCCTGGTCATATTAGCCCTGGTTTCTATACAGCGATAACCAATTTATGTGGAAATTGGCTGGCTCTGAGCATTTCAATTTTGGAATCAATATCATAAATGGTGACGAAGGAAAAGCCCCCGTTTTTCAGTTTGATTATTGTGTAGATATTTCTGACAATATCCTCGAAGACCCGTATAGAGGACTAGTTTATCAAATTCCACCCTCCCTACTTGCCAAACCCCTCCCTCAATGTACCTTCTCTACTTCAACTGAGAAATACACCACCTCTCAAGATATTCAAAAATCACTTCAAGAATCTGCCAGTAAGTAACAATATATAATTTTTTTTTTAATATTCAAGACCTCAAAATTAATCTATTGTTTTTCAAAAGCTATTTCCACCTCTGCTAGTGTAAATACTAAAGTAGTTGATGTTAGTGCCGCTTTTTCTGGAGAAAAAAGTGTTTCTGAAGCATCTTCGATGTCAACTTCATCGACCCAGTCCGTTCTCAAAACCGAAATCAAATGTGTATCCACTTATATTGAAATAGACCAAGACTATGTAAAGTTTGACCCTATTTTCCTCCAAGATGTGGCAAATATAAAAAAAAAGACAGATTTGCTCCCGATTTTCGATAAGTATGGCACTTATTATTACAAGAACGCCTACATGGGAGGGAAATTAGTCCAATTGATGTCTACCACGCAGTCGTCCTCTACCTCTACATCTAGTTCTGAATGGTCAGCCGCCGCATCTGCCTCGATGGGTGCCTCATTAGGTCTAGGTAGTCTTTCTGCATCTGGATCAGTTTCTGTCAGTTACGATACCAGTATCTCGCAAGAACAAATGGATGAAATGAGCAAGCAATCTAGTTTATCAAAAATTTTAACTTGGGGCGGCATTCCATCAGCATTCACACCCGAGTTTTCTTCGAATTTTGGTTCATATTCTGAGTGGACAGATACTCTGGACCTCTATCCTGTGCCAATTGACTATCAACTTGGTGCCATCCGAGATTTAATACCAAAGGAATGGGCAATTCAGCTAGAAGATGGAGTAAATACGACAATTCTCGACGCTTGGGTTGAAATGGAAAACCTTTATTACAATTTAAATAATGTTGACATTGGTATGTGTTATTGCCCACCAATCATTTTTTTTGTATACACAACTAATTAATTGCTTACTTTACTTTTAGATTTTGATGATGGATCTACAGATTATAAATTGGTTTTGTATTTTTCTGACCCTCATCCTTTTACTCCAAATCAAACTCTTATTGTTGAATGGATGAATGAAAAAAATCAGCAACAAAGATTTGAAGTCCCTGTTCTATTCACCAGAACCGACCCGGCAGGAAATCAAATAATATGCGAATTCCCAAACAGTGATGGAGGATACTCTACAATAGCAACAATGGAGCCAGCGTACCAGAATATAGGTACTGCTTATGGCCGAGTGATCATACCCAGTTTCACAATTAAATATCCGATATCCTTTGACTTCAAAGGTCCCAATTTCATGACGAATAGCTCTGTACCCCCCAATATTACATTGATGGGAATCGGAATAGATCATTCAAGAAAATCACACATTATCAACTGGAATACCGGTGAGGCTATTCTGTTTGATAACCAAGGAGTATTCACACTCAATAACCAATTGGCAACATTTGTCGAATTCGAAAGATCGCTGGCCGTTTCGAAATCACCCACCACTGACTATTTTTCAGAAATCAATGTGGGCCTCTCTGGCCAAGCATTGTTCTCAAGAAATCACGACTGCCGAGAAAATTTTGAATGGTATATTTTCGATCAAGAAATCTCTCCCTACCAGGGGACTCTTAATCTCACGCATATGATCATGACTATGACATCGAGTACGGCTGTAACCACCCAATACAGACTCGACTGGGGGATGGTTATGACAAACTCGGAGATGACATCGAAATGGAAGGCAAAAGTCTATGTTTATAATGTTGGAAACTCAAAAACCAACTTTACTTCTATGCAACCACCAAGTCCTTGGACTTTTTTATACTACGATCTAATTCCACTTTCATCGCCATATGCCCCTCCTAAACATACATTCCAATACTATAACTACCGTTATCCTCTGACGGGAGGGAGAAATTTTATAGGCGAATATTTCAACTATAATGCCCCAAATGACCCTGTTCCTTTCCGTGGTGAAAACTAAAGAAACCTTAATATATTAAATACAAAAAAAAAAAAAATAGATCATGACCAATTCAATATTTTTTATACTTTATTTTGGGAAAGTTAAACCGAATACTTATAATATTCTGTTCAACTTAGTGGTCGATACCTATACTCTACATAAATCATAGTGAGTATAATGATTTCTCTTGTTAATTTTAAAACATTATCATAGCTTTATAAATACCTGGTGGAATAAATGGCAAACATCGGATCTGATCGTTGTTCATTGTGGGGTCATTTTTTTTGATGTGAACAACTTTATTTGTCTATTATAATCTTTATTGCAAAAATACTGAAGTACTTACAGATAAAACAACAACAAAAACAACTCCAACATGACGATTAATAGTTTAAATAAAGTTGATCGAAGCAGAGAATGATGATAATGCAATGGGCGAATCAACCCAGTTGAAGATTGTTAACTCTATTTCCTGTCCCTTTCTTGTGCATTTAGCACCAACGAGTTTGTTTCAAAATTAAAAAGCATATATTTATATATAACTATACTATCTTTCTTTCTATCTCTTCATTATCCTCTACTTTATCTCTTCTGATGCCTCATAATAAATGTAAAAAGAAATTTAATCGTCTCTTTTTTTTTTCAAATTACTGATCTCATAAAAAAAAAACTCAACCTCGGGGTCAGCACATACGGTTAAAAAAAAAAATTCTTTCTTTGTATCTCTCTACAATCCACAATGCATTTATATATCTTATCATCAATTATCAAAGAGTACTATAAACTAGAAGAGAATGATTTAAAGAATGAAAGAATATTCATCAGGAATGGAAAGTTAATTGACGAAGCAAGAGAACAATACCAACTAACAAAACAGATATTAAATGTTGCAATGGTGTGCAAACAATGGTTTAAACTAGTACAATCACATATCACAACATATTCAACTTACTTTGGTGATTTGACTGTTCGTCTGACTAAAGACAAAGCATCAAGAGAAAAATGTTACCAAGGAGTAAAGAATCAATGGGCAAAAGAATACTCGTTATTTAGTCGTGACAATATTACAACTTTGATTTGTAAACACACCGAGGAATATAATACAGAAGAACATTTATTGGATTTAATCCGACATACAACCAACTTGGAATCAATGATACTCTACACAACGAACAATCAATTGGTTCACAAGATCATTCAACAATTCCCACACATCAAAGATATCGAAATTAGAATGGGTGTTGTCGAGTTGGATAGAAATGGTTTGGATGGTCTCGTACAACTATCATCACCAAATATCAAGAGTGTCAGTGTGTCTATTCATCGCAGTGATGAGAGAGAGAATTCAGATTTGGAAACATACCAAGGAATACTTGAAAAGTATGCAAGGTATTGGTGTATATCATCAATCAGTCATTGTCTCAACACCAATTGTAGAATTGGAAAATTGTACTTGAAACAATTACCCAAACCAACAATCGAACGATTCTTTGGAATGTTTCAACACATTGTATTGCCAGAGGAAACAGAATTAAATGAAATTACTACCATCATCAATTCCAACGCACAGCTCCAAACTATATACATTAAAATCAAGTTTGGTCGATTATTCGATTACAAATCCATTGGAAATAAATCAGAGGTGTGCAAAGTGACCGAACTCGCCAAACAATATTGGCCCGACCTTTGTAACTCGATTGCTGTTCATCAGTGCATAAAAATGTTAATATTGGCTTGTGACTATATTGCAGACGAGCAATCTGAAGAAATTGCATTACCATTTTCAAAGATGATGGTTGAAAACAAAAGTATTCAAAGCCTTTCAATGAAAACATCATTCCTAAACACACCAACGCTATTCAATGCATTATCAACCAACCAAAACATCAAACAACTGGAGATTTGTTTGAGAGTGCCTTTCCTTTGTTATCCCCAAAGTCACAAATTGGTATCTGAAATGCTTGCAAGAAACACATCGATCGCTCATCTCAGGTTAACCCATGGAGTGACCATTTCTTACAACTTGTTTCATGTGGGAGTGCTTGCATCAAAGTCCCTTTTAATACTTGACACTCCCATGAAATTGGAGATGGCCAATGAAATATTGAGAAACAATGCAACCATAAAGTTGGGACTTTCCCCGAGAGACGATAGTAGCACTCTGTATGATGCCTCAAGAGTTTTCGAGCACTCTGAACAATCTAAAATAAGTTATTACAGCTACAACAAACCCGTAACTTCCTATTCAAATGAATAGTAATCCAATAACACTAAAAAAATAAATAAGATAACAATTTTTTCATCCAAAAGGATTGTATTTAATAATAATTTTCTCCAGAAGTGATCACCACTTTTTCGGTCCTGCCGTACCCAGTCTATCTAGGAACTACTTGAAATATATTTTTATTAAAGGAAGGAAGTTCGATAATAGATTTTTATTAATAGACTAGAAAGGAAATGACAAATATGCAATAGATGACAAGGGAAGCTGTATTGCCATATTTGGAAAGTAAAATAAATAATTATTGATTCCTATCATCTAAACGCAAACAATCAACACCCCACAATTTTCAAAATCTAAATTACTTTTATAAATCAAAATAAAATAACAATTTTATTTAATATTTGCATTTGATTATATGTCATTATCGTTGATGCATCCACGATTTGCGGACAATATCATGGTGTTGGGTTAGGGGTTGCCTAATCGCGATTCCAATAATGTGTCCACCACATATCGACTGTGAGGCTCACAAACCCCTTTACTCTACATTCCAAGAGCACCGTGAGTTGATCTACAAAACACTTCGAGCTCTCTAACCTGATTTATATATTATATAATAACCAACAAAGTATAACAACAACAACAACTAACAACAATAACCAACACAACTTTGTGAAAAAAAAAAAAAAACCGATGCACTTTAGGACAAGCAATATAAATTTAATATTATATTAAATAATATCAGTCCACCTTAAAAAACATGACATATGCAAATCACCCAGTAGCATCTGTCAGAGACATGGGTAACATAGATGTTTCTCGAGTTATCCTTAACTCTTGAAGCATTTAAAGATTTAATTACTAATCATCACCTCTGGTCGTGATATACGTAAAAAAGCCACAATTTTTTATCGTTTTTTTTTTTTTTACAATGTTCATAAAAAAAGAACCCTCGAGTGAAGAAAAAAAAACAAAATTCTTATCTTCTCTTTAATTATTTCCTAACAATGAATCATATTATTTTCTTTATCCTTTTCTTTTGTAGTTTGTATGACGCGCAGAGTCTGCCTGACAACAAATGCCTTGGATCTAACGGCACACATTTTTATGAGGTCGAGTGGTGGTTTCTCTATACCAAGCAAGGAATGAGAGGATTTTACTACACTGACTCAAGTTTAGCACCCACACAAACCATTCGAGTATGTATAAGTCAGGGACAAGAGATAAAACCTATTGACTGCTTCTGCCCATCGAATATGAGTCATATTAAGACTAACCAGTTTTTTTTTTAAAATAAATTCAAGGACGAATCGATAGATCCGGATTCGGATGATGTCAACAATATATTTCCAGTACGACTCATCCAAAAACACTTTGATATCAATTACAGTAGTCTTAAAAACATATTACCTTCACAATGTGGAAATGACAAGAGGGAAAAACATGGGTGCATGAAGAAAATCCCCAAAAATATGGGAATACCTCTTTTGGCCATCTATCACGACGTACTGAAAGCAGAACTCAAAGAAAATAAATATGAGACCTCCCGAAGATCACACGCAAAAGTATGTAACTTTAGTTTAAAATTAGAGCATAATTAACAAATTACTCCAAGTATATCATTTCAGCAAATTCAAAAACAGGACATGGTTACATAATTGATCATTCATTCCGAAACGAATTTGGTATTAACCCGACTACATGTTTATTGAAAAAGTTTTCACCGAGGGCGCTTTTACAAACTCTCACCATGCTTTATGTATTAGTTTTACAAGTAGGTTGCTACAAATACAAATAATTAACTCTATTCTAATTAATCGATTATAATCAAGCTGAATTTAGAACTCTTGCGATGGCTTTGCAAAAAAGTACACCTCCCTTTCAATGGGCCAACTATTTTGTTAACAAGGGAGGGGTAAACTATTCGATACTTCAGACCAAATCCGCTTTCGACATCTACACACTCTTGAAAAACGCTCCTGCATCTCCAAACAAAAAACCCTTCGATTCACCCTCAGCGCCAAAATACGATATTGATGAAAATATTGAAAAAATTCTCATGACAACAAGCCAACTCGAAAAATATACTATGGACTTTGTGACCAAGGTAGAAGTACCAAACTGTGGCATTTATTCTTTTCGTAAGTAACTTATCTCTGAATTGGATGCTATGGAAATATTTACTTTTTTTATATTTAAACAGACAGCAAACCGAGTCTTAGGTATCTTGATGAAGACAGAAAGAAACATCTGACCGAGTTCCGTCCCTGCGACCAAAGTTTCTTTTCAATAGGACTAGACCCCTACACATATGTGGCAATGGAAAAAAGATCAATGTTTTACCATGTTGGATATGTAGGTAGATATAATTTGTTGCTAACCAAGCTCTAGTTTTTATTAACTCAAAATCATTCACAAGGCACAAGGCCCTCCATACATTCCGTCATTTTATATAAATGATGAATATGGGGTTTTGAATGTTGACTCTTTAATTTATGATGGAGAACAGAGGAAAAATTTCCACGAAAAACTTTTGTTTTCTGTGAAATCCAACGTTTTTTGTGTTGGTGACGGAAATAGAGTTTGGAAACAGATACCATATGCTGGGATTGTAGTAACTATTTCTATTTTAATAATTTGAATACCTTGCCTCTAACTAATTTCAAATACAGATATGCTTGGAAAATGATTATCTCCCAGCCTTTTTTCACAAAAAGATAGTTGAAATAAACATCAGTCAAATGTCCCTGAGAGGTACTTGGAAACAAGAATCAGAGAAAAAGTATATCGATAATGGTGGAGATGAATATAAGTGGTTTTGGCCTGTAAAACATCCAGAAGGACAAGATGTCGACATAGAAGGATCAGAAGAAGAACGATATCAAGATAGTGAAGATGAAGATGTGGATGTTGGTGGTGATTTCCATTATCCGATACCTGGGCAAGTCAAAGATGGATTAAAAAGAAAAATCAACGAATCCCCTCCCAGCCAACATCAGTTGAAAGGGATGAAACAAATCTCACAAGATCCCCCAGGAAGGAAAAAACAAAGTAGAACTTGTAATATAAAATGAGTTATAAATAAACCAAGAAATACAATTACCCCAACTATCTTTCTTTTCCCTCTCTATTTTTTTTCTTTATTTCGATTTATTTAATCTTTATTAACCCCAAAATCATAATACTGCAGAATAATCAATCTTTTACTAATAATAATGGTACTAGTAGTAATAGTTTTAAATCGATCATTTCCAATTCCAAAAAACACCGATAAAAAAAAAAAAAACAAAAGAGATTTGAATATCATAAATGGGTAGCTGACATGCTTTCAAGAAACACATCGATCACTCATCTTAGATTAACCCATGGAGTAGGAAATCAATACGAATTATTCTATGAGGGCGTACTTGCAAGCAAGTCCCTTTAAATACTTGACGATCCCATGAAATTAAAATAATACCATAGCTATTCTAAAACAAAGGTTATTATAGACACAACCAGCCAACATCTTATTCCTATTCACTATTGCTATAACAACATCACTAAAATAAATGAATGACTTGTTGATTATGTTATTATTATTATGATTCATTCTTAAACTTATCCAAGATTTCCTCTTTGCAATTTCCCAAAATTCAAAAAACTAATTATTTTCAAATAGTTTTCTTTTCTCTTGAACCACAAACAAGCAAAGTGAAAACGAGTCTGTAGATCTGATCAGTTTGGTTGGTGTTCTTTCGAAACATGCAAGACATTAATGATAACTTAACGAAATGTTATTTAACCAACCATCTACCAAATAGAAATATTTTAAAGATTATTGGATATATTGGAGACAATGTAGATTTGGTGTGTCTATTCTTTACTTGCAAACGATTCTTTATTGATATTAGAGGACAGTACTCGGGTAGTCTTGCATTCGACTTATCAGACTATATCGAAGAATAGGCACATGCAAGAACAACCGTAAACAAGATTATTGAACAAGTAATCAATACATCTATAAACCTTCAATCATTTCAACAATGGTTCAACAATTCAACGTCAACTCAACTGAACATTACGGTGTGAACTTGATTTGGTTATTGCTATTAGTTGTTCCCTCACTGAGGGACCCTCGCTATTGGTCATTTCGACCATATCAAAGCCTAATCAATCGACGGCACAAATAGCAGCAGCAAACTTTGGTGATCGCCAATCCCATTCGATTCCATACCAGTTCACACATCGCTAGTCTACCACTCGAGTGATTAATACTGATAATCTCTCTAATCGTCCCTTGATCATTCACAACATTGCGAGTCTCAATCTCTCTCGCGAACGTTGATCATTCTTCTCGTTCTGCTGAGTCGATCCTCTCAAACGAATCACAGAAACCAACTAAAAAGAAATCAACAACTCCAATAAGAGAAAAGTAGAGATCTCTTAAGAGTTGTTTCATCGTTGCGTAATCAGAGTCGTTGGATTCCTCTTCCTCATCATCAAAGTAAAACAAAAATAAAAAATAAAAATAAATTAAAATGTTTTTTTGGCTATATACAAAAACTATATACTATTTTATTAAAAGAATGAAATCTATTTTTTAAACATGCTGATTGATATTTTAAGAATTATTACTTGTGTTTTTTTGATAAAAAAATATATAATGGAAAAACAATTGTTGTTCATTGGACTTATCTTTTGAACTTTTTTTAATCAAGTTCATCAACAGATCCAGATTTCTTTGGTGAGCCACCTGTTGGCATACCGCCTGGCATACCACCTGGCATACCTTCACCACCTTCTGGCATACCACCTTGTTGATAGAGCTTGGTCATGATTGGGTTGACAATATCCTCGAGGGTCTTCATCTTGTGATCGAATTCCTCCTTGGTAGCAGTTTGGTTATTGTCCATCCACTTGATAGTTTCATCGACAATTTCTTCAATCTTCTTTTTGTCGTCGGCTGCGATCTTGCCAGCAAGCTTTTCGTCGTTGACAGATTGACGGACAGAGTAGGTGTACTGCTCGAGCTTGTTCTTGGCTTCGACACGGTTCTTGGCCTCCTCATCTTCAGCTTTGTACTTTTCAGCGTCGGCAACCATCTTTTCGATTTGTTCCTTGGAGAGACGGCCCTTGTCGTTGGTGATGGTGATCTTTTGGATCTTTCCGGTGGTCTTGTCCTCGGCCGACACGTTCAAGATGCCGTTGGCGTCGATATCAAAGGTGACTTCGATTTGTGGGACACCACGTGGAGCTGGGGGGATGCCAGACAACTCAAACTTGCCGAGTAGGTTGTTGTCCTTGGTCATGGGACGCTCACCTTCGTACACTTGGATGAGTACACCTGGTTGGTTGTCCGAGTAGGTGGAAAAGGTTTGCGACTTTTTGCATGGGATGGTGGTGTTTCTTGGGATGAGGTTGGTCATGACACCGCCGGCTGTCTCGAGACCGAGCGATAATGGAGCGACATCGAGCAAGAGCAAATCGGCGACCTTGGAACCACCCTCATTGGAGAGAATAGCGGCTTGGACAGCTGCGCCGTAGGCTACTGCTTCGTCAGGATTGATTGACTTGTTGAGCTCCTTGCCATTGAAAAAGTCTTGGAGAAGTTGTTGTACCTTGGGGATACGGGTGGAACCACCGACGAGGACGACTTCATTGACGGCACGCTTGTCGAGCTTGGCATCACGAATAACCTTTTCGACAGGCTCGATACAGCCACGGAACAAGTCAGAGTTGAGCTCTTCGAAACGAGCACGAGTGATCGAGGTGTAAAAGTCGATACCCTCCATGAGCGAGTCGATTTCGACTGAAGCGTTGGCAGATGAGGAGAGGGTACGCTTGGCACGCTCGCAGGCGGTACGGAGACGACGGAGAGCACGTTGGTTGGTCATGAGATCCTTCTTGTGCTTGCGCTTAAACTCTTCGACGAAATGGGTGACCATACGATTATCAAAATCTTCACCACCCAAATGAGTGTCTCCAGCGGTGGCCTTTACCTCAAAGACACCGTCTTCGATGGTGAGGAGAGAAACATCAAAAGTACCTCCTCCAAGATCGAAAATGAGGATGTTCTTTTCACCAGCTCCCTTCTTTTCCAAACCATAGGCAATGGCGGCGGCAGTTGGCTCGTTGATGATACGTTGTACGTTCAACTTGGCAATGACACCGGCATCCTTGGTAGCCTGACGTTGAGAGTCGTTGAAATAGGCTGGCACGGTGATAACGGCGTTGTTGATGGTCTTTCCGAGGAACGACTCGGCAGTCTCTTTCATCTTGAGCAACACCATGGACGAGATCTCTTCTGGTGTAAACGTCTTTTTCTCGCCCTTGTATTCAACTTCAATGACTGGCTTGTCACCTTCCTTTTGAACAATCTTGAATGGCCAATGCTTCATATCGGCCTGGACAACCGGGTCACTAAACTTTCTACCGATGAGACGCTTGGCATCAAACACTGTGTTTTGTGGGTTCATAGCCACTTGATTCTTGGCGGCATCTCCAATCAAACGTTCTGTATCAGTGAATGCTACATATGATGGTGTAGTTCTATTACCTTGATCATTGGCAATGATTTCAACTCTATCATTTTGCCAAACTCCTAAAAAATTATTAAATATATAGAAAATAGAAAGAGAGCAAGTTAGATTAATCTTTTTTCTTTTTTTCTGTTTTTTTTTTTCTTTTTTAATAAATAGTTCTTTTTTAGTTAACTTACCAACACAAGAGTATGTTGTACCAAGATCTATTCCAACTGATGACATTTTCTATATATTAATTAATTATCTAGATTTATATAGGTTTATATATAAATTAACTCGTTTATGATTTTGATATTGTATATGAATATGTTTGTACTTGTTATTATTCTTTGTTTGTTTGTTTGTGAGAGCTAATACAAATAATAATAATGGTTGTTGCTGTGGCTGCTTGTTAGTATTTATGTGTGAGTGGTATTTACCACACTTTGCGTAGATTCCGCCCAAAACTCGATGAATTTGAACTTCAAATTAATTGAAAATTCGTTTTATTTTAATTACTACTTTTTTGGTAGTAAACAAAAGATTCTCATAGAACTTTAGTTTTTAATTGTTATTGGATTTTTATTATTTATTATTTTATTTTATTTTTATTCTTAGACTAATACTAGTAGATCCTCCTCTCTCGTAGCCTTTTTTAATTAATTTTTTTTGTGAACAAACAACCGAGTGTTGTCTCTTCAAAAAAAGTTGTTTGGGGGGTATCTCCTCCCCAACAACCATCTACATCTTTTGTTTTCACACACAAAGAGGGTAAATCTGCTATGAGAGAGTGTAATATTTTTGTTATTTATTATATTATTATTCTTGTCTGTCATCATCAAGAAGGATAGACTTTGGAAATTCTAAATTAAAATGATTAAAGATGGATTGAACACGATCGACATCTGGAATATTGTCGTTGTTGCTGACTGTTAGATCCCACTTTTGACTGTCGTAAAAGTCTACACTATCTTCCATCCACTTGTATTCATGTTCACCGTAGAGACGACGAGACGGTTCACGTGCCAATCTCTTTTCGATACGATCCCACAACATGTTCTTTGATACCTTGAGATAGACTGTTCTAATATCAATGTCTGCATACTTTCGAAGTTCCTCGATTTGAATACGAATCACTGGATCCAATAATCTTCCATGGTCACGAGCATATAATACTGCCGAGTATGGTGATCTATCTGCTATATAAACTGTTGAAAGTGGTTGTTTACTATTACTATTACTGGTACTATTATTATTATTTACATTATTTGTTGTGTTATTGTTATTGGTTGTGTTATTATGTGATTCAAAGGTATGTTTATTTTTAATATGCATAACTCTTTGCATCCAATTACTGATCCAAACGGTTTCCATCGTCAAACTTTGTGGTGGTATGCCACTAAACGATGGCATATCGAGGAATGCTTCGTCTAGAATCTTTACTCCATGTTTTGATAGATATTTACATAGTTCTGTCTTACCTGACCCTATTTATAGTAGTAGTAGTAATAATTAATGAGTGTCAGTATCAATATATGATGTTAATGTTATATTATGAAACATACCATGACAACCCTCTAAACAAATAACAGTAATCATTCTTTTTAATTGATTCATGTAATAATGATGATAATAATTGAATGAATCGATTCGTTTGTCTCTCTGTGTTATCTAGTAATTAATTCGTCGTATTGATTAAATTAAGTTTGCGCGCTTTATTTCCCTCATAATTCAAAAAACTAAAGAATTGTCGTTTGGCACTCGTTCTTATCATTCATGCACACCGTACTGATCGATGTCATGATACAATCATTGATGATCTCCCAGCGAGATGGTGGTCAACACATCCAGCAGAGAACGCTAATAAAAAAAAAAACAAGTAGATCAGCTTTGTGTTACTCGAATAGTAGGTACTTGTTTGTTCATCACTGATTACTAAAGTTAAGTTTAGTTTAGAGGTTCCCTATTTATCAATGTTCAATAAAGAGTGAGTAGTAGTATTTCGAATCATATTCTATATATCGATTCTATTTATAAATTCGTTAATATTATGTGTTGGTATTTATAAATATACCAATATCATCATTATAAACAACCAGCAAAGATCTTGCAATAGTTGCAACTATAATTGTTGGATGCCATCAATCCATGCATGCTTGCATTGGCAGTGGGAAAACACGATTGCGCATTGTCGGGAAAAACGAATGATCGATCAATGGTTGGTGCATTTTTGGGAAAGCTTCTTATAGCTTCTTATTCCTTCTTTTGCTCGCGCACCTGCAGTGTGACTGTTGTTATTGCACAAGAACACTGTGATCATATGGATCAAGGTTCATAGATATTCTTTTATTCTTTTCTATCTTGTGTGTAGCTATTCTTGTTCTTATTCATTCTTATTATTCAATTAATAGGGAAAGTAAAGATCAAGTCAACAGCAATCACCACCACCAACAACAATCAGATACTACCTACTACACCCAGTACGACCTAACAGATAGACCACCAACAACAAACAGACAAATCTCCATCTCCCATTCTTTAGAATTCTTTTGATATCTTACACAACACCTCCTTCCCATTCACACCCACAACAACAAACAACAAACAACAATAGATCATTGTCATAATTATTCTTAATTGGATGATATTATTACAACAACAACATACAATATAGTTAGTCAATCACCCATTCATCTTCTTTCATCTTCACACTCTCTCATTGTTATAGATAGATAGATATAATATTATAATAATACATTGCGCAATTATAATTACACACAACACAACACATTAAATTATTATAATAACCAGTCAGTCAAACAAATATATAATCAAAAAGTAAGTAAAGAGCAGCTACGAGATGTGTGAGGAGGGGAAAGGGGGAAAACGAAACACTCGCAAATCCATATCAATTTTGTCCAAAGAAGGGAATATCAGTGGATCAAAACACAGACGGAAATCAAACTACACACACATATCTATATCTCACTCACCACATTAAGAATGACAATAATCATTATTATTATTATTATTATTATTATTATTACTGATAACGCCAATGTCGAATGGCGTACACACTTACACACACATATACATCTCATCGTTTTCCACATCTTTCATTAATAAACATTGTAGATTGACATAATACAGTCAGCCAGTCGTCCGTCCATCATGATGTTTTATAAATATGGACGACGATGATGATGGATTAGATAATATAATCCAAGTTGAGTTGGCTCCAACTCTTTTTACAATCAATTATTTCAAAGTTTTTAAAAAACAATATTATTATTATTATTATTGTTTGTTGAGAGGTATATAAACCAAAAACACTCCTTTATTTTAATATCTTCTTATATAACACACCTGATCCATCTATCCATCATCACTATTACTATCAATACCCCAATCCATCTCTTCCCTTTAAACCCAACACCTCTATATTATTTGATTTGCATTGCCATTCAATTAATTGTAGTTTTAGTCATTTAAATCTCAACATCAATCAACGATAACGATAACCACTGCTATAAAACATTTAAATGCTTGCTATTGCTATTGTCAAAACTACAACCAATTGCTATAAATCATTAATCGATTAAATAATAATAATAATAATAATAATAGTAGACATTTACTATTATTAATTATTTATTTATTTATTTATTTATTTCCATAAATATTTATATATAATTAACAAATTAATTAATTTAAATATTTAATTTTAGTGGTAGCAGTTACTGAATCTTCAACTTCAACAACAACGATGGGAGTCAAATCAGATTTGGCAACCTTTTTTACTTCATATGTATCATGTAAAGTGATATACTTTTTGGAATTTGCATTCCTTTCATGTTTTCTACCATATATAACTATATACCTAAAGGTTGGCGCAATGATGGAGCCATGGTATATCGGCATCTTGACGAGTTTAATTCCATTCATGTCTTTTATATTCACACCCCTATGGACACTGGTCACCGACAAGTACAACAATCATCGAGTCGTATTGATTGTATCGTGTCTCATGACTGGTCTATTCCTTGGTCTACTCTTACTCGTTGGTTCCAACGTCATAGGAGTATTTTTCGCAACTCTGTGCTATGCAATTGCAGCTTCCCCCATTAGCGCATTAATCGATTTCCTTGTCATCCAAAAATTAGATACCGATCGTCAAATGTAAGAAAATACAAACAAACAAACAAACAAACAAAATATTCATTAATAATTATATATTCTAATTATAATTATATGTTTATTCTCTCTGTTTCTATTTTAGGTATGGACAACAAAGATTATGGGGAGCTATAAGTTGGGGTATTATATCATTTACAACTGGATATTTAATTGATATATTTGAAAATATACATCTTATCATTTATTGTTATATATTGTGGATGTTGGTATTTGTGACGGTGGTATTTTTCCTAAACTTCAAGTCAACCACTGCCAAACTATTCCAACAAATTAAAAACCTCGAAGTCATTGACTCGTCCAAGAATCTTCTCAACCTTTTATCGACCAACATCCATTCGTCGATCAGTAATAACAATAGTGCCAATAGTAGTAATAGTGACCTCTCAACGATTGGATCGGGAGTGTCAACACCAAACATGAACCAAGAGGAGGAATATGGACATCATCGTCTATCTCCAACTTCATCATCTTCTTCAACTTCTTCATTATCGAGTGCATTTGAAGAAGGAGGAGGAGAAGACAGACGTCCACAAATGGTTGTTGAAATTACAACAGCCACAATGATGGAAGATAGCGATATGACAAAGAAACAACAAAAGAGATCATTATTGGAAGAGAGTGAGAAGATGGATATGGAAGATATAGATATACTTGATGGTGCTGATGAAAGTGGACTGACTGGCGAGTCAGATAATAACAAAGTATCAATGAGAGTAGTATTGAAAGGTGTCATTCACAACACACCATTTATGCTATTTCTATTTGCCATTATGATATCTGGTATGGCACAAACTATTATATCCAACTTTTTATTTCTCTTTCTCAAAGATCATCTTCAAGCAAGTACTATTTTGCTCGGTGCCACCCTACCATTCACAGTCATCATGGAATTACCCTTTTTCTTTTTCGGAAAGGTATTGCTCGAACGAATTGGTGTCAAGTGGATGATTGCAATTGGTCATATTGCCTTTATCGTCCGTCTCGTCGCCTATAATATATTTACTATCCCAGGTATCTCCCCGTGGTGGGTTATGCCTATCGAGACACTCCACGGTGTCGCCTTTGCTGCCATCTGGACTGCAGGTATTGAATACTCGTCACTCATGGCCGAGAAGGGATACCAAGCCACCTACCAAGGTATTTTTGCGTCGATCAATGGTGGTTTGGGGTCTGGTCTCGGATCGATCATAGGAGGATTCATCTATCAACATATTGGTCCATTTGCACTGTGGCGATTTGCAGCATGTGCCACAACAATGAGTCTAGTCATATTCCTCATTACAAGCATCTATTTTAATCCCGACAAGATTAGCAAGAAATTCCAACACGTTGAAGGGTCTTCAACCTTTGACCAAGAAGCAGAAGAAGATAACATACAATTAGAACCATACCAAACAAGAGGAGAAGGAGGAGTACACGACAACCAACACGATGACGAAGAGCTCAAAGTTTAAACAAGAATGAATAAATAACCCCCCTTTTTTCAGAGGCATTACTAATAATAATAGTATATAATATTATAATATATAATATAATATATAATATAGTATAGTATATAATATAATATAATAACATACAGTAATTAAGTTTGATTTGATTTAAATCGATGCTCTAAATGTTTTCAAATTTCAATCAGTCCTTGAAAAGGTTTAATACCTGAATCTGACTGATTCTTTTATTATTATTTATTTATTTATGATACAATACAATGAAGAAGAAGAAAATAAAGAACCAACTACAATCTACTACTTCTACTTCTACTACTAGTAGTACTTCTACTACTCCTGTAGTATCACAGACAACAACAACAACAACAACAACAACAGCTACTGCTCAACAACAACAACAACATGAAGAGGAAGAAGAAAATGAAGAAGGTTCAGTGTTGTTTCAAATCATTAGACCAGATTTTACATATGATGATTATCATCAAATGGTTGGTTCGATAGACACATCAAAGCATATGGGATCAATGGAAATGCTCGTCGAAGGAGAGGCATTACATCTATGTAATGTGTTTGAGGTATTGGTGGAAGAGGGATTTTGTCAACCTGACCCTGCCCCGCTTAGTTCATTGTTCCTCATGTGCTCAAGTCTTAATCTTTCAGATACACTCGATGAAAATGAGTTTAGACAAACTTACAAGTTGTAAGTAACTTTTATAATATAGAATGAAGATAAACTAACCTTTTCTCTCTCTCTCTCTCTCTATCTCTAGAGAAGATTCACATTTTTATGATAACATTCAAATACTTCAAGAGATGGACAAGAAAGCATTATTCAAAATCATTCTGATGCATGCTTGTTTAATGAGTGACACGTTGTTGAAATTCATAGCAGTGTTTTTACCCTACATTGCTCCAAAACTGATTTATGAGGTGGTATTTGGTTTATATTATCTACCTACCATTGTAACGGTTATCCGTTTTGAAGAGGTCACCAGAGAATACCGTCAAGAATTGATTCAAGTCTTGGTTAATGCAAATCATCGTAATTTGTGGAGTTGTATTGTAAGAAGAAAGACAACACTATGATGATAATGATGATGATGGTACTGATTTGTTAATTTAATTTTTTTTTTGAACTTAGGGTCAAGTAAAAGTAGAAAGCTTATTAGATCATAGGAAACACAAGTGCCCGTATTATATAGCAACTACAGGTGTATTGTACAATAGACAGACGAAATTGGAGATGAGATTGACAGCAAGAGAGTTTGAACTTTGTCTCAAGTTATTGCCACCTTCCGACACCAAGTTTAAAAAGGGAGAGAAATCAACCAATCTCTTCCTAGGAGTTGACCTTCAACCAATCGATCATGCCATCAGACTGGGCGATATCCAATTGATTAAGGACATTATCGACTATAATCCAGAACTCCTCAAGACTGGTTGTGTCATTTTTTCGTGCGTCGTCTTTGCCAAACCAGATATACTGGCACTCATTATCCGCTCTGCTCCAGAGCTGGCCAAAAACCCACCAACCGGGTCGTCCAATTACACAATCGAAGAGTTGTGTGTCCATTTTTGTTGCGGAGAAATGCTGCGGATGCTCTACCACGCAGGACTCGAGGTTGAAAAGATTCGACGTCATCGAGTAACAGAAAAAAGACATCTTTTGACATCGACTACGATTAACAACCGTGACATTTTGACGATGGAGGTGCTCTTTCAGCGTCCTACCCCTATCCTCTTTAAAATATCGGCCACTGACTTTTGCCAGCTCATTACAGATACCGAGGTACTGGCCTATCAAGTCTTACTACATTTGCACACGGTACGAAGAATGCGCATACCTCCCTTTCTATCCGAAATACACACAGAACCAGGATCCAAACTGCCAACTCTTGCTTTTGCAACTTCTCCTCTTATAGCCGGCTTTTTAATCAGTCTTTATCCAGAAGCCGCCACTGTCACGTTTACACCAAAAGATTTTATCGAATTTGCCCCTCATTTACAGCCGTACTCGGCCCCCCTCAATGTTGTTGGTCTCAATATTACAAATCATAGATTCGAACTGGCTAAATACATCCTGTTAAAATACCCGGTCAACACATTTTTGGATCCCTTTGTTTGCCAAACCCTGGCGACCGATGCATCTGTCTTTGGCAAAGACTCACAAGAATTGGCTCCATGGATTGCATTTGCAAAAAAGAAAAATTTGTCGATTATTGATGATTTGGTCAAAGGTTGGGGTAAGGAATTAAGTGTTGGAGGCGGAGGAGGAGGAGGAGGACCAAAAAAGAAAAAAAAAGTTACAAACAAACAAAAACAAAAAGAAAATGAAAAAGAAAAAGAAAAAGAAAAAGAAAATGTAACAACCAACAACAACAAAAAAGATACGATGGCGAACAATAATGTAAAGAAAAAGGATGATAATCAAATCAGTAAAAGTTTAAATCCAGAATCAACCAGTACAACTACGACAACTTCAACAACTGCAAAAATTGAAATTGATCAATGTCAAATATGTTTTAAAGAAATACCATTGTCTGAAATGAACTCTCACTATGACACTCAACATTTTAAAGATCAAGACAAACAAAAGAAAAAGGAATCAACACCTAAAAATCAACCACCTGTAGTATCTCCTTCTAAACCACTTCTTCAAATTAAACCAGATCCAATAGTATCACCAACGAATCAAAAAGCCAACCAATCTTCACCCAACTCAAAACAAATCAATGTCAACAAGGTAAAAGTTGATAAGAAACAACAACAAGAAGAATTATTAAAGCGATACAATATTGTTGAAAGTGAATTGGATCGTACAGTTGGTAAATTTAAATTTAGTAGAAAGGAAAAATATATTGTCGGACGTGGTAGCAATGGTACATTGGTATATATGGGAATGTGGAGCGAATTCAAAGTGCCTGTTGCCATTAAACAAATGCACAAGGCATTTAACGAAACTGGTCGTGTGGCAGAGGAAATCGATCTCATGATCAAACTGTCAAATGAACTGGGATCCTCAAATATGGTTCGATACATTGACAAGGAGGAAGACGACTTGTTCTTTTATCTTGGTGTCAGTCTCTGCGATTGCTCACTACAAGAAATGTATGAAAACCCAGATGCACCCGCCCACATTCAACAACAAAGAATGCAAATCGATAAAATGGCTGCTATCAAAGATATGATTAGCGGCGTAACATTCCTTCACCAACACAATGTTGTACACAATGATTTAAATCCACGTAATATCTTGCTCAAAGAAGGTCGGTTGTTAATCTCTGATATGGGTTTGAGCAAGATGCTGTCGGTCGATAGTTCATTCTCTCTTACTCATTCACCCACTGGAACGGGTGGATACCACCCCGCTGAGATTATCACCGGACAGCGCAAGACAAAGTCTGTGGATATCTTTTCACTTGGGTGTCTCATTTGCTATGTACTTGGTGATGGCAAGAGCCATCCATTTGGCAATGACAAGTGGATGCGTATGAGTCGTATCATGAACGACCAACCAAACGTGTCCGAGGCACTACCCAACGCAAACAAAGAAACAATCGATCTAATCTCTCAGATGGTTCTTAAAAACCCTGATAGTCGATCCACTATCGAGGCAGTTGCCAAACATCCATTCTTTTGGACGACACAACAAAAAATGGTATTCATCGACACTAGTTGTCAAGCATCGAAATCATCGCTTTGGAATGGTCTTGGTATCACACTCAAGGACACTGTCGACCCTTCACTCAAAACATGGGGCACGCAAATCGACAAGAACCTCTTACAATTCCTCGAACAAAATGTAAAAAAACCCTACAACTTTGAGAGTGTCAAGGATCTAATCCGATGCATTAGAAACTGTCTACAACATTTCCAAGATATTAAACTCGTCAACAATAGACAACAATATTTCGAGAGTTCTGAAACTACATTCCAATATTTCGACTCCCTTTTCCCTCATTTGGTTATCAATCTCTACATCAAATTTAGATCAAATCCAAATTTTTTAAAATCAAATGTACAAACCAATTTACCTTCATTCTTTGGAAACATATAAATATATTGTAATATTTCCCAAAATCAAATAGAATAAATGTATATATTATTTTATTCATTAAAAAAAAGAGAAAAGAGAATTCTAATTCTTTTTAAATATGGAATATTCCATATATATTTGTTTAATTTTTATCATTGATATAATGTTAAAAAAAAAAAAAGTAATACATATATCTGATTTAAATATTATATTATATATATTATATTATTTGTCAGGTAGAGGTTTACGATAAAAGGTGAAATGTAATAAATGATTATTTATCACATTTTAATCCATTTTCCATTATTCCATTTTTTTGTTAGAATTATTATTATTATTATTATTATTACTATTTACTATTCTTTCTCTTTTGTATATATATGTTAATACCGCATAGTGTTGATGATTATTTTTTTCTAGACTTGATAAATTTTAACTACTTTTTTAATTGGACCACGACAAATTGGACAACGATCCACCTTTTGGGCACAAATTAAACAATTTGCCATATGTCCACAGTCCAACAATACTGTATCAATTTTGTTTTCAAAACATATTTTACAAATATTATTATTATTATTATTGGTTGTACTTGTTGAACTGGTTGTACCATCATTGGTGTTGTTATTATCTATTATTTCATGTTTGTAAATAGTTGGAGAACTTGATCCATCACCACTTGAATAATTAATAGATACTCCACCACCAAGTAAAGGTTGGTATGTATTGTGAACATTTCGTCTAAGACATCTTCCAAAAAATCGACTGGCACTATAAATACATCCAGCAACACAAATAAACATTAAAATGGTTCCAAATAATGTTGAAAAGAATATTATTAAATTAACTAAAAGAAAGAAATATTAGAATATTAGAATCTAAATTCAAAATGGTTGATTGTTTTTCTATTTGTTTTTATACATTACAAGTTGAATGTGAACCATTATCAGAATAGACACCACAAGCATATTTTGATTTGAGATAGATTGATGTATTACAATCCTCTGATTCGACATTGATTACTTGATAATCTGTAGATTCATCGCAAAGTAATACGACGCTTGTGTTGAAATCCTGAGTCTTGACACAAGGTTGTCCAAAGTACCACAATGTGAAGCCTGATAATCCATTGTTTGAATAGGTTAGTGTAGAACCATAGGCAAGAGAATAGGTAGAGCCATCTGAATTGACTTGACACACTACATTGTCATTAGGACATGGTGATGTATAATTTAGACATAAATTGATATAAAAAGTTGAATTGTTATGTTGAAAAGAAAGTAATGAACTAAATGATGAGAGAGAGAGATTTTGTTTGTTCAAAAAATTAATAAATATAATTATATTTTCAAAAAAATAAAAGATATCAACTTTACTTACTATCTTAAAGGTGTAAGATCAAAAGTAACATCATCCAATGTCAGAGCAGTTGAACATATATCTGTATAAATATGATTGTTTCCACTATCGTCATCGTTAAAGGGATTATTACTATTATGTATTGAAATTTCTTTATTGTTGTTGTTATGTTGATCCAAGTCTCTATACACTTGCTTTTCATATTCTTTGGATGGTCCCAATTCTCTTGCTTCTCCTAAACCCACCAACCATAAACAATTTATAATCGATAACAACAAAAGTAAAAGTAATAATCTAGTTGGCAGAATTATATTATTCATTTTCCTATCCATTATTTAATTTAATTTTTAAATCCAATCTTTTGACTATCTCCTCCTTTATTTCTTATTATTCTTCTTCTTCTTCTTATTTCTTTGTTATCTGTGTGTATAAGAGTTTGAATGAAAGAAAGAATGAATGAATAAAATATTATGTATGTTTAATGGTTTGAACAACCCCTCCCTTCCCAACCTGTTCTAATTTTTTTTATTAAACCCTCCCACTACATATTAATAAAAAATTTGGAAAACAACAACTTCGATAGATCATTCATTCATTCATCCATTCATCTTGTCTTATTCATTACTATATTTTTAATCTCTATACATTTAAAGGGAAGATGAAAGAAATATTTGGTTAATAAAATAATTCTAATTTAAATTAACTTTAGTTTAGGGAAATGATTCCAAAAAACCAAAACAAGGATACAAAAAATCGCTTGGAATTGGACTCACTGAAAAATCATTTTTTGACTAATCGGGAACGAGCAGCTTGACGATCAATCAATCAAAATCTATATGAGCTCTCACCTTTAGCTGCAAAGAGACTCTCTTTATCAACCGAATCAACCAAGCGAGATACGATTTGACCGAAGTTCTTAACTCTATGTCTCCAGAGGTGAGAGATAGACAGAGAGCGATAAAATTAGCCGTTTTAATTAGGAAAGAGAGGGGGGTGGTGTGGATTATTCAAAAAAATTATGTCGTGTTGGTGTTAAATCTCATGTTTTTTTTCTTGCGGAGAGATGAAACTGTCGACTCTTGCAAAGAATGTCGACTAGTCGATTGTTTGTTGTTAATATATATTCTTTAATTTTTAAATCTTATCTCTCCCTTTCTCTTTCTTTCTTCTCTTCCTGTATATTATATTTATATTTATATCTTATCTTCACTTCACTCTTCACACCAGTACTCTAGAGTATCAAAATTTATTGTAGGTAGAATAAGTGATCAGTAGTATCACTCACTCACTTACTCACAAATAGCAGCATATACGACGGGACAGGGGTATTGATATGACACCACCCTACCCTCTTTACCCAAGAAACCATCCTCAGTGAAAAGAAAGACAGAACAAATAATAATAATAACATACTGTGCAAAAGACACCACACCCCTACATCATCCAATTTTACACTCTCACTAGAATGTGTGATGCAAATGCGTGATAAAACAGATAGATGGTTTCATCAATCCTCCCTTCATCGACCATCTCTGATAGAAAGATAATAATAATATACTACCATCTATCTGTTAATATCACACACATACATAATGGATAATGAATGGAAACCAAGCAAACAAAACAAAAGTGGTAGATGTATGAATGGATGGATGAGATGGTTGATGAGGATCGAAATCATATGATTTAGAGGATAGAGATAGACAGACAGAGATAGATAGAGGAGAGAGAGAGAATCCTTGTTATTATTATTCTTACCAACACGTTACTATAAAAAGAGAAACGTGGAATGGAAGACAAACCGCAAATGCATTTAGGGAACACAGTTGTGTGTGAATGTGTTTGGGGGGTGGTAAATTGGATGGGTGTGATTGATTGATTGATTGATTGGCAAGTCAGCTGATTGGATAGTTTGATATTTAGTGATTATATATTATAGAAGGAGAGCGAAAAACAATCATAATCAATTAATTCTTCAAAAAGGGGATTGTGAGAACACATGTTCCCCATGCCAATATCAACAACAACCAAATAATTAGTTTAAATTTAGGACAATACTAAAATTTAAAACTAGAGAGAGAGAGAGAGAACAAATAGTACTCTAGATAGTGTTGGGATAATAATTTATTATTATTTGTTTAATCGTAGAATATAGTTGTTGTAACAAATAATATATTATATTTATTTATATTTATTTATTTATAAACCATTGCCATCATCATTTACAATTTCCACACACACTCACTCACACACGCACTCAACACTCACTACCTATCACCACTGCCTGCCTGGCTGCCAATTTATGATTTAATATCGCCACTCATTCCACAATACATATATATATATATATTATATATATACATAGATACACGCATACTTGCAATCAAACATAAACACAAACACACTCACACACACAATCGATCAAATAAAACAATTATAATAATAAGCAGCATCAAACAAATAATTATTTATTGATACCAACACAAAGAAAGAAGAAATAATTATCGACGTCGACATACTACCCCATATATATAAATTCATTCTTTTATTTATCATCATTCAATTAATTAATTAATTAATTAATTAACCTTCTGTCCTGTTTCCTAGGAAAACAAGTTGTATTATTTATTATTGTAACAGTAATCAAACCAAACCAAGTACCACTACTACTACATAGCTCATAGAAAAAAATGAAAACATTATTCAAAGAAAGTATAACAACACCAATAACCAAATCATATGATGTTGGATCACAACTTGGAACGTATGTAAAAAAAAAACTTTCAAAAAAAAGATAAGAGAATCTTATATCTTATTAATCAATTCTAAAGTGGAAAATTTTCAGTAGTTAAATCAGCTATTGAAAAGAGTACTGGAAAATCATGGGCATTGAAAATGATGAAAAAGAGTGTTGTACATGAACAAAATATAGTCAAAGAGGTGGAAATCATGATGGAAGTCAAAAATCCAAATATTATTGCATTACATGAAATTTATGAAAGTGATAGTGAAATTATATTGGTTTTGGAATTGTAAGATGAAGTTGATGATATCAAAAGATTGACTGTATACTTATTAAATCTACCCTATTGTTTAGAGTAACTGGTGGAGAGTTATTTGATAAAATTGTTGAAAAGGAATCATATACAGAAGAAGATGCATCGAAACTAATTAATACCTTGACAAAGGTTATATACTATCTTCACAACAAGGATATTGTACATTGCGATTTAAAACCAGAGAATCTTTTATATTCAGACAATAGCACCAATGCCGTTATTAAACTATGCGACTTTGGTCTTAGCCAACGTTGTCCCTCTGGTACAACACTTCAATCGATGGTTGGTACATTTACATACATGTCTCCTGAAATCAACAATGGCTATGGTTATGGTAAACCTGCTGATATGTGGGCATTGGGTGTCATTATTTATATTTTGTATGATCAAAGATTGACGAATATAATAATAATTATGTATTGTATTCTTATACCATTATCTTTTTCTATTTCTTTTAGATTATGTGGATACCCACCATTTGATGAGACAACAGGATATAATTTAGAGTTTCCATCACCAGATTGGGATCATATATCAGATACTGCCAAGGGATTGATAAAGGCATTATTAAATGTGGATGCCGTCAAGAGATTGACTGCAGCACAGACACTAAAGAATGTGTGGGTGTCGGGTGTATCGACTGGCAAGGAATCGATTATAGGTACACTCAAGACGTTGCGTGAATTTAATACAATGAGACGGTCGGGTACTACAATGGGACACAAGGGCACTACGAGAAGCTCTGTGTTTGAGTTGTTCCCTTCACTCACACCTACCAAAGAGGTTGTTGGCCCGTTGGCACACACTGTCGCCACTTCCAACCCACACGAATCACCTCTTCAAGTCACCCCTCAATCATCATCTACGCCACTCACTCCAACTTCACCTCTACTCAACAACACCAATGAATCATCTTCCAATGGCAGCGGTGCCAATGGAAATCATGGAACTACTATTACTGTCATCCCACCTGCCTCTTCCTCCTCTTCCTCTTCATCCTCATCATCATCTGGAAAAGAGTCCCCAGAATTGGAAAATACACCAAACAAGGGATCGAGCTCATCACTTCAAGATATACTCAAAAAGCAGTTGATGACCTCTCTCGAAGTTGCATCTGATTCAGAGTTTGATTCAGAGTCTGAAACATCGTCCAACTACTTGGCTGAATCGTGCGATCGATTCTCACCCGAATTATTAGCATCATCGTTGAATGGAGCTTCAGACCTAATGCTAGATATTGACCGACAAAAACTAGTCGATCAACTCCAATCAGAGCGCGAAAAGAACGCCAAGCTCATCAAGGAACTTGAAGACATGAAAAAGCAACGCAACATGAATGGCCACGGCAGTCTCAGCTACACCACATCGTCTAGTTCTTTGTCGGCCGGCTTCTCCCTTCTCAGCAGCTCACCACGTAGTTCTCCTCTTTCTCACAGCCGCAACAATAGTGTTGGCGGCGGTAGTGGTAGTGACACTGAGAAAAAGGATAAATCCAAACATGGAGTTGACCGAATCGTCACTGATCTCCAATCCGAATTTGATAAACTCTTCCTAAGCAAAGAGACCATGGTTAAATTAAACAGTGTAATGTCACAGTATCAACAAAAGAATCAAGAAAAATCACTAAAGGTTGAATTGGAAAGACAAAAAGAGAAATATAAAAAGTTAAAGGTTCAATTAAAGAATAACAAAAAGTAATAATTGAAACCAAACCAAAATACATATAAATAACTACTATCATCAACCAAACTCAACCCAACCAAATCACAAAACCAAATCACAAAACCAACCAGAATGTTTTCTCGCTAGAAACCCAAACTTTACAATTAATCCTCAACCTAACAACAAAATTGGATTAATCACCAATACCTGTCACAAAAAAGAAAGAAGAAAAGAAGAAAGAAA
Organism: Cavenderia fasciculata; assembly: GCF_000203815.1. Classification (NCBI taxonomy): domain Eukaryota; phylum Evosea; class Eumycetozoa; order Acytosteliales; family Cavenderiaceae; genus Cavenderia; species Cavenderia fasciculata. The sequence goes on from NW_004457624.1 coordinate 1,513,998, forward strand.
CCATCATTATTTTATTTAAAAAAAAACAAATAAAATAATTGTATTATTGTTTAATAGGCTAATTTATAAATCAATCAAATAGATACCAACCATAATTTTCTATTCCAAATTCCCCGGAATTGGGTTTTCTTTATCCATCCATTTTTTGCCCATTTTTCAAAAATATTCATGAAAAAAAAACCCAACAAACACATTCTTAAGAAAAATCTAAAAGCACTGAATACTCATATTTATATACTAAAATATACTTGTTTAGAGAGAAATGGTTGGTATCATATAAACGAAAGAAACAACAATATATCTGAAAATGCATCACCCATACTCATTCATACCACCATTGATTCATTCATTTATTATAATCAATCTAGGCCACCTGTACACTCGATGATGAAGACTTTGAAATCTTCAAGAAGTTCAAGATGCAAAAGAACCCAACCAACAGTGCTATGATTTGTATGATATCTTATTAGTAGATAGCAGTTGTTAGTAGTTGTTAGTAGTTATGCGACAATGTGGATAGTTAGTTTAAAGGGAATATGGTTGTTTAGACTATAAGAGAGGGGACTTGTCACACGCACACACAACTATAATGAAGATACAATCAATACATAATGTATATGTTATTAACACACAGTTATTATTATTATTATTACTATTTATATATTTCAGTCCGTTGTGACACCAAGGAACACAAGTTTAAGATTGAAGAAACCATTGAAGACATTTCATTGGAAAAGTTGACCGAGGAAATGTCATCTTCATCGCCAAGATACATTGCCTACGTCTACAGATACACTCACAAGGATGGTAGAATTTCATTCCCAATCGTATTCATCTACTTTATGCCAAAGGGTATCTCACCAACCATTGCCATGACCTACTCTGCCAACAAGCAAAACCTCGTCAATCGTTTGGATATCGCCAAGTCTTTTGATGCCAACACTCTCTCAACTTTGACTGAGGATTGGTTAAAGGAGAAGCTTGCCTTTTTCAAATAAGCAACAAACAACCCCCTCTGTCTACACAATGAATTGATTGATCGATTTCGATTTCGAATCCTCTTCCCTTCCTTTTCATTATCCCTTTATTGAATCGACATACACATTTAAAGGGTCCAAAATAACCAATCCAATATAATCAACAATCGATCATCGGTCAATGCTTCAATAATAAAAAAAAAGAAAACAAGATATATGTATTATTATTTATTTATATATTCACACCCAAAGTAGTCATTCATATTATAATGGTCATCGTTTCATTCTTTTTTTACTTTAATATTATTGCCGACGGCAAATTTGATCAAAAAAGCATGTAGCTTGGTCAATCGTTCGTTTAATATATAAAGTAAAAGAGACACACACACCATGTCTGATAGTAGTGACGATGAAGTATCATTGAGAGCAGACTCTCTTGCAGCTCTTCAAGAGTTTTTAAAAGAACAAAAGCAACAAGAACAACAAACCGAAGAAATAGGTGAGGACTGGCAATTATCCCAATTCTGGGTAGGTCAAATAGAAATACATAATGATGAGACACAGAGAGAGAAGAATAGTATTACTTACTCAACTGCTGTTATATTGTTACTCTATTATAATAGTATTCACAATCAACATCTGATCATGTAGCTAAAACCATTGCAGAGGAGACTATACCAAGAGATGGTAAAAAGAGAATACTTTGTTTATCAACACCTTCTATATTTAAAACAATTCATGCAAATGAAGAGGTATGATTGATTAAAGAAAGAAAGAATAGAAAGAGTACAAGATTGATAGGATAGATTGTAACAACCGATGACTAACCAACAGAGTAATTACTTTGAAACAATCTACTAGATTGCATCACAATTAGAGTATCATTTATTTGAATATGATCGTAGATTTGGAGTATATGGAGATAGATTCAGTTATTATGATTACAATGAGCCATTAGAGTTTGGCATGGAACATTTACAACAATACGATTTGATTTGTTTTGATCCACCCTTTTTGTCTGAAGAATGCATTGAAAAGGTTCAAAAGACCATAGAGGCATTGTCGCACAGCCACACCAGACTCATTCTTTTGACTGGTCGTATTCAATGGCCACACATTCAACGTCTATTCAAAAACATGCACATTTGTAAATTCCATCCAGAACATCCACGTCTTAGCAACGATTTCTTTTGTTGTAGTAATTATGATTCAAATCTATTGGGAAAAGAATAGAAATAGAATAAAAGATATAACAAAAAACCAACTAAATTTCTATAACATCAATCGGTCAATCAATCAATGATCGATCGATTGCGTCATTGATTAAAATAGGAAAACAAAAGAGATGGATTCAATTTTAACACTTTATATAACTTTGCACAATATTGTTGTTTAAAGGTGTCAGTGTTGTTTGTTGTTGGATCGATCGTAGTAGGGAAGTAGAGAGTAGAGTAGACAAAAGACCGACTCACTTTTAAATTACATCGAGACAATGGGGAATGGGTTGGATTGACATGACTTTTTTTGTGTTCCAACCAATCCCAACCACACATTTGTTCTTTTTGGGTTGTGAAAAAAAACAACTTGTTTGATGATGTTGTGGCTTTCTTTTTTTATTTATATTTAATTTACCAACCAACAAACCAACCAACCCCCACTACTGTTCAATATATATATACATACATCAATCAAATTTATTTATTTATTTAATCACCCAGAACGAGCAATATTGTAGAACTATCATAAATCATCATCATCATCACAAATACCAACAATCAATCAATCAATCAATCAATCAATCAATCAATCATTCATAAACCAATAACTATAGTCAAAGCAAACACATTATAATAATACAACTCTAAGAGTATACTTATAGAATACAAGAAGAAAGAAGAAGAAGAAGAAGATTGAAGAAAAGTGAAGAGTACCTTTTGTAAATTCAAAAAGGGTGTAGAGTAGTTTAGTAAAAAGAAAGAAGCAAGAGAAAGATAGAAGAAGAAGAAGAAGAATTTCATCATGTCAATATACTCATTTGGATTGGGTATTAATGGTGAATTGGGACAAGGAGATACATGTGAGAGTTTAGATCTTCCAAAGAAAATACAATTCTTTTCAGATATTAACAAAAAGGTTAAAAAGATATCATGCGGATCATATCATACTGTTTTTATTACTGGTAAGATCAGATGACATAATACATAATACATAAAACATATGGAATTATAATAATAACCAACCAATATTGATTGAATCATTTGATTAGATGATGAAGAATTATATCTTACAGGTATTGGACAAGATCCAAAGACAGGAAGTACATTATTTGCATTGGATTCAACTCTTTCAAAATCGACATCATCACCACTTTCATTGTCAAAGAATGGAGCATCAAGTGGTGTTGTTGACAACAAGGGTGCACGTATTCCACACAGTTTATCGACGCGATCTCTATTGAAACCATCCAACAGTCAAGAAGAGAGACAGTTACAAGGAGCATTGGATGAATTCCACGAGGTTGTCAAAACAAATGGTCCACCATCGGGTGGATCGACACCTCCATTGTCATCGGGCGGCGGATCGGGATCTGGAACACCCACAACACCGCCACCACTCACAGTGTCAATGACTCAACAAAACATAGAATACGTTAAACCACGGACCATCCCAACTCACATTCCACTCTCATTTATCGATAGAAATCATCCAGCCAACAAAATCAAACAAGTGTCACTTGGCAACTATCACATTGTCATTCTAACTGAAGGTGGAAACGTTTGGTCATGGGGTACAAACACCTATGGTCAATTGGGTATTGGTTCAACTACTCATTCCAATCATCCTAAAATGGTTGAATTAAAATGTGTAAAGAGTATTGCTACTGGTGTAAAACATACAGGTAAAATTGAAAAAGAAAAAGAGAGAATTAGAGAGAGAAAGATATTAATATTAATATTTTAATTGTTTATTTATTATTTTGGTTTTTAGCTGCAATCAATGAATGGGGAGAACTTTATATGTGGGGAATTAACGAACAAGGTGAATTGGGGTTAGGAGATACGAATAATAGATTGTCTCCAACCAGAGTATCAAGATTAAAATCGGAATTTGTAAATATGGTAGCGTGTTCGAGCACGCATTCAATGTGCAGCACCGATGCTGGAAGATTGTATACGTGGGGACAGTCGGATAAATTGGGCAAGGTGCAAAGTGTGCCGTCACTCTTGATGATGACTGGCGACGGGTCACTCGAGCGAGACGCCGATGGAGGGGGCTGTGGAGGTGGCGGCGAGATTAGACAGATCGCATGTGGTGAGTGGATGATTGGTGTGCTCACCCAGATGGGTGAAGTATTCATGTGGGAGCTGGGCGCCAAGCCTACACCCATCCATCACACGCTGGCCAGCCACAGTGTGCGTGCCATTGCAATGGGCAACTTTCACATGTTGTGTCTGACCGACAGCGGGGAGCTGTTGACCGTCGGACGAAACAAGTCTGGTCAACTGGGCAGAATCGTCCAACAAGGCAGCGCAACAAATATCCCAGGCATTGTAAAGGAGTTGTCTCATCACCACCCACCAACAGCTGGCGGACCACCTCCCACAGCCGAAGACAAGGGACCTTGGGGAGGATTACAGGACAATGAATATGTGGTACAAATACACGCAGGCGAGTACCACAGCGTTGCATTGGTCGAGAACACACCCAAGACCAAAGTGGCATTAAGGTTCCTAAAGATGCAGAGAAATTTCCTCAGACAACTAAATGTCCTCAACAACGTGTACTACAAATCATTCATGTCAATCGCTACGCCAAGCGATCCTGCCATAACCCAACAATTGTTATTCCTCTCGAACCAAGGCAGCGGCAGTGGGTCGGACAAGAGTGGATCAGCAGACAAGGGGGCAGGTACGCTGTCGGCCTCTGGAGGTGGTGGTGGTGGTTTGTCATCGTCAAGAGACCTAAACTCGACTGCGAGCAGCGGCAATTTGTCTCCAGTTGTAGGTCCCACGCCTATTACAACGGGCGGCAGTTCGCACTCGACACCCAATCTCATGAGTGGATCGGGCACGATTCGGTCGCGATCAACTAGCATGGCCACAATCAGAGGGTTCCTCGGCCTAAACGCCATGGCCAACACGTCCATCGAAGACAATGTATCGGTGACCGAGGAAGAGGTCATTGGCATATTTAGTGATATTCGGTCGCTCATCAAATCAACGCAAATCCTGTTGAGCAAGCTGGATCAAAGAATCGATACCTATGATCCCGAGATTCAAATACTTGGAGACATCTTTCTCGAAGAGTCAGTCCTCAGTAGCTACCGTTGTTACATTCCATTCAGTGACAATTACAACTCTGCATGTATGACACTCTTTAATGTCAAACGTCGTAGTGAAAAGGTTGCAACTCTACTCAAAGAATGTGAAAAACGATCACAAACCTATGGTGTAAAATTAGATAGCGATATTGTACATTCAATCGATCTTAAATCTCTTCTCTTATCGCCATTACAAAATATCCCAAGAATATTTATGATGTTAGGTGTAAGTAAAGGAAATTAAAAAAAAAGAAAAAAAGAAAAGTAAAAAGTAAATCAAACATATTTATTATTTATTATTTATTTATTTATTAGGAATTGAGTATGTCAACCTCACCAAAACATAAAGATATAGAATTATTGAATCAATCTGCAGGAAAATTTCAAGTTTTATTTGAGCGTATCAATCAAAATTTCCAATTTGTAGAGGCAATTGAAATTTTGAATTGTTCATCAAATGAATATGGTAATCCACAGGTTATGGGTGGTTCATTAAAACAACTTGTTGAGAAATTAACTCATCATAATATTTCAGGTAAACAAAAAAGAAAAAAGAAAAAAAGAAAAAAAAGAAACCAAAATATTTAATTATTTATTTTTCCATTTAGATCCATATTTTGTAAATGTATTTTTACTTACATTTAGGAATTTTTCAAAACCATTGGAATTATTGGATTTATTAATTGAGAAATATGAAAAGTATCCAGTTGCTCGTGGAAGAGTGGTCAATGTACTAAGTAATTGGATTATAAATTATTTCTATGATTTTGAAAACGATCCCATTCAAACTATTATCGACCCACCCGATCATCATCCAGAACAACTCTCTCAAAAACTAGAGAAATTCCTTCAAAATTCAATCACCGACAAGTTGTTGAATAGCGCCAAGGCACCATACGAAGCCCAAAGAAAGAAGGATTTCTCGACGAGATACAACGCCATCTCGGTCATTATTCCAACAGTTGTAACACCACCAACCATCTCACTGCTCGATTTTAGTCCCATCGACATCTGTCAAACCCTCACCATCTTGAATCATCTCTACTATGCCAAGATTGATCGAAGAGAGTTGCTCAACCAACGATGGACCAAAAAGAAGGCACCCAACATCCAAGCATCGACCGATCACTTTAATCGTGTCAGTCAACTCGTAGTCACTGAAATTGTTCAATGTAAAAACTCTAAATCCAGAGCAACCGTCATTGCTCACTTTCTCGCCATTGCTCAAGGTTGTTTTGAATTGAATAATTTTACTGGTGTTGCTGCTATCATCTACGGTCTCAATAATGCAACTGTTAGTAAACTTAAAAAGACTTGGAGTGTATGTATAAATACAGATATAATAATAATATTAATAACAATAGACAATATACTAATTCTTTAAAAATATGATTTAGAAATTGTCAAAGGATTCATTCAATACATATGAATATTTGGAAAAGATTGTTACACCAATGAAAAATTATATATCACTTCGTCATATCATGGCAACGGTTCAACCTCCATGTACACCATTTATTGGTACCTATCTCAAAGATTTGACGTTTATCGAGGATGGTAATCCCCCTCAAATTGGTGGATTGATCAATTTCTACAAACAAAGAAAGATATCCGAAGTCATCTTCCAAATACAACAATTCCAACAAGTACTGTACACAAACATCACTCCAAACATCACCATTAGAGATTATTTGTTGGCTGCTCCACTACTAGAGGAAAAGAAAGCACAATCAATGGCTTCTGGTTACGAATAAAAGTAAATAATAATTAATAATAAATAATAATAATAAATAATAATAATGACCATCCCAACACAAAACAACTCCCAACAATAAATAAAAAAAAAACTAATTATAATTATGTTGGAAAGACAAGACACGGATCACTCCAACAACAACAACAACAACAACAAACAGGATCTTTTTGTATTAACGTTGACTGTTGAACTACTCTAAATAGTTCTGTTCTTTTAATTATATTTTCTACTGTTCAATGAGAGAAAGTGATTATCATAATATTCAGCACACCAGATACACCAAGCAGCACTATTTAGTTATTTTATTTTATTAGTTAATTATTGGTATGCGGTATTGTCCTATTTTTATCAGTGTCGATAGGTACTAAGAACTGGTTATAAAAAGGATAAATAATAAAAAATAAAACAAAGAAACAAACCTCAGCGAACATCAGACGAAAGAAAAAAAAGTAGACAGGAGGAAGAGCAAGAGGAAATGGAGGAAAGTAGAGTGGAAGAGCTTCTCATAAGTCATCCAATAACACTTATAGACGCGCTAACTACCGCTGGTTCTCCATCAACAATACTGTTAGGGAGTTTCCCTAAAAGGAAAATTATTAAATTAATATTTATTTATTTTTCAAAACTCAAAGATACCATTTGAGGATATTTAGTTTTAGTTTACTATATTAGAGGCAAGAACGTCATGAGAACGTAAGACTGAATAGAGAATAGAGATAGAAAAGCACTATTACATATATAAATTATAATTAATAGTAATAATAGTAATTAATAACTACAGCTAGTAAAATCATGTTGTCTAAAGTTCTGAATACACCAATACACTCGATGGCTAAGCGTTCGGAGTATGCCGACTCAGATGATTCTATTTCAAATCTGTTGGAGATGTTTGAAAGCCTAATTGGAACGTGCACCAAAGGATGTACTTACATTCTCCAAGCGACGAGTCATGCACGACCCAGCTTACCGTACAAGATTAAAAGAGGTCAGCCGCTTCAAAATCGACCATTCCGACATGGAGGGTGGAGAGAGTACTGCCACGCCACGGAAGAAGGTCATCGCTCTATTCTTCCAACCATTTTTGGTAAGTAACCAATCTTTAGCTTCAATGTCTAACAAAACCAAAACCAAACACAAATTAGATAATTTCATTGCATTTGATCGATTATCAAAAAGTATGTCGTTTTCTTTCAATCTAATCTAAAGGTATCTTTGAAAGGAAAAGGCATACTTTTTGATATCGGGAAGGCAGCTCAACTTTAGATGTATTTCTTCTCTTTAACATGGAACCTCGGGCATTTCAATATATGGATATTCAAGGAATCTCAAACAACACTTTCAACTCTACCCTTACCTCCTCCTACTACTACCACTTGACCAAATATAAAATGTATGTGTAATTATATTATTATTATTTATTTATATTTATTTTTATTACCTTACATTCCAAATCAGAACGCATAGTGCTAAAGTTGATAAACAAACACACACACACACAATGAAAAATTAAATAAACATTTCATTGTTGGTGTTGTGTGGTTGGATATTAGACTTCGATGCAATGAACCCCACCCAACAAAGCATAGACCTTTATTTTCTGACTATCAATTTTTATTTTCTTTTTTTTCTTAAAGATAACATCTATTACCAACTTGTAAATAATTATAACGACTCTTTGTAGATAGATAGATAGAAAGATAGATTGACAGATAGATAGAATAGACCATCTATTTCAAATTTATAGTTTTTTAGTATTAGGCATTAATATCAATATTATATTTCCAATATAGATATCTATAAAACCTCATCAATGATGAATAGATTACCTATTCTCACATTTGTCATTTTTTTGACATTATTTATATCAACAACATGGAGTGTAGAATATAATTTTTCTGACCCACCAACTGCTACCATCGCGGTCACTTGGATCAACATGGCTTTGAAGTGCGTCCACAATTCAAAACCAACTCCTGCACCAACCATCGTCTCCAGATCATTAGCAATGGTATCAACTGTAATGTATGATACATGGGCTTATTACGATGATGTATGTACATCAAAAAAATTAAATGAATTAAATGGTTTGTAGTTAATTAATTAATTGGATTGTTTTTTTTTTTTTAGGTTTGCAAGAGGTGAATATTTTATTAGATCAAAGAATCATACATTGGACAAGGTAGGATTAAAAGAGTCTATTTCATTTGCCGCCTATAGAGTATTGGCTGATTTATGGCCAGGTCAAGTAGAAGAAGTATTAGATGTTAGAATGAAACAATTGGGATATAACCCAAAATACATTGATACTACAAAAAGTGTACATGCAGGTATTGGTAATTTAGGTATGAAATGATTAAATTAATTAAATAGATAATATATAATATATAATATATGTATGTAAATAATAATACTAATTATTTTATTTATTTATTAATTTTTTAGCCGCAACAAAAATATTACAATCAAGATGGAGAGATGGATCAAATCAAAAAGGGGATCATCCAGGAGCACCAAATAATTACACCGATTATACAAATTATGCACCAAGAAATGATCCACAACCAGCCACTATGAGATGTCCAGATAATTGGCAACCACTTCTCATTCCAAATGTAAATGCAACTATTGAACCTGCACCACAAAAGTTTACAACTCCTCAATGGCCAACTGTCAAAGCATTTTCGTTTACTAGTCCATCTGAGATTAGATCATCCACGCCACCACCACTTGCCAAAGACGAAACGACAAGAGAACAATTATTGGAAGAGGCCAAAGAGTTGGTTGGGTACACGATGGACATGACAGATGAAATCAAGATGATTGCAGAGTATTGGGCAGACGGACCATCAAGTGTCACTCCACCAGGACATTGGCACTTTTTTGCAATGGATATTTCCGATAGAGATCATCATACCCTCGAACAAGATGTTAAAATGTATTTTATGTTGGGTAATGCTGTAATGGATGCTGGTATTGTATGTTGGGATTCCAAGAGATTCTATGATAATGCTAGACCTGCCACAATGATTCCTTATCTCCTCGGTAATGATACAGTCACTGGATGGAATGGTGCATGTCTCGAAAAGGTATCATTTAGTCTTGCCAACTGGATTCCCTATCAAGATCCCTATTTTGTAACTCCACCATTCCCAGATTTTACAAGTGGTCATTCAACATTCTCTGCTGCATCGGCTGAAATTTTAAAAAGATTTACTGGTTCTGATGATTATATAAATGGTTTTAATGCTGCTAAAGGTAAATATAGAAACAATCAAACTAATATTTTTATTATTATTAACGAATATTATTTTATTTAATCTTTTTAGGATCATCTGCATTTGAAAAAGATTGTCCATATGATGTTCCATCTCGTGATATTACAGTACAATGGAAAACATTTTCAGAAGCAGCAGATCAAGCTGGTTTATCTAGAAGATATGGTGGTATCCATTACAAGACAGCTGATTTGGCAGGACGAAAGAATGGTAGAGATATTGGTGGATTAGTCTATGACAAGGCACAATTATTATTCCAAGGTTTAGATCCAGACATCAGTAGAATGATAACTTCACAAAACTCTGCACCATCTATTGGTAACATCATTCCATTCAAACTTATTGTTATTTTATTATTGTTCATTATCACTACTACTATGATCATTTAGAGAGTGAAGAATAGCACACAATATTGATACCACCAATAAAATAGATAGTATTATTTAGGACACACCCCAACCAACCCAACCAAAATAGATGTATTCTTCTCTTATTTATAATTATTATTAAATTCACTGATTCCTCTATTTACTATTTTAATTATTTGATTCAAAGAGAGTTTGTTGAGTTACACTATATTTAGAATTGTATATCTCGTTTTAGTTTATTATTACTTTAGTAGTGGTAGAAATTTAATTGGATTGAATTGGATTGGATTGGATACTAAATAAAGATAGTTGGTTGGTTGATTTGATTGATTTTTTTACAATAGTGGAATTGACTGATGATGATGAAAGTGTGGTGTGAAAGATTAAAAAGGTAAAAATCTTGGGAACACCTATAATCTGTCATCATGTTGAACCATTAAAAATATCATCATCAGTATTGTTGTATTTATATACGATAAGTGTTGATTGGATAGAGTGTTATATATGTAAAGGGGGTAATTAATGTATAGATTTATTATTTTGAAATCCTTTTTTTTCTTATTTTGTATAAAAATTTAAACTCTCAATAGGCAGCGATTTTAATAGGACATCTCTAATACCCCCAAATAATAGTGTCAACCCCAAGAGTATATATCGTATTCAATTGGTGTCCGTGCGTAGTAAATATACAAACAAACAAACAAACAAACAAACAAACAAACTAGAAAAGTTTGAGGATAAGTTGACAACGTATATCTAGTGATGATGTCGATGGACAGATATGGGTTAGCATCATTCTCCAACAACCAACAACCAACAACAATAACTCTATTCTTTATAACCCAATCGATCATGGACATTCTCCTCCTTCTCTCCTTTTACTCCCCATACTCGTCGTCAATACCAACAAGTAAGTGTCTTTGGTTGGACAGAGGTTAGGTTAGGTTAGGTTAGGTTATGTTAGGGTTTGGGTTTAACAATAAATATAATTATATATGGTTACAAGATCATAAAGTTCATCTATTTGAAACCAAAGGAAATTCGTTATTTTTTAACACTCTTGTATAAATAGTTCTATTTCCTTGTTTGTTTTCAACTTTCAAAATTCAAATCAAATTCACAAATAACAACAACAACAACAATAGATATTATTAATATTAATAATATTATATTATACATAATATGTTAATTAAAAATATTTGGTTAAAACAAAATTTAAGTGTTTTCCTAATACTGGTAACACTACTTATATTTAATGGATTGGTAATGGGTGATCATGGAGGCGATCATGGAGGTGATGATCTCGAAAAAATATTCACAGATAGTTATCGAAAGGGTGCAGGGTGTAATGATAAGAACTGTCCACCATTTGGATCGACAAACTCTGTTGCTGCCATTGCACAAGATGGCATTATATCGGAAAATAGCAAGTTTTCCATCATACTAGAGGCCAGCATTACAAACTACCAAAATTTTGGCAAAAAGATTAAAGAGTTTCAAGATATCTTGAGATCACTTCAAAGGAGATATCCACAAGCTGGACTCTGTTCAGTGGTTGCCTTTGGTAATAATGCATGGAAAGTATTGACCAATAATGATCAAAGTGCAAATCAATTGAAAAACTTTGTTCAAAGAGGTAAAGGTGAATTCATTGCTCCAAGTATGTATAAACTATCAAACTATAAATTAAATTAAATTGGTTTGAATGAATATTAATTAATATTTTTTTTAGGTACTCAAAGAGATATATTATTTCATTTACAATGCATACAAATGGATGTATTATTTAGTTTGGCATTATATACTAATAGAACATTTACTGGTAGTATAAAGATTGAAGAAGAGGTACATTGCTTTAAATGGGAGGAAAGTAGAGACTTTATCGGATTCATTGATGGTACTGTCAATCCTGTTGGTGCAGCCAATCGAACCAATGCCAGTCTTGTTAGCGATGGACAAGATGTTGGTGGATCGTATATCATGTCACAAAGGTTCAGACACGAACTAGATCGATGGTCAAAGGTACCAGTAATGATCCAAGAACAAATAGTCGGTAGAACCAAGGACAACAGCACCATTCTTCCTCGTGACCAAAGAGATCCCAATGCACATGTAGCCAAGACATTTCTTGGTAATAGAGTACTAAGAAAGTCAATGCCCTATGGTGTTGTCAATGGTGGTGATATAGGTCTCTACTTTATCAGCTATTCCCATCATCTCTCGTTTATGGAAGACCAATTAAAGAGTATGTTTGGTGAACTTAATGGTCAATTTGATAGACTTTTAAATTACACTAAACCTGTCACTGGTAGTTATTGGTATGCTCCATCTCTAGTTCAATTAAATAGATTAAATTAATCAAATTTGTACAAATTTATAATACAAACTAAACTCTTATCCTTACAATTAAATTAAATTAATAATAAACCTTAAGTCATAAAATATATTTATATTTTTTTTAAAAACATAGTAGTCGTGTGTTAAACAACATGCTGTTGTGATTGCAACATGTGGTGTGAGTGCAATTGAAGCGATACTTACTTTGTGAAGATGGAATGGGTGGTGAAAAAAAACAATAATAATATTAAAAATAGTCACTTAGTACTAAGTTGTTATTGTTTGAAATTTGTGAAGATGATTTATAATATTATATATATTACGACTATATTGTTATTATTATTAACATACCCAGAGTTTATCATTGTTGAGAAAATGTCGGCAGCATCACTTGCGCAGAGTGGAATACTGTTGGAAGGAATGAAATTTGCTATTTTCATTGAAGCTCGTATCTTGGATTACAGTGGACTAGGTTCCAAATGCCAACAATTCCTCTCCAATCTAAAGACACTTCAAACAAAAAATGAAAAGGCTAGTCTTGGTGCTGTCGTAGCTTTCGGACATGACTCTTGGAAATCAATCAATAAAGGTCAAGGTGGTAGTGAACTAATCAACTTTGTACCATTAGGAAATGATCATATCTCTGCTCCAAGTAAGTAGTAGTAGTATAGTATCTAACTACCAGAGTCTAGTTGTTTGTACCAACACCACCAATCAATTATTCTTTTCTATTCTATTCAATTTTAGGTACCCAAAGAGATATGTTTATACATATTCAAAGTTTACATTTTGATATTGTATTTACATTGGCCATGCAAGCAAGTAGAATATTTGGACCTAGTATAAAGGTGGAAGAAGAGGTACATGGATTTAGATGGGAACAAGAAAGAGATACGACTGGGTTTATCGATGGCACCGAGAATCCAAAGGGAGAAAAGGATCGTGCAGACGCTGCCATCGTACCAGACGGTCCTGACAAGGGAGGATCGTATATCCTGAGTCAACGATTCGTACACGATCTAAAGAGTTGGGAAAAGTTGGCAGTTCATACACAAGAAAAGGATTTTGGTCGTACCAAAGAAAAGAGTGTCGAGTTGCCACTGGACAAGAGAAACCCAGGTGCACATGTCACCAAAACCGATCTAGGTGACAAGGTTGTCCGTCAAAGTCTTCCCTATGGCAAGGCTACTACCGGTGAAGTCGGTCTCTACTTTCTCTCGTATGCCAAACATCTCTCTTTTCATGCTGATCAACTAAAGAGTATGTTTGGTGGCGTCGACGGTACATTTGACCAGATACTAAACTTTACCAAACCTGTCACTGGTAGTTATTGGTTTGCTCCATCTTTAAATCAATTAAATCAATTAGCTAAAACAAATCTATAGAAAGAGAGAAAGAGAGAAAGAGAGAGAGGTAGACCTCGGTCTCACTTTTACCTTCCCTCGCATACAAAAATAAATTTTTGGATTATAAAAAAAAAAAGAAACGAACGAAAGTTTGGTTGGAGTGAGAAAATAAAGAGAGTAAAACACAAAAAGTACTCTTTATTTATTCATTTACATTTAGAGATAATTATATAATATATATATATATATATATAAACTATAAAGAGATATGTCTGATAGAAAAGTTATTCATCCATTGTCTAGAAAGGCAAAGTATTTAGCTAAAGAGGGTTTTAGAGAGATGCATAAAAAGAATCAAAAGGAAGATAGAAATAAGAAAAATCATATAATGTGTATGTTATATATATTTATATGTTTAAACAACAATAGATAGATAGATAGATAGATGATATTAATACTTCTTGTCGTCTCTTTGCTCGTTGTTGATACTACAGACCACAAAGTCAATTGGTTTAAAGAACATATGATCGCCGACAAGAAGCAATATACAGAGAGAGACATGTCACGTTTGATAGAACAATTCATCAAGAGAAACGATGCAGAGTTGGGTGATATCGATAGAGAACATAAAAACGTTAATAGATCAAACAAATTGGATATTTTGATTTCATTGCGTGATAGTGAGTTGAAACAATTCCATGGTGAAGGTGTTACTGCTCCCGATTTGACAAAGATTAAAAATGTTCAATGGTTAAAGTATGTTTAAATGTCATTTTAAAATATTATTATTATTATTATTCATCTTGGAGAGAGAGAGGAAATGAATTATTAAAATATTAATTAATTTCGATTAATTATTTATAGACAATGGGATGGAAATGTAGCAGTTATTTCACAACAAGTTACCTTTAAGAAATTCAAATCAGTAGAAGAAAAAGATGATGAAATCGTTCCAAAACCAGAAACAGAAACAACAACAACAACAACAACCACCAATGATCAAGATAAAATCCAAGTTGAAAGAAACCAAACCACAATCTATAAGAACTCAATTGGCTGCACCAGTCACTTTTAATCCATTTGGAAACAAGACTCTTTTAGATAAATAAACGCATCATACCAACATATATGTAAATAACCAATGATCACTCATCGATTAAATAGTCTGTCATATTAATCCATACTTGGTTTCCATCAATTTTGTGAGGCCGACATCGAAATAGGCTGAGGCTTTTTTTTTTCGTTACAAACATTTGTAAAAAAAATCACAATTTTTTTAATTTTTTTTTCTATTTTTCACGAAGGCTGTCAGAAAAAAAAAAGGTGCGCGTATTATTTTTTTTTTAAGGAACACTACAATAAATTGGTTTTTGTATGTCACATTAGAGATTATTATTATAGAGTTAGTCAGAGATCATCTACAAAAGAGAGAAGCATCAATTTATAGAGTTTTAGTAATAGAGTCTACACACAGCATTCAATCATCTCGTTTCACATTTTTGTTACAGTAGAGATATAAAAAATCGATTATAATAGTTGTTCGATAGACATGACACACAGACATTTATTATGACATATGACCTATGCCACATAGATTATTCATTAAATGATCTTTATTATCAATATAATTATTTATCACTGTCACATTGGAACGAACATTCTTTTGAACAAACCTTTGAACATGTGATAATCAAAGAACAAAAATCAATACTTTTTCTATTTACTGTTTATCATCAACAACAACATATAACACATACCACATACAGACACAGATGATACATAGATAGGAGAGACATCATATATTTTCCCATCGTTTGTTTTGTCGTTTTTTTTTTGTTATTTTTTTTTTTCATTCTCACCATCAGTTGTGTTCACTTCAAAACAAAAGACATGATTACAATTGTATCACTATCACAATCAATTCAATTCAATTCAGTACCTATTACTAAAACTCTATAAGAAATAAGATGGATGATGACTCTATATATAAACAAAGAAAGGAACCAAAGTTATACTTACTCTTTTTTTCATCATCATTGTAGATAGGTGAAATGTCAGATCTCATTTTCCAAATCGTCAAGCACAACCACGCCTTCAGAAAGGTTTCCAACGGTAAGGTTTTATCCGCCGAACCAGGTAACTTGAGAAACGTTAACTCTGTCAAGCACTCTGCTTTCGCCCGTTCAAAGAACATCGATATCACCACCGACAAGAACGGTAAGGTCGTCGTTGCCATCAAGAGCAAGGCTTCAAAGGTTTCACCAGCCAAGGCCTTCACCAAGATCCCAACCAACACCTCCAGCTACAGAGCCACCGCCAAGACCATCAAGAACCTCGTCCGTGAATACAAGACCCCAGAACTCCGTTTCTCTGCCCTCGGTCGTTTCCACCGTTTGTTCAAGGCCTCCCGTAATGCTGCTGCCAACAAGAAGGCTGCCACCATCGCTGCCAAGAACTAAATAAATAAAACCTTGTTCATCCATTATAATTAATTAATTAATTGTATAAATGTCTTTACCAAAGAGAGAGAGACTCTTTTTCTTTTTAAATGATCAATAAATGATTGGCTATAATATTATTATAATCATTTTGATTTAAAGATCTTGGTGGTTGTTGTTCTAACCTCAAAGTCTTGTCGTGGGCCACGACAGGATGTGACCTATATTCGGTTTATATTGGGTCAATATCACACAAAGGTTTCAAAATACACAACATGAGATATCTCGCTAGAATTCGAAACACTCTTGTTGTTTAATAACAAATATTTGCAAGAAGCAAGCAATCAAACCATTCTATTAAGAGAGAGAGAGGGAGTAGATAGAACTACTGATCACTCTGATCTCGCCATCCATCATCATCCGTCGCAGCGCAGCTACAAAGTTGTACAACAAACAAACAAACAAACAAACCACCCCTCCTCGATAACAAACTAAACCAAACACGACGCATACCCACATCATCATCATCACCCACCAAAGTCACATTCGATTGTTTGTTATTTGGGTGTCGATGTTGGGAGTGGTATAAATAATATTATTTAATCTAACAAAGGGAAGGAAGCGTACACTACTTAACCTCATCCTCCTCACACTTTTTTAAATTAGATGACCTACCTAATCAGTTGAATAATAATAATAATAACATCATCATCATCGTTACAGATACAAGGTAGTAATAATCTTTAAACTATCAATATAGTATAGTATAAACAACAACAACAACAACAACAAACAACCAAACAATGTCATTACTTGTCAATTTTGCTAATCATCAATTGGGATGTACTATCTATTGTGATCATCCATCATTTTCCGATGATTATGCATTGACCAATATCATATCAGATAATCCAATACTCAAATCAAGAGGTTTCCTTGCTACTCAATTCACCAAACCACCTTTGGATATTTTAATATCCTTACCGTAGGTAGTCAGTCCGTCACCACATATGTGTTTGATAGATATATATATATTAATCTATTTGTCTATTCTATCTAGGTATGCAATAGAGGTAGAGAGAATCGGTATTCTTGCAAAGACAGGAACATGTATATCACAATCCATATCAATCTATGTATCGGATCAATCGATGGAGGATTTGGTAAAAAATACCAATCAGTTGATGACTGCACAATCCAGATCTAGAACCGTTGCAATGTTGGATGTGGCAACACCCCATAATTTAATGGCTCCTCGTGGCAAGAATAATGATCTCTCCAAAGAACGGTATCCAGGTGATCTAATGATGAGTGGTGGAACACTTTATAATACAAATAGTAATACAAATCAATCATCAAATACCAATGCACTATATTCTCAATTGTTATATAGAAATTTTACTTTAATGTCAACTATGGAGAATTTACATCAATTGGTAAAAGAAGAAATATAAAAAAGAAGAAAGAAGAAGAGGAAACTAACTAATATTATATAATATTTATATTTCTTTTTTTTTTATATAGGATCATTTATATTCATATAAATGTAATACACATTTTGATTATAGACAACAAATTGAAAACACTAGTTTCTATCCACTACCACCACAACTCAATGAACAGATCAAACAAATCAATCAACTTCAAAGTTTTCATTCAAATATCAATCTATTGAAAAATGTTAAGACCATTAGAATCAGAATTCTCAATGTATTCCAATCGAGTTGCCCTGCATTGGGAGGTGTCGAGATTTGGGGACTACCATCGAGACATTTAACACCCGACATTGTAAATCAAATCTATCACAAAAACACAATCACTGTACAACAACAAATGCAGATACGACAACAACAACAACAACAACCTCAACAATTTTCTTTTAACAACCTACTCAATAGTAGTATATGTATATCATCACCATTACCAAATCATTTTTCTTCAGATCAACAACAACAATATCAACAACAACAACAACAACAACAACAACAAGTTCAACAACAATCATTATCATCAACAACTTTTTCAATTCCTATTCCTACTAATAATAATAATAATAATCATGTAAATCCACAACCACAACAACCAGGCAACACATTTTCAATAGGCACTAACCATTCAAATTCTCATTCTCATTCTCATCATCACCATCACCATCATCATCACCATAATAATCATAATAATCATAATGGTCATAATAATCATAATAATCATAATAATGGTCATAATGGACATACAACACCAAATAATACACCAAGACGTACGATTTCATCGAGCATGGAGATGGAAAGCGACAATGGATCAAGTAATGGAGATTTTGAACAATTTTTAGCTTCACATCCAGAGATTATACTGGATGAGGCAGGAGTTCCAACCATATTTATCGACCCAATCACAACAAAGATGATGGAAGATCCTGTCGTTCTCCCATCGGGCAAAATTGTTGACCGAACAACAATGGAGAAACTATTCCAAAACCAGTATCATACCGATCCATTTTCAGGCGTACGAATCACTACAGCCGATATCAAACCAGACAATGTTTTGAAACTTCAAATCCAATCATTTATCAACGAAAAGAAGAAACGAAAGAGAATTCTCAAGAATGCATTGCCAACACTAGTCGCTTCATCTTCATCGATCGATCCCTTTACCACTACCGCCTCTTCAGTTGCATCTTCAACCTGTTCATCTCTCAACTCTAGTCTTAGTGGTACCAATGGATTTTTAGTCAATAGTAGTGGTGGATTCCAACTACAACAAGGTGGAACAAGTGGCTTTGAAATGAGTATGAATGATAACTTTTTAACCGATCATCACCACCAATCTAATGAATCGAATAATGGTGGTTTGATCATCAATGGAGAAGGTCATCGTAAAAACAGTAATTGTATCTATCCACTTAGTAGATTACTTTCTCAAACAAGTTTAAGCGAACTTCCAGTAAAGAAAATAAAAAAGTAATCTAATCTAGTTTAGATTATAAGGATAATATTACTTTGGAGTATATATATATATATTTATAAAAAAAAAAGAAAGTAGTAATAGATTATTTATTGGCCCAAATAAATGTGTCTTTGGGATTGATTGATTGATATGATGATGATTTTAATAACGATGAATAATGGTTGATGGTTCAACGAGTGGATCCAAGTTTTCCAAGTTATCCCACCACTTGTCCAAATGATTCAAAGCAATTAATTTAAACCATGGAGTCAATTTGATTTGATTCTCGTCACTTTGTTTGATCATTTCCTTTAATTCCTCTTTTGATACATATTTATGATCCATAACTTCATTTGGTACTGCATGTACATTTACATTGGTTTTAATGATTAAAATATGATCAACTAGTTGATAGAAATAATAAATAAATAGATTAGAATACATTGTATAATACATATGAGTATAGGTTGGTTTATATATATATTATTATATTCTTTCTTACTTTCATGTTCACCCCATTGTGGATCTTCAACAGATGGAGAAAGGTAATGAATCTTTGTCATGAATTTGAATTGATCGACCTTGGCCTCTTCAAAGGCAACACCCAATTCGTGATTTAATTTTCTTTGTGCAGCTACACGAACACCAAGAGCATTCTCTTCGATAAGTTCGTTTGGCAACCATAATGGATGTGAGCATACAGTGTTGGTCCAGTAGCCTGGGAAGGTGATCTTCTCCATGGCACGTTGTTGAAGAAGTAGTTTGTTTTCGCTATTGAATAAAAAGATTGAAAAGGCACGATGCAAGAGACCCTTGCTAATGTTCTCCATCAAATGACATTCCTTCTTGCTACCAGGTCTCAATGGTTTATCGTCATTATCAACAACGATGCATTCCTCTTGCATCAATTGAATTTGGACTTCATCGTGTCCTTTAAATGCTGTACATTCTTGTTCTGACATTATTAATAAGTAGTTATTCTTATTATATAAGTAATATATAAATATATATTATGTTGTTGAGGAAGAAGAAGAAGAAGAAGAATTAAACTATAAAGTAAAACAATAAAGTATAATGATCAACAAAGCAACACCAACAACTTAAAAAAAAAAAATTAAAAAAAAAATATTCTCTCTTTCTCGTACAAAGTAAACATTTGTACTCTAATTTATATGAACATATTATTATTATTATTATTTATATTAACATATATCTTCAACTCATTAGGTTAATTTGAACAATTGTCCAATTAAAATGTGTCTCCGATCTATCACCATTCAGGGTGGTGAATGTAATTCGTCCCCCTTAAAATTGTACCAAAAAAAATCTTATTTTGGTTTCCCAAACCAAAAATTCTTCTTTTTTGCCTTCTTCTCCACTTAAGTTTATAAATCGGTGGTCGATTATTATTATCTATCAAACACCAATCGCACAGCACAGTTACACCCTCTCTTTATTTATTTAATCTATATAGATTTTTGTATTATATTAGTATATATTTATATTTAGACTCAATCAAGTAACAAAAGAGAATAATAAGAGTTGTTGTTGATTGAACCATGACAGAAGTTAAAGAAGACAAGTCAATGTTACCATTTGACGTCCTTCAAAACAAGATTAGAGCTCTCATGGAAAAGGAGAAACAAATCAAAGAAGGTGATCAAGAAGAGGAAGAGGAAGATGGTGAAAAGGAAGAAGATAAAGTAGAACAATCCGATGATGATGATGAAGCTAGATCAGGTGAAGCATCAGATGAAATAGAAGATGAAGATGAAGATAATCAAGAAAGTGGTCAAGATGATGATGATGATGATGAGAATAGTGCAGCTGAAGAAGAAGAACAAGAAGGAGGAGAAGAAAATCAAGATGGAGAAGATGGAGAGGAAGAAGAAGATATTGGAATGTTTGGAGTTGAATTGACAAAGTTGATGGAATTACAAGGTGATGACAATGGAGATGTACCATTAATCCTCATTGTATTGATAGAAAAGGTCATTGCTTTGAGAGGACTAAAGACTGAAGGCATCTTTAGAGTCAATGGTAATTTGGCCGATGTTGAGAAACTTGCTACCGAGGGATTTGACCCAGAGGATGAGCAATGTAAAATATATAGCGTGTTTACTTGGGCATCGTTGCTCAAAAAGTGGATCAGAGAGTTACCCAATCGTCTCGTGCCAGAGTCACTCTACGAACCATTCATTCAGGCCAAATCACCTGAAGACATCAACGACAATGTCCTACGGGCAATCGAACGGGATGCAGACTCGAGTTTGGAAAACAAGCTCCAAAAAGACGTATTGAATACGGTTGGATTGTTCTTTGGACAACTTTTAAGCGACAGAAATATAGTGCACACCAAAATGACGTTGGAAAGCGTCTCGATAATCCTCACACCAACCCTCTTCAAACCTCGAGTACAAGTGTCTCTTGAAAATATCACCGCCGTCATGGACCAACAGAAACGCGAACTCGAATCGGTCAAACACCTTCTCATGTACTATAAACAATTATACTCTCAACAACAACGCCAAATTCAATTCGATATCCTTCAACAAAAGCAACTTCAACTTCAACAATCACCAAAACCAAAACATAAAAACAAACGTAATAGATATAACAGGAAGAGATAGAAAAAGAAAACCAAGGTAAATAATAATAATAATTAGTAATATATGATTCATAAAAAAAAATAATCTATAATAGTAATAATAATAACAACGTAATATATCAAATTTGTAATAGTATAATAAATAAATCACACATTAAATTTATTCAATGTGCCTCCAACAACAACAACAATACACTCCTTTTTTTTTTTAGTTATATGTACAATATGTGTTTTGTTGTTGATTAGGCTTAAATTGATTGCCATTTGAAATGATTGTGATTAATTAATCATACCTTGATTCAGCACTTGTAGTAGTATTTATAGTTGGAATTGATTTTCTTTTTGGTGTTCTTTTCTCTGCCAATGTTGGTAATGTCGATGATGTTGATGATGCCAATGATGGTGTGGTTGTACCACTGGCCATGTTTGGTGTTTGAATCGTATTATTATTATTATTATTATTATTATTATTATTATTATTATTATTATTATTATTATTTGCAATATTTGATAGTTGTGATTTAGAAGATATAGTTGAAAATGGTAATTTAGTAGTTGGATCTATATATTTTGCAGGTTCACCAGTGACTGCACATATCTTTGTACTCTTTACCAATCCAACCAATTCTTTTAACGCTTCTTTATCCTTTTTTTGTTTATTTTCATCTAAACAATCTGGTATAAAATCATCAGAGAATGAAATGGTAGTTCCAGTTTTAATATTTGATGAATATAATATTCTTGGTCCAGTAATCCTAAAAAATAAATAAATAAAAAACAAATTAATTATGTATCTTTGATATTTTGTTATTTAACTTACACTTGTTTTTTAGAAGTATGTAATGATTTTCTTCTTTCTTCTTCTTTTAACAATAGATTATTTAAAGAGTTTTGATTGATGACTTCTGTTTTTCTGGCCTCCTCCAATAGTTGTGCCTGTGTTAATTGTTTTTCTTTGGCAGCTCTCTTTTTAATTACTTTTTTTGGTTGTTCTCTCATTGCTTTTTGAGCAGCTTCACTTCTTTCAATCGATGCTTGTACAGCTGGTCTAAGTGATTTTCTTGTGATGGTTGGTGATTGTGGAGTTGGAGGTGTTCTTTTGGCCTTTTTGACCACCTTTTCAACTGGTTCATCGTCATCCCCTTCCTCTTCTTCTTCTCCACCATCTTCTTGATCTTCTATCGCCTTTATAAAACTTGGTTTACTTGATTTATCAATTGCAGCACTTTTTCTCTTTGATTTTGAATCTTTATATATTTGTTTCTACAACAAATCAAAAATATATTAGATACCATCAACCATAGAAATGATAATAAGAGGTGTATTATAATAAATAAATAAATAAATAAATACCTTTGTTTGTTTCTTTTCCTTTGCTTTATCAATCTTGACATCTGCTTCATTCTCACTTTCCACTTCATCTTCAGTGTCATCTGAAATGTCTTCATCATCATCACTTGCAGCTACATCTTCAAAATCTAATAGACTAATATATTAGTAATCGAATCAACACAAAAGTATATGTAACCGATATATCTATCTATCTGATCAATCAACTTTTACTTACCTGGATCAACTTCTTTATCATCTTTTAACAGTTCACCCCAAAACTCTTCGTTTGCAGCAATCTCTTCTGCTGTCAATGGGATTGTTCTCTTTCCTCTAGTTGCTCTTGTAGGTCTTTCCATGATAATATGATCTTATCCTATTGATAGTTTATTAAAAAGTCAAAGTCAGAGAGGACACTTCAAAATATGCTAACTTCAGCAAAAGAAATTAATTAAAAATAAATTTGGATGATTGTGGGGGTGTAGGTCGACCAATCATTTCAGGTTAGGGTGATGATTCATTCTTCATAATACTCGATATCGTTAATATCTTGACAAAAGAGTATAACATAGCAAAGACAGTATAGTTAGTGTGTATCAAAAAAAGAGAGAGAGAGAGAGAGAACATGTCAACAGCAAGTCAAGATCAAGTTCAACACCCAAAATATCAACAATGGGAGGAAGAAGGCCAATCACAAGTATTCAGATGGTATAACCAACTCAGTCAAGATGAAAAGGCTTCATTTGATAATGATATCGATCAAATAGATGTAAAAGAAATATCAACAGTTTATAGCAAAATACTTGATGAAAGAGGTACCTATATATATATATACATCATTCAAAATAACAAGACTGTCTATATCTCTTTTACTAAATATATTTATTTATGTTTTGTTTAGTTACACAAAAAGTAAATCTTACATATAAAGGATTCAAGAATGTACAAACATTGGATTCTATTACACCAGCAATGAGAGATGAATGGGAAAATATTGGATATAAAATGATTGCTGAAGGTAAAGTTGGTGTTTTACTATTGGCTGGTGGACAAGCAACTAGATTGGGTACAACTTTTCCAAAAGGAATGTATGGTATGTAGTAATCATGAACCTTATTTAATTAATTATTTCTCATGGTATTAATATTTAATTTATTTAAAGAGATTGGATTACCATCTGGTAAATCATTGTATCAAATTCAAGTAGAGAGAGTCTTGAGATTACAAGAATTGACAATGGCCAAATTTAATATTAAAACTATTCCACCCATTAGATGGTATATTATGACAAGTAAAGCTACTCATAATGAAACTATCTCATTTTTTGAAAAGAACAAGTATTTTGGTCTATTAAAGGAAAGCTTTTTCTTTTTCTCTCAAAAAATGATTCCTTGTCTTACTCCACAAGGAAAAATTATCAATGAATCATCATCAAAGGTAAATATATATATATATATAAATTAATCAATTAATATTGAAAAGTTTACTAAATTATATTTATTTTTTTAGATATCATTAGCACCAAATGGAAATGGAGGATTATTTAAATCATTGGAAATATCAGGAGCATTAAAGGATATGAAGACAAACGGTATAGAATATGTATCACAATATTGTGTAGACAATGTATTGATAAAGATGGTTGATCCATTGTTTGTTGGATACATGAAAAAGGAAAATGCCGATTGCGCAGCCAAGGTGGTTGCAAAGATCGACCCCGAGGAGCCAGTTGGTGTCATGGCACTCGAGAATGGAAAACCACGTGTATTAGAGTATAGCGAGATTGATACAGAATCGAAATTATTGCGTGACGAGAATAACAAACTCGTTTTCAACTATGCTCACATTTGTATCAATGGTTTCTCGAGAGAGTTTTTAGAACGTATCGCCATCGAGCACTTGGATTCACTGCCATACCACATTGCAGTCAAAAAGATCCCAGAGGCCGATGAAAATGGAGTGCGTCAGACACCATCACAAACCAATGGTTGGAAGCTTGAACTTTTCATCTTTGACGTGTTCCCCTATGCAAAGCATATGGTGTGTCTAGAGATTGATAGAACTGACGAGTTCTCTCCACTTAAAAACAATGCTGGTATGCCAATCCCAAAAGATTCACCAGAGACTTGTCTTCGTGACATTTGTGCCCTCTATCGTCGTTTTATTGAACGTTCAAATGGACGTGTTGATAATGGAAAATCAGATCTATGTGAAGTATCTCCTCTTGTCTCTTATCATGGTGAAGGTTTAAAGGAAAGAGTAAATGGTAAAACTTTTACATTACCATTTGAATTAAATTAAAATTATCCGTAAACAAACATACAAACAAACAAACCATGAATGACTAACCAAATTAAATAAACCTTTATTAAAAAATCTATTTGTAATTGTAAGAGTATTTTTTTTAAATATAGTTTTTTTTTTATTGTAATTATCTATAAATAATTAAATAAATAAATAGATATATAGATAGATAGAAAAAAAAAAACACAACAACAATAATAATAATTTTAATTTGTTGGTTGTTGCAAGTTTAAAATAGGTAATTTGAGTTGGTTGGTAGGTAGGTTGGTTGGGTTGTGTTAATGTATCATGGTTTATAGTTAAACAATTTTTAAGAGGTTTTTTGCTTTCTTTTTTTTTTGATGTTGTTTGTTCCTGAACAGGTAAGGGTTGGAATTGTTTACTTGTTGGATAATTCGGCACCAACTCTGTGACCCTTGATCTTGGTCCAGTTGATCTTCATCTTGGTGATTGGAAGAGCACGACGAAGAGCCTTGAAAGTGGTATCACCCATGGTTGAATAACTGGTATCCAAAGCAGCATGAACATTTAATTCAGCCTTTCCAATAGCCTTGAAAACGTTTGAAGCAGTAGTGTTGGCATCCTATAAAATATATAAATAATATAAATATGGTTAGATTAATCTCACCTATAATATATATTATATAGATCGTCTATGTTTGTTTGTATACTTACAGCAGAAGCAGCAGTGGTTGATTTAGTGGTGGTAGTGTTGAGTTGAACGTTACCATCTTCATAGTAGTGAACGTTGATTTGCATCTTTCCGTTGATTGTGACGTTTCCACTACCTGGCTTAAAGGTAGAGGTCCAGGTAGATCTCCAACGACCGTTCCAGTAGTTGTTTGGATTGAATTTAGATGAACTGACGCAAACGGTGATTTGGTAACCTTCAGAAACCTTTTGTCCATAGACAGTAGCAACACCAGATGGGTAAAACTCATTGGTATATTTGACGGCTTCTTCTTCAAAAGCAGCTCTAGATTATGATGATGATGATAGAGGTGATATATATAATAATAATTAGAATCTATTATAATAGTGATGTCGGATATTTGTGTATATATATATATATATTCCAATTCCAAGGATCGTCATTATTGTTTCTTACCTGTATGATTCAACTTCAGAATCGAGTTCACTACCAGCAGCACGTGAACCAGTGACAGTTTGCTTGATGTGATCAAAAGTCAATACAAGCTTGGCCTTTGGATCTAAATATTCGTTGTGGCTGACTTCACCCTTCTTGGTGATCAATACCTTGTGTCCCTTTGGTGAGTTTGCAATCACCATTTGTTCAGTGTTGTATTCTCTGAAGGTTTCGGCAGCAGATGCATTCAACATTGATTCATTTGGTAATAAAGCACGAACATCTAAACAATTGTGATAAATATAATAAGTACTTTAAACTATAATATTATTATCTAGTAGCAACAGTCATAGTTGTACAACATCGCTTGTTATTTTGCTAAAACTGATCTGTTCATCAAAAATCAGATCTTCCTAACCATCTAAAGATCTTCAATCCTAATACTACTACTATATGACTATTACTACTACTACTATATTGACTGCTGATTGTTGTTTTAATGATTTACCTGAAACAACTTCGTTGAGTTCACCAGCTGGTGCACTCAAGATAAAGTTGGTTGCAATCTTGACAATCTCTTCGTTGGTGGCCATTATTATTATTATCTATTATATATATACAAGTTATTGATGGTGGAGAGGAAGTGATATGAGATTGTAGTTTAAACAATGAACAAAAAAGAAGAGGTGAATAGTAATATACAACAAAGTAAAGAGAGATTAATGTTGAGGGATAAGAGATTATTTCAAGCAAAGTGAGGGGTGAGAAGCTCTCAGTCTGAACAAGATTTTTCACTCAAAAAAAAATAAAAAAAAATGGCTTGGAAGTGACCCTTATGCGAATTTTGTGGTGAAGTCGCCCCAAAGTCAATTTCTGATGAGGCCGCGATAGACAATAAGTACGTACCTACTTTTGTAGCGATCTTTAGACAAATATAACAAACATTGCGAGTATAACACTATCTATTCGGTTATGGAGATCTCCATTATCATATCTCTATCTCGAGGATGAAATAATAGTGTCGATTAAATTTGGACAATCGCGATTCAGCTCGGTGCTATAGTTTTTTTGAAAACTAATATCCTCCATATCCAGACAGAAATATTAATATTAAATCAAATATTATTCTAACATTATATTCAAACAATTTTATACAAGTTTTTTATTTTCTTTCAATTGGTTTATCGACCAACCAAAGCTTCGGCATTAAATTTGATCAAGATGACAGTCTTTGTGAATCTTTTACCTTCTACTGCTACATTGTGAGCTGTCACTCTTGCCGGCTAAAATATAATATAATATAATATTGATTAATAATTAAACCAATATTTATGGAAATAGCTATTTTTGATACATACAAATTCGGCACTACTTAATATACCTTCAACAATACCAGCAACAAAAGATGCACAATTCAAACTACTTAGTGATTTGGGAAGTGAAATATACTTATTTACAATCATATTGGCATCTGAAATCATATCTATACAAAAACAATCAAATAAATAATATTAATATTAATATTCCATACATGTTGAATTCGTCGTTGTCGTCTTCTTACATTCATCATCAGCCTCTGTACTTTTTTCCAAAGAATCTGCTTGTTTTCCAAACAAAGCTTTCCAAACATTGGAATGAATAAATGAAAGGATACCCAACAACTTTGTTTCTCTCTTTGGATTTTTCTCTCTGAATACCAATAGTTCCAATACACGTGTACCAACTAAAAACCCTATATCTGATAATCTAATCATTGATCGATCAATTGTACAATTAATATCAGTTAGAGCAATGATTATATTGATTGTTGTTGTTGTTGATGATGACAATACTTTTTCTCCAATTCATGACCAGCTTTGATTCTATCTTGACTGTATTGTATAATCTCTGAAAACAAGAAAGCAAATGAGCTAAGATTGATCTCAGTCTTTCCTTTTGGTAGTGGTCTATCGACTATATTGACTGCATTCTTGTTGATATTTGATGCCATTATATGTTTGTATGTATGTATGGATTGAAAGAGAGTGGATAGATCTATCTATGAACAAGGTATGGTATATCCTCTTCTTCTTCTTCTTCTTTACTATTGAAGCAAGATTTGGATGATCAGTATTAAATTAAAAAGTTTCAAAAAAAATTAAAAAAAACCTCCTTCACTTCACACCAACTACAATTTATTTAGGTGAGTTTCTCTCTCACACAACCATTCACTCATCTTTTTATTTATATATAAATATTTATTTATTTATTTATTAAACTTGTTTATATTTTTTTAGAATAACTAAT
Organism: Cavenderia fasciculata; assembly: GCF_000203815.1. NCBI lineage: Eukaryota > Evosea > Eumycetozoa > Acytosteliales > Cavenderiaceae > Cavenderia > Cavenderia fasciculata. The sequence goes on from NW_004457624.1 coordinate 1,543,373, forward strand.
AATAACGAAAAAAGAAGAAAAAGTAAGAATGACCGAATCAACAATCTCGTCGTGATGATCATCAATCACATGCATGTTCATCATCATCACAAACTACTATCACCATCGGCTGTGTTTCTCTCTTTGCAAACACATCATCATCATCCGTTCAAGACTCAACCATCACGACAATTCGAATTGGTGTGCAAGCCCAACGAACGTTACGTTATTATGTTACCGTCTTTATCAGGCTCCTCTCCAAATGATGTTGGAATAACATGATGTGGATACCTACCTACCTACCTACCTACCCTTCTTTCTTTGCTACTATATATACCGCTTTTTTTTTATTTTCTCTTTCCTTTCTTTATCCTACATATCTCTCTTTTCTCTTTTCTCTATTTCTGGTTTTTATATATATATAAATAGATAGGATGTTAATACTTGCTCATATTCAACGTGCCAAATTGAATGCAACGTGATTTGGTAAATTGAGATTGATAGATTCTGTGATCGCAGAAGAGGATTCATTCAACTGCACATGACGATCAAGACTACTATTAGTACCACCATTATCAAACACAAAGCTTGTAGTCGATTTTAAAAAACATCATGGGATGAATATATATACACACATACAGTACTGGACTACCTACTATACTACTTCTGGATTGTTATCTCTTATCTCTTATTAAATAGTAGATAACTATATCATCATCAACAACAAATGTCAAACAACCTACTTCTTCTTCTTTACCTACAACACTACACTACCCACTCAACTATAGAATAATATATCAACTCTTTTGAAACTTACACAATTATAATCAATCAAAACTTGGTTCTCTCTCTCTTTCTTTATATTATTAATAATAATAGGTTTATAAATCACTTTCCTTCTTCTCCTTCCAAACAACACAAATCTCAACTTTTTTTTTGTACAATAACCCAAACAAATAATATAAAATAATAATGTCATTCAGAGGCGGTCGTAAGATTATGGTTTCAGGTGGTGGTAGCGGTGGTGGTGGTAACACCTTGGACTCTCGTTTCACCAAGATCAAGGAAACTGGCCGTGTAGCAGTCACCTCTCCAGGATTCAAGAAGAGACTCAGTACTGGAAGCAGTGGAAACATCGTCATCTCCAAGGATGCCTCACCAATGAAGCGTCGTGGTGGAGGCAGTGGAGCCGTCGTTAGTCGTGGTGGAGGCCGTGGTGGTGCCCGTGGAGGCAGCGTTGGTCGTGGTGGAGGCCGTGGTGGTTTCGGTGCTGGTGGCCGTGGACGTGGTGGCAGAGGAGGTCGTGGTGGTAGAGGTGGTCGTGGTGGTAGAAGAGAAAAGACCCCATCAAAGGAAGACTTGGATGCTGAATTGGATGAAATTGCCAAGGATAACCAAATGAAGGACGATTAAATCATCGACCAAATCAAAATTAAACTAAAATAACAAAATTATATTTCTACTTCTTTTTTTAAAAAACAAAAATACTATAATAACCAAAAAAAATAATAATCTATCTATATTTGTTATATCAACCATATATATATAAATTTAATCGAATCATCCAACATCCCATCGTGAACCCTATTATAATCCCCAGCTGGTTCGCCATGAATCAAATACATACACACTGTCCCTTAACAACAACATCAAAACAACAAATAAAATTGCAATCAATGCTCTATTCTATCCAATCATTATGATTGGAAGAGTAGTGCAATATATCCAAACAACGCACAACAACATACAATCGTTTTACGTTAACACCGTTCTTCCCTCCAACAAAAAAATTTGAACAATGCGATGATAGAGCCATCACCCAATTCCAGTAATTTCATTCATGTTATTATCATATCTTTTATTTTGTTGTATAGATAGATAGATCGATAGATTGATTAGATTATAACCAATAGATAGAGATTTATAACTTATTTGTCAAGTAGTTGGATAACAAGAACTAGAACTTCACATTAAAAAAAATTATAGGGTGAGTGAAGAGAGCAATGCTCGAAAGGTGACAGCGTCGTCTTCTTTTGTGTCGCACAACCATACTCATTATTATTTTTATTTTCTCTTTCTTCTTTATCCTTTTATTTGTTCATCTGTATCTACATATATATATATAGTCCACTCTATCTATAGTTATTTATATATAATCACAGATATTATAGGAAAGAAGAAGATATTATTGTTGGTGTCAGCAGAACAACAACAAAACAAGAGATTTTATATACATAATGTTGGAGATGAATAGTTCATTAACCAATTCACCTCGAAAGGATGACGAGGATATGAAAGAGGAAGAGGAAGAGGACGAGGTCATGAACGACGAGGATGGCGATTCTGACGAACCATTGCCATTCAACGACGACGATGAAGAGGACTCTGTCAGTAACACCATCTCGATTGCCAATACAGCCGATGGAACATCTACTACCTCTACGACATCGACTACTTCTACTACAGCCCTCACTACAAGAGAAGGCGAGACTGAAGAACAAAAGCAACAACGTATCGAAGCCATCCGTTTGGAAAAGGAACGTTTAAAGCAATTAAAGGACGAACAAAAGAAGCAACTACAAGAGTTGGAGAAACGTCAACGTGAGCAATTGCAAGAAGACAAGGACAAGTCTGCCAAAGACCGTCTCAAGTTCTTGTTGGAACGTACCGAGATTTACTCTCATTTCGTGTCCAACTCTGCCTCTACACAATCCAAAAAGAAAACCAAGGATACTGCCATCCCTAGCACTCCCACCAAACGTGGAGGTGGCTCCAAACTAACAGAAAAAGAAGAAGATGAAGAAATCATGAAAGAAACCATCGATGAAGAAGCTCCTCATTCTTTTAACTTTTTTACTTCAAATCCTCCTTGTAAGAAATTAAAATATAACATATATATAACATTACATTTATTTTTTACTAACATATATTAAATTGTTTATTATTATTGCTTATTAATTAGATATTAAACATGGAGTAATGAGAGATTACCAAATCTATGGTCTAAATTGGTTAATTCAATTATATGAAAGAGGTATCAATGGTATTTTGGCAGATGAAATGGGTCTCGGAAAGACACTACAAACCATTTCTCTTCTTGGTTATTTGTCAGAATACAAGGGAATTAGAGGTCCTCATCTTATTATTGCTCCAAAATCAACCCTCTCTGGTTGGTGCAAAGAATTTAGAAATTGGTGTCCCTTTTTACGTGTTGTTAAATTCCATGGTAACAAGGATGAAAGAGTAAGTTTGAAACAAAAAATATATATAAATAAATATAAATCAATCACTAACATATTTATTTATTTATTTAATTATTTTGTAGGCAGAAATCAAAGAAAATCAATTAGTTTATAAGAAATTTGATGTTTGTATCACTACTTATGAAATGGTTATCAAGGAAAAGGCTGTTTTCAAGAAATTCAGTTGGAGATATATTATTATAGATGAAGCTCATCGTATTAAAAATGAAAACTCTGTACTCTCCAAAGGTGTAAGATTATTCAACAGTCAATTTAGACTTTTAATTACTGGTACTCCACTTCAAGTATGTATAAAACAATCAAACAAACAAACAAATAATAAGACTGTTATATATATATATTAACACTTTTTTTTCTATTTGTTTTTCTACTTTTTAAGAATAATCTTCATGAATTATGGGCATTATTAAACTTTTTATTACCAGATGTATTTACAAGTAGTGAAGATTTTGATAAATGGTTTAATCTTGATCAAGTTGATAACCAACAAGAGGTCATTGATAAATTGCACAAGGTATTACGTCCATTCCTTTTGAGAAGAATCAAATCAGAAGTGGAAAAATCTTTACCACCAAAAAAGGAAATCAAACTTTTTGTTGGCATGTCTACAATGCAAAGAGAATGGTATAAAAGTTTATTAACAAAAGATTTTGAAGCTTTACATGGTATTGGTAAGTAAAACAACAAAAAACAAAACTATAACAAAAATATATCTGGGATTTATTAATCTTTTTATTTTCTATTTTTTTTTTAGGAGTAAAAGGAGGATCAGGAAAAGTTAAATTATTAAATATTTGTATGCAATTGAGAAAAGCATGTAATCATCCATATTTATTTGATGGAGCCGAGGAACAACCATATACGACCGGTGAACATATCATTGATAATAGTGGAAAGATGGTCATGTTGGATAGATTGCTTGCACGTCTCAAGCAAAGAGGATCTCGTGTGTTGATCTTTTCTCAGATGGCACGTATGCTCGATATCTTGGAGGACTATATGATGTATCGTGACTACAAGTACTGCCGTATCGATGGTGGTACCGACAGCGAGTCGAGAGAAAACAACATTGAAACATTCAATGCACCGGGCAGCGAGTTGTTTGCCTTTTTGTTAACAACCCGTGCCGGTGGTCTCGGTATCACTTTGAACACTGCCGACATTGTCGTCTTGTTTGACAGTGATTGGAACCCCCAGGTCGATCTCCAAGCCCAAGACAGAGCACATCGTATCGGTCAGACCAAGCCCGTCACAGTCTACCGTTTCGTCACTGAATCGTCAATGGAAGAAAAGATGGTTGAAAAGGCCGAGATGAAGTTGCACCTCGATGCTGCTGTCATCCAACAAGGTCGGTTGGTCGAAGCCAACAAGGCAGCCAACCCCGACGAGCTGCTGTCGATGATCCGGTTCGGAGCCGACGACATCTTTAAGAGCAAAGAGGCCACTATTACCGACGAGGACATTGACGCTATCCTCAAAAAGAGTGAGGACAAGACCAACGCCATGCAGGAACGTCTCACCGATCTCGTCAAGAATCCAATCAAACTGACGTTGGACGGCAACCTCTACGAGTTTGACGGAGTCAACTATAAGAATCAGCAGACTGCCACCACCTTTTGGACCGAGCCGCTCAAGCGTGAGAGAAAGACGATTGGCGACAATGAAGAGTACATGAAGCAAGTTGGTATCATCCCCAAAAAGGCACCCGCTCAAAAGAGACCACCTCCCCCCAAGATCAAGCCACCCAAACAACCGACCACACACGATCACCACTTTTTCCCACCCCGTCTCATCGATCTTCTCGGCAAGGAAACTATAGCCTATCAAAAGAAATTAGAATGGTACGAGAAAAAGGAGGCCGAAGAAAAGGAAGCTGAAGAGAAGCGTGAAAAGGAAGGAAAGCTCGAGGATGACACCTCTGCTGAAAAGAAAGAAGAAAAGGAGGAACCAAACTTTGGCGAACTGACCGAAGACGAGCAAGCACTCAAGGAGCGTTTGATCAAGGCTGGATACGGCGACTGGAACAAGGTCGACTTTAGACAGTTTATAAAGGGTTGCGAAACCTTTGGTCGTGGCGCATACCGCAAGATTGCAGAGATTGTGCAGACCAAGTCGGAAAAGGAGGTGCAAGAGTACTCACAAGTATTCTGGAAGCGTTACAAAGAGGTTGCCGACTATGACAAGATCATTGCCCGTATCGAAAAGGGTGAGAGCAAGATTGTAGAGTACAAGGAAACCATCGAATCGTTGGACCGCAAGGTATCCCAGTACAAGAACCCATGGCAACAACTCAAGATCCAGTACGGCATCAAAAAGAACAAGACCTACAATGACGAAGAAGATATCTTTTTGGTGTGCATGATGCACAAGCTCGGTTATGGTGCATGGGATGAATTGAAAGAAGAGATTAGAAAGGCTCCACAATTCAGATTCGATTGGCTCATTCAAACTAGAACACCACAAGAATTAAAGGCTCGTTGTGATATCCTCCTTAGATATATCAAGAATGAACAAGATGAGGAAAAGAATTCTAAAAAGGGTGCAACCGTAACTTCTGCAAAGGCAAAGCCTGCTCCTGCCTCTAGCAAGAAAAAGGCTGCTGCCAAACCAAAACCTGCTGCCACCTCCAAGAATGCTGCTACCACTGGAAAGAGAAAGAAACCAGAAGAAAATGGTCATAACAAAAATCAAGAAACAGAGGAAGAAGAGGAAGAAGAAGAGGAAGAAGAAGAAGAAGTAGAGGAAGAACCAAAAGGAAAGACTGCAAGACAAAGAGCTGCTGCTGCAAACAAAAAATAATGGAAAGAAATCACCCTCCACTACTAAATATTCCGATGATGAAGATGCATCCGATGATGACGACCAAGATAATCATTCAAAATCAAAACAACCTGCCAAAAAAAAGACAAAAGATACAACTAGTACTACTAGTACTTCAACCTCTAATAATGGTAGAAGAAAATAATCAAAATAAAAAGTAAAAAAAAAAAACTAATTATATAAATTATATAAAATGATTGATCAATCCTTTTTTTTATTAAAGAATGATAATATTATTTAATAATACAACAGGGATAGAGAATGAGAATTCATAAATGAGAGAGAGTTTAAAGTACTCTAGCACCAATCTTGATACCAATTAATCCAAGAATATCAGCTAGGATGTTCAAGTTGATTAAACTGGCAGATTGGCTGGGTGATTGTCCAATTGATGAGGAATTAACTTGGGCAAAGGTAGTGTTTGACTTTGAGAGTGACTTGGTTGAAGCACCACCAATGTTTGAAATTGCAGCTAAAAAAGGTAAATATATTAATATTAATATTTGGATAGGATTAGAAAAATCCAATTCTGATATTTACAAATTAAAGACATTTTAGAATTGATTGATTAAAATTTAGAGAATTAAGAAATAAGATTGTTAATTGTTTGATTGTTTGAATGTTGATTTGATGAATAAATTAAACTCAATTGAATCATATTTATAGTTTAGTTTTTTGATGTTTGATGTTCACTCTTTGGTATTTCGGTTGGGGAAATCAATATTCAATATGAGGAGGGTTTCTATATCGAATTTTGGAGATTAAGATTCAATAAATGCCACCATCTTTTGACACAATTGTTATTACCTTGTATCGGATATATCAGTATTTAAAATTTTAAAAAGAGTGATGAAATCTAGATTTAAACATCATATGGATCGATTGAATGGATCTATGGACTGTTTTTATCAATTGTAGACGTCGTTGATGGTGTCATTGTGATTAAATTGTATAAAACCGTGTATACTTTTTGGTTTAGGGGTTAGATTCATATTGTTTTGTTTTTAAAAACAATTGCCTGCTTTAGATTGTGTTTGTTGTGAATTAATATATTGATTTTTAAAACCAACTAATATGATGATGATGGTATCCATTCTTCCAAATAAAGATAAATGAATGAATGATTCAATCCATCGACCGACTGATAATATCGGTCGTTGATCAATATCTTGTTCTTCTCCTTCCTACATCGTTCTATTCTATTTGATTTTAGTACTTGTTGTTATTTATTTTTTGGATAGAGTTTCCTATTATTAAGCAGCCAATCTCTTTCTACCCTTGTCAAGTCTACTCTGTAATACTCTACGTCCATTCTTGGTTGCCAATCTAGCACGGAAACCATGTCTTCTCTTTCTAATCAAACCTGATGGTTGATAAGTTCTCTTTAAACATTCAATACCATTTTCTTCTTGATTGTCTAAAACATTGAATTAACCAATAATTAATATTCATTTCAAAGGTGATAGCAGGATATAGTATACTATTACCACTACTACTACTATTCGGTTCTGTTTACATACTAATATCGTTAATAATAATTGATGGTTGGTCTATATCTAAAATATGTTGATCTTCTTGATTGAATAAAAGTCTATTGTTGGTGGTATTATATAATGGGGATGATGGTGACAAGATTGATTGAAACAATGGATCGATTTCTAATGGTGATGGTCCATGTGTAATATCATCATAGAGGTCATCATACATGTCTTCTTCGACAATGACATCTTCTTCAAGGTGGTTCTTGATATTATATAAGGTGTTGATGTTGTTGAAACGATGATTGTTCAATCCCAATGCTACCGATGAATTGAAATAGAATGGTGTAATATTTGATGTAGACACTGTACTAGTCGATGATGAAGAGACTGAAGAGTAATATCTATATGAGCGTTGAGCAAATCTAGTGCAAAGTTGGTTGAACATGTTTGTTGCTTCTTTTGATTATAATGATATATATTATATTATATGTATATGATACTTTTTGTTTAATGATACTAATTAGACAACAAACAAACTACCTGCACTCTACTATATAGGTCGACCAATAATGAACTATAACAAAGCAAGGTAGGGGAAGTTGCAGCTCAACTTTACAGCTGCAACTAACCTCATTGGTTTCATTCGACAAAAAAAAAAAAAAAATTAAAAAAAACGACACTTTGCCTTGGAAAAACGATGTCATTCCTTTCAACTTCATCAAACAAATAATTAAATGATAACAATATTTACAATATTAATTTATTTGTTCATCAACATCGCATAAGTGTGTTATAATAGTCTCACAATGAAAGAGTAATGTTGATTATTCAACTTTTATTAGTATTCCTTTTGAAGAAGTAAAGATAGTTTAAGAAAACGGATAAAAATTTACTTACTTATTTTTGGTATCATTCCCTTTTCTTCTTCTTGCTCCCCACAATTCACAGTAAAGGGAATGGGATTGATATCGTGAAAATTTGGTATAACAAAAGAAAAACCTTTTCCCTTTTTTTCTTGAATTATATCTCCCTGTTTTAAGATGTCCACTATTCTAAATAGGATAACAACTGCAATGGTGGACATTACTAAATCAAGAGATATTTCCAAAACTGATCTAACTGATCAATAGTTTTCGATCGGAAAGGAAGTAGTACCACGACTACAGCAACAGCGACAGCGCTCCTAAATCGTTAACCCTTTTGGAGGAAAGTAATACTCTTTCCATTCACTCGAGGGTTAGATCTGATAATACATATACACCGCAAGATAATAGCCTTGAACAGGTATAAATCTAATTTGGTAAATGAACCAGCAGATAGATATATTAACAGAGAGAGAGAGAGAGAGAGATAAGAGGTGAATGTAATAATAGCTGTTGAGAATCAAGAGATAGAGATGAAGATGTAAATCACAAACCAATGCTCACACATGCTCTTTATCACCGTTACCATTAACTCTAATTTTTCACAGTTTGGGAAAAGGTTTTATTTCCATTTTAGTTTGGTTATCATCACAGATAAAAAGTTAAACTTGTGTTGGTTGGCTGTCAATTATACAAGACAGATATATCCGAAAACAGAATGTTGTCAACACAACCAAAAAACATAAATCTAAAAGTTTGGGGGCGGGCTTGATGAGAGACAGCCACTCATCGCAGAGGCACCCCACAACCTTTTGAACGAGGTGAATGGGGTGATTGCAAGTTTCTCTTTAGGATAAAATGAATTAAAAGTTTAGCTTCATTGTAGTGTTGTGGGGGCAATAACCGACCATGGTTGAAGCATCGGATGAAAAAAGATGCTGCAAAGTGCAAAGCAACAGGCCACTATATTGTAATATAGTGATGAACGGAGATGAAAGAAGCTGTTGTTTTTGCTTTCATCAATCAGTGTTGATCGCAAAGATGATAATTGATCCTTTAATCTTGTAGATGTGCGAGCTATCAGTGGTTAATTTGTTGGCAGCACCACAGTGGTGCAGTATACTATTTTCCAAACCAAGCTATAAATCTTGTACCACCCTCAAATCACCAAAACCCTCCCCACAGACAATGACAGGCAATCAATCGTTCTGTTGCCCATAAAAAGCTCTGCTAGCTTTTGGCAGAGCTGTTTCCCAATTCCTATGAATTCTGCTAATTTGCGTTTAAACGCATCACTGAATTGTCAGTGTCAACAGGAGTGTGGGGTTTAAACGTGGTGGCAATGATGAATAAGATGGGAAAAACATGTTCACGATCGCCAATGAGCACTGGTAACCAACAACAACATCAACTGCAATGTAACCAAATCTTATCTTTTTTTTCCATCAATCGTAGAGGAGTTCAACTATGGATACATCATTTTGATTGGGGATGCGTCAATAAGAACATAGATTCGATACCACTTGTCTGTTCAAAGAACAAATGGGGTGATGTAACGATGATGATAGAAAGAGGAGGGTAACTAATAGTTTGGGGGTGTAGGTAGTACCCTTCCACCAAGCTTCACCCTCGAGATGAATGGTTTCCATTCGATGAATAACACTCACAATCAAGAGGATTGTCAGAATTGAAGAAGTGACAGATGGCAGGTAGGAAAGTAAACAGCAGCGGCAGCAGAAGCAGATAATCAAGTGTCATCCAAAACATATAAATAAACAAAATTTTGGATCTATTTAATTCAATTCAAACCACAACAAATACAATCTTTTACTTAATTAAATACAAATAATTAATTTCCAAATACCACCAATCAAATACCACTTATTTTTCAAGTTTCCAAAACCTTATAATCTTTTAAAAACTATAACTATAAAATGGTCCAAACACCAACTAATTTTACTGTCCTTACAAGGTAAATATAAATAAAAATGTTTTTAAATAAATTTTAATTTGAATTGTTTTTTTTTCTAATAATAATAACTATATAGTTATGCAGGAGTTGAAAGTGCACTCTATGATTGTGATGCAACTGACACAGTAGTGTTCTATTTTACAGAGCCAGTTTGTCCTGCATGTGATACCATCTACCCAACTTTGTGTGGATGGGTGGCAACCTATCCTACCGTCAAATTCTATCAGATAAAGACTGAAACAGCAGCCTCTACATTTGAATGTACTATGAGTTGGGGTATGTTCAATTAAAATATAAAAATCGGTCGTCGTCGTCGTACTCATCATCACTTTGTACTCACACGAAAACACATCACGCGTGACTGACAAATTAAATTGGCTATTAACAACCTTTTTTTTCCTTTCTTGTAATTCTTGCTTACCCTTTAGGTTCGGCCCCGTGCGTGATGACTTTTCGCGATTATCCAGCTGTGGGTGATTATATCAGACGTTCTAATGGAGTCAATACGGCGACTATGGAAGCAAATATTCGCTACACAAGGGATCTATAATATTTGTCAATATACAATTTATTCATCATCCATTTATCCATTCACCAAAGAAATCAATCCATTCCTGTACTAAATTCTTTCTCTCAAGTATTCTCGTTCTGGTTAACCAACTAGTTCCAGTCATTTTGTAAATTATCCTGTCCTATCATTCACTCTATAAAAAACATTTGTACAAATAATAATTATAAAATCCATTCACTTATTTTATGTAAATATTCTGTAAATAAATAACCCACTAAATCATTAAATCTATTTAATTAAATTACAAATAAAGCATGAATTTAATGAGTTTATAGATTTAAATTATTCTTCTCTTTATTTTAATTCATCTTAAAATATTAATTTAGAAATCCCCAAGAAAATAGTTTTTTATTGCTTTCTGTCGCGCATTTATATATTTCAACTTCGTCACCACCATCATTATCATCATTAAATCATCATTATAATCATCATGAATAACAATGTCTAGTAATAGTAATACATTAACGAGTGGCAATAGTAGCAGCGGCGGTAGCAACAGCAGCAGCGGTAGTACCAATAATAATAGTTCTTCATCATCGGGAGGAACAGTTGTACAAGCATCAAGATCTAAATATAGAGTATCATTAAGTTATCTTGGACTGTCTGCAGGAGTGGTACTGTTCACTCTGATGATGATGAATGTAATTGGCATGGACTTTGTGTCGCATACAGTTTCATCACAGATCATTCTGAGCATTGCTCTTTTTACTCTTCATCTTTTATTTGGCATCTATGTCTATCCATCAGCATTTCATGTTAGCGGCGGCAATACAATGAGTCTTGAACTCAAGATACAACGTGCATTCACTGGATGGCTCATAGGAATGGTGCTCTTTTACTTTGTGTCTATACTCTATGGCGCACCCATCACTCGATCATTCTTTAGAACTCTCTTTTTCGGACAACTACTATCTTCAATGACTGCAGTCCCCACTGCCATTCTATTGGGTTGTCATCCTCAAACTTGGAAAGATTTATTCTTTTCTCCAAAGTATGTCTAGAAAGTCAAAAGACACAAAGTTGTGAAGTTATCGTATATATATACAATCCTCATTCATTTATTTATTAATTTAAATTTGATTTCCTTTTATAGTCATAATAGTGTATATGAAACATGTTGTACAATAGTAGTAGTTTTTAGTTTAGTTGGTGCATGGGTTGGCGGATTTGTTATTCCATTGGATTGGGACCGTCCCTGGCAAGCGTGGCCAATCAGTTGCGCGTACGGATCTATTGGAGGTCACATTTTAGGTCTTTGGTTATCTTCCATCTACTCTTTGTTTCACAAGGAAAAGAAGTTAATGTGATAGATAGATAGATAGATAGAGAGAGAGAGCGAGTGAGAAAAACAAAGGAGGACGAACGATAATATATTCCGTTGACGTTTATGGACAAACTAACAATGACCAATAAAAGTAAATGAATTAATTAATTTACTTGACCCTTTAAGCTCTGTCTCTTGCCTCATCCTCATTTGGAGGAGGGAGAGAGAGAGGACCCTAAATGAACAAACAAACAAACAACCTGGCGTTTATCTTTCCGGGACAAACCAACTAACCAATCAACCAAACTCTAAAGCAAAAAGGGGAGATCAGATCGTCTGGATTCGAGACGCTTGCAATCCCTGCACAAGTTGAGCGCTCCAAAAAAAAAAAAAAAAAACAAAAATAAAAAAATATTTATTTGGGGGGGAGGAACCCCTCACCCAAGTATTTTGCAAGGGGGTGTGACACAAACAAAACAACAACAACAAAAACATAATAATAATAATAATAATAATAAATACCCACCCTCAGTAGTGGAGAGAACAAAGAACAACAAGAATTCAAGTAATAATCATACATTACTTTTGTGATCAGCAGACAAGACAAGACAACAACAATCAGTCAGATAAATAGATAGATAAAAAGATAGTGTATCTCGTTTGTCTAGTCTATAGCATAAAAGAAAGAAAGCAAACAAGAGACATCATCATTCATCATCATCATCATCATCATCATCATTCGATCGATCTTTTGTTGTATTAGCTTGTGCGCACGAGAAGGGAGGAGCAGCAGCGGTAGTGTCTACTACTACTACTTACGTGTTGGAATACCACGGTCAGAGAGAAACAATAACAACGACGACACATGGGAACCAACTCGAGCAAAGCAGCGTCTACAGCAATATTTAGCGGTATACCACCTACTACCAACAACAACAACAACAACAACATCAGCAGTAGTAATGAATCAATAATAGTAGATGGAATGGCTGTCGACGACCATAATAATACACCGCCCAATTCGACGGTACTATCATCGTCATTATCACAGCAGCAGCAACAACATCCTCACCACATATCGTCCAATTCTGGGTCCACTTCATCTTCATCACTAACTAATTGTTCTGGTGGAGGTAGTAGTAATAGTCTTGTCAGCAGTAGTAGTAAAGGTGTAGGAGGAGGTGGAGGAAAGGGGGACCGAAAATCAAGTAAAGGATCAATACTCAATATCAGTCCATCACCAACTATTACAACTATTTCTACTATTGCCAACGGAGCTACTACACCAATGTCTACATCATCATCTTCATCATCACTATCAACCACCACCTCAACAACACCATCAACTGCAACATCTACAACAACTACTACTACAACTACTGTCTCAATCAACAATAATAATCATAATAGTATATTGAGTAGCTCAAGGAAATCAAAAAGACACACCAAGAGACCAATGTCTCTAGATTCTAAACTCTTTTATAATGACTATATCATGAATAGTTGTGATCCACCACCAAACTTTCCTCCTATTGAAAGAGATAAAGAAAAGGAGAAAGAAAAGAAAGAAAAAGAGAAAGAAAAGGAGAAAGAGAAAGAAAAGGAAAGGGAGAAAGAAAAGGAGAGAGAGAAAGAAAAAGAGAAAGAAAAGAACAAAAATAATAATACTAATAATAATATCAACAAAAATAATCAAATTAATAATAATGATGAATTAAATAATAATAATAATAATAATAATGATAATAATAATAATAATAATAATAATTTAACAAGTTTTAATATTATACATCATAATCAACAACCATTATTTATTAAAAACTTTAACAATGATATGGAAGGTGAAGAAGAAGAAGAAATCAAACAAGTATTTGTATATATAGACAACCATAATAATAATAATAACCATCAAAACTCTTTTAATCTTCAACAATCCAATTCAACAACATCATCATCAAAATCACGTTCAAGTACTATAACAAGTCGAAATAATTTGATTATATCTCCAATTGGTTATATTATCAATAGTAATAATAATAATAATGGAAATGGTGGATCTATCAATGGAAATACAATGGTTGATCTTAGTCGAATGACTCCAATATCAAATTTACATGAAACCTCGTCAACATCTTCATTATTCGAACCAATCTTTATAGAAAACAAACAAGTTGTTGTATGTGAGCATTGCAATCATCCAACCATTATCAAACATGTCGACCATAGTCACAGTCCCAAGACTGTTTTCAATAATGACACTAGTAGTACGAGTAGTATTCTAGAGTTGTCAAACCTCTACATAACCTCACCCAATGGTAATCACAACCACAATCAGTCTGGGTTCAATCCAACTACATCATCGACACCTACCAACTTTTCATCACTCTCATCGTTTAGTCAATACATCAAACCCATTAGCCAGAACCCACAATACGGCAGTCTCAGCAATTTGGGTGACCACCATAGCAACAATAGTATGGGCAATAGTACCAATCTATTGTCTGCATCATCACCATCCATCATCACTCCATCTACCCCTAGTATTGAAAGACAACAACAGAGTCAACAACAACAACAGAGTAGCCTGTCATTCTCTACAGATGCTGCCACCTCGGGCAACGTAGGTGGTAATAGTATTAGTTTGAATAGTAGTTTGTCTCAAATCCCACCTGCATCCTCTTCATCGCAACCTCATTCATCTTCACCCTCACCACTTACACTTCATCAATCTATTGGTAGTACTTCGGATCTTTTTAACAAATCTTTAATTAATTCATTCCTTTTAAATAATCGTCTTCAACAACAACAACAACAACAAAACTCTTTTTCAACTAATCAAACAAATAGTAATAGTCCAAATCGTGGATATTCTGGAATTGAATTCTTTTCTACAACTACAACTACAACAACAAATAATAATCAACAACATTCATTATCAACATCACCAACCATTTCATTTAATAATAACAATGTAAATTGTTCTTCTAGAACATCTGTTAATATTGGTCCATCAAGTACATCTTCTACATCATCAAAGATTGATCAATTTGGATATGATTTTGTTACAAGACAGGATACATTCTTGGCAACATCACTTGATCCAATGGGTAATATCAACAATAACTGTAATATCAATAGTATTATTAACAACAATCATAATAATAATAATAATAATAATAACTCATCATCAGTTGGATATGATTTTCCACCACTTAATCAATCCACATCATCTAAAATATCGATTACTAGTGCCGGATCTACCAATCTACGCGGCGGCGTATCAATGTCCAGAGATTGTGCCTCTGTTAGTGAATGTAGTAGCAATGGAGGTGCTGCAGGATATCAAGATCCATTCTATTATCAAGTTCCTTTAAACAAAAAGTCAACAACCAGTGTTGATGACTATCTCCAAGGAAAGGACTTGACTTTTCTTCACTCGACCGACCATGAAACCATCTCTGTCAAGGAAAAATCAACTTCATCCAATTCCTCTGCCTATACTAGTTTATCGGCTTCGATGAATAGAAATACTTTATCAGTTTCACAACAAAGACCAAGAGGTAGATCAATCTCTGATTCTTTATTTATGGCTCAAAATGCTAAAGATTGTGTAAGAGATAAAAAAAAAAACAAAAAAAATAGAAATAGAGAAATAGAAATAGAAAACTAATCAAATATTTATTTATTTTTCATAGATTAATGATATACAAAGAGCATTAGAAAATGAAAAGATAAAGAAAAATAGATTTAAAGAGCTTAAAGAAGTATTAAGTGATTTGGGTGATGTCATTGAAATTGATGATATTCAATTTGTTCAAAAGATTGGTGAAGGTGCTTTTAGCGGTAAGTCAAAAAAAAAAAGAAGATCCAAATAGATTCAAATATTAATGGTTTCAAATCTTTTCTTTACTTTAGAGGTATGGGAAGGATGGTGGAAAGGAATTAGAGTAGCTGTAAAGAAATTAAAGGTTATAGGAGATGAAGAACAATTTAGGGAAAGATTTGTTAGAGAGATTCAAAATTTAAAGATTGGAAACCATCAAAATATTGTAATGTTTTTGGGTGCGTGCTATAGGCCAGCATGTATCGTAACCGAGTTTATGAGCGGTGGTAGTCTTTACAATATATTGCATCATCCCAATCCAGCACATCGTATCAATTATAGCTATCCGATCGTTTTAAAGATGGCTACTGACCTGGCAATCGGTCTCATGCATCTGCATTCACTCAACATTGTCCATCGTGATCTGACGAGTCAAAACATCTTGCTCGACGAACTCGGAAATCTAAAGATATCAGATTTTGGTTTGTCGCGCGAGAAGCCTCGTGAGGGATCGGTCACCATGACCAACGGCGGTATTTGCAATCCACGTTGGCGACCACCCGAGATCACTAAAAACCTTGGACACTACAGCGAAAAGGTCGACGTCTTTTGCTTCTCACTCGTCATTTGGGAGCTGCTGACTGGCGAGATCCCCTTTTCAGAGCTCGACGGATCACAGGCGTCTGCGCAAGTCGCCTACACTGGTCTGCGTCCACCCATCCCTGACAGCTGCAGCAAGGAGCTCTCTGATCTTCTAGTGCAATGTTGGGATGACGAACCAGACATTCGTCCACCGTTTTCAGAAGTTGTAAATAGACTAAAAGATATTAGTTGGAATAATCCAATTGGATTTGTTGGTACTACTACAGATTATAAAGATCAACCAAATAATCAAAATCAAAATCAAAAAGAAACAAGTAATGGTAGTACTACAACTTATTCTGTATCTGTTGCTCAAGTTTTACCAATATCCCAATCCCCATCCCCAACAAATAGTAGTAGCAATAATAATTAATAATTAATAATTAATAATTAATAACCACAAATATATATACACTGGAATTATATATACATATATACTTTATCATCAATAGAAAGAACAAACCAACCAACTAACCTCTCCATCTCCATTTTAATTTCCAACACAACAAACAACATCAACGTTTATGGAAAATCCTTTTTCCCCCTTACCTCACAATCAATAACCTTCTTTTTTCCACAAAACTATAATTAAACAAATAAATGGAAATTGATTGTTGTAAATTTTAATATAACCAATTTTATAACCCTACTTCTTCTTCTATCTGATCATTTCTGGAATCAATACCAAGATTGAAAGCAACTTGATTCTAATTTAAATTTTTTAAATTGTTTTTTTCAAGTAAGGTGTCCGTGCATCCTCTTTTAATCACACAATTTATTATTAAAACCTAGATCAAGTCCCTTATATAGAGATTACAGTATAATAATACTGTATACATACACACTTCAGACAATCGATCATATATATAAAGATTGATACTACTTGTACATCTATTTATATAGTAGTTCGAAACCATCATCTGACTAATTAACACCATCACCACTCACTACCAATCTACCACTAGTAGTATAGTAGTGTTCACTCAAAAAACATAGTAGTAGTAGCAATCTCATTCTTTACCTCTCTCTAGCTATAACCACAACTAAAAATTAACCTACCTTTTCACAATTTGAAAAAGAGAGATTATTATATTATCGATCAACGACAGCTATTTATAATTATACAGATAGAGTAAAGTAGTACATAGTAGTAATAGAGTATAGGAGCATAGTCGGGTTGTCGTGGGGACTGCTTTCTATTTAAACAATGAAAATGACGACACACAATGGTAAATCATGAAAGATGTAGATTAGATAGATAGATAGATCAATATAGATACTAATCAATAGTACTATTACTATTACTATTTAGAATTTGATAACATGCCAACGAGTGCATTAAGAAAGGCTAATACGTTTATATTAGAGATTGAACAATTGGTTAAAGATGAACTTGCAATGTTGGAAAAGTTCTATGTTACAGATCATCAAGATGTACCTTTTGAAAAGGCAATCAACAAAGCAAAGAGAAAAGTATATAAATCAAAGATAACTATATAGATGTACTCACTTTTATATATATATATATATATATTAACATAATATTTGTTATCTATCAATCATTTTTAGTTTGAAAAGAGAAGAGGACCAACATTGATTAAACCTCTAAACAAAAAGAAAAATAGAATAGTTGTTAGTGGAATGGAGTTTGATCCAATCAATCAAATGTGGAGAGGAAATGAAGACGATATCACAAACTTTCCTGGTGGTCGTGGATCTGCACCAGCATTGATTACAAACGCTGGTCTAAAGACTGAAAATGTAGTGGGCAACATGGAATGGGATCCAAAGCAAAACCAATGGCGTGGAAATGAAAGAGATCTAACAAAGTTTAAAAGTTTAAAACCTGCTCTCATCACTCAACTTAATGGAAATTTTAATACTAGAAGTATGAAATATTTTAATTGATTGATCTAATCTAGTATAGATATTAACATGTCTTTTCCTGTTCTTTGTTTAGTTCAAAATGGGATGGTATTAGATCCAATTTCAATGAAATGGAGAGGTAATGAAGATGAATTGGATGTTTTTGAAACAATGGACGAACAAAATAATGATAATAGTATGTAACATACATATCTACCTTGGATCCAATGATCGCAATCTCTAACTATTTTATTTTTTATTATTCTATAGCATTTAAAGTTGAGGGGGAATTTGATTTAACATCGGAATTGATTGGATCGATTAGACGACAAGATCAAAAACATAAAGAGGAATTAAAGGGATGGTTCCCAGAGGATAGAAATCTTGATGATCGTGATCATTTGTATTCGATTCGTCAAATGTCAATCACCAAGTTGATTAAAAACACAACATCGAGACAGGCATTTGGAAGAGGTGCATCAGCAGGAGTGTTTAGTGGTAGCGGTGGTATTGGATCGTCTTCTGTGTTGTTGCAACTCAAATCCAACAAGGCAGTGGTCGACGAGACCAATGATTGGGGTGATGTAAACTTTGACGAAGCACCAACCCTCAAACTCAACCCAAAGATTCATCACGATGCAAATGATGTCGATCAAGACGACGAGGACGGTGACGCATCCTTGTGGGACAAGGAAATGGGATTCACCTCAGATGACGATGGATTCTCGAGTACAAGTGGTAATGACGCCGGAGGAAACAGCAGTGCTGCCAACAGTCGATCACAAACACCTCGTCTACATCTTAGTAACCCTGGGCTCATGACGATTGGCTCGGGTACCGACTCGCTCAACAAGTACAAAGATTCGTCCGATGATGATGATTTTGGTGGTAGCGCCGAGGGATTGGACAAGTTTATCAAGAAACCACGCGAACATAGTGGTCTCAAAACCATCTTTGGTGGATCGATCAAAATCAATAATAACAATAATAATAATAGCGGCTCGCATATTGGTGATTCGGCGACCAAGGGAAACAGCATATCATTAAAGCGTGGTGGAACACTCAACAACATCCCTCCACTCTCCTTTGGCATGTCCCCTACAACAACATCAACAACATCAACTGCTGCTGCTGCCTATTCATACAATAATGATGAGTTTGAAGATGTAGAATTCCCAGTCGAAGGAACATTTACTTTGCGTCAAAAGATCCATTCTGATAACTTTGGTACGTTGGATCATGTTGGAACACCGTCCAGTGTTAGCAGCGTAGGTAGTATGAGCGGATTGAACAGCGGTATTTCATCGCCACCACCACGCGACCATGTTGTCGAGGAGGAATGGCACGACGTCCATATCCCCAACGACCTCGCATTCAAGAAACCAAACGATACTACCAGTCGCAAGTCACCACCAACCAACCGTAGTCTCCTTCAAGTCGAAGACTATTCTGACGAGTTGGATTTACCAATCGATCTTTCGGCAGGTGGACCACTCACACTCAAAAAGCCAAATCTCTTGGCCGATAATCCATTTGGCGACGATAGCGACGACGAAGGATGGGACGATCTCATCATACCCGACAATTTCAAGGCATCAACACCTATCCAACAATCGAGCAATGGACATGTCAATGGTGACAGATTCTCCCTCTCTCCCAAACAACAACAACAACAACAACCATCCAGTCAACCATCTACACCCATCGAACATTATGACCATTTACGAACAACCTATCAACCATCACCAAACAACAATTCTTTCACTCCACTCTCACCTGGATCCCTTCAAGAAGTACTTAAAACTCCACCTACCTCTCCTTTTACTCCTTATAAACTTTTACAAAGGACAAATACTAATCCAACAAAATAATTAAATAGAATCATTTATAATAATAATAATAATAATACGATAGATAGATAGATAAATTTATATACATATATAATAATAATAATTAACCCCCTTCCTTTTTTTCTTCTCTCCAAACCAAATCCCTTTTCCTTTTTTTTTTTGATACACCAATCAAAAAAAAATATCCATCAACAATAATAGTAATAATAGTAATAATAGTAATAATGATAAGATTTATTAATGTATATAAATAATAATAATGATGATCAAAATAACCCAAAAAAAAATAAATTGTAACCTTAAATTATTTAAATCAATTTATTGTTTCTATTTTGTTTCTTGAAACTTTAGACTCTTGAAGAAAAAATATTTTTTTTTTTGTTTCATTATTAAAAATGTCTATTTTTCAAAAAGATAATAATACTCTTTATCTAGTTATAAAGAGTACAATCAATAATGTTATTATTCGAAATATAATCTTTCGATATGTACGATTGATTCATCAAAGACTACTCAAAAGTAAACTATTAATGACAGACATTACCAAAGACCAAGATGACGATGAAATAAAAGGAGTTCATAAATGGAAAGATATCATTTCATCACCACTATTGTCATTGTATTTTGGTACATTGGATACATTTAAACAATCAATATATTCATTTGAAAAGGAGTATTCTGGTTATAAATGGTTACCTCAACATGTACAAATTGGAAATACTACATTTGACACTTCCTCCTCTTCATCCGACTCATCCTCTTCTTCCTCTTCATCCTCAAACTATCCATTTATACCACACTTGGAACAAATTATAAAACAATCATGTAAATATAATCGTTTGGATATGATTATCTTTGTATACGATAGATATGGTCATCAAGCCAAAGAAATTGCATATTATATAGAATACCATTCAATTAAATATAATCGATACCAAATCTTTAAACACTTTTATGATTTGGTCTTTTCAAAGATTACAATGTTTAGAGATGTATCACCAGAACTAGAAGACTGTTCAGACTATGATATTGTATCTCTGTGTCGATCGAGTGACAAGTGCAATGCCACCAACATACCATTCTACACCAACTATATTGACGAGAAAAACTTTGAAAACTACAAGACCTACTATCGATTTGTTATTGATGACCTTAAAAAAGAGCCACGCGATTCAAAGATCAATTGGAATGAAGAATTCTTAGAGACTTGTGTCACTTTGGAAGACGTAAAATCTATTCAATTTTTGGTTGACAATTTCAACAGACTTTCTCTTTACAAAAAGAAACATAGGTATAGTCGAGTTGGTAGTAGTACAGAATACATAGATATTCCCTTGAAATCAATCACCGACTTTATTAGAAATAACATTTTATTTCGTGCCCTTAGATTACAAAAGTTTAAAATGTTGGATTATTTAAATACCTTTTTTCAAAATGAATCATCTCGTATGTCACCAACACATCATATAGATATATATATAATCATATGATATCAATTCAATTCAATCTAATCTAATATTTTTTTATTCATCTCTTTTAGGATTTGGAACAACTAAAATTGATATATTTAGATTTCTATTAACAAAGACAGATAGTAATTATGAATCATCATTATGTGAAGCAATGATTGTCGAAAAAGCAATTCCAAGTGGTGATTTGGAAATGATAAAAGCAATATTTGATCTAAAGACAGTCAATGTCTATTTGAATAGATTTCTTGAAATCATTCCTCCAATCATGTCCAAAGCTCATTCTGACATGCTTTATTATTTCCTAGAACGATTTAAAATTGGTCGTCCAAATGTTGGTCAATTACGAACCATTAACAATCTAGCTATCCGAAACGGTCACTTGGACACTGTAAAATGGATTGACCAAAACATTATCAATGTTTTACAAGATTATCAAATAGTTGATGCTTTTTATTCACCACCTTCCAATCAAAGATTAGAGTTGATTAAATTCATATATCAGCAACAACAAAAACAACCAGAACCACAACAACAACAAGTTGCACTAAACAAATGTTATAGTAGAATTAAAAAGATTACATTTGAAGAATTGGAATACATTACAAGTCAACTCAACCCAACAACAGAGTACAATGAAATCATACAGGCAGCTGTGGGTAGTGGAGATCCTAATCTATTGGATTATGTATTGACAAAATACAATACACAGTTACCAATAGATACCAAAGTAGCTATATTTGGATTAAATACTGATATACCATTGGAAATGGTTAAATATATGGCACAGAAATACAAAGAAAAAGGAGGAGTCAAGATAACAATCGGGATGAAAACACCAATCACTCGAACGGAAAGAAAATACTATACAGATTTAATCAACTCTGGTATTAGTGATACCACCACCCCACAATACCATCCACATAGTTCATCTATTGAACATCTAATCTGTGTTGAATCTTTTGGATGTGGATACGATATCAATTTTAGTTTACCCTATGACAGAGAAAATCAAATTGGAGTGATGGATTGTTACAGATTCCTGTATCTCCATATTGGTACCAATAAATGGATGGGTGATAGTCTATCATTTATCGAATCAATCAGTGAAGGACGTCCTCTACCCTACCTACTCGAATTTCTTTTGGATACATTCAACAACCAACAAATCCAATCGGCACCAATCCTTCAAAGTTTAAGAATATGTCTTTTAAAGATAAATATACCTCCAAACATCCAAAAACTTCTTAAAATGTATTCAAATAATCATCCTATCATTCAAGAATTTATAAATCAAAAATAACTCAAAACAAATAATAAATAATAAAACACTAATTTTTGTCAAAGTATATTGATTCTTGGAATTTTTTAAAATTAGCTCAAGTCCAAAAAAAATATGCAAGAGTCGATTTTCAAATTGAAACCCGAAAAGAAAGAGAGATATATTAACACACAAACAGACAGAGTACTTATAAAAGATGAAACTATCAGTCTCAAAAATAGAAAATGCAAAGAAACTATCAAGTATGTTATATATATATACTTTGTGTGATTATTGCTATACTAATAAACTTTCATTCTTTCAATTTAGAATTATGTTCAGTGTTATCAAAGATATCAAATGAATTGAATCTTATATTGACACCTGATTTATTAAAGATTGTTGTAAAGACTGATATAAGTGATGGAACAGAGGTTTGGTATGAATCACCTATAGAATTCTTTTTTGATAAACGAGAGGTACAAAGTGTGTACAATAACATTATTGGACTTCAAATCAGTACGTCAGAGTTTAAACAAGTACTCAATAGTATACTGTCGATGGGTGGACAAGAGACTAGTCTAAGACTACGAAGAGATCAAAAGTTGGGTGTTATTCTAAAGTTTGATATCAAGCAACAAGCTAGAACACAGGTAATCACACAAGATCTATCGGTGACTGTACTCAACAAAACAACATTGGAGGAATTACAAGAACCAATGTTTTCGGCACCTGTATCTATCATGTTGCCACCACTCAAACATTTGATGGGTGTAATGGATAGACTTAAAAACATATCAGACGATTTAGTGATCGAAGCCAATAATAGTGGTCATTTGAAATTCACGGTAGAAACACATTTTGGTAAAGTTACGACAATGTATCATACTGCCAATCCACCTACACCCAACATGGAAGTAAATGGAAAGGCAATTGTAAAAGTAGATATTCGTAAATTTGTTAAAGTCATTGCCAGTCATCAACTCGATGCCGATCAAGCAGTCATGGTACTCAAAGAAGGTTATAGTGTTGCTTTCTTTCTTGTATTTAAAACCCAACGTGCTTCTCTTGCTTTTTATTTACCAATTAAACTTAGTATTTAAATCAACAAACCAACATATATAATTCGCTAATAATTAATATTAATATAATTAATCCAAAAACAACAAATAATATATATCTATATTTTGTAAATAAAACCTAATTTCACTACTTTGTAAATATAATACCAAAATTAATCCAAATCAATCACAATCCAGTAGAATTGTCTTGGATCGTTATCGTCATCTAGATTCAAATTTTCAAATCTTTGAAATTAATTTAAAATATAGTGTCCGCCGTTAAAAGATGGATGAGATTCATCTGATGATCTGGTTTGGTTTAAAATTTGGAGGGAAGGATGGATGAAAAAAAAATCAACAAAAATTCCGTTTTTTGATGATTTAGTGAGGTGAGAAGATTTTACCTCCACTTTTTTGAATTTTTTAACCGTTGTGAGTGTGGGAAAGGCGGCTTTGTCAGACACTCTGTCCACTCACCACCCAAGCTGTTTTTTTAGTTTCATTTGTTGTTTTTCCCTTTCTATTCTCTATTTTTTTTGATTTGATAATAATAGCTTTTAGATAACTCTCTCCTTCAACCCCAACCCAGTACAGTTTATTCAACCTCTCTGTACTCCCAACCCTCTTCTGTTATATTTAGAACAAGTTCCCTAAACAACCAAACAACCAACCAACCAACTCTCTTTCAACAATGTCTACCAAGAAATCAACCTCTTCAACTAAAAAGGCACCAGCTGCCAAAAAGACCCCTTCTCATCCACCCTACTTTGATATGATCAGTGCTGCGATTGCTCATTACAAGGATCGTACTGGTTCGTCCATCCACGCCATCAAAAAGTACATGGAAGAGAATTACACGCTCGGTGACAACTGGGAGACCCACTTCAAGGTACAATTAAAGCGTGCCAAGGAAGACGGCAAGCTCGTCCAAGTCAAGGCATCTTACAAGCTACCACCAAAGACTGCCGCCGCACCAGCCACCAAGAAGCCCGCCGCCAAGAAGGGTGCCAAGAAAGCTGCCGCCGCCTCACCAGCCACCGATGCCGCTGCCTCGACCGACTCGGATGCTGAGAAGAAGGCTGCCACCAAGAAGGCTGCCGCTCCCAAGAAACCAGCCGCTCCAAAGAAGACTGCTCCAGCCAAGAAGGCCGCCCCTAAGAAACCAGCTGCCAAGAAGAACGCAAAGAAGGCTGCCAAATAAGCTGCCTGTTGTCATGTCTGGTCTCTCGCATGCGTGCATATATATATATTGTTAGAGCAATCGTTTAAGCTACGATCTGCTGTTCCAATAATAATGTCTGTGTGTGTGTGTGTGTGTGAAAACTACTTATAATAGCAGAGTTTATCCAATGTTGTAAATCAAATTACAAAACGGTGTTTTTTCAACACCACCCATTTTATTTAAACAATCATGTTTAGAATCATAATTATTTTCAATTCTCTCTATCTATCTAAATATTTGATTATATATTTAATAATTATTTGTAAATATTAATATTTTTCTTTCTTTCTTTCTTTCTTTCTTTCAATCTATTCTCTTTCCAACCCACCCCCCAACTCGTTTGTTATAGATTTTAAAAATATGCATGCATATTTAAATTTGGTTTGGGATCGTATCGTGTACACCCGAAAACATTAAATTAACCAATCGTTTAAATATGTCATATATATATGTTTATATATTTGGCAGATAATTAAAAATATATCATCATATATACAACTAATTAATAAATGTAAAACCAACACAACACTCTACTACAACTACTTCAACTACTACCAATTATAATTATTAAATATATAAATAAACAAACAAACAAATATTGGTACACACCGATTCCATTAATATCGTCGGAGTCATAATTCTTCAATTCAATTTCCAAAAAAGTGGAATATATTAATAACTCTTTCAAAGTTCCGACTCTAAACAAGAGTTTCATCACAAAAGGAAAAGGTTTTTTATTTTTTTTTAAATTTTCTTTGTAAACACGGTCGACGAAAAAAGATATCTTCGTCATCAAACACACTTCATTTCATTGTTTGTGTGTAAAGTCAGAGGAACAACAAGTAGAGTAGTAGTAGTAGAAAACAACTTTATATGACTAGAATGGTTCCAATTAATTTGAACAAAAAAAAGATACATGGTAAATTGATCAAGTTGAAAATAGTGTGATCACATGCTCCTGTTAGAGTGTTGTTGCTTTTACTAATTTGTTAACAAATCTTTTTTACGACTATATAGTATCAGCACCAGGTAAAGTTATATTATTTGGTGAACATGCAGTAGTATTGGGAAAGACATCAGTTGCAACTGGTTTATCATTGCGAAGTAACATTCAAGTTGAAACACCAAAAACACCTGAACAATCACAACAAATCACACTTTCATTCCCTGATATTCAATATTTTGGTGTTAAATCATACGATCTCTCTCGTTTGAGGTCATTACCTTCTTATCATAATGGTATGATGAAACTGTATACTGTAAAAGTAAAACAGGAATGATCTCAATTTATTCATTATATATATTTATCATTCTTTTTTCTTTTTTTTGTAGCAATTGAAACAAAAGATAATCTTATACCATTTGAATGTGATGAACAATTTCAAAATGAATTGGCAGGTATTGCAGATTCAAAGGGTATTCAAACCATGTTGTTTTTATATTCTGCCATTGCTAAACTAAAACATGGTATCTATGTACATTTCCAATCTGATTTGCCAATGGGTGCAGGTCTTGGTTCATCGGCTGGTTTCTGTGTCTGTATAGTCACTGTATTATTGTCAATGTTTGATATCTATGCATGTGGTGGATGTGAACAATGCACTAGTTTTGAAAAGGTGGCAGACACTGATACAGAGACCACCATCTCTTTTACTCCATGTCAACAACAATTGGAACTTATCAACAAATGGTCATTACAAGGTGAAAAGATTATGCATGGTACTCCATCTGGTGTTGATAATGCTGTTAGTACTTTTGGTAGAGCTTTAACTTTTACAAGAAAAGATGGTTATAAAATTTTAGATAGGTAAAAGAGAGACAGAAAGAGACAAAAAGGAAGATAGAAATCATATATATTAATTAATAATAATATTTAATCAATTTATACTTTTTTAGAATTCCACCATTAAGATTATTAATAGTTGATACAAAAGTTAGTAGATCAACCAAAGTATTGGTTGAGAATGTTATCAATAGACACAAGACCTATCCAACATTGATTGAACCGGTCGCACAATTGATCGATACCATCTCTAATCAATGTATAGAGGCATTTAATCAATATTTCACAGACAATGATATGGAGAAGCTTCAAAAGGCAATAGAGTTGATGATCGATATGAACCATTCATTGCTCACTGGTTGTTTTGGTGTTGGACATTCGACACTTGACAAGATTGCTACCATTGCCAGATTACATGGTGTTCATGCCAAGTTGACTGGTGCCGGTGGTGGTGGATGTGCCATTGTACTTTTACGTTATGATATGACAGAGGGAGAGGTCTCTCGACTCAGAGAATCACTCAAAGAAGCCGGTGGTTTTGAATCATGGGAAGCTACAATCGGTGACAAAGGTGTTCAAGTTGATATTATAAATAATTAATGAATGAACCAACAAATAATAATAAACGTAATTGTAAAGAATAATAATAATAATAATAATAATAATAATAACTAAAGATCAACTGGTTACATCTAAAAAGAGGGAGGGGGAGTGGTTTCAAAAATTTATAAATAATAATATTTTCATTGCAAAACGTAATTATTATTATACTTGGGATAAAAATTAATAATAGTTAGTTGTCATCATCATCATTATTATTTCTGTCAAGGTAGAGATAGATAGATAGAGTGAAGAGATAATAAATAGGGGGAGATAGTATACAATACAATACAACACAACAAATCAATTCAATACAATATTAATATTAATATTAAACAAGACGAATCAACTTAAATTTATGAATACACCGCCACCATTTCCCTCGAAACAATTAATTGCAAGGTCATACAAAGTATTTGCTGAACCTTTTGTTCTTGCAAGACTCGATCCAACTTTGAGGTGAGTAAAAAAAAAAAACTATTAATAATAATATTTTTTGATTATAAAGACAAAAGGGAATTGATTAAATTCCCTAACATGTTTCCATCAATTGTGATTAGTCACAATGTAAACGTAGTAATAATTCGGTCAAAGACCGATCTGTTGAAAAGATCTATGTTATTCTCACAATTTTTTTCACAGTTTCAGGTTGTTTGTTCGACCTTTTTTTTTTGTTTGCCTTTGAAGATATTCACATGTATCAGTCGACTCTTTGATTACTTTTTTATATTATTATATAATTATTCACTAGTATTATTAGTACTATTTTCGATAGTTGTATAACTTTTATAGTAGTATGTATAGTCAAAGAGGAGGCAGACAGAGTAGAGAGGGCTACAATTGACAAGCAGAAGATCAAATTTGATATCTTCTCGTGGAATGATTCTTTGAAGAAATGAGTGAGAATTATATACACTCGCGCGCGTGGAAGCATAGAAGCCTTCTGTCAACACAAACAACACAGTACAGTCATCAAAACCAATCATACTAATTACGTCACTTTAATACAATTGTGTATCCTTATCTTCTATCTCTTCTATCTGATTATAAATAGAATTGCACAAAGACTCTACAAGATGTTTACCGAATTATTTAGTATGAATGCAGAGGCAAAGATTGGTTTGTTTGTAGCTGCCGTTGCTGCCCTTTTAGGTGTCAAGTTTTTATTTGCCAACAATACTTCTGTTCCATCTGAATCCAAGAAGGAATCAAAGCGTATGTTAAAATTAATGCAATATATATATATATATATATAGAATACTTATTTGTTTTTTATTTATCTATTTAGCTGCATTGGATGCAAAGGAATATAAAAAGTTTAAGCTCCAAAAAAAGATCATTGTTAACCATAACACTCGTATCTTTAGATTCGAGCTTCCAAACGCAACTGATCGTCTTGGTCTCCCAATTGGACAACACATTTCTCTCCGTGCCACCGTCAATGGCAAGGAAGTCTACCGTCCATACACCCCAATCTCGTCGGACGACGATCTTGGATACTTTGACCTTTTGATCAAGGTCTATGAAAAGGGACAAATGACCACCTTTGTCGACAACCTCTTTGTCGGTGACTCGATCGATGTCAAGGGTCCAAAGGGTCTCTTTAACTACAAGCCAAACATGTTTAAGCATATTGGTATGTTGGCCGGTGGTACTGGTATCACTCCAATGCTCCAAGTCATCAAGGCTATCGTATCCAACCCAGAAGACAAGACCAAGGTTTCTTTGGTATTTGGTAACATCACCGAAGAAGATATCCTCCTCAAAAAGGAATTGGATCAAGTCTCTGAAAATTATCCAAATATTTCAATTTATTATGTTTTGAATAATGTAAGTAGTGAGATGAATTAATTAAGTTAATTTATTAGTATCAAAAATATTAATCATCTTTATCCTCTTTTATTTAGCCACCACAAAAGGGATGGACTCAAGGAGTTGGTTTCATTTCTCAAGACATTATCCAACAACAATTGCCAGCACCAAGCGAAGGTGTCAAGGTTTGTTTGTGTGGTCCAACTGTCATGAACAAGGCTATGACCGGTCACTTATTAGCTCTTAACTTTAAAGAAGAAGATATTTTCACTTTCTAAAATAATAAATAAATATATATAATAAATATAAATATTTTTTAAAACCATGTTTTGTGTAGAAATAATTATTTAAAAATTTCAAAAAAATCGTCAAACAAAACGAACGAAAGTTTGATAGGGATTACTGCAATATTTATATTATACCCATTATTTGTTTGTTTCAATCTATTTCTATTCTAGTATCAATTTATATTTAAAGAAAGAGAAAGAGAGAAGGAAGGAAATGTCAAGAATTTGTATCAAGGGGTTACCCAAACATGTAGATGAAAATAAATTAAGACATCATTTCTCTAAATTTGGTACAGTTACCGATTGTAAAATTGCAAGAACACAGTATGTAAATAGAATAGAAATAGATAGAGAGAGAGAAACCAGGTTGACTAATAGATATGTTTGTTTATTTGTTATTACTTTCTTTTAGAGATGGAAGATCACGTTTATTTGGATTCATAGGGTTTTCTTCAGATGAACATGCAGAGAAATCGTTAATGTATAATGGATCTTATTTCCATACTTCAAAGATTGTTGTAGAGATGGCATTCTCTAAAGATGATTCTAAAGATGTACATAGAGCATGGAGTAAATATACACAAGGAAGTTCTGCAAACAATCGTATAATCACTCGTGAAAAGGAAGAAGAGGCTAAAAAGAATGCTGAAAAGGGTGTTGCTGCTGTCGATGCCAAAGATCTAAAGAGAAAGTCAAGAGATGCCGAAGAAGATGATCAAGAGTTTAGGGAATTCATGGGTATCATGAAACCAAGAGTAAATAACAATCTTTGGACAAATATGGATGATGGTGTTGTCACTGGTGAAGGTTATATTGGAACTAAAAAGATAAAGACTGAAGATGGTGGAAGTAAAGATGCTAAACTTGATGACAATGATGAAGATGATGAATTATATGATGATATGCCAATGAATGATGAAGATGATGAAGATGATGAAGATGAAGAAGAAGAAGAAGATAACAAACCAATTAAAAAACTTGTAAACGATAGTAAATCAAAAGAGTTGACAAATAGTTCTGCTCTTTCAGATTTGGATTGGTTAAAATCAAAGGTTTCAACCAAAATTGAACAAGATGATGATGAAGATGAAGAAGAAGTAGAAGAAGTGGAAGAACAAGAAGATGAAGAGGAACAAGAGGAACAAGAGGAAGAAGAAGAAGAAGAGAAACCCCAACAAAAAGAAAAAGAATTAAATGAAAAGGATAAAAAGAAAGAAGCAATAATGAGAACATTTACAACGGATAGAGAGATTGAAGATATTGGAGAATCTGGTAGATTGTTTATTAGAAATTTGTCATATACAACAACTGAAGATGATATCAAGAAGTTTTTCGAAGCACATGGAAAACTATCAGAGGTTTATATCCCCATTGACAGAGACTCTAAAAAGAGTAAGGGTATTGCATTTGTCTTGTTTATGATCCCTGAACAAGCGATGCGTGCCGCCAACGATTTGGATGGAAAGACATTGCAAGGACGTATCATCCATATCCTCGCCGCAAAGAATGCCCCTTCCAAAGAGGTACAACTCAACAAGGACGGTGAAAAGACAAGTAGCTTCAAACAACAAAAAGAGAGAGAACTCAAGACTGCAGCTGGCGATGCATACAATTGGAACTCGTTGTTTATGAGATCAGACGCAATCATTGGGTCGTTGGCCGAACGTTATAAATTGTCGCATGGACAAGTCATCGATCCAAACAGCTCGGATTTGGCAGTCAGAATGACATTGATGGAAACACATATCATCAATGAAACCAAAAAGTTTTTGCAAGAGGAAGGTGTTGTCATTGAGAAGATTGGTGGCAAGGGAATCGATAGAAGCAACTCGATTATTTTGGTCAAGAATATTCCACACAAGACTACTATTGGTGAGTTGGAAGAGATGTTTGGACGGTACGGAGAGTTGGCACGTGTCATCTTGCCTCCCGCCCGTACCATGGCTCTCGTCGAGTTTTACCATGTCAACGAGGCAAAGGCCTCTTTTAGAGGACTGGCCTACTCCAAATTCCACACAGTCCCATTGTTTTTAGAATGGGCTCCAGTTGGCGTATTCAAAACTGCCGCTCCCACCAAAGAACAAATCAAACAAAAACAAGAAAAAGAAACTGAACAATTGGAAAAGATTAAAGTTGAAAATGAATCAACATCATCAACCAGTGCAACAACAACAACAACAACTACAACAGCTATCGCAGAACAAGTGGATCCAAGTAAATCATTTTATGTTTATATTAAGAATATATCTTTTGACACTACAGATGATATGCTCAAAGAACGTTTCAAAAAGATTAGAGATTTTATGACTGTCAATATTTCAACTAGAATGGATCCAATCAGAGGAAAGTTGTCATGTGGTTTTGGGTTTGCTCAATTCTCTACTAAACACGGTGCCTATGAATGCATCAAAAAGTGGAATGGAGCACTTGTCGACGGACACGAACTTTCCATTAAATTGTCAACCAGCAATGCTGCCACCGGTACCGATGGTAAAGCCAGCAACAGTGCCAACAGTGCATCCAACAAGAGAGAGGACAGACTCAAGGACGAAGAGAGCAAGAGACACGACAAGGGATTCGTATCGACTAAAATCTCAATCAAGAATATTGCTTTTGAATGTAAACCAATTGAAATCAGAAAGTTGTTTACTACGTATGGCGAGCTCAAGTCTGTTCGTCTCCCATCAAAGCCAACTGGAGGTCATCGTGGTTTTGGTTTTGTAGAGTATCTCACTGAACAAGAGGCCAAGAATGCCATGGAAGCACTCCAAAACTCTCATCTTTACGGTCGTCATCTTATCCTTTCCTTTGCCGAAGAGGACAAGAATATCGAACAATTACGTGAAAAGGCTTCTGTCGATTATTCAAAGGCTTCCGGTACAAATAGATCAAAGAATAGATTTAATTAAATCAAAATAATAAATATATATTAATGAATTTTCAAAAAACTACAAAGTTAAATACCACTCGACTCACTCTTTTCGTCAGTTCAATTCTTTGTTATATTTTTAGTCGTTTACTCAATTCTTTATATCTATCTATATATATATTAATAATAATAATGAATCAAGATGATAATAAAACAACAAATTTAACAAATAGTAATAGTAATAATAATGGTAGTAATATAAGCTTTTCATTTGGTTTAAATAGTAATAATAATTCAAGAGCCAAAGAATTGTTAGAAAACAATAAAAAGAGAAAAGAGGCAGAGAGTAATACCAATTACTTGACGTCGATAGAGGGTACCAAGATCACTTCAATCATAAGCGATGAACCAACTCAAAAAGGTCCAAAGATTATACCAATCGATTTGCAAAGAGGAGGCAATGTAAATAATAAGAATATATCAACAACTACAACAACAAATGTAACAGAACAAAAGATTACTTCAATCATTCAAGAAAAGGAAGATGATAAACAAGTGGTTTCAAAAAAGTTAAAGAAAGAGAATCAACAAGAGGAAACGACTACCTCTACTAGTTCCACTACCTCTTCTACCGCTACTACTACTATAACTAAACCAACTGAAACTGATTCATTCAATCCAACTCAAACTGGTTTACAAGTTAGAAAGAAAAAAGAAACAATGGATATTGATAAAGAATCACAGACAATGCGACCATTGATTGATAAATTGGATGGATTAGATGGTTATAACAACGATGAAGATAAATTTAAATTTGATCTATCGACACGACCTGACGAGGCGAATCAAGATGACTATGAAGAGACACCAATTGACATTTTTGGTAAAGCAATGTTGATGGGTATGGGTTGGAAACCAGGTCAAGGTATTGGTCTCACCAACAAGGGTGTTGTCGAACCAGTTCAATTCTTGAAACGTGCCGGTAGATTGGGATTGGGTGCTCAACCATCCGACGTTGCAAACAAAGAAAAGAAATATATGACTGC
The DNA here is from genome assembly GCF_000203815.1 of Cavenderia fasciculata. Taxonomy (NCBI): domain Eukaryota; phylum Evosea; class Eumycetozoa; order Acytosteliales; family Cavenderiaceae; genus Cavenderia; species Cavenderia fasciculata. Next base: position 1,577,177 of record NW_004457624.1, read on the forward strand.
ACCCAAAGGAGAGGATGGCAAGGTAAGACACACTGTTGGTCTCAGTGAAAAGCTTGTACCACTCAAATTTGGTCTACAACCTGGTGATCGAGTATTGGTTATTTCAGGACCACATGAAGGTCTCAATGCAACTGTAGAATCATTGGCTCAATCTGATAGAATTGTCATTAGATTTAAATCTGATGAATTGGCTGCTGTTGATAAATGTGATTTACAAATATTAGAAAAGAATAATAATAGTAATCATAATAGTAAAGCGTCATCCTCTTCATCTTCATCTTCATCAACTTATTCACAATCTAATTCAAAATCCTATTCTTCGTCTTCATCTTCATCATCTTCATCAAATTCATCATCAGATGAACCAATGTGGATTAGATCAAGTTTGGTTGTAAAAATTATTAGCAAGAGTTTGGGAGATGGAAGATATTATAACAAAAAGGCGACAATTGTGGATATTATAGGTGACAAGTTATGTATAGTAGAGTTGGATAATGGAAAGGTGGTAGATAATGTGAAACAAAGAATGTTGGAGACTGCAATTCCCAGAGCATCGGGGTCAACAGTTATTATTGTCTCTGGAAAGCACAAAAGTAGAGTTGGAACTTTGGTTGAAAGAAGATCAGGCTCCAAAAAAGAGACTGCAATTGTTCAATTAATAGGTGACCTTTCAGTTTTGGAGTTTGATTTAGATGATATATGTCAATATGTAGGAAATAAAGATATTGAATTAATGTCATGATCAAATGAATTAATACATAAATAACACGACAATGCATAGTTTGGTACTTTTTTTTTTTTATACATCTATTTTGCTGGTTTCTCAAAAGGTTTAATCTTATCATTAACAACATGAATATATATTTGATCATTTGGATGACTATAAAAGTAGAAAAAAGGTTAATATAATGTAACAGAGAATTGATCTTCTTTTTTCTTTTTTTTTTCTTTTAACATACTCCTTTTCACCTTCTTCATAAGTATAAGATGATGCAACAGCCAATTGAGTACCATCAGAATTGAAAGCCATAGTTGAAATACTTGTTGGATAATGTCTTAAATGATACAATCTCTTTCTATTTTGACCATCCCAGAAATAAACATTACCATCACAACCACCAGTTGCAAATGTACCATATCTAATAAAAAAAGAAGGAGAAAAAAGAATGTCAATCATCATTTGACCTAATCTATATCTATTCTATTTTCTATTGATACAAACATTGGATGAAAAGCTATTGAATTTACAGGATAAACAACATCGACACTGTTTTCAGTTGCACGATGACACTTGAAAGCATATTTTTTAGCTTGTTGAACCTTTGGATCGAAATATTCCATACCGATTCTGCCTTCGACACTTGCCAATGCGTATCCACTACCATCGATAAATGTTCTGATGCAACGTGTTTGGTATTTGATTGATGATTCTCTCTTTTGGAATGGTGTGTCCATTTGACGTGTATCAAAGATGGTTACCATCTTGTCGGCAGTGCCTACAACCAACATGTTGGTGACTGATGCATATGCCATGCTAAATACTTGTGCTTCGACGCTGTGACTCGAAACTTGTTGATTGTTGTTTGAACGTGTATCCCAAACTCTGACGGTGGTATCCCAACTGCCACTATACAAACATCCACCCTCTGCATTGTATATGACAGACTTTGCTCCTTTATCGTGGGCACCAACAACTCGCTCTGATGATGCTCCGACCGTAGGATCAAAGCTTTTAATCTTTCCATCAATATCACCACTATATACTCTATTTCTTTCAGGATAACATGCATCCAATACTGCACATTCATGACTGTATTGCCATTTATATGAATTGTTTGTTGTATCATAACATCTTACTGTCTAGATACAGAGAGAAATGATTAGTATGAGTGAGTTGTTACAACTCGTCATTAAAGATCTACAACGAATACTTACAGTATCCCAACTAGACGCTAATAATAGATTTGATGAAGGACAATAATTGAGTGATGTTACACCATCGGATGGTGGTAATCTTAATTCATATGAATCTCCCATTCAACTATATAATATATATATATATAAACTACTAATGTCTTAAATACAAATTAAATTTACTTTCAACAATGAACTTTTGTATCTTTGAATGTTCCCTCCTTTTTTTGTTTTATTTTTTTATTTTTTTTATACTCTTCTTTACTTTCATATTTGTTTCATCAAATTTTAGTCAATCATTAGTAATCGACTCTTACACTTTTTCACGCGAATGGTAGGATACTTTGACAGTAGATTTACAAAGCCATCATAAAAGTATGTTGTTGAAGAAAATCTATTTTAGATGAGACACATGCCATGTATTCTACAAATTCATTTATCCTTTATACAAAAAAAACTAAAAGAAGAATGAGTTAATGTACCAAGGATAATACTCTAATCAATTCAATTTAAAAGAGTCACAAATGTTTGTATTAATCAATAAGAAGAAGTAATCCTTAAGAGCATATTAATGGAACATAGAATAAAAAGTAGGAAAACCATTCATTTTAAATTATGGTTTTCTTTTTTTATTTATATTAAAACTTATAGATATGTGAATAGGGAGAGATTGTGGAATATTGGAATTGGTTTAATTAAATGATCTGGTACTCTTTGGAGCGCCAAAAATATCATTCTTTCCAGCAGAAATTCTGTTAATTGATTGTGAAGATTGGGAATTCATTTGATTAAATGTTCCATTTGACATTTCCTTGGTTTGGAAAGATACTTTGTTTAAATTGGTAAGAGCAGCTAAAAAAAAAGAAAAAAAAAATAAGAAAATTAAAAGGTTAGTATATATTATTTTAAAATATTACATTGAAAACATACTAAAAAGCATTTTTTAAAAGAGATAAGTGAATATAATTGATATATTTAAAAGAGAATATTTAAATATTGATATTTGTTTGTTTGGTTTGATATCCAAATGGATTCAAAAAGCGGAGGATTTATAGAAAAGATTCATGACGTTTCTTGATAGATTGTCGAGCGTCTATTTAACCTTTGACGCCATATATGGTAAACAAAGTTTGAAATTCTTGGATATCAGTGTCCAATTACCATATTTGAAAACGTTCCTATTCAAATATCACCAAATTAAATCTCACCATCGACACCACTAGAAGGATGGATTAATGTACGGTCCGAAATTACAGGGGTCGATTCCGATCGTAACGCCTCACAAATCACCCTTGTCCAGAATAAGAAAACAATGAAACCAATTATTGAGTACCAACTCGTCGACCTACAAATTAATTAATTATCCTAGGATTATTAAGTACAAACAAGCAAAGGTGGTGGTGGTGGTAAAGATGGTAGAGGTAGTGGTGTTGTCATTTGATCAACAAGTCATTTTACCAACCAGCATAACCAACATAATTGGTAGACAACCTCGAGGACAACGGAGCATAGTAGGCAAAAGGGGGTATACCATCGTCATCGCCCTCATCGTTTCGATCTACACTTTTTTTTTCAACAACATTGAAACCACCACCCATCTTTATGAATTCGTTTAAAGGTGTGTATTGTTTGTTTGTTGACACCTTAAACTTTTAAAAGACATCCAACACCACCAATGTTGTTGATACAATTGTTTTGAATCGGTCTGGTCTCTCTATCGTTCAACACATATATAACCAAACAACGTCGACGATAATCGAGGTAGATAAGAGAGGTAGATATGAGAGAATTGAAAACATCTGATGAATAAACAATTTGTACCTAGCTAGCTCCCGATATCACATTACTTGAGAATGCATGGGTGTGTGTGGTTAGTGGTGTTTTAAATCTCTTCAAAGATTTACAGATAGTAACACCAGATAGAGACCATCGAGAATGGATTCTTCCATGGCACGTCAGTCACCTAAAAAGTAAGAGGAAGAGGATGATGATGAATCAGATCGATATAAAGATCCAAAGATTTAGATCCTATCTTGTCTGTCTATCCACCTCCTAGACATCTCCTATTCATTCTATGTATGGTAAGATACTTGATTGAGTTGTTTTCCATTAATGTCAATGTGTGATCGATCTATTGTATTTCCAACCCTATGTGATTAGATTGTTATCACATTAAAAACAATCTTGTTGTTATCATAATTTCAAACCATTGCACATTGATTATTGTTGATGTGTGTGTGTGTTTTTGGTTTATTGCTTTGTATTGATTATTATTATTACAATGGGGATACAATAAATAAATATTTAATACTGTTCTTTCTGTTTAGAGATAAGTAGCTTGTTATTGTTGTTGTTGTTGTTTTTTAGAGTAAAATGACATCTACATTGTCGTGAACACGTTGGAGTAAGATTTCACCGTCATAAGTGAGGATCTTTCTCTTCTTGGCAGCCTTTAAGGTTCCAACTAAAGCTTCAAAAGTGTTTGCGACTTTAATATATAATATAATATATAAATGTATATTAGTAAATTTGAAGAATCATCAAATCATTGATTACTAAACACATGTCTTACCTTCATCATCGTTGAAGAGGACACCGTATTTAACAGATACCTTTCCGTTGGCACCCTTGGTTCCTAATCTGTTGATGGCATCAACAAGCAACTTTACTTCGTGATCTACGTCCATTTTAAATAATAATACTAATAATAATAATGAAGAAACTAATACAAGCAACAATGAAAAATGATCATCACCACCTGGGTTGGGACTGAGATTTTTTCCCCTATTTCAAGAATAATTATTTAAATTAATTTATTATCAATTAATTTGGATCAAGATCAAGAAAGTAACTATAATATCTTTAATCACCTAGGTTTTATTCAATATATATTATCTCTCCTTCTCTATAATGTTGAAATTTCTACATATATATATCATAAATATTTTTGGAAATTTAAAAAGAATATAGAACATGTTGAAAAGAAGAAGAAGAGGAAGATGGAAGTAGGAGTAGGGGGTAATTACCAATGATATTTTTATTGTTTGTAATCTAGAGATTTCAATTGGAATATCAAAACATATCAATCAAAATTAGAGATAAAAATTAAATGTGTGGTGGTGAACGACATTGACCACAAATTAATATACATACATCTATCTCCACACTCCTCTTTTATCTATATTTGATTGGGTGTAATTTGTTATAGTGATATTTATCACCCCCATTGTATTTTTCATTTCTGGTATCACCACTACCATTGTCAATATGATCATCGCATCCAGTCCATCCATCAATCGTTCGATCCATGATATTGTTGTTCAGTAACATGTAGTTTTAAAAATATCTGAGATAATATATATTATGTGTTGTACCATCAACAAACGTTAGTTTGTTCGTACGTCCACACATAAATTGATTATAGGAATATACAAATATAACACCTTGCTAGTTGTTGTTGGAGGAGGAGGAGGTTACATTGATTTAAATTTCCGATTGTCTCCTTCCATAAATGTATTAAAAAATTGGTGGTATTTTGAATTGAATGAGAGTATATTATCTAGAGAGTATCCCGGATTGCTGCGAAATGAGAAGAAGGGGAGGACATCCCGATATAGTTGGATGGATGTCCAACGATTGATTATTCAATGTCAGTAGTGATATTTGTGTAAAGTCTGAATAAAATTAAAAATACTAATTTAAATGATGTTTGATGTTGACATGTGTAGTCATCATGAATGATGACTATGACTCTTATAGCAATACCAATGATTATCCTACCCATATTAGGGATACTTCGTATGGTAAGTAAGGTAGGAAAGGTAACATCACATCGATCTAACCCACGACAAATGTACCATTCCCAAATAGTCTGTCTCTCCTAATTACGGGTCGTTGCGCCATCAAAGTTGATCTGAAACTCTAGAGAGAGATTCAAAGTTGGTTGGAAAAAAAAAAGATATAAATAGATGTTTCCCAATCCTTGTTTTCAAATCATCAAATCTATTTTCTTTTATAATATTATAAATAATTAATAGTTTCCTATATAATATAATAATCAATCAATCATAACAATATTTAAATATTTTTAAAAAAAATGAAATCAATTTTAATTTTACTTGCTTGTCTCATTGTATGTGTATTTGGTACAAATTACAATGCACCATGTGGATCTGGAACTTGTGGAGATCACCAGACATGTCTCAACTACCAAGACCACCCATACTGTGTAATCAATGATGATTGTAAGATGGTTGCAGTTGCACAATACAAGAATGGAACATGGTGCGAAGGCGATGGAAAGGAATTCTCCAAGTACGATGTCTACATTTACAACTATGGTAACCAAGTCGTCAAGAATGTCTACATTGACACTGACTGTACCCTCAAGTTCCGTAACTTTAATGCTGCCGACTGCTCTGGCTCCTTCTGGAACGTCAACTTTGATTCTCACCATGGTGTCTTTACTCTTCCAGCCTACAGCACTGGTATCGCTCCAAAGGATGCTCACTACTTTGGTTATATCATCGAAGGTCGTCAATCACCAAATCTCAAGATTCGTCGTGTTGATTTCTAAATCTAATCAAACATCAACCAGCCACTCTTTATAGTCTTATTTTTGGCTATCCTTTTTCCAAAAAAAAAACAAACCAAAAAATCATTTATATTTTCTCCTAATAGATGATTTAAATATTAAATTGTATATATCTCTCCCAATCCTTTTTTAAAAAATAAATAAATAATAAATAATTTGTTTTCTTAAAAATTAAAATATTCTTTTCCTTCCTTTACCTCTTTTTATTATTAATCAGACCAATTACAACATCTTAAATCTAAATCTCTAAGTGCTGATTCTTCAGATTCGGCAACTGGATCTACAAGATCAATTCTATTTGATGAATAATCTTCAACTGGTGTTGCAATATTATTAAATGTCATATAAAGAGATAATCCATCTTCATTACCTCTATATTTCTTATACATTGACTTTCTAATTTCTCTTTCATCCAATTCTTTTGTCCATATAACTATATCATCCATCTTTCCAAAAAATGATTCTTCTACAATTAAATAAAAAAATTGATTAATCAAGTGCCCCCCCCCTTTTTTTGTCAGAGAATATAAATGTTTTTAGAACATACGTTGATCACAACCAATTTCCATATTATCCAATTTAAAAAAAGTATTTTGTGAAGCTACTTGAGTTGTATCCAAATTACCATGAATATATAATTTTGTTTCTTCCATATGATCATTTATTTGTTTTACAGTAATACCTATATGTCTCCTAAAATAAAATAATAAATAATAAATAAAAATGTATAAAATAATATTATTTCTATCTCTATATATTTACCATAAACCATATTTTAAAGGAGTTTCACTAATAATACAATCATTATGTACACAAAATGATAAAAACATATTATTTGGTTGAAAAGCTTGTTGTTGTTGATCTTGTTGTTGCTGAGAGGAACGAGAAGATATTGGGCCATCATGTTGTTTGTGAATGGCAATATATGAATCATTTCCAATTTTAAAAACTTTTCTTGCACCAGTTGATTCAATATTGATCCAAGCTGTAAAAGCAAAATTACCTTCAACCTGTTTGGGAGAAACTGGTAATAGACGAATACATGTTTTTCGATTGACGACAAGGTTTCTTGTTGAATGAGCAACCCATTCAGGTTCACCAAAGACAAATCGATGTCCTTGTAGTTGGGCAGATGTTACATTGGCTTGCATATCTTTTAGTTTGTGTAGGTATTTACAAAGTGCACAATCACCAGAATAAAATACACATCGATCGTATTTATCTATAAAGTGTGCTGGTAGAGGAAGCTTTTTCCATTCAAAATATTTTTGGTACTCTGTTTCATTGTTCATCAAATAATTGATGTAATCACAAAGATGTTTGGGTGATTTAAAATCTGATGTTTTGATTATACTATTTTGTGGTACAAATTCATCAATATTTGGTGCTCCCATATAAATTGGTAATGTTCCACTCCTAAAAAACAAAATACAATATAAATAATAAATAAATAATACTCTAATATATATATATATATATATATATATATCCTTATTCTTTTACTTACAATAGAGCAGTAAAAACCTTTTCAGAAATATAATCAGTTAAATTATTATTTTCAAAGGCAAGAGAGAAACGATAACGACCAAAGATATGAACCTTTCTATTCATTGCACGTCCAAGGTCATTCCAAACAGGACCTGGATTATCATCTGGTGGAAGATCCATATTGTGCATACAAGATCCCAAACAATGAATGGGAGTGTATTTCATCATCTCTTGAATATAGATATTACGGAACACTGCACCACCAGCACCACAATTGACAGCTAAAAAGGCAGCGGCCGGTACCTTTTGTAGAAATGGCATTGGTGGATTGAGAAAGTTATTGATTGAACCATTTGCAAGTTGACCCCAACTACACGCAAACGTTGTAGGGACTTGACAATTTTGTCTAAATGTCATATTCAAATCCATCGACCACATAAACGTAGGTTCATCCATAAATGGAAAGTAGTCTTCGTGTTCATAACCAAAATGAATAAATGTCTGGCCAACTTCTTTGGGTGGTAGTTTGGGTAATTTATCGGGTTTCAAGTATTCATGTCCATAAATACTCATTGGTTGTGCTTCAAACATAATTGCATCAACTTCTGCTGCTCTATTTTTATCTCCTAAACAAACAAAAAAAAAAAAAGATAAAGAATAGAATATTAATATATATATTAATATATGTTGATCAATTATTGTTTGTTGTTGATGCTATCTATAAAATGTTACCTGTAAAAAAACAATTAACAGGACATTGATCTTTAGTAAATTCTTGACCAAGATAGTTGGGTAGAGTATACTTTGAGGCACCTAGTCCACACCAACTAAATCCGCACCAAAACAATACAGTCATATCACATTGTACTACTTGATCTGATAAGAGTACAATGAAAACAACTAATATTACGATTATTATTGATGATTGATTGATGATCGTCATCATTTTACTTTTAAAGAGATGTGATAAAAGTAGATCGTATCTCTCTCTTTAAATTTACAAATAATATAATATATATATAAAGTTATCTATCTATTATTATTATGTGATCAATGAATGTTGTAGGATGCAGACTTCTGCAGAGGTATGGATTTGATGAGAAGAACCACACACCTTTGAATTTAATTGTGATTGCCACATTCACCCCCCCACCTATTAGGTATTACCACACACCAACAGAGCAAAGGGAAAGAGAAAGAGGTACACAAGACATGTCTATCTATAACAAACATTTTGCAGTTAGTTAAAAGTATTCACTGAGCTTGACCGATACGATCGATGATCACTCACTTATTTCTTCTTATGATCGACACACGTCTTTCTTGGCAACCAATTGATGATTGATGGTAAAGGAGGAGGAGGAGGATGAAGTGGTGCAACCGTACCACTACGAACTACCACGATTATTACTATCTTGGGTCCCGCGGAATTTGATAATGAATTAATATATTAATTCGTTATCAAATATAATATTAAGTTAATCTCTATTATTAAATTCCGCGAACTACCAAAATTAAAATAATTATCCCTCCCTCATTCAATATTAGTTTCGAAACACACATATTGTATTGTATCGTATACACACCAACATGTTATCGTTTGTTGTTCATGTCGATACTAATTGAACTTAATATGGTTCAATCCCAACAACAACAACAGACAGAAAATAACGATCAGTGTAAAAAGAGATCAGCAAATCAAGAAGAACCAACCATCATCATTGACAATGATAATAACAATACACAACAACAACAACAACAACAACAAAGTAGAGATGATCTACTACCCGTTCATCAATTAAAGAAACAAAGAAATAATAATAATACTGTACACAATAATACTAATACAACTAAAAAGAGTAAATCTCAAAAGAATTCTACTACTTCTTCTTCTTCATTCAGTAAACACAATAATATACCAGATTACCCTGCTTCTTTTCCACCTCCACCAACTACTATAGTAGTAAATAATAATGATAATGTAAATAGAATATTAAAAGAATCAGTTATTAAAATGAATGTAAAGATTAGACAGATCAATGAAATGAGATACCGAGATCATAAAGCACCTGCTCCAATCTTAAAGTCTATAGAAGGTATTGGTAATTACCCTGGACTACAATCATCTCCACTTCCTAAATGCACAGCCAACATTGGAGAGACTCCTCTCTTTTTTCCAAACTTGTCACAATTTAATCAGTATGGCTCGGATCAATATTAATATTTCCCTAAATATTGACTAATTAATTAATATTTCTCTCTCTCTTTAAGGTTATCATTAAATACAATATCATCGCTATCAAGATACTATAACGAGAATTTTAACATTGTTGAGAGTGATACATTAGATATCCAACAAAACAAACTTTTACATTGGACTTTTAAATGTCCATAAACCAACCAACAACAAATCAAACCAAATAAAAGACAACTTAAAGGACTGTGACTAGTCTGGTCTTTTGTCTAAAGATTACGTGTGATTTATAATTAGTCGGTGTAATAATAACAAGCAAACAACAATCGATTAGTTGGAAACAGTCATTCAAATCTAACCCACCAAACTAATGCCAATATCTTTACCTTTTTTTTTTTTTTTGTCCAATACCAAGTACTTGGTACTTTTTGATTTCATACTATTGTCAGTCCCACACCACATATATCTGACATTACATTCATTACTTGTTGTACAAGGTTATTTATATCTATTGTTGAAATTTCTTTCCGGTCATTCTGTCAGACCTGCGTCATCGATCCGTTGTCCACCATTCCGAAAAAGAACATTCCGTCACTTCACCAATATTAATTTGATTTTTATTGATTTTTACAAAAGACAAGCTATTTAAATTGCAAGTTCTATTTTGTTTAAACCATCATCATCTTCATTTTACACTATTCTATACTCAGATACTCTCTACTCTACTCTACTCTACTACTTTATCTCAAAATGAATCTTCCAGAAAAATACGACGCTACCAAGACCAACATTACCAGTCAACTCTACAAGTACTTGATTGACCAATCAGTAAAGTTGGTTCCAGCCCAAAAGGAATTGGTTGAATGTATGTATTCCACATCAATATCATTTGATATGTTATGTTTTTAATCATACATCTCAAAAGACCAAAAATCACACCTATTAATTGATGGTTTGTCTCTTGTCTATTATTACTATTACTGCTACTAGTCACTCAAACTCATTCAAAGAACATGATGTATGTCCACCCTCACCAGATTAGATAGATAATCGATTGAAAAGAAATGAGGAACATTCCTTTGTTTCAATCTATTATCAGTATTCCTTTCCATTTGTCTATATATCTATATCTATCTATCTATCTATCTATCTTTCTATCTATTTGTGTTTGTGTTTTTGATAGACCATCAATTGGATTCAAGATTTTTTTTTTTTATATATCTATCATTCAAAGTACTAATATAATATATGATTGAAATAGGTTGAGTTCACTCGATCAATGTAGTTTCTTCCAATTCTTGATGAAGATTTTAAATGCCAAGACCACCATTGACGTTGGAGTCTTTACCGGTTACTCTTCATTAAGTGTTGCACTCGCTCTTCCAAAGGATGGAAAAGTATATGCTTTGGATGTTTCTACTGAGTTTACGGACCTTGCTCTTCCATACTGGGAAAAGGCTGGTGTAAGAGAAAAGATTGAATTAATGTATGTTATATAACAAAAAGAAAGATTTATAAAAGAAAAAAAAGGAAATTAACAATTTTGTTGTTATGATTATTAGTATTGCTCCAGCTGCCGAATCACTTCAAAAGTTACTTGATCAAGGAAAGGCTGGTACTATTGATTTCATCTTTATCGATGCCGACAAGCCAGGATATGATGTCTACTATGAATTGGGTCTCAAACTTATTCGTAATGGTGGTATCATTGCTTTTGATAATGTTCTTCAAGATGGTCGTGTTTTAGATGGTATGTAATCACATTAACAAAAATGATATGAAATGATTTGAACTAACTTGAATGATAATGATTTCTTTCTTTCTTTCTTTCTCTCTTTCTCTCTCTCTCTCTAGAGGAACAACTCAAGACCAATGAAAATGTTGCTGCCATCAACAAGTTGAATGCCAAACTCTTCAAAGATGATAGAGTCATCATTTCCATGCTACCTGTTGCTGATGGTCTAACTTTGGTTACCAAGAAATAAATAATCATACTAATAGTAATATTACACCACCCATTGTCCATATAATTAATTAATCACCAACATATATATATAATGTCCAAAAACCAAACTAAATAAATGGTTCCAAATATATATCAATCCAAACCAACATTGTACAATGACCAATCCAATTCTTTTAGTTTCTAATAATATTATTTTGTTGTAGTTGTTGATTTATTTTTAGTTGACAGCATCATTAAAAGTTTCTAAAATATGTTTACCAATATCTTTGATATCATTTAAACCTGTTAAAATTGCGTCTTGTGCTGATGTTTCTCCTATTAAAAGAAGGTGTTAGAAGAATATCTATTCTTTCTTTTAGATTGTTTGTTGATCGATGTATTTACCCTTTGTTTGAATACGTAAATTGAGTTTATTATCTGATGGATGTGGAATACTGTAACCTGAGAAATCAACCTTTGGACTAAAAAAGAATAAGTATGGTTTGTTAGTATTAGGTATTGGTTGGTTGTTTCAAAGCAGCTAGGGATTCCTACTTTTTCATTAAAACATAATGTAAAGAGTTACCAATAGTGTGATCTTCTTCAGTCATAATAAAAGTAGCACAATCTCTTCTTTCTGATACCTGTTTTTAGTAAGTAGTAAGTAGTGGGTGGGTAAGATATGACTGTTTGTAAGTAAACTTAATCTTTGTCTTGTTTTGAGTTGTCTCTGTGCACTTCTGTTTGATACATACAACTTCGATTTTATTGCCTCCTAAAACTGGGATATTGACTGATGCCATTGTATATGTATGTATGTATGTATGTATGAGAATTAGTAATATATATTACAGAGATAAATCGAAAGATAAATAAAACGAAAATGAAAGCGATGAAAACTAATTCTACTACGGACTCGTTTTCGTCTGATCAAATTCCTTGTCGAGTATTTTAATTAATCTTGATGACCTTTCACTAAAAAAGATAAATTGTTGTCCTTTTTCAATACATACATATATAATATACAATGTCAGACAATAATCATTCTACATCTATATCTGAAAACAATAACAGTAGCAGTAGTAGTGATAATAACAACAATGTAGATTCAATTTTAAAAGATATTATTCTTTCTTCACCAACAACAACAACAACATCAACAACATCAAACATTGATACTACTACACACATTGATGACCCAATTACAACATTATCATCACCATCATCTTCTTCTTCATCTAATCAATACAATACAACAACAACAATAGATTATAATAATAATAATAATAATAATGACAAATTACAACAACAAGAAGAACAAATAGAGAAATTAAATATAGAAGAAAGATTCAACAATTTAAGCAAAGTTGAAGTATTTCACAATGGAGATGAAGTCATCTTTATACCTAGAAACACGTTTGAGGCCAGTGCATCCGATGCAAAGTTTCAACTATCACGTAACGATATGATCACCAAAGGTGAATCATTTGCCTTTTTAACAGAGTTGCCAAGCAACCTATCATGTACACCATTTTTAAAATCATTCTTTTCTTGTTATAGTATGTAAACATGATGAATAAAAGATAAACAATATTATTGGATTAATAATACTAATACAACAACAATCGAATCGATACCCTATCAATGTTTTAGCACCAGTTGGATTTTTACGTAATTACTATCGATATGGAGGCAATCATTGTGATGCAGAGGCACAAAACTTTAGAGATTGTACATTATTATCAATGACATTTCCAAACAATAGACCCCAGAAATTTGAAAAGATACTCAAAGAGAGAGAAGATATAGCCGATAAATTCTATCAGGATCATGTTTGGAAGAGAAGATCGGCCACCAACCCCAATTGGAAATCATTATTTTGGTTATAATGATGTTTTGGAAAATGATTTAAATAATATTAATATTACTAGTCAACAACAACAACAACAACAAACAAATACAGACTCTAATTAAATCTGGTGGTCGACCCCACAATATTAATATATGAATGATAAATATTTATTATGAGTTGGTCTGTCTGAACAACAATTTAAAGAACTTGAAAAAAAAAAGATAATAGATCGGAAAAATATCAAACTCTAGGTATCGATGTTCGAAACCACGTAGTCTATGGACAAACCCTAGAGTCTGATATTTCCATACTTATTTACTTTTTATACCAATTTGACAACTACTCATTAATGCGTTGGTCGTGCAATCAATTTAAGGATGTACCAACAACCCTTCATGTGTTTGGTTTAAATCAGGTATACATTGCTATCGACATATCAAATGGAGATGTCCTTGCTAATAATTCAATACCTTTGGCCTCTGACATGGAATTGAGTGCTCTTATTCTACCATCAATCGTGGTGATAACTTTTTGTTCTTTGGAGGTATTACTACTGATCAAGGTCGATCATTTACTCCAACCATTTTGTCATATAATGCTCGGGTATGTTATCTTTTCCATTTATTCTCTTTATCATTTCTTTTTAATGAATATCTTATTTAATTAAATTTAATTAATTAAATTCATTAAATAGTAACCATAAAGATAATATTTTATTTGAACAGTCTTTAAAAGAAATTGAGATTTAGCTCAGAACCTATGAATGAGTGAGCAATATCATGAATTCCTACCTAGACCATCACATTCAAGTAATCACCAATAAATTAACCTTTATAGTCACTATGGTTTATCTACTATATTCCACCATCCGTACCCTCGATTTAGCTCATACCAGTCCATTAAATCAATCATGGTCAATAATTCCTTCTGTTTTCAAAGACTCTCCACCCACCGTCTGATTTGAGGTTGGCTGTTTTATCACAAAATAAATTTTGTATTCAATTCCATGGCTTTTCAGTGAAACCTCTAACCCAAGCCATCCAACAAAAAAAAAAAAAAAGAATTTACACGGGGAAAGATCTGCCGAGAGAGACAGCAATAAAAGGAGGCGCTTTACATTCATTCAATTCAGTTTATTCCACAAATAATATATATATAATACAATCATGTCTGACAACGTTCAAGTATGTAAACTCATAAATAAATAAAATATAATCCATCTATTATCTATTTCTCAGGCGAATAAATATCTTTTTCTCAACTCTACTTAGGCTTTAGTTATCGATAACGGTTCTGGTATGTGCAAGGCCGGTTTTGCTGGTGATGATGCACCACGTGCTGTCTTCCCATCCATCGTCGGTCGTCCAAGACACACTGGTGTCATGGTCGGTATGGGTCAAAAGGATTCATACGTTGGTGATGAAGCCCAATCCAAGAGAGGTATCCTCACCTTGAAGTACCCAATTGAACACGGTATCGTTACCAACTGGGATGATATGGAGAAGATCTGGCATCCTACCTTCTACAATGAACTCCGTGTTGCTCCAGAGGAACACCCAGTTCTCCTCACTGAAGCCCCACTCAACCCAAAGGCCAACCGTGAAAAGATGACACAAATCATGTTCGAAACCTTCTACACCCCAGGCATGTACGTTGCCATTCAAGCTGTATTGTCACTCTATGCCTCTGGTCGTACCACCGGTATTGTCATGGACTCTGGTGATGGTGTCTCCCACACTGTTCCAATCTATGAAGGTTATGCTCTCCCACATGCTATCCTCCGTCTCGATCTTGCTGGTCGTGATCTTACTGACTACCTCATGAAGATCCTCACCGAACGTGGTTACTCTTTCACCACCACTGCCGAACGTGAAATCGTCCGTGATATCAAGGAAAAGCTCGCCTACGTTGCTCTTGATTTCGAATCAGAAATGCAAACTGCTGCCACCTCTTCACAACTCGAAAAGTCATACGAATTACCAGACGGTCAAGTCATTACCATTGGTAACGAACGTTTCCGTTGTCCAGAAGCCCTCTTCCAACCATCCTTCCTCGGTATGGAATCTGCTGGTATCCACGAAACCACCTACAACTCGATCATGAAGTGTGATGTTGATATCCGTAAGGATCTCTACGGTAACGTCGTCCTCTCTGGTGGAACTACCATGTTCCCAGGTATTGCTGACCGTATGAACAAGGAACTCACTGCCCTTGCTCCATCAACCATGAAGATCAAGATCATCGCCCCACCAGAGCGTAAGTACTCTGTCTGGATCGGTGGTTCCATCCTTGCCTCCCTCTCCACTTTCCAACAAATGTGGATCTCCAAGGAGGAATACGACGAGTCTGGTCCATCCATCGTCCACAGAAAGTGTTTCTAAGCATTTTAACCCAAACCCAAACTCATTTAATTTATATATGTTGTAAAATAATAATAAACTCACAATAAGAACCATACTAGCTGACGAGTAGATTTTATCCTCGTTTGTTAGATTTGTTCAAAATTAAAAAACCCCCAAAAAAATCAATATACATAGTAATTTTGTTTTTTTTTTTCTCTTCTAGATTCATTCTCCATCCATCTCTGCTCGCTGTCTCAATCCGTTCCTATCTGTCTCTTCTCTATCATCGATCATTTAAATATTACAGAAATAAAAGATCGTTATTATTTTCAAGAATACTCACAAACTTCCTCGATAAAAAATAAATTCTCCAAGCCAATCGAATTTGTTCCAATTGGAATTTCATCCAAAAACATGGTTTAGTTCATTTTTAGAAGCAAAACGTGCCAACGAACAATTATTGTGGTGTTTGAGAAGAATGCTCTTCTTTTTTTAATTTTTAAAAAATCGATCTGCAAAAAAAACCACATCCTCTCCACGATGATGTTTGGTCATAGGTCCCCACCCTGTCCACTTGTATCCCAAAAAACCATGTACTTCCCAACGAAACCCCCCTCTTTTGTTTTTGTTTTGTTTGTATCCTTGTTATTAACAAAAGAGGTATTAGAGAGTACTCTTTCTTCTTTCACTTTTAAAACTAACTATAAAGAGATAGATAGGAATGGAACCAAATAGTAATAATATTAATAATCAAACTAATACTAGTATTGATAATAGTAATAGTACCACCAATAGTAATAATAATAATAATAATAATATTGACCGTTCATTTAGTGATATAAGATCATATTGGCATTCAAAAATAATACCACAAAAGCCAGATGATCTTACTACATCATTGGCACCTTATAGAAAGGGTGGACCACGCTTTATATTAAAGGATAGTACTGTACCTGTCAAACCACCTCCACCTACAGATTACCCATCTGCTTTCTATAGTACTGTCTACAGTAGTAATAGTAATAGTAATAGTAATACTACCTCACCTTCTTCTTCTTCTTCTTCTTCTTCTAATAATAATAATAATATAAACTTGTTGGCAACACCACAAACACCAACAACAACTTCTATTCCTACTTTTCTAACTTCACCACCACAACAACAACAACAACAACAACCTCAAGTTCAACAAGACTCTACTACTAATAATAAATCATTTTATATTCCATCATCTGCAGAGTCTTTAGATAATCATAATAATACTACACAACATTCATTCTATCATCCATCATCATCATCATCTGTTTCTTCATCTATTGCACCATCAGCATCATCAACCACTTATACAATGTCATACAATCATACATTTAGCGATGTTTATTCAACAACGTCACCAACATCATCTTCATACATTGGAGGCAACGTACACAATATTGCAGCATCTGATGAATATTTTGGAGACAATATCTACACTGTAAATAATAAATACACAGCATCGAATAGTTATGGAGCCTATAGTTCAGGTTCATCAAACTCTTCCTATGATGCCAACCAAGTAAACTACCAAAATGAAAACCGTACTCAAGACCTTGGTTATTACGATGACTATGATGAACAACATTTATTCAATGTTTCTGCATTGGGTGATTCAACAAATGAATCTGAATATATTAGTATGTCATTAACAAAACAAACCAAATAATGAATGATCATCATAGACCAAAAGTTAACTAATCATTTCTTATTCTATCTAGATCGTAATTGGAATGATATATTCCAAACATTATTAGATTTACCATGTTCAGAAAAGAAATACAAATCATTGTCAAATATAGCAAGTGATTTTGTATATTGTGCAGATACATTTGGTAAAATCATCATCTCTGAATTACATCTTCCAATTGAATCAAAATCAATTAAACCATTAGATCTTGGAGGTGTAGGTGGTGGCCTTAAATATATTGTTTCAGTATGAAATTAAATTTAATATCTATTTATATTTAATATTTAATATTTATATTTATTAATTTTATTTCTCTTTTTTTTTTAGGATATAATATTTAAATTTGTAGTAGATACAGAATTATTACCAGGATTATGGATGTATGGACATGTAAAGAGATCAGATGAAAAGGCACAAAAATCTGCTAGTTTGGAGATCAAGGGTATTAATTTCTTGATGGAGAATGCAAGTGAATTGTTACGTTTTCCATTGATGGCTATCATTGATTATAGAGGTTACAGATTGTTGGCCATTGCACGTTTACCAATCAACAAGAATACAATTGTCTATGGATCACATGATGGCGGTGCTACTGTTCATGACAAGGATCCAGAGGTATCCAAAGAGATGGAACGTATTGCCAAGATTTTAAATCTTCGTGGACACAAGGTTGGTCGTCAAGGAGTCCACTTGTATGGTCCAGGTGATATTGAAATTCACAAGGGGTCAGATGGACGTTACTATATGATTGACTTTGCAAGATTGTTTGCCCCCGAGTTTAGTCCTATATTCAATGGTAAAAAGGAAGTTGGTAGAGAGATATTCTATGCAATGCTTAGACCAGAGTTGGTGGCCAAGTCTCCCAAACCACTTTCTTCAGATGCCTTTTCGGGATGGCAAACAAATGACCCAGAGGATGAGAGTATCAACCAAGATGTCATTGCCATCAGCGAGCATCTACACAAGGTTATCATCCCAGAGACCATCGCCATCATTGACACGAGTCTAAAGGTTGACGAAGCAATCGAACAAGATGCATTCAAGGTGCCCGATGACGGAGGTTGGAATTCCAAACCATTGGGTAAAGATGAACGTGTCACTTTGGATGATGAAGAATTGGCAAACTCTACTGCTTCATTGGATATTGGAAGTGAATGGACTGATACTAATCAACAAGAACGAGGTCAAAATACAGTACCGACACAAAAGACATCATCATCTTCATCAACATCAACATCAAGTCAAACACATGAAATTGAATTTGTAATTAATAGTTTAGGTTATACAAAGAATTCACCAGAACGTGATTATCGTCAACGTTCCAATGAAATCATCAAGCTTATCAACTTTATTCACTCACGTGGTATTAATCTTCGTTACCTTGGAGTTATTTGTCGTGGGTTGACCAATAGAAATGTACGTAATTTGTTCATGACTGAAGTGGTTGCACGTTGTTGGAAGCGTATCATTCGTTCACGTTGTCGTCTTAAAATGGATAGTTGCAAGATGGTTTCAGAGGGTCCTTACAAGCAAATCGTCGCCGATTGTTTCAACGTCATTCTCAATACCAATAGAACCAAGAATCGCGACTTTTGGACACTCAACAAACCAGGCTATTTCAAGTATATTGCAGTCCGTCTATTCCCTAGATGTCTGTCAGATAGTGACCGTATGCCAGAAGTTGACATTAGATCATTGATTGACTGTCGTTTGCTAGTATTACGTATCATCCAGATTCTCAATATCCGTATCAATAGTGAAGCATACAAGCAATTCCTCTCCAATCCCAACTATATCATCACATTTAACGATATTGAAGAGGTTGCATCTACTGTCAAATATCTTGGTATCGTCGACTATACCATTGGTACCGGTATGATGTATGAAACTGCCCGTATCAACAACTCGAGTCGTGTCCCACCACTTGAAGTTAACCGTTGGCTCGATCAAGCACAGGCCAAGCTACAAGCAGCTCTCCGTTCAATGCCAAAGAATCTGCGAAACATTGCTCGTCTTGCAACCAGCTACTTGTTGCGTGCCAACGTGTCGAGTGGTTACCTCGATGCCATCGAGCAACTCAAAACCGCTCTCCGTCTTTTGCGCCAGAGTGGTGGTAACGACCACGATATTATGGGTTTACGTGGCATGACACATGTCAAGTTGGCCACTTTCTACCTCTTTTATGCGCATAGTGGATCAAAGTTTATAAAGGAGCTTCGGGAAGCCAGCAATTCTCTCGAACAGTCACTCAAGCTCAACCCACTGGCACTCAGCGAGGTGGTTGTGCAGTCGCTCCCCATCTACACAGTCAACAATGCTTGCAATGCCTATATTGGAAAACCAGCACGTTCACTTTACAACGACACTAGACGTATCAATGAACTTTTCAGCATGGTCTATCTCTATGAAAAGGTCATCTCGCCATTGGATCATCCAACCCTCTATGCATATCTTCCCAAGGTGTTTGCACAGGTCAACCAAATCGTATACTTTACTCTGCCACACGCATTGTCAGGTATCATCAACTCGTCATTTGCTCCGTCCATCCTCAACGGTATCACCAACATTGACTTGCTTTCACTCAATGATATGGTCATCACTCCAACCATTGCTCGTTCAATCTTATCATTAAAGCGTTTGGAAACATTCAAATTGCAAAATGTTAAATTCCTTGATGGTGAGCAAGGTGAAACAGCAGCAGCAGCAGAACAAGTTTCAACATTTAATCAATTCTTTGGAAAATTATTGGCTGAAGGACATGGTATTACTTCTTTACATTTGGTCGATTCACCATCCATCAATGATAAGGCATTTGATGGTATTTATGAAGGATTCAATGGTGTAAAGGAAATAGAGTTTAATGGTACATCTTTGACTGATGCTACACTTGTCGCTATGGCACCCTATGCCAAGAAATTGGAAATTATATCATTGGTTGGAACTACATTTAGCGATGAAGGAGTTGCCACATTATTGGAAGCACCACGTCAAATCACTCAATTGATCATCAACACTCTGGACAAGAAGAAATCAAACATTGGAGAAAAGACAGCCAAGGCAATTGCCAAGAGTTCACTTGGTATGCGTCAAATCCAATTGAATCATGTCAATTTCAGTGCCGAAGAGATATCAGACATTATAAAGAGCGCTCAGGGTATTGAAAAGATTGATCTATCACATACAAACTCTAATCTCTTGACCATGGAAGGTTTGGAGTATCACGGCGCCGAACATCTCACCCATCTCAACCTCCACGACACTGGCGACATTGCAAATGTCGAAGATTTTGTAGAAATGTTGTGCAATATCCAGCCACGTCTAAAGTCACTCAAATTGCCACGATTCGTCTCTGAACCCTTTAACAACACGTGTGGATTGATTCAATTGGTACGCAGACTCACAGACCTTGAAGACATTCAATTCCCAGCAGGTTTCAACGTCATTGATTTCGTTCGTCAACTAGGAGAAAAATCAGAACGTGGAGACTTTGAAAGACCCCTTCACGAACTTCGGTCACTCGATGTCTCTGAATCATTCTTTGACAAGGACTCACTTCAAACGCTTATCGATCTCTCACCAAACCTTACCAACCTCGCATTGGCAGGTGGAAACTTTTGTGATAGTAACGGTAACATTATCATCCCCGATGATACATTGTTAATTCAATTTGGTCTATTATTGTTTAATCTCCACGAACTCGATTTCTCTCGTAACCAATTTGAAAGAAGAAACGTTGTATGTTTATTGTCTAGGTGTCCATCTGTACGTACAATGCATTTAAAGGACAATCCACTCATTACTCCAACTACCATTCAAGAACTTAGAAAAGATTATCCTCATATTCTATTTAATCATTAAAATAAATAAAAAATAAATAAATAAATAAATAATAAATAAATTTCTTTTGTAAAATTAATTAAAAACACATTTATATAATTGGTTGATTTATTAATTTATTTAGTTTAATTAACAGTTTCATCATTCTCTGATAACTTTAAAAACACATCTTCTAGAGTTGATTGATTAACACCCCAATGTGTAATATGATATTTTTGTTTGTTTTCCAAAATGTAAGAGAATAATTGAGAGACTATAGTGTTTTTGGGTAATCTAAATGTGTAATTGCCAATAAATCTTTCAGACAAGGTGGCAGATGGTGAGAATTGTTGGACAAAAGAGACTGCATCGACTTGGTCGACATGGTTATCGTCGATGCAAATCTTGAGAGAATAACCCTCTCCAAACTTTGATTTCAAGTGTTGAGGTGATCCAAGGGCCTTGAGTTTACCTTGAGACATGATAGCAATACGAGTGGACAAGACATCTACTTCGTCCATCATATGACTTGTCAATATGATACATCTATTGGTTGTAATATTCTTT
This sequence comes from Cavenderia fasciculata, assembly GCF_000203815.1. NCBI lineage: Eukaryota > Evosea > Eumycetozoa > Acytosteliales > Cavenderiaceae > Cavenderia > Cavenderia fasciculata. The sequence goes on from NW_004457624.1 coordinate 1,599,612, forward strand.
AATGTTTGCCATAAAGCTTTTCTTGTAACAACATCAAGACCATTTGTAACTTCATCACTGATAGAATAAAATTGATAGAGAGAAAGAGAGAGAGAGAGTCAACATTATATTATTATATTTTTGATCTCTTTTTTTTTGATATTTATACATACAGAAAAACTACACGAGAATATCCAACCAATGCAATTGAAAGACTTAGTCTACGTTTCATACCACCACTTAATTCTTTTACCAAACGATCCTTTACTGGCAACAAATCAACATCGGCAAGTGTCTTTTCGACATGACTTATTTCATCTGCGATTGGTACACCCTTGAGTCTGGCATAGAATAAAAGTGTTTCAACACAGCTAAGATCCTCCCACAAGATATCAAATTGTGGACATACACCAACTATTCTGTGAACATTATCCATATCGGTTGCAATATCAAATCCACCAACTTTGGCACTACCTTTACTTGCTCTATATAAACCTGTTAGAATTGAAATGGTTGTTGATTTACCTAAAAAATATAAATAGAATAGAATGGATATTGTTAATAATCTTGAATATGAATTAAAAATAAGTATTTTCTACTATCATACCAGCTCCATTTGGACCTAATAAACCAAGACATTCATTATTATTTACAGCAATTGTTAAATTATCTAAAGCTGGTTTTGGTCTACCATCGTATTGTTTTGTTAAACCTTGGATGACGATTGGAGTATTGTTGCTGAATTGATGAGATTCGACTCTTTGTCTTTCCTCGGCAACGTCATTGTCTTCTGGCTCCTCTTCGACTTCGTCGCCATCAAGGTTGAGCTTATTTTTGTTCTTGGGATCGTTGATAAGGTAGGTTTGGTCGTCGTCGTCTTGGGTGGTAGGAGTTTTACCCGCAAGGGAACGAACAAGGTTGATGATGGGGTCAAAGATAAAGGTAGGTTTCTTTGGCACACCAAACTCTCTTGGCAAGACTTGGTCGAGGTAAAGAGCTAGTAAAAGGTAAAATACAGTGTCAATGTAGAGCCACATGATAATACGAGATGGTTCAAACGACCAGTCATAGGTTGACCAATTGGGACATTGCTCGATACCACACAGTGTCGATACAAGTGCCATACCACGGTTAAATGCAAATGGTGGGTACCAATAGTATGGAGCAGGTGGTGCAGAGTTTTCAAAAAACTGTACACCAAGCACAATATTGACAATGACACCAATAATCACCAAAAAGTAGCATGTGACAGTGGCCACTCTAGTGGTTTTAAAGATGGTCGATAGGAAAAAGGAAAAGGTAATCATTGCATTACCCCAACCAAACAATAAAAGTGCCATAGCAAAGGGTGATCCCTGTGTAAAGACTGAGAATTTAAAGATCACACTAATACCAACCACTACAATGACAGCAATTGTGTAAAGCATCAAATTGAATAGATAAGTGACAATCCAATAGTTACGCATTTTGAGACCGGCCATCAAACACATGTCTCTCAACTTTTCTTGTTTCTCCAATACAATCGAATATACAAATAATGGCAAAAGGAATGATAATGCAAATGGATAAAACAATCCACCAAGTAAACTTCCAACATCGATTTTTGGTTGTTGTTGTAGATATGGGAATTCACTCAAATTTGAATCAATTATAAAATCTGCTCCATAAACAGTTTTTACTTTTATAAAAGGAATAGAGTAATGTTAGTACTAAAGAAATCGATGTTTATAATAGTTGTTTGTTTCGACATACAGAAAGCAGTTTGAATTAAATTCATTGTGAAAATGTAAAGTGCAGGATCTGATACATTGAACCATTGAAAGAGTGGTTGAGTATCGACGGCCATTTGATAGTTGATAACTGGTGTTTGAGATTGTGAGAATGTTGGATTATAATCATTGAATAGAATGGAAGAGAATGGCATAATGAAACGATCTTTAATCTTAAACGAAGATCTTCTCTCTGACGCCAATTTGGTTTTAATTTCACTAATAGCCGACATCATTGATTCTTCAGAATCATAACCAACTGCATATGGCAAGTATATATCTTGTTCACCACTACTACTACTACTGCTACTATTACTACTACCACTACCAGATGAGACAGATCCACTATTAGTAGTTCCATTGTTTGTATTGTTTGATGGTATTGGTATACCAAATTGAGGCATATTACCCAATAGACCAGATCCACCTCCACTCTCTGATAGACTTCCAATACCATTCAATCCGTTTGGATTAGCATCGACAAAGTAACCAGGTACGACGACATCGACTAGAACAGGAGGGATAAGTGTTGATTCTATCTGGTCTATTTGATGTCTAATAAATATTTGAATGACCGACAAGATAGCAACCAATACCAAAGGGATTGCTATCTGTAAACATAATGCACATTTCTGTCTCTTTAAAAATGTTGCACTTTTTAAAAACTAGATAGATTAGAGAGAGAGAAAAAGTAAGTATATACATTGTGTTAGACAACAATTGTCAATGGAGGAATGAAACAATTGAAATATAGAACATACAGTAGCTCTAAATTGATTAGAAGGATTGCTCATCTTTCTTTCTTTCTTGTTGTGTTGTTTTACAAACAAACAAACAAACAAACGCACCACAAACTAAACTACTATTCTATATTTTATAACACTATAGATAATTATAGAAGTAAAAGAAAGATGTTTGATAGAAAGAAATACAAAAGCTCAAAAAAGCAAGAATGTTAATTAGGTTGTGCGAAAGGGGAGAGGAACTTTTTTGGGGCTCTTTCGGCATTTAAATATCCCAATGGGAATGACAACAACTCATTTCGATTCGTCACTCTTTCTTTATTAGTATATATTTTAGGGATTAGTGAATATAGCATCATCATCGTCATCACTTTGTGGTAGTACCAATCATCATCATCATAATACACACTAGAAGTTGTACGAGTAGGTGGTAGTAATAGTAGTAGTTAGTTTAAACTTAACTTAACTTGTTCAGATAGATAGATAGATATTAGTTAGTTAGTTGCCTTTGCCTTTGATTCAAAAGGGGGAAGATTAATCAACAAACAAAAGAGATGCCATTACAAAGAGAATTATTACAAACAAAGTTACTTTTAAAGAAGAACTTGTTGGTTTCTATTAGATCATGGGTATCTACATTGGTTGAAATCCTATCACCTGCATTCTTTATATTGATTCTATTAATCATTTCAAAATCACCTTCACCTATGAGTTGTATGTATCAATCTAGTAGAAGTAGTTAGTAGTAGTATTAAACTCTTTTAAATATTAATATTCTTATTGATTTTGTTTTTTTTAGCATTACAAAGACCAGCAATCAATTATGATTCAAATATACCAATTTGTACACCATATGTTCAAGATAATTGTGTGACATTATTGTATTCACCATCCAATTCGACACTTGTCAATGAATTGATGCAATTGTTGGCAGAGATTAATTCACCTCAACTCAATATCTCTACCAATATCAATCAGACTGGTGCTGTTGTGCCAATGTACTCGGTCGATGATATGAATGATTTCATCGCAAACAATCCAAATGTGACAATGGCTGCAGTCGAGTTTCAAAGCTTTCCAGAGAATTTCACCGACACTCATCACAACGATCCAATCTTGCACAAATTCAGCAACTTGATCATGTACAATGTTCTTTGGAATGCTACATGTCCCAATTTCATCAATCCAAAGACATGCATAGACTATGCCGTACCAGTCAACGCTGCCATTCACAAGGCTATTCACACATACCAAGCTCGTCGTAAACTAGGTGTTCTCATCCTCGGCGGTGGTGGTGGTGGTGGTGCACCCCTACCAAACGATTCAACCATTCCAAGTATCACATTTAGTACATCAACATTCCCATTGTATGACGCATCTTTGAATGCAGTTGGAACGTATGGATGTCTCTTTTTCTATTGTGGATCGATGATTTCATTCATCTTTTTAATGTACAAGGTGTCATTTGAAAAGGAGAAGCATCTCAAACAAGGTATGATCATGATGGGTCTCAACGGATCGGTCTATTTTGTCAGTTGGTTTATCACATGTCTAGTCATCAATGTCTTGTTGACGCTGATCACTATTGGTGTTGGTGCAGCATGCCAATTCTCATTCTTTTTGAGTACCAACTTTTTCGTCAACTTTTTGACATTCTTCCTCTACATTTTGTGTATGACGCAGGTGGCCTTTTTCATCCTCACCTTTATCCAGAGTACCAAGGCCGCCATTGGTATTGGTATGACTATCTTTATCGTCGGTAGTATCATCCAGCTCATCTTTAGTCTCATGTCCACCTTTTTGTTCCAGATCCTCTACGAGACTGACAACACCTCGTCTCTGACAGCCCGTGTCATTCTCTATGTCTTGCCAATGTACCACTTTTCAAAGATTGTCACCGATATTAACCAAGTCACACTTCTCAGCAAGTTTACCGGTGTCCGTTTCGACTGGTCCAATCTCTACGCCAACCTCAACTCACCCACTGCCACCAATGTCAATATCCCATCCACCTATGAGTCACTCGTCAACCTTTTGATCCTATCGATTGGTTACACAGTCCTCGCTTGGTACTTTGAACATATTGTCCCTGGTAATGACGGTACCTCTCAACCACCCTGGTTCTTCCTCTTACCAAGTTATTGGGGTATCTCTAAAAAGACTCCCAAATTTGTTGAACCTCCACACTTTGATCAAGATATTCTTGATGAAATTGAAAAAGCAAATGATCCAAATAGTATGTTTAAAAATTGATATTAATATTTATATTTATTAATTATTATCTTTTTATTTTATTTAATTTTAGATCAAGCACCAGTTATTATTAGAGGATTATCAAAAACCTATCATAATATGTTTAATAGTAAAAAAGATGTAAAAGCAGTTAGATATCTTAGTTTATCGATTGAAAAGGGAAGTGTTTTATGTTTGTTGGGTCACAATGGTTCAGGCAAGTCTACCACGATTGGCATGTTGACAGGTTTGATTAGTCCATCATCTGGAGATGCAATGATTTTTGGAAAGAGTGTCATTAGTGAAATCGATCAAGTTAGAAAACAAACCAGTGTATGTCCACAACACGATATTCTTTGGAATCAAATGTCGGCCTATGAACATTTAGAATTGTTTGCTGAACTCAAGGGTATCGACAAATCACTTAGAAAACAATGTATTGATGACGCTCTAGAAAGTGTACGTCTTACAAGAGTCGCTAAAAATCAAATCACCTCTTATTCTGGTGGTATGAAGAGACGTCTAAGTATTGCTATAGCTACAATTGGTGATCCAAATATTATTTTCTTGTAAATATTAAAACAAACAAACAAAAAAAAAAGATAATTCTAATATTTGTTTTTTTTTTTTTCACTTTTAGTGATGAACCAACAGGATCTTTAGATGTTGCATCGCGTAGACATATTTGGAATTTAATCAAAGAAATTAAAAAGGATAAAGTTATCATTTTAACAACACATTTGATGGACGAGGCAGATATGCTTTCAGATAGAATCATTATCCTTAACCATGGAGTGATGGCATGTAATGGTAATTCTCTTCAACTCAAACATAAATATGGAAATGGTTATTCTGTCAATATCATTGCTAAATCTCAAGATCATATTCCTGAAATTAAATCATTTATGAATAATATTTTACCAAGTATGTCCGGAAAAGAAAAAGAAAAAGAAAAAACAAAAACAAAAACAACCAATCAATCAATAACTTAATTATACTATTTATTTATATTAATATTTAATTTTTTTATTTTGATTTAATAGATAGTAAACTTATAATGGAATCTGCAGATTACTTAAACTTTGGAATTCCATTAAATACTGATGAAACAATCCTTCAAAAATTCTTCAAGACTCTTGAGGAATTATCAACACAGGAAAATAATCCAATTAGAGATTTTGCAGTATCCCAAGCTTCAATTGATGATGTATTTTTAAATGTAACCAAACTTAAACATGAATAAATTAATTCTAATAGAATAGAATACAATATTAAATCTTCCAGAAGAAAAAGACATTCTTTTTTTGAAAAAAAAAAAACAAGTAAAAAAAGGTTTCACGAAACGCAAAAACTTTAATTATTATCTATTTTTGAAAAGTGTACAGATAGATCGAAATAGATAGATTGAGAAATATATATATATATAGAAAGAGGAGATATGTATTCAACAGATAAAGGAGCAAAGATTGAAGATGCAACACAAAAACCACAAGAATTTCCTATAGTATGCGCTAGTTGTTTTGGTGATAGTCCTTATATGACAATGGTATGTTCACTACACGAAAAGATACTTGTATCATTCAATACTAATATTAGTCTGATTGACTAATATATCATTCTACACATTTTAGAATAAAGCAGAACTTGATAGAGAATGTAAAATATGTACAAAACCATTCACAGTGTTTAAATGGCGAGCAGGTAGAGAGGGTAGAATGAGAAAGACAGAGATTTGCAAGACATGTGCATTGGTAAAGAATGTGTGTCAGGTTTGTATACATGATTTAGAGTTTGGTTTACCGGTGCAGGTACGTGACGCTGTCATGTCGTTGCAGACTGATAAGGCACCAGTGTCAGACATTAGCCAATCCTTACAGAATCAAGCCAACGAACGACTCATAGAGAGTGGACAAGTCAACATCCACGAAAACTTCCAACCAAGCGAGATTGTTGCTAGGTTGGCACGAACTACCCCCTATCACAAGCGTACAGCTGCCAATGTATGCTCATACTTTTTGCGTGGCGATTGTAATAGAGGTACAACCTGCTCATTCAAACATATATCGGCCGAGGACCTCAAACAAGAGCAACCGGGTGCAGGCGGCATCTTTGATACAGACAACGGCGGCGGTGCTTTGAATGGCGACGGTACTAGAACAAAGACTGCACCTCGTCCACCAGCTGACAGATCAATATCTACACTCTTTCTTGCAAATGTCGATCCCGACCAAGTCACAGAGTCGGATCTTCGATCCTCATTCCTTTCATTTGGCAACATTCGTTCCATCAAACTCTTGCACGACAAGAAATGCGCATTTGTAGTGTTTGAGAAACGTGATGCTGCTGAATCGGCAGTACAACAACTCTTTGGCAACCTTCAATTTGGAGATTGTTCAATTAAAATTAATTGGTGTAAACCTCAAAAACCAACAAATAACAAACAACCAAGGAATAACAAACAACAAAAAACAAATGAGAATGGAGAACAACAAGAAACAATAGAAGGAAATGAATCAACTAGCAAACAACTAGAAATAGAACAACCACAAGTCAAACCAGTAGCAATTAAAACTTTACCAACATTTAAAATTAATCCATCCCCTACTTTAAATAATAATAATAATAATGATAATAATAATAATAATAATAAATATTCTGCCATGGATCCAAGTACCTATGGTGGAAAATACTAAATATTATATAATATCATAATATACAATGTACAAGAGGAAGAAGATCTTAATGATTGAGGATTGATTTATTTTCCACATCTTTTTTCAATCATTCCATATTGCCTCAAAAAATTAATATATCTATCTAAATGGAATTGATAATAATTATCAATTTTACTAAATTAAACAGAAACAATTAATTAAAAGGTTCAATTTTCAATTTGATGGATATAAACATACATAAATTCGGTAAGTTTAATATGCCATGGTAAAAATCCACTAAATATATTCTGATTACTAAAATCGATTGCCACTTGGGGTTCATAATCTTCTCCTCCCATATATCCTATTAGAAAATAAAAAAAATAATGGTTAAATATTATAATGTATACAAATTATATATAGTTTTCATATGAACCTACTTGGAAGATTAGATTGAATATAATTGTCATCCAAAGCTTTTGTCGAGTTGTTTAATTTACTTTCACGAGCAAATTTTTTAGTAATGTCGACCAAGTTTAATTTTCCATCTTCTACTGATACTATTCCAATCTTTATAAAATAATGTTTAATTCCTCCAATATTATTTAAATTAATCAATTTATCAATATTACTATTATTATTATTATTATTATTATTATTTAACCAATCAATATGAATAATATTATTCTTTGATCCTCCATATAATGTATCATAACACATCTTTTCATCAATGATGGTTTGTAAAGTATCAATATTCTTTTTAAGTAACCCTAAATAAATAAATAAATTAATACCAATGAATCAATTGGGTGTTACCAATGTACATTGTCATCTTACCAGTTGGATCGAATATAGTTAATCTTGATATCTTTGAAAATATTGACCACAAGATAATATCACACAATTTTAAAGAACATCGATTAAATAATTCGGTTTGTGTCTTATTGTTATTGTTATTGTGATTGCTATTATTATTGTCGTCTATGATTGTATCCTCAGAGAGGATGACAGCCATATGTGAAGGTACAGAGTTTTGTTTTAAAATGTCTTTAGATTCTAATTTAGAATCAATGTAGTTTGGGATAGTATGTGGTTGATATTGTGTACAATCAACTGCATATTTAACCAATTCTTTATCTACTATTGTAGTTGATGTATTATTATTATTATTATTGCTATTATTAGTAGTATTTTTGTTTGTGTTTGATCTGTTTACTGTTGTAGTTGTAGTTGTTGTTGTTGTCGTAGTAGAGGTAGTATTAATGAGATTGAATAGAGAAGCGGGTACAATTGTAGATGTATTTAACAAGAATAGATGCATAAAGTGATAAAAGATGCATCCTATTCGATCTATTAATAGATGATAGTAGTGTATTGACAGAGTACACAATCTTATCGAATAAAATATCATTCTATAAATACAATAATATACTCCATTCTTCATCTTGTTCATCTTTTCTCTAAACAAACTATATATAGTACTGTACTGTATATTTACAACTATCTATCTATCTATCTATCTATCTATCTATCTTTGTCTGTCCTCTTTGATAGTTGATGGTGGTTCTAGAGCTAGAAAAGTATACTTTTCTCTGACCAAGAGGAAAGTGACTCATCCGCATCGACATTCTTTCAACAATTCGGTCGAGTGTTGGGGGTGTGGTTATTTTCCGAAGTTCAAGGGAGATAATAAAAAAAAAAGTCTCGATGTATATAAAAAACCACTGAAATCAATCAACAGACAAAAATAAAAATAAGAAGCCAATTTTTATTAAACCTGTAAAATAGCCAGATTGTATAGATTTAAATTAAATTTCCATACTCTCTCGACTCACACATGAGCGAGTAAATTTACCCTAACAAACATCTTGAATAAAAAAATTATCAGAATCAATCTCATCACTCTACTCTTTTTAATTTATTTTTTTGAAAATTAGTAACCTTTGGCACTTCTGCAATTTGTCAATCTCAATCTTGATTCTTAATCATACATATTATACAACCAACCAACACAGTGCACTATAGGATCCTCGAGTAGCAACTAGCAGTAGCAGTAGCAACAACAACTCACAAAGTAGAAAATAAGGCAGCTACCTCATCATCGACCGTCGAAGACAGCAGCAGCAGAAGAAGAAGAAGAAGGATCAGTACCAACAACATCGATTGATAACAACACAACAACAACAACAATAACAACAACCAATCAACGAAACAGCAACAAGATTAGACAAAGACAACTTCCAACCACTACTATTACTTGATCAAGTTCACCAACTATATATAAGATCTTTATCTTGACCCCCCTTTACAATATTGTATTATTATTATTAAATATTTTTAAAAGTAGCTACTTTAACAACAAATAGAATTTAGTTGGAATAATGAATAGTTATGAAGACCAACTGATAAAAGATATCATTCAAAATCAATTTACAGAGGTGATCCAGTTGACTCCAAAGACTATCTTTTTGTCTTATAATGGAGTGTTGACTATCACCTACAAGGCGTGGACAAATGGAGTGACCAAATTAAAGGACGAGTTGAATCAATCGTCTCTTTTGGCAGAGGAGAATATGGGTACCAAGTGGCCAAAAACAACGATTGCATGTCTAAAGGATAATGTCAATCTCACATACTCTCAATACTTGCAGCTGTCCAACCGAGTTGAGCAACTGTCCAACCAATTCTTTGCAAACAATGATTTGAAAACTATTGATATGTCCAACTTGTCATTGGTTTCATTTCATAATCGAGCTCTCATATCACCATACCACTCTATCACTCAGTTTAATTGTATCAACAAATTAGATTATCAACAAAGTGGTGGTGGTGGTGGCCTAGAAGGAGCAGGAAATGGTAAAAATCATTATGATTTGGATCAAGACAATGTAACCTATGTTCAATCGGTAATCAATGAACCTGCTACTATTGGACACGAACAATACTACCAAAAGGTACAAAGTCAACATGGCGGCAATCTCCACCACCAAAGCTACTATGTCGACCCTGTAACCAGAGAGAAAACATTGGTTTGTTTCTTGAATAATAACTATAACAATGGTCTATTGAATAGTATAAACATGATCCAAAAGGAATTGGAAAAGGATTTCAGAGATCTCTATTATTGGCTTCCTCTAGATACTCTTCATATTTCTATTAGATCAATTGTTTATCAAAAAAAATAATAATAATAATTTTTGTATTATGTATATATTTCATTAATATTTAATTATATAGTTTTTATTTATTTATTTCTCTATTTATTTATTTATCTATTTGTTATTTATTTATTTATTTGTTTTCTATCACAATAATTTTTACCAACTTTTAGTTACTAGTAATATTGATAGTTGATAGATGTATGTCTATATATATATATATATATATATTACACACATTTATTTATTTATTTATTCGTTCTCAGATATTTACAATGGTATTAATAATCAATGAAAATAAAAAAAACAATGTCGATTCGACCAATCCCAATCACACACCTCACTGTTTATATTTCAAAAACACAGTGTACTTTAAAGATTTAATACAACAAGCAGCATCATCATTGACAACAAAGAAAAGAGAGAGAGAGAGAAAGAGAGAGAAGTGAGCACTATTTAAACAGTAGTATTCTTTATTTATTTATATTATCTTTCTAAAGAAAGATGTCATCATTTTTTAAAAACTATAAAGACTACTTACATAATTGGTATTATAATCCATCACTTGATCAAATTTTATACTGTACACAAGATGAAAAGAATAAGGTTCAGCAAGTATTTGATCTATTCTCAACCAACAAAAACCATCATGTTAGTCAGACCATCATCCATCCAATCGAAAGTATAGAGTATCTCACTCTAAACCAAATACACCATCTCCTTACAACGTATCGTCTCAGAGTCAACTCTGATATGCTTGTTAAATGTATACGCGACTTGGAACTACACTTTATCAACACCTTTAAAGTAACCACCAAGAATAAGAAAACAAGAGCTTTGGAATTGGTATGTAACAGACATGTTATTTAATGTATATAAATATATATTTATACACCATATCCTTATACTTATACTTTTCTCTTTTCTTTTTAGGAACTATTAAATTCAATAGTTGAAATTGATGAAAAGACAATTGGATATCATAAATGTTTATATAATGTAGCTGGAAAGATTATGGATGGTAGTAAGGGTAAATATGATTTGGTGTTTATATTGGTGATGACAGAGATTGGAACAACCTATCAAAAATTATTTAAAAAGGGTGAAGATTGTAGAATCATGATCAACAAGGAAATGGATTCAATGTCAAGATCCAAACGATTCCAAGTATGCAAAGCATACACACAGCTGTGGGCTCATTTCTATACATTTGCAACACTGATTCAAGAGTTTCATTTGGCATTGGCAAGTGAGTCAAAATCACCTGAAGCAAGCAAGAATACGTTGGCATTGAAAACACTATTAAAACAACTATCAAAAATCAAGAAATACATTGCACAACAACATTCATCCACTCCATATTATCTTCGTATTCCATCAGATGATAATCCAGAACAAGTATTGATTCTAGCTGAAAAGGAATCGATCATATCTACGATGAGTGTCTCTCCAAACACATCATCATCATCATCAGCTGGTAGTGGACAATTAGCCTCAAAGATTAAATTTAATTATTCTCAATTCACACTTTACAATCAAATACATAATGACACTAAAAATCAATCAACTCATTTACACTATATAACCTCCTTTGGATCATCATCTTCCTCTTCCTCTTCCTCTTCAAATGAATTACCAATTGATATGTATATTAAAACAACCATGGCACCAATCAAAGAGATCATATCAATCTATCACTCATTTTTAAATTTTAAATCAATTAAATGCCATCAATGTAATTTTTGTCAATTATCAACTAATCATACTATTGTAAGCTAAATATAAACATACTCTAAATAATAATAATAATTACTTACTATATTCTATCCATCATAGGAATGTTCATCTTGTAATATAAATATTTGTATACTTTGTACTAGAAATGAAAAATGTATAAAATGTTATCTAACTCATGGTAAGAAATCAAACAAGTACAAAATTGTATCGTACACATTTAATATTAATTTAATTACTTTTATCTTTTTATATTTAGTACCAATAAGAATTAATGTTAGATTAGAAGGCAGAGAAAATACACCAAAATTGATTATTTTAGAAACGCCATCATATTTGGATTTTAATTCACAGATATTTGAAAAGTTTGATATTGACAAGGGAATGAGAATACAATGTAAACTACAAGACCATTCAAGGCAAGATATTCCACTCAACAGCGACATTAATTTGCATTTGGCACTTAGAACCAACACACCCATTTGTAAAATGGTCAATGTCTTTGTCATGGATCCTAGAATCAACTCTGATATTCCAACCATTGGCATGTCTGATCTCATATTCCCAGAGAATTCACATATAGCAGAGGGTGGTGGAGGAACCGTGTCAGAAGTAATTATCCCAACACTCTCTGACTATAAAGACATTCCATTGGTACTAAAGTGTTACAAACTACCAGTATTCGATCCAGAAGAATTTGATCCACGATCTAAAATCAATACCATTGCCAGATCAAAATACAAATTTAAAAGAGAGGCTGCATTATTATCAAATATCAAGAGTGATTATATCATTAAAATGATTGCTTTTGTTAGAGATGAAAACAAACCACATGAAATGGGTATCATCCTGGAAAAGGCTCCACTTGGTTCAATGGATAAAAAATATTTCTCAAGTTGGGGTATGTAGAAAAACAAACAAACAAAACAAAAAAAGATATCAACCAATTATTATTTACACCTACTATTTACTTTACATTTAGAATTAAATATTTTAATTTTATTGGATATTTGTAAATCTTTAAAAGCTGTACATTCTAATGGATACATATTCCAGGATCTAAAACCTGACAATGTATTATTGTTTACAGAATCAACGGATCCTGAAAAGATTAGATGCAAATTGAGTGATTTTGGAATTGTAACAAAAAAGAAAAAGAAACATAATCTTGGTCATACTGGTGTATCACATACCTTTTCCTATGTTGCACCAGAACACAATGCAAAAGGTAAATTTAATGAATCCATAGATATCTATGCATTTGGTTTGTTAATGTTTGAATTATTGACAACCCACCGATACCTCAATCGATTCGGTGAACCAAAATATGATTTTAAAGATGTTCAACTTCCCCTCCCTGCACTGACAATCATTAAACTATTATTAAAGACTGATGTTGAAATGCGTCTTTCAAGTATGCAAATCGTACAAGAACATTTGGAGAAATTACTTCAAACTTGTAAAACCGAAAATTGGCAACCTTTAATACATCCATCACAAATACCTCTTAGACAAAGTTATGAAGATACTTCAATCTAAATCTAAATCTAAATAAATAAATAATAAACTATAAATAATAAACTAAACTATCTATATTTATTTATAAATATAATATTAATTGTTTATTTATTTTTTATTTACTTTTTGGTAGCATTTAACTTTTCCATAACTTCGGCAGCATAGTTTTCTTCTTTCTTTTCCATACCTTCACCAACAGCATAACGAACAAATGATTTAACAGTGAGATTGGTACCTAATTGCTTGGAGTAACGGTCAACAGCTTCCTTGACAGATTCACCTTCTTCGCCAGAGATGAACTTTTGTTCGAGGAGGACGACTTCGTCATAGAGACCGTTTGGATGTCTCTTATTCTTTTTGCATTCCTCGAGCATTTCCTCTGGAACGTCTTGAATCGATACAAATGATGGTCCAACACCGACAATGTGGACAGCGATTTGATCGGCAAAGGCCTTGATGGCAGCAAGATCAATGTTGCTGTTGTTTTCGTATTCGATGCTGACCAAACTACCTAAACGACCAAACTTCTTGGTTCCATTTGGATCATGGGCATAACCGGCAATGACTGTATGTGGGTTGGTGGCTTGGATACCAGAGGCACGACGCATGATAAGGTTTTCACGCAACTTGGCAACGGTACGGACAAAGGCCTCTTGCACAGAGACGGTTTCATTGTCCAATGAGATGGTTTGACGACCGAGTTCTTCAACAGAGACATCGGCAATCTTGTCGTTATTACCCTTGAGGGCAGCGCCAGACTCGACAGTGAGCGATGAAATGTCACCAACCAATTGTCTAAAGGTTTCACCACGACTAACAAAATCAGTCTCACTGTTGACTTCGAGGATCATACCCTTGTTATTATTGACAAAGACAGAGATGACACCTTCATACGATACTCTGTTGGAAAGTTTGACAGCGGTGGCTTTACCCTTTTCGAGTAACCAAGCAATAGCCTTGTCCATATCGTTTTCACTTGCTTGCAAGGCCTTCTTGCAGTCAGTGATTGGTGCAGATGTCTTCTTTCTCAATTCTTGGATCAATGGTACTGGTACCTTGATCTCTGCTGCAGGTGAAGCTGCTGTGCTGAATGTTCTCATATATCCATTGACATTATTGTTTGTATTGACCAATGATGAAGATGTAGAGTATGTGTATACATTCTTTACATTTGAAATTCTATTTTGGTTTCCTTTATAAAGTAGAGTGTATCAGAGTGATTGGGGTTAGTTATTATTATCGATCATTGTATGTATGTATTCTCTTCTCTTTCTATTTAAAGTCATACTTAATAACAATGAGAGGGTTGATTTCATCATTTTTGTATCTCTGTGCTCTTTCTGTGAAGATTGATGATGAGAGTGTTAAATTAAACGAACGAAACGAGTAATGATAAAAAATTAATGATAAATTTCTTTTTTTTTTTTTTTTTTATTGCTATTTAGAGTAGTTTAGAGGAGAGGAGAGAAGAGTTAACTCTTAATTAATTACAAAGCTTCAAGATGATAAACTCTTCTAAAAGATTGTTAAATGTATTCACTAAAATATCAAGTAATAGTGGATATTTAAGATCATCGTCATCAACATTGATTAGAACAAAACATTCTTCATCTTCATCTTCTTCATCATCTTCGACATCATTATTTAATAAATTTAAACAACAAACTATAGAGAATCAACAACAACAACAACAAAGAACAATATTTTATAGTAGTTATATTACAAATACAACCAATTATAAACCAATCAAAAATGATGAAATCTTTAGTGAAATTCTAGAAAGTAAGAGATACGAAGAGTATGGCAACTATGAAGCATCAAGATCTATTTTGGTTAGAGCTAAAGATATGGTTGAAAAGACACTAGGAATGAAACACCCCATAACAATCAATGTACTCTTTCGTTTGATCAATGCCGAGATGGCTATCGGAGGTTTAGATGCCGCCCAAAAGCATTGTCAAACCATTTTGGATAGAATCAATGTCAACGAAGACATTGAATACTCTATTCCATCCATCTACAATCTTATCCTTTGTCATCAATATAAAGGTGATCTCGAACAGGCTGCAAAGGTTTCCGATCTACTTGTAGAAATTGCAACCAAACGAAATGACTGGGAACTATGTGTTGGATCAATCTTAAACAAGGCCATTATTCTTTCACTTGGTTGTAGGGATGTTGAAAGCAAAGAAATCTTTGATCAATGTATAGCTTTACTTCATGATAAATTGGATGCTAAAAATCATTTAAATGGTAAATGAAAAAAATTAGTAGGATAGACTGTATCAATCAATTAACAGTAATATCTTTTCTTCTAATTTAGAATCTGTTTATGGTAATTTTGCTTCATTTTTACATTCAATTGAAATAGACAAGGAAGCTGAAGCTTATTATATGATGGCCGAACAAAGTGCAAAGGATAATAACAACGATAAGGAATTGGTTAATATCTTGACCAATTATACTGAATTTTTGTACGATAGTGGACAATTTGATGAATGCGAAACAATGTTAAAGGAAGCATCGGCCAAGGCCGAACAAGTGTATGGAAGAGAGAGTCCAAAGGTTGCCAGTATCATTTTCATCATGGCTAGACTCTACAGAGCCAAGGAGAACCCAACATGGGCTGAAGGATTTTTCAACAAGTGCATTAGCATCTTTGAACACTACCGTAGTCAATCCAAACACCAATCAATGTTGACTAAAAAGGAAAATGAAGCAGTACCAAGCTTCGAACCTGGAAAAAGAGAAATTGAATTGCGAACAAACAAAGAGGTTGATATCGAATATGGAAATGTTTTATGGGAATATGCTCAAATGCTAAGAGAAAAGGGTAGACAACATGAAGCAATGAACATAGAAGAAAGAGCTCGTAGATTAAATTCTATTGACGATTAATAAAAAAATAAATCAAATAATAATAATAATACAAGCCCAACCCAAAAATATATATTTATATAAATAATGGAAACTAACTAAATAGTATAGAATTATTATTATTATTTATTCCATATTATAATCATTATTATTATTATTATTATTATTATTATAGTCATTATTAACATAACTATCTTGATGATGATAATTATTATTATTATTATTATTATTATTATTATTATTATTATTATTATTATTATTATTGTTATTATCATCCATATTGTTGTTGTTTCCATACATATCATCACTACTACCATTATTAAATTGTTGTTGCTGTTGTTGTTGTTGATGTTGTTGTTGTTGTAGTTGTTGTTCCTGTTGTAATTGTTGTTGATGGAATTGAAGTTGTTGATCATCTTGTCCTTGAAGGATATAAAAATCTTCTGGGTAAAATGCAGTTATAATGGTTCTATAATTATATCTTCTTCCTCCGATGCTCATCCATGCACGTTGAGCGCTCTCCAAACTAACAAACTTGACAAAAACCTTTACGATATCCAAAGGATTCTCTTCCTTTGGCCTTGAGATAAAAATGGATTCCACTTCTCCAAACTCCTCGCACTCTTCTTTTACATCGATCAATAAATTTTCATAATCTGAATCATCTTGAATATCTTCTCGATCTACCAAATTAAATAATTGAATCACTGTTGATGATTTTGTATTACCTAGAGACACGAAAAATACAAATATAAATATAATTATATAGTAGAAATATCTATTTCTATTTTTTTTTTTTTTTTAAACTTACTGTCGGACGGTATATTTGATCTAATTGTTCCTAATACTTGAGGAATTGATGATGCTAGATTTAACATTTGTGTAACAGATTGATCAAAAGTTGTAACCGATTTTCTATTTGAATTCATATTGGCATTATTGTTATTGTTATTATTGTTGTTGTTGTTGTTGTTGTTTGTAGATGTAGTACTTGGATCCTATAAAAAAGAAAAAGAAAGAAAGAAAGAAATTAAAAATGAGTAAAACTGATGATATGGGTCCATTCTATTCTATTTTGTTTTGTTTTTCATACCTTTGTACCAACACTAGATCTTTGTACAACTAAAGATTTTTCACCAAACTTTGTTCCATTTAAACCATTAATACAATCATTTGTTTCTTCGGTTTCGTAATATTCACAGAAGGCATAACCCTTTGAAGATCCAGTCTTTGGATCCTTGACCAAATTGAAAGCTTTGAGTCTTCCAAACGCCAACAACATTGATTTGATTTGCTCTTCGTTCAAGGTAGTTGGGATACCGCCAATAAATATTTTGTTTTCAGAGTCGGGGACGTTTGTACTGACGATAGACATGGATACTGGTGCCGATGGCATGGATGATTCGTTTGCAGGTGGTTGATAGTCGGTGGGACGACGGATCTTGAGTGAAAAGGTGAATAGAGAGATACCGTCCAATCCCATCGCGTTGGTGGCCTCTTCGGCCGAACGGAACTCGAGAAAGGCAAAGTTTTTCGCACTGTTGATCTGACAGGACAATACAACGGGTCCAGTCTTGCTAGAGAGGTGGAGGTTGGCGGCGGTGATGGCCGTGTTGAAAAAGTCGATAAGAGTGTTGTCTGTAATGTTGGGTGGGATGTTGCCGATATATAGTCTTCTGCTCTGCTTGTTTTGTTGGGTCTGTGTGTTGGCGGCGGCACCACCAGCGGTGGCCATGGCAGCGGGTGGAGGCAATATTCCTCCGGTGGCCATACCAATAAACTGTTGTTGTTGTTGCATCTGCTGGAGCATCTGTTGCTGCAATTGTAGTTGTTGTAGCTGAAGAATTTGTTGTTGCTGTTGTTGTTGGTGTTGCTGTTGTTGGTGGTTTTGTTGTTGTAAGAGTTGTTGGAACTGTGGGTGTTGTTGACCAAGCACGGCGCTTTGGAACACCTGACCAACGAGGTTTCCTTGTTGCATGTCGTTGGCATCAGGTGCTCTATCCCACATTGATGATTTTCTCGCTGCTCTCTCTACAGCTTGTGCAGATGCAGATGATGACGACATTGATGATGATGATGATGATGATGTTACATGATCGGTTGGTTTTCTTCCTGTTGGAGATCTACTTCTCTTTCTTGATTCCCTGTCACGGTCTCCTCCTCTGTCACCTCCACCTCTTCCTCCACCGCCACCACCACCTCTATCGCTTCTATCTCTGTCTCTGTCTCTATCTCTATCTCTATCTCTATCTCTATATTCTCTGTCGCGGTCTCCACGATCACCTCTCCTATCTCTGTCTCTGTCTCTGTGATCTCTGTCCCCTCTGTCTCCTCCTCTATCGCTTCTATCTCTGTCCCCTCTATCGCTTCTATCTCTATCTCCTCTATGTCTGTCCTTTGACGATGATGACGACGATGAGTAATCACCATTATTTTGAGAGTATCCGTCCATCCTTTTTTTATATATATATATATATTCTCTGTTGTTGTTGTTGTTGTTATTGTGACCCAATGATGTATATTCTATTATATTCTACTACTATATCCTTGTTGTTCAAATTGTACCACTGTTAACAGAAGAATTAGCCGTCGACGTTACGTTTCTTTCTTGAACCTCACTTTTTGCGAATAATGTATTGTCGTCGTCGGTAGGTTATAGTATATTATTGTTGTTGTTGTTGTTATGTATGTAGTATCGATCGATCTATACTATATATATATATATATTTGGGTTATGAATAAGTCGACTGCTTTTACTACTTCTCTCTCTACTTTTAAACGACCACAACATAAACTTTTGTTGTTGAAAAAGCAGCAATCGTTGTGAGAGATTTAAAAAAAAAAATTCTTCTTTTGAGCTGCGAAAAAATCGTGTGATGATCATGTGATGTGCATCAGGTTGATTGGATAGGGATGGAGGGAGGTGGATTCCGATTTATTAAATTCCAACATAAACCTCAATCAATATCTTAATAATCATCATAGTTATATATGTGCTCTAATTATTATTATTATTATTATTATTAGAAATACAACTATCTATGATGTTTTTGGTTTTCAATATGGTTGACTACTTTATTTCTTTAAACTTACTAAATCCAACCAACCATCATCTTCTTTTGCAAATCTGTCTTTGATTGTTTTGATTTGTTTTAATCTTTCTTCAAGGTTTGACATGAATTCTGTTTTACCGTCATACAACATTGAAACCAACTATAGATATTTAAAAAAAAAAAATCAAATCAAAATTGATATTAATATCTAAAATTATAGATATAATTTGAAATAATACTAATTCCTTTTGTTTTACTTACATTTGCATTGATAGCAGTTTGAATGATTAATGATGATAATGATTGTTCGGAAATGATTTGTTGGTGATGAATGGGACCAAAAATAGGGATATCCTTCTTTTTGTTGATTTCAACACGATACCAACCAATTTCCAATGGATAGACGACGATATTTACGAAATTGAATTGACCAGAGATGGAACTTTGGTTAAAGGGCAATGAGGAATCTGAAAAGATGATATTTACATAGTCATTTCCAATGTGTCGTTTCTTGTTTGTAAAGTTGGGATCCTTTTCAGAGGTTGGCATCATGGTGGTGACATGGAACACCACTTGGGTAATGACATCGTGCCAATACAATGAAAACTCACCATCGGTTCTGGTGCCACTGCGATCCAAACCTCCTGGATAGACATCGATACGATCGGCAACACGGAATCTTTCACCCATGAGATTGAGAAAGTGATGGTATCTCGGTGAACCTTTGACATTGGCCAGATACTGTTCCTCGGTCTTTTGATCAACACCAACATAGATGATACCAAACTTGTGTGTCTCTGAGCAAAAAGTATGGTCAAGTACACTTAAAGCTCTTTCAAATGAATGACCATTCTTAATCTCGGTTGTCAAGTCACCAGAGAATTGATGTAAATGATAAAATACAATGGATGGATCTAGAATTGTTGGATCATAACTAGATTCTAAGTTGTTATTATTATTATTATTGTAGTTGGGTGGAGGTGGTGGAGAGGGAGAGTGGGTTGGTGATGACATGTAGTGGTGAGATGATTGTTGTTGTTGTTGTTGTTGTTGTGGTAGGTGAGATTGTTCATTGTGAACATGGTTTGAAATAGAGTTGATCATCTTGTCATCAAATAGATTTGGGATATTAGTGTATGACAGACTGTATTGTTGTTGTGGTGTTGATGAAAGTGCCGAAGCTGAATTTGAACGTGCAAATGTAGGAGGTTCAAATTGACCATTTCCATTGTTATTTGTCAAAGTATTTGATTTGTTGTTGTTGTTGTTGTTGTTGGTTTTGTTTAGTAAATAGGATTGGTATAGAGTTGGTGTATTATTTTGTGGTCCAACCTTTAGAGGTGACAAAATATTCAATCCAGATGCCGTTGATGTAGATGTAGATGTGTTGTTGGTATTGGTGGAAACTGTGTTGTTGTTGTTGTTGTTGTTGTTGTTGTTATTATTGTTGGTTGGTGGTGGCATAACCATTGTCATTGAATTTGACAAGACTGATCCTGAGTTTGAAGAACTTGTAACCAATCCAGGAACAGATGGTAATAATGGCATTGAAGAGGTTGGATTACTTGTGGTCAGAGTATTACTATTTGATGTCTTGGATTGAACGGTTGACGATCCTTGTTGAAGTGAAAATTGATTCAAGTGTTCTGGAACTGATAACTGAGGAACCAATCTTGCTGAACCTAATATAACAGATGTACTCTTTGTCAACACTGGTGATGTTGTACGTACAATCTGAGATCCTCCTCCTAATACCTTTGTATCAGTGTTGATTGGACCTTCTTTTGGAACTAATTGAGTTGCTCCAACTGGTGAAACTGGTTTGAATGAATGTTGTTGGGGTTGTTGTGGCTGTTGAGGCTGTGGTTGTTGTGATTGAATATGCTGTTGATGATATTTTGTAAATGATAAATGATCGGTTGGTGATTGAGTAGGGGTTGGTTCAAGGATTGGAGTCGGTGAAATACTAATATCAGTGTTTGTCGGTGACGATGTTGTATTTTCAATTGTGAATGAAGTTGATTTGATCAATGCCGATCCATGTGCCTTGAATGTTGTAACCATAGTTGGTGATGTTGGATCACCCGATATCTGTTGTTTCTGTTGCTCTGCAATCTCCATTTCAATCTTGTTAAATAAACTTGATGGGACATTATTATTATTATTATTTTGTGACAACAAGATCTTGTCCTTTTCGGCTACTTGATCTTCTTCATCATCTACCTCTTGATCTGAATGGTCTTGGTCAGTATCACTGGCTTCCTCTTTTGATTGATCGATGAGTGATAGTTTGCTTTGTGGTAACTTTCCTTTTTTAGAGATGAGATAGGGTGAATCTTCAACAGACAATGAGAATATTTCATCATGTTTGATGTAGCCTGAAGAGTTTGACAATGATGACGGTGTGCTATCAGCCAAATCCAGCAGTTTTGCCTTGAAATCCTTTTTCATCAATGTATTGCCTTGTTCTCCTGCAGAGGTGGATTGGTTGACAATATCGATAGAGTCACTCTTGAATGTACTAGAATGTTGTGATGGTGGTGTGGTTGATGGAGACACTGATCCAACGTGGAGTAAAAGTTGTGCAGAGAGGTTGTTGCTCATCATGGCATCGGGCATCATGATATCACTGGTACAGCTGGCAGGATTGCTCGATGTACCACTAAAGAATGATAAAAGCTCCTCGTCGTCGTCAAATGATGGTAGCGGTGGATAAAACTTGGAAATGGCTGTGCCAACGGGTGTATTTTCTCCCGATAGAGACTTTTTATAGGGACTATCGAGGTTACTTTGCAAAAATATATTCTCTCCATCATCATTTTGATCTCTAGATGGTGGTGTAAATCTTGGCATTTTCAATTCTGTCGTAATATCATCAAAACTATTATTAAATATTAATGATCCACTACCATACCCAATACGATTGTTATCTGGATTATTATTATTAGAGTTATTATTATTACTGTTCTTTACAATTTCCATTGCAACCAATTTCCTTTCATCTTGTCGTTCTTGGTGTTGAAGTATCTCTTGATTGGTCAATAAAGGAGAGATTAATAATTTTTGGGATGATACCAAAGTAGGAAGTTGATTGTTGTCATTGTTGTTACCATCTCTTGATGATGATGAAGGAGGTAATAGTGAAAGATTGAGTGAAGTGGTAGATTCAGTCAATTTATCAACACTAACTTGTTTGGCTAAAAGATTCAATTTGTGTAATAAAATATTTGGTGATTCATAAACTTCCTCTTGGTGTTGTTGTTGTTGTTTAGGTTGGACAACTGTAGCAGGAGAAGCAACAACAGTATTCGTGGTAGTATTGGTAAGAACTGGAGGAAGAGGAGAAACTAATAATTGTGGTTGTTGTTGGGATGGAGATATTAATGTTGATAGTGGTTGTTGGGATGGTGGTTGAGATTCTGGTGTATTTGGATTTGTAATTGTTGAAGTTGAATTTGATAAAATATTTGTACCAGCACCACTTGAAATTGCAGGCATAACAGTAGCAGGTAAAGTTGGTAAATCTCTTGAACTATTACAACAATTATATTCTCCAGATACTGAAATGGGTGAAAGGGAGGGGGAGGTTGGCGATGTCAAAGGACTGAATTCCTTGCGGTAGTATGGTTCTTTGGGAAGATTCACCAGTTGGGAATCGGTCATTGGGTCCATCCCACTCGAGAATGGGTCGTATTGTTGAAGATGAGGGTTGAAATTATTTTGGAATCTCATCAACCATACAACGCAACCGGTAGCCTTTCGATGGGTGACTTCGGCCCATCCCAACTTGCCCGTTCTGATTGTGATGAGTGAAAATCCTTGAATCCAAGTTTTGGTCTGGCCATCGTGGAAAATGGGACTTGAATGTCGCATTGGATAGTGAAAGGGATCGATATTGGTGTGAATGTATCTATTCAAAAGCTCGATAGAAATTTCACTCAATAAACTATTACGATCCTTTAACTGACTGTCCAATCCCTTTATAATATTTCTAACTAGTAATATTCTAGATTGTATTGTACATGAGGTAAACCATCTTATTAAACTTTCAAATGCAACTAAAACAATTAATGATGAATACTAAAATAAATATAATAGATAATATTGTTAATAAATAAATTCGCTTTACTTTTACTTTTTTTTTCTTTTTTTTTTTTTTTTGTTACCTTTGATCTATCAAAAAATTGAATTAATAATTTAAAGATAAAAGTTAGAGATTCAAATGGTAGTTGAGATGGAAGAGATGGAATGGAAACCATGAGATTAAGATATTGTAGGATCGAATATATTGTATCTTTGTGCGTATTACTACTTGTTGAGACTTGGTGAAGAGCTTTGGTAATGTTTTGAATGTACTTTAGTGTAGTTTTAATGGGGAATTCAATAATACAACATGTCAACCCATTCAAACAAATTGCTTGGATTTTATGTTTTGATTCACTTGGAAATGACCATTTTTGACATAATCCATTGAAAAGAGTCGTAATGATTGATTGGGGTGACAACGTTGATTGATATGGAATTAAATTACATAATATTTCAAATGCCTTTATAAAATGATTATCTTTTTTAAATGATGTATCATTATTTGATGAATTCTATAAAAAAAATAAAAGAGTTTAGTATACTTATTTGTTTGTTTTGTTGTTTTTTTTTTTTTTTTCAAACATACTTGATAATCAACAATTAAAGTTCCCAAAGTTTTATCATTTAATAGTTTTGTTATAATATTTACAAAATTTGTTATTTCGTTTTCTATTCCAATCAATATATGCTTGTTGGTTAGATAATTTGATATGATATCCAAGATCATTGTTAAAAGTTCTGCATTTGTTTCTTTTGTCAATCTATCCATTAAAAGATTCCAAACTTGTGACATTGAGAAAAACCCTCCATCATGGTTGTTTTTCTTTTTTGGTACTACTTTTTGTTGGTTTGGTTGTTGACCTTGTCCAGTTGTAGTAGTAGTAGTAGCTGGTATCTGTTGCAAAGTTGGGGGTGGTTGAGTTGTTGTTGTTTGTTGAGTTTGTTGTTGCTGTTGATTATCTCCCCTTGGTGACTTTAAAATCATTGAAGATATTTCATTCATGAAATGATTATTTTGAGAACAATGTAAAAATGGACTTGAAAGATTATCAAAGGTCATTTGATACCATTTGGTGGATGATAGTCGAATGAGAGCTGTCAAAATCTCCTTTCGAATGATTTGGTTGTCATGGTTGATGTGTGACATGATGAGACCCCAAACCTCGAGTGATAGTGCCGGTTGTGACTTGGGGAACTTTTCTTCAAACACGGATACCATGCCTTGAATGCTCGTCTTTTGGACATCGACGTTGGTCTGCGCCGGCGGACCACCCTCTCGAATGGACCGATCGAGAATCAGTACAATCAAGTGGAATTGAGTGCTGTTGGAAACATGCATGGCCATTTCGACAATGATCTCGAGTCCCATCATACGCACGCTCGAGTCGCGGTCCTTGTGGATACTGCCAAGCGACGGCAGCACAATGTGGTCGATGATGTCCTCGCCATAGATAAAGTGGTGCTCGTCGTAGACCTGCTTCATGAGGGCGAGGATCTTTCGACGGATACGTGTACGCGGATCCTTGCGGAAGAAAAAATCGACAATCGTGTTGAGCTTGACCAGCCACATGGCGTGCGACGGGTGTATCTTTTGCTGGTGGTGTGTGTCGATGAGCTTGGCAATCGCTTCTTCCGACTTGTATCGGAAAAAGTGCGACGACGCTGTAAACAGCTGTGTCTTGCTGCCCTGGAACATGCGCTTGTCATTGAGCTCCTCGACGATGAGCACCGTGTCGCGAAGCACGATCATGGTGCTGCTGTCATCTCCCTTTTGCACAATAACAAATACACGCTCGATAATGAGAAAGATGAGGTCCCACTCTACATGCAACTCGCGGCCAAACTTTTTGATGAGTCGTCGAAGTGCCAGAATCACCTCAAATGCGATGATCTCTTGTTTGCCTGCCAGCGAGTTGTAGAGTGCAGGCAACACGCACGCGGGACCTATTCCCAGCGAATGTATACGTTGCGGACCCCACACAGACATGCCCAGAAAAAAGACGGCACCACGCAGCAGCGGGATGGTGGCGCGGTTGTGTGGGTCGTTGAGCAGCGTGCACAGCGCGTTGATGCCCTGGTGTCTGTACCGCTCCAGCAACTTTTGCATTGTCGTGCATGTCGGGTCGCACACCTCCTCAATGTTGACCGTGCGACACAACGAGCTGATCGCCATCGATATGCACGGTGGCGGGATGATGCGTTGGTCCAGTCTCGCGACCGTATCAAAAAACGATATGCAGTTGCGAATGATGCGGATGTTGCTCGACTGGTTCGACAGCAGACATATGCTGTTGACAATCGATGCAATGTCGCCCTCGCCGAGCTGTCTTTGTGCATTTTGGATCAGGTTCTTGATCAATATGAATAAATCGTCGACTGGACTATTGGTCAACCCCTCTTCCTCTTCAAATGAATGAATTGAATCGTGTATCAATAGTGAGTCATTATATCTTGTTGATGTTTGTAATTGAACTATTTGTTGTTGTTGAATTATTTGTGGTTGTTGTGGTTGAATTATTTGTTGTTGTTGTTGTGGTTGTGATGATGACGATGATGATTGTTGAGATGAAGTAGTACTTGCTCCAATATTATTATTATTATTATTACTATTCCCATTATTATTATTAATATTACCTGCACCAGCAGATGAAGATGAAGAAGTAGTAGTAGTGGTAGTAGTATTACTTGCATTATCGTCATCATCATTATCCCATTGTTGTATAGTTGATATCCATCTAATGAGGATATCTATAATGTTGTGTTCAAAGGGTTGTATATCTCTACCATTCTTGACCAACGATGAAAGAGCACGCACACGCAAGACAATCGGTGCCATTGAAGTGGGAGACACGATGGTGTTGTAAAACTCTCGTCGATGTGTTCCAAGACTGCTATAGTTGGCCTCGATCAGGTATATCATTGCCTGGTAGGCGACGCTCTGGCACTCGATGCTCCTATTCTCCTCGATCAAGTCTGCCACCGACGACCACACCGATTCGAGGTGGTTGTCGACACGCATGATACGCAGGCAGTCCATAATCTCGCGCAGATACTGTAGTCGCGTTGGAAGCGGGTACGAGTTGCTCTGTGCCAGCTCGACACGAAGCTTCTCGCCGAGTATTTCAATCTCCTTTTGTACGTTTGCCACAGTCATGTGACCGTGTCCGCTGTTGTGTGGTGAGTTGGTTGAAGAGTTTGTGCCGCCGCTGTCGTAGAGGTCGCCGTGATCAAATGAATCTCTGATGTTTGACAGCTGTTGTATCTGTGCCGATGTCGATGATGTCGCAGCTGCAGTGTTGAATGACGACGACGACGACGAAGACGATGAGGACGTCATTGTCGATGACGACCCAAATATATCTTTGATTCTCTTGAGTACATTCGACTTTGGTGATGATACACCACCATCAAACTTTCCACTACCTCCTCCTTTCATCTTGTTGTCTCTATTATTATTATATATATATAGCTACGACCTACAAGAAGGGAGGGAGGAAGGAACGAGACAATATCAACGTTCGTTGCCTTTGCCTTGTTTGTCTATCTATCTATCTATCTGTATGTATGTAAGTATTGTGTGTATGTGTATCCAATACTGCTATGATATGATGATGATTATTATTATTCTTCTTCTTATTATATACTACTTAATATATATATATATATATATTTATATATGTAAATATGTTGGCAATGACAAAATGAATGAATGAACAAAAGACAGATACTTGTAAAAAATGTTAAAGACAAAGATTTCAATGTTATAAAAAACAACCAAAAATGGATGAACGAATGCAAAGAAGATAATTATCTCAGTAGACCACAAAGTGTACAACTTTGTTGTTGGGATATCAGATTCATTATTCATCAATCATCATTGTACAGTTGCGAGTATATAAGATCCCGAAAAAAATTAATAACAACTAAGGAATAAATTTAATTTGGTGGACACAACTAGTGCCATCCCGCCTACATGTAAAGACAACTCCGATGATGATTGGTTGTTCATGGTCTTTATCTGTATGCCTACCTATCTCAAATAATTCTCATTTTCAATAAATTAAAAAATCATTGAGTTTTCACAACCTACCTCAAGTGATGATTATTGTTATTTATTTGCATCATATTTCATATTATTAATAATAGACTCGAGAGACTGTCTTGAATTTAGCTCATTTACAAAAATAAATAGATTTAATTTAATTAATTAAAGTTGACAAAAAAAACTAATTTTATTTTGAGTGGGGTGAACTCAACTTTTTTAATCACCTAAGTTGTTGTCACTTTCTTTATTTTTATACATATATATATATTTAACAAATACAGAAGATTAGATAGACAATGAAGATCACAATCAAGAATATCAACAAGGAAGTTTATACTTTTGATGTCACAGGTGACGAATCTGTAAGTGTTTATATAATATATAATATATAATATATACATATGTCCTATGATTCATCATCGAATGATGATGGATGACGATGATCAACTATTTTTTTTGTTGGTGGTGATGTTGTTGTTGTTGTTGTTGGTCAGCTTATGAATAACAACTGCAGAATAATATCTTATCTCCTCAGATATAAAATAAATCAATCAATCTATCTATTTATATTTATATATTAACTCTGATCATTCAAATATTTCATTTATTTATTTATTCTTATATTATTATAGGTAACAGAGTTAAAACAACTTATTCAAAATAAACATTCACACCAAGCCTCATGGCAAACACTCATCTATGGTGGAAAGGTCTTGGAGAATGATAATAAGCTTTCAACATACAATATCACCGAAAACGGTTTCCTAGTTTGTATGGTTAAAAAGGTAAAGTTTAATCTCATATAGATCTATACATATGATATTTTCTCTTCTCTCTCATTTCTTCTTTGTCTATCTTTTATCGCTATATCTCTATGTCTCTATCTCCGATCACTACTATTGTATTTCTAATTCATCATATTTTCAATTTTTTCTAACAACCATCATTTACCAATATTATTGACCATCACATTGATATATATCTAATATAATCAATATTATCTAGCCAAAAGAAGAGACTGTAGCAACCACAGCACCAGCAGTTCAACCAGCCACCACACCAGTTGCTCCAACCTCTGCTCCATCCACCACCCCAGCATCTACCTCTACCCCAACCAACACACCAGCTCCAACCCCATCCCCAGCCTCTTCGACTTCACCATCTGGAGGTAACTCTAGTTTTATCGTCGGTCCAGAATATGAAGCTGCCATCACCAATTTGATGGAAATGAGCGGTGCCAATAGAGAAATGGTCATCAGAGCTCTCAGAGCTTCTTTCAACAATGCCGAACGTGCTGCCGATATTTTATTGTCTGGTGCAATCCCAGCCGACGAAGATGAAGACGTTGCAGATGACGATGATGAAGATGTTGATGCTCACCAAGGTATTTATCACAAAATTTTTATTATTATTATTATTATATAGAACCTCCATTAGGATAAGGTTAAAAAAAACAGATAGATAGATAGATATATGGATTGATAGGAGGAGGAGAGGAGAAAGATCGAATGAACAATGGACTATAGAGACGGTGTGATGATAGGCGAACAAGGAGGATGATGATGACGGATATATTAGTTTAATGTGTTTAATGCATTCTCTAATTATCTTATCGCTTTTTTCTTTTCTCTTTTTTCTTTTTTTTTTCTTTTTTCTTTTTTATTTTACCCAATCGTCGATCTACCACAATCAAAATCTACCTGGCCATCGATCATCTATCTCATTATTCCTACTACTACTACTACCATCTCTCTCTGTCAAACCAAATCCTGGATGGAATCTTTTCGATTTTTTTTCGATTCACTTATACTACCTTTTTAATATACGGATTACGAATTTGATGACGATCAAATGATGGATGATCCATTAGCTACAGGTGATCAACCAAACCCATTCGAAGCACTTAGAAACCACCCACAATTTGCTGTTCTCCGTGAAGCCATTCAAAGAGTAAATTTAAATCACACAACAATAATAATAGAAACTATTATGAATATCCATTATTTACCATTCATTCTTTATTATTATTAGAATCCACAAGTCATTACCGAATTATTGCAACAATATAGTCAATCCAATCCACAACTCGTTAGACAAATTACCGAAAATCCACAAGAATTCCTTCGTTTATTCCAAGACCAACAAGGTGCTCCACAACCAAATCAAGTTGCCATTCAAGTTACTCCAGAAGAAAGAGCTGCCATTGAAAGAGTATGTTAAATGAGAAGAGAATACATACAAATGAATGATACTAAACACTTTTTATATTTATATATTTAGCTCATACAATTAACTGGAATGGATAAGCATGAAGTTATTGAAGCCTATTTCGCATGTGACAAGAACGAGGAATTAACAGCTTCCTATCTTTTTGAACGTGCTGACGAAGACGATTAAAATATTAATCAAATAGATCTAAAAATATATTATATCTATAATAATAATAATAATAACAAACCAAATCATCACAATAATAATCCCCCTCCTCTCTCTCTCTTTTAAAAAAAAAAACATTTTGTTTTACAAACTAGTTTTTCTTTTCCTTCTTATTTGATCTATCAAAAAATATATAAACATAAAATAGAATGTATCATTAGAATCGAATTATTAGTTGTAGAATGAATAGATAAAAACTTTGATTTCATCTTTTGTTATTTATTCTTTTTATCTTCTTGACTCTTATTATTAGACTTTTTATCTCTATTTGATTTTGTTAATTGTTTCTTTACATCATAATTTAATTGTTCTAGTTGGAAATATTCTTTAACAACTTGGCTTGTAATTTCCAAAATATTTGGTTTAAAGTTGGTTAATGCAGTATTTTCTATTGTCGGATCGAATGCAAGTCTATGCTCATTGTCTCGATGAGGAAGTCTCATTATCTCTTTTCCATTTTTAAATAGGATCAATGTTGGTATTGTCTTGGTTTGTGCAGAATCATCGATACGGAATTGATGTACCAATGGTTTCCATCGACCAATATCAATCTTTCCGAAATGTATGTTTGTATAGTCGGTAGATAGTTGTGAGAATATAGGTGCCAGATAGGTACAAGGTGGAGACCATAATGCATAAAGTTGTATCAACCAATAATCATCAACCTCTTTCTTTCTACTCGTACTCAATTTATCATCCAAAGATATTGGATTCAAATATTCAACAGATGAAGGTCCCTTGTAAATAGGATCAGTATAAAATGTAAATATTACTATATAAAACATATAAATAATTAGTACAGCAATTATAATGATTAGGTCCGTGTAAAGTTAACTTACAAGCATTAATTATTATATAAACTACAATATGATAGTATGCATCGATTTGATATAAAAGATAAAGAGTTGAAAGTTTTACGATCAGTAGAGATGTAGACATTGATTGATCAAACCTTAACCTTCTTCTTGCTTTTACAACCTTTACAAAGATTGCAAAGAATGTATACATCATAGTTAACTTTTCCTTTAATATGTTGAAAGTAAAGTATTAGTAAGTGTAAGAGTATTGATTGATTGATTGATTGATTCATCCTGCTACTATACATTTGATGGTTTATCTAGATATCCAAGTATTCTAAGTACAGGATACAGCGAGACAGATATAAAGTTGTAGATATAATATGGTTGATTTAAATGTTTGAGTAGCTTTGGATCCAATAATTGACCTATCACCATGATTTATAACTTGATCAACATAAAACTAGTTTTATAATTTTTGACTGTCGTTTGTCGAAGTGATGTTCCAAATATTTAAAAACAAGATAAAATACTCTGATCAGTAGTATTGTCTAATGATTTTAAAAAAAATATAATAATAAAATTATAATTTTATTATTATAGTAAATTAGAGTAGATTACAAAAAATGGTTTTAAAAAATAAATAAATTTCGAAAAGAATGGTCCTAGTTGTTGTTGTTGTTGTTCTTCTTGTTCTTGTTGAATAATGAGATATTAATGTGCGTTCGTATTATTTGTTTTTACAAAAGTAATATAGGGTATATATAGTAATAATTAATAATAATAATGTCTCCAATATGATTATGGACATGATGCGCATTTGTTGAAATGCCTATAGGTGGCTGCTATTTTAAATTGGTGGATTTTTTAAACTGCTGGAGAGCTCTTTGGAGTTGACTCTGTAATATCTCCATCCTTTAAAACCCATGGAACAATTGCAGCGGCAATACAAACGAAAAATGATACAATGGTAATAATCCATCCAGTTCCAGGTCCCCATCTAGATTAAAACAAAACAAAGAGAACAATCATTAATACCTTAACTTTCTTCTATTATTCCTAGCGTTTCACATACTTGGTATTTCCTTCTGATCCTGACCAAGAATCGTCACATGTTCCATCACATTGAGTGAATCTTCTATTGGGATTGTCTGCTTGGGTGGAATCCTTGAAACCACCTGGAAGTCCAGCTTGAACAGCAATACAAATTAAAATCAACAATGCTGCTACTGCAATCATAATCTTTGTAATCAACCACATTGATACACCTCCTGGGCAGAATCTAGCAATGTTTACCTGTACCAAGAAAGTCATCACCAAAACTGCCAACAAAGTGAGCCATGCCAACGCTGCAAATGCTAAATTGGTATTGATAATATTGTGTACTCTGTTGAAATAATAGATGGTAAGTATACATAGGTTGCAATATACCAATAGAGAGAGAGAGAGAGAGAGAGAGAGAGAGAGAGAGAGAGAGAGAGAGAGAGAGAGAGAGAGAGAGAGAGAGAGAGAGAGAGAGAGAACAACATACTTTGTTAAATCAAAACCATCCCAACCAAGATCATTCTCACTTGGTTCGTCTCCCTTGTCCAACTTGGTGACTGCGAGAATCTTTGGTGCATAAAAGTAGATAGAGTATTCACCTGGGTTTGGTTCAGCGTCGTTTCTAACGGTGATCTTGTACCATGGTGTTGCCATACCAGCAATCAACATGCCCCAAACAATAATCACCAACACAAAGACTAAAGTAGTCCATTTGTTCTTTCCAAAGTTACTCCACTCGACGAATAGCATTTCTTTCTTTTATATATATCTGTTTCTATCTGTTATCTATAGGGTAGTTATTAATCGATAAGCATTGGTAAAGATAGTTCCCTTCCGTTGACGGAACAATAAAAAAAAACAATTCATTTTTTACACCGGTGCAAAACTCTGCTTTCAAAGAAATTTAAATGGGATTCGACAGTGTTGGTGCTTTCATGCTTAAAGACAACCATGATTTAGAAAACAATCCAAAGTTCAAACTTATATTTATACATCAAGAAAGGATAATTCATCAGTATTTTAAGAAGTGGAAGCTGAATTTTGAATTGCTTTAAATTAATTAGCAAAAGATCAATGATAAGCAGTGAAAGAATGGATCGGCTGGTTAGAATAATATCTACTACTATCATTACCATTTTGGTAGAATATCATCAATGTGTTGGCAATAGCTCAATGAAACTACTTTGGTTGGTTTGATCAACTAGTAGTAGGACAATACAAATAGTACTACTGAATGTAATATCAGAACATATAAAATTGGTCGTCAACAACAACAACAAGAATATACAGAGAGAAAGAATTGAATAGTATAGTACTACTAGTAGTACTATTAGAGTTAGCTCATGATCCAATGCATCTTTCTTTTTCAAACAACAACAACTTAAGTGCAAGGGAGCACATGTGGTGGCGAGTGGTGGTAGGGTGAATGACACCACCATCTATACACAAATGTGTATGATGATGGCACTAATACTGTTGAATGCAAGCTGTGGTACACTAGCTCATCTTCGCACCCTCTCTTGCACTACACTTTTACAACTCACACCAACACACAACATAGATTTATTCAAATTCATATCACATATAGTAAACAGACAGTAGACACATATAAATATATAAATTACCACTACCAACCCCACCACCCATCGAACACTGTCACCACTGTTGAGAAAAGTGATATATTCCAACACATATCGATCCTATACGCACGCCTAACAGCAGTAGGAGTAGGAGTGTACTGGTTGTCAGCTGAAACATAATAATAATAACCAGCTGCTGCTCAACTCTCCAACTGTAGCAGTAGCAACATAAAAAGGAGGTTTATGCATATTACGTGATGATCTTTTTGGATTATTTATTTGTTGTTATACAATAACAACATCACAAACAACAACAACAACTGAACCAACTCTGCTCAATCATACAGGATCATTAGATAAGGGATAGTTGGCGTTGGGTGCCATATATTATTAATTTAAAAAAGTACTAATTTAACAACCCCAAATCAAACAACAACAAAAGCAACAATAACAACAACAAACAAAATAATATTATTCAAATTTATATGCTTATGTTTATGCTTGCTTATTACTAATAATAATAAATCATAATCATATCATAGATAGGAAGAAAAAAAAAAAAAGAGAAGAACAAGAAAGAAAGAAAAAGACTGCAATTGCATATCATCAAGAAACAGAGGAATTAATCTTTGGCAAAGAACAATCTATCCTCCAATTACATCATCATCATCGCCATCTTTTTCCATCTCTACCTTTTTTTTTTTTTTTTTTTTTTAATTTCCACCAAAATTAAATCCATTGGTGTATAAAACAGGATTTGATTGATTGCTTGCCTGGACCGATCAATCACCCGATTTATACATCAATCGACGCCATTTTTGTGCTCTTCCTTGGTTTGAGATCCCGCTCCTATCTTTATTATCTCTATATACTACATCGAACAGTCAACTTTTCCAAATAATCCAAAGTGATTATTCTTTTATCCTAGTATATTATGATCATATAACTTATTTATTATCCAACCATCTCGTCCGTCTGTCGTCCGTCCCCCTCCACGTCATCACCACCCTTAATATTTGTTGATCTCTCCTACAACAGACAAATCAATGAATCAGTCAATGCCTCCACCCCCTCCGGGAGGTATCCTACCAAAGAATGAATTGTTGTTCAGATCGTATTTGAGCCAATCCATGCCCACTCTACCTACTCCTCAACAACAACAGCAACAACAAAATAATAACAATAACCAACAGATCCTACATCAAAATCCATTTTTCAATCAGAATAATAATCAACAGCAACAGTCTCAACCTCCTCCAACCATGGATATGTTTCCCTTGATCCAAAACAATAATAATAATAATAATAATAATAATCCCCAAGGCACCCAACAGCAGCAACAACAGTTTTATCATGGAAACCAAAGTCCAATTAATCAAACCTTGGTTAATTCTCTATTTAATCAACAACAACAACAACAACAACAACAACAACAACAACAACAACAATTGGATAACAACAGCAATAATAATAATAATAATAATAAATCGAATGAACAACCATTTCAAATGGAAAAATTTAATTCAAATTTTGGATTTCATGATGGCTCGCCCACTGGTCTCAATGATTATTTTAGTAAGCCAATGATCAATCAACCCCCTCAAATTCAACAACATCATCAACCTCCGTCCAATTTACCATACCATCATCATTTGGCAAAACAACAGCAGCAACAACAGCAACAGCAACAACAACAACAACAACACCATCACCAACCAGTCCAAATTAAACTTGAAACCCAACAGCAACAGCAACAACAATCACCATTACCACCACAACCACAACAAGCCAAACAACCACCCATACCTCAACATCCATTACATTTCCAAAACCAACAACAACAGTCTCCACAACCACAACAACATAATAACCAATTAAACCTATTATTTCAACATCATCAAATGGGACAACCACAACCACCTCAACCACCTCAACCACAACAACAACAACAACAACCAATATTATCTCAAAACAATACACCAATAATGAATTCTCCATTTATTAATCAAACATTTCCAACACCAAACAATCAAAATAATAATAATAATGTAGGATATCAACAACCGACCATCAATTCACCCCTTCACACCTTTTCGCCCAAACCACAACTCGCCAACTCACCATCAATAACCAAACAAGGCTCACTAAATCAACTCCCAATCCAAAATATTCAATCACCATCCACCAACCCAAGCTTTATGCAACCACAATTTTCTTCTTCACTTCTAAACATGCATTCTTCAAATGGAATGCCCTCTTCTCCCATCTCATCTCCTTCACCATTATGTTCTTCGTCAACAACTACTCCAATAGCATTTTCAAATCCAATAATGAATCCGAATAATAATAATAATACTAACAATCCAAACACACTATCGTCAATTAGTGGTAACCCATTAACCCAATCACCTTTGCATCCGCCTTTGAATCCACTTGGAAGTCCGTCGTCCCTATCATCAACGACAACTACCAGTACTAGTACCGCAACGACCTCATCACCGACCATAAAGCATACTCCATCTGCTGCAAATAAAGAGGATACTGATAGTTCTAGTCACAGTCAAGAAGAGGGTGGTGCATCACTCAAGGAAAAGGAAGATGTTGCCAGAATAGCATACAAAACTTGGTTTGTTCCAAAACCAGGCAATAAAGAGGTCAAAGATAGATGGTGGGCTATTTATTATAATAAAATTAG
Source organism: Cavenderia fasciculata (assembly GCF_000203815.1). Lineage (NCBI taxonomy): Eukaryota > Evosea > Eumycetozoa > Acytosteliales > Cavenderiaceae > Cavenderia > Cavenderia fasciculata. The sequence goes on from NW_004457624.1 coordinate 1,636,012, forward strand.
TCCAAAATATCATCTAAGAGATAATCATTTGGTAAGTAAAAGAAATTTAAAAAAATATTAACCGTTCTAATAATATTATTTTATTTAATATTTTAGGGAAGAAAAATTAATCAATGGATTGAAGAAGATATGAAAGAAATCCTTCCAAGCTCACAAGTTAAACAAGAGGATGATTCTGGGTCATCATCATCAGATAAAAAAAGAAAAGCCAATTCTTCGAAAGAGGGTTCTTTACCAGCCTATGTAAATGTTCAATTAATTAATCCTGTTGTATGTTTTGACAATTAGATAGCATCCACTTTAATCTTTATTAACCATCCCAACTTTTTTTTTTTTTGTAGGAAGATAAATCTTATCCATTGGCCAAATATTGTGTTGGTAATTCAGTTCATTGGTCTGAAAACCAATTGGATCAACTGGTCCAAGCATTCAAGGATAATAGGCAAAAAATAATGGACAATATAAATTCTGGTAATTCCAGAAAGAAATCTTCTCCCTCTCCTCTACAATCTTCCAATTCATCATCATCCTTGACATCAACACAATCCTCTAATTTTAGTATTAATAGTAACAGTAATAATAATAGTAGTAACAACAATAATAGTAGTAATAGTAGTAGTAGTACTAGTAGTAGTAGTACCAGTGGTGGGAGTTCAAGTAAAAAGTCAAGTCACAAGAGTAAAAAGGTAAAAGAAAAGGCAGACTCTACAGAAAGTGCAAGACTAGATACAAAATGTGATTGGATCAATGCTGAGATATGCCAATGCTCCGACTCTTATTGGATAAGAATTGATCTGCCAGGTGTTGAACCAAGTGATTTTGTCATTAAAACAGACGATGTTTGTAAATTTATCATATCTGTATGTAATATAAAAATATTATTTTGATTATTATTTCTTTATTTTTAAATTAACACTTTATCATTTCTTTCTGTAGGGGAAAAAAGTACAAGAAACATCAAGCGAGATTAAAGTATTAACTGGAAAGAGAAAGTTTGGGTCCTTTGATATTGAAGCAAACCTACCACGAAACGCAGACCTTCAAAAAACTGAACACTACTTTTATAATGGAGTATTGTCCATTAAATGTCCATTTAAACCTGGGCCATAGACTAGATCCTAGGATTATAGTCAACATAAAAAAAACCAACAACAACAACAACAAATACCAATACAAACAACCAAACAAAACAAACCAAAACAAAACTGTATATATTTATAAATGACCAATTATTATATATAATGTCCAATTATTATATAATAAACTATTATAAAAAAAAAAAAAACAAATCTCGAGATGATTCTGTTCATTCCAACAAAAGACTTGAAGAAATATATACAAGACTAAACAATTATTTGAGAATAAATTATGTAAATTGTTTTATTATTATAATATCTTTATAATATATTTAAACTAATAAACTAATGTTGTCCAACTCTAGGGTAGTGAACATGAATATAAATTTGTTAATCAAACAAATGTATACTATATAAGAAATACATTTATCAATTGAGTGATAAAGACTATGATGTTGATATAGTTGCGTTATTATTATTATTGTTTAATTATTTTTGATTTGAACATTTAACCTTCCAAAGCAATACATTCTAAAATATGTAATTGAACACAAACAGTGTCATTATCTAAAAATCCACTTGAAGAGTCATAGAGATTCTTCAACTCGATTAAACCATTACCCCAAACACTCTTTTCATAGTTGAAGAGGACGTTGGGAGAGGATGGGTATTGCTTGGAGTTGGTTTTGTTCTTTTGATTGACCAATGCAAAGAAAAAGGTGGTGTTTCTAAGAAAGTCGTATGATTCTTTCTCCTTGACACGGACAGCCTCGAGGTAGACAGAGAAGCTGTCAGAGTGCTTGGCTTCACCGGCTGGATATGCCCACATACGCCACTTGAGACCTCTCATTTCAAATATGTTGCTGACATGCTTTTGGGTCTTGATTGATGAGAAGTTGGAGATGGTCCAGGTGACCGATGAACAGGCCTTGGAGTGATCGGCACAGATAAAACTGTGGACATCGGTGCCGGGGGAGGCTGGTGGATCGAGTTTCTTTCTAGAGACCAAACGAGTGTTGCTAACTTGGCACTCTTCCAATGGGAACATCTTGGGCTTGGACAAGTGTCTGTAGGCTTCTAAAAGGAGATGTTGTGGTACCAAGTTGAATGGCTCGACGATGGTGATCAACTCTTCATACTCCATCAATGGGAATCTGACAAGACCAAACATTTCGTTCAACAGGCTCTGGTCTTTTTTGTGTGCATCGTCAATGTTGATTTTGATCCATTCTACCACTGCCTTGAAAATATCTACCTCTTGCATAAGGACATCTTCACTAGACAATATCTTTAATAATAACTCCTTTGGTAATCTAGCAACTCTATTCAATTGTAAAAAGTAGGATGAATTGCTAATCGTTTGATCAAAATATAAATTGTTTAATTCTCCACATAATGTAAAATAATTTTCCTAAAAAAAAAAGAAGAAAGAGTTAGAGATTAATCCTAATCATCATATTTGTTTCTAAATTTACTTACATCAAACAAGAATGATTCCAAAACTTGACTATCCAATTGTTTGATATATTCTTTACACTTTTCCTTTCCATCTTGTAAAAGGAATTGGTCACAAACCTCAAAGATTCTGTTGAGAGAATCGTCGTGAATGACGAGATTAGAGGTATAGAGGAATTGGAGAATGTCGAAAAAGATGTGAACTGGTACGTTGGGGATGATGATTTCTTGTTGAGATGACTCTTTCATTCCATTGGTGAGAAGCAATCTAAAGAACTCTGACTTTAATGATACAATTGATTTGTGTGCGTAGATTTTTTGATACTCTTCATCATTGTCGTCTTCCCTGGAATCGGAATCGTGCAAGTTTCCAACAATATTAATAGAAGCACCATCGACAATGAAATTGGTGGTGGCAGACAATGGTGATTCCGTAGACGATGAGGTTGGTTGTTTGTTATTGTTGATTGGCAACAAGAATGTTAAATCATGTGTTCTATTTTTCTTGAATGATGGTTGTTGATAGAGTTCATTGTCATTGTCATTGTCATTATTGTCATAGTCGTTGCTACTGCTGATAAGAGGTGGATAAGCAGCTGATACTGAAGCAATGTTTATAGTTGATTGACAAGGAGATGATGCAGATGAAATAATTTTTGGTGAAATAGACAAAGATGTTGCGTGATGATGGTCATTACTGATGATACCTCCTTCAAAGTTTGACATAAAATCAAAATTATTTAATATTTGCGAGAAGAAGATTTGTTTGAGTAAATAAGAAGATGAAGAAGATGAAGAAGAAGATATAGATGATAATTGGAAGAGATAGAGAGAATAGATAAAATGGAGATAAGATGCAAAAAGGGAGAAGGAGAAAGAACGAATAAAAGGAGGTGGTTGGGTGTGGTGTGAGGTGGATAAAAAATGAGTGAGAGAAAGAGAAGAGTTTAAAATTAGAAAACTGATTGTAAGAGTTTCAATCGACAGATTCATGAATTGCACTGAAATCATCATCGACGAGTGAGAAGAGGAGACTTGAAAATAAAAAATAAAAATCTCGATTGCTTTGCTGGTCGACCCAGTCTATCGTAGACTGGATCTCCTCTCTCACTTGATGATACCATTTTCATGTATGTTTTATATTTGTTTCAACATACCTTTGAATAATTGGTCTTCCAATTTAATATTTTGTGGTTCCAATGATGCTACCATTTTTTAATCGATTAATTAATTAAATACTACTAAACTTTTACTGGGAGGAACTGATGATTGGATAAATATACTTTTCTAATAGATTCTAAAATATGAATATGAATGATGATGATGATGATGATAGGCTATTTTTACAAATTATTAATATTTAAATTACTGTACATAAAAAAAGATAAGAATATAGAAGAAGAAGAAGAAGAAGAAAAATTAATATTTGTTTTTGTGTTTTTTAATATTATAAAAAATATTTATGTTTTTGTTGTTGGTGATTTGATTCATTTCCCTCTTCCCTCCTTCCTCCCTTCCTTCCTTTACTTTTGTTATCTCTAATCTATCTACTGTAACACCCCCATTTGGGAAAATAGTACGGTACTATTGTCGATATCGAGTGACTGGTTGGTTGTACTCTTTGATTATTCCAGTTGAAAAGGTCGGATTAGATGGAATGGATGAAAAGTGATTGGTGGAGCATAAAAAACCTATACTTTTATTTGTAAAACAGCAGATCACAATTAAAGTAAAACAAATGATTTGTCTATGCCTTGATTTGTTGATGTAGTGCTATTTTTAACATTTGCAAATGTATGTAATATGTGTTTTGGACATCGATTCGAATTTATATAAATTGTGTTTTTTGTTTGTTGATTTGATTAATTTAAATCTACCACCCACCACACCCAACCCCAAAATTGTATATACTAATGGATTGGTTGGGTTGATTGGGAAATAAATTTGTGTTGATGATGATGATGTATGTGGAAATGCGTCTTTGAATATGGGGTATATGAGTGTGACTGTTTTATGTTTTTTTGAGAGAAGAGACAGGGACAATATTGAACATTGATTTTAGAAAAAAAAAAAAAAAATGAAACCAATCAAAATGTAATGATTTTTTGGATTTGGGTTGAAAGATGAATTGAAACATATTGATATATTGTATTATATTATATTAGTTTCTTCTATTTGATAATTACTTTTGTTTTTTCTGTTTTGAACTTTTAATGAAAAAGGATTGAAGACATAAAATAATTGTTGGTTGTTGATATTGATACAAAATCTTGGCGATATATATATATGATTTTAAAAAAAAAGTACGAAATAGATATTCAAATAGTAGATAAAAATATTTATCTTAATATTACTAAACAAGATATCTTGTTAAATTGTGTGTGTGAGAGTTATAATATTGCGTGTGAACGAATGAATGAAAAGAGTAACATGGGGCGGACGAGTTGCATTTATAGGAGCAGAAAGTATTACAGTAAAAAAAGACCCAACACCATCTCTAAAATTCATTGATAGTGATAGTATAAAAATTTTATGATCTAAAATTAGTAGGCTGGCCCATCATCGTACGTCATTATAAAAAGGTCTTCTTCAATTCGATGCTTCCCCTTGTGCAACAACCGTCTCGTTCTCGTCAACCAGAGAATTTGTCGATATTTTCATTTTCAAGATGGAGGGCATTCCTGCCATTGATTTGACGATTTTTGTTGTTTTTTTAATAATTTAAAAAGTGGTCAAACGATTGGTCATTGTCTTTGGTTCCAAAACGATGCCGACAAATTGAATGAAATTGTTTTTTTCCCAACTGATCAATATATAAAAATTGAATGGTGAACAATGGCAAATAGGTTTAAAATATTTATCTTATTGGTGACTGACTACCAATATTATAATAGGTGACTGTCTGTCTCTCTGCATGTCCCTATGATTTTGATAATTATAACTAAACATATAATAATAATAATAGTAGTACTGACTCTTTCCTTTGTTCTTCTTTGAAAATTCCAAAATAAACCAATTTGAATGAAATGAAAATAAGGATTGGGGGGTGAGGATATTCTTGAAACTACCTTGGAAAATATAATATAATATATAATGAAGTTGGTTGTTTGTTGGAGACAAGTCTATTATAAATACCTTTTTATCTCTTTTAAATCTATGTGTCTTGTTTTTACAAGATATAATAATGTATTAATGTAATAATGTAGTGTGAGTGGGTGAGTACTCTCTCTCGAGAGATCTCCAATGCATAGAATCAACTGTGCAAAAATAAATGGTTTCTACATTTTTTTTAATATTATTCCCTTGATGACAAATCATAAACAAGTTGAACAGAATAGAGCCAAACTATAAATATCTAAGGTGCTGGCTAGCTAACAATTTATCTAGCTATCACCTCCCCATTTTATTCTTTCCAATGAATTTCAATATCCATTTCTATTGGTTGTTGGAAAAAAATAAAAAAAAACAATTTTAAAGATTAGATCAATTCATATTCCAACAGTCACAGCACACAATGAAATGTATCTATCCCCTTTTACACAATTAAAGTGGTGTCGTTAACAATCGCAATGAATGAATGAAAACAAGAGAGAGAGAGAGGTAATTAATTTGAATTAATCTGAATAATTCAATCTGGTCGATGGAATCAATAGGTTGGGAAATAATAGTTTTCCATAACAATAACTTATTGGATTGGAAAAAAATGAAGATTTAGTATAGTGTTTTTTTAATAATAATAATAATAATAATAATAAATCAATGTCTATAATAATAATAATATATGTAGGAGTATATAATGATATTTTTAATTTTGCCCAAATTTATTTGTTTACACTAGAAAACTACCAATCGTTTACTTCTTGGCGGTCTTCTTGGTGTCCTTACCAGACTTGGTTGACTTCTTGGCTGGAGCAGCAACCTTCTTAACTTCCTTTGGCTTTTCGGAGAGTTGCTTCTTGTAGACGAGCTTGGCAGTCTTTTGTTCTTCAATCAAGAAGGCACGGGTGATTCTGACACGGACACAGGTAGCGCATCTGACACCACCGTAGGCACGAGCAACGGTACGGGCACACTTGGAAAGGTGCTTTCTTTCATGTGGCTTGGTGGCCTTGATCTGTTTTTTTGTTTAAAATAGTGGGTTGTTAGCTAAATCTCTAATAATAATCATAATATCTCTTTCTCTTTCTCGAGAGAGATCTTTTATCTGCTGTTGTATGAATGTGATATTTACACCTTGGAGATCCTTTCCGCAGTCACCGCACTTTGGGACTACACCCTTCTTGGTGAGGTAGTGGTATACCAACTTGTGACCTATAATTTAGTTTAGAGAGATGCATGTATAGATAGATAGATATAGAGATATGGAGGTATGTGAGAGATAGATTAGTTGTCTGTTCGTGTGTTTGCCATTATGAATGATAATACCTGGGGTCTTGACACTATAATATGATAGTAGGGAGAGAGATAAGTTAGATCACATGTAATGTACGTTCAAGAGCAACAAGCATCTACCGTATCTGCTTGCTGCTCTATTTCTCTTTTCTCTTATACTTACACCTTGGTCTTGTTGGAAGCGGTGGCGTATGAGAGTCTTCTTCTGTAAGTTAAACGTTGGACCATTTTATCTTATAGGTGGGCTGTAGGGAACAAAAGAGTACTATTATAGGCTTCACTCGAGATGTCTCTGAGAGCGTCTGCCATCCCAACCTTCGTTCGACAAACAATTTTTGTTTTTTTTTCATCAAATTCGTTTTGCACTAAAATTAAAAAAAAGCCCCATACATTTAATGAGGACGAGTGACGACAAGTTGATTACTCTTTAAAAATGGTATTTGATATTATTTATTTAATTAGAATATACGTATATATTTACACCATCAAATCAACAAAAAGGTTATAATGTTATGATTAGATTTTAATCATAACCATTTACTTTGTTTGTGTATGTGTTTGATAGAAAGAGTAGTTTAGTTGGTCGGTTGTTTGTTTTCTAGACATTGTTATTGTTACCGTCGTCATAGTTGATATTTTCATTATTAGTATTATTATTATTATTATTATTATTATTATTATTATTATTATTATTATTATTATTACGATTAGTAGAATTCAATTTTGGTGATCTGGATTTAGGAGTTATTGATGAAGAGGTTGGAGGTGATGATGATGATGATGTAGAGGTAGGAGGAGATGAGGTAGGAGCAGGTTGATATTTAAATCTTGAGAATCTATTCCTTAGATGTGAATAGTTTTTAAAGAATCCAATCAATGCGTTTTTAAAACCAAATACCTCTAATATAATATACAACAGTAGTGAAATGATAATCAAAATGACAGATACCATCTGAACAATTACAAAGTTTGGATTGAATTTGTATTGTTCAAACATTGGCATGACGTAGCCAGTTGTTGCCAATGAGGTGTGGTCATAGACAATGTAATCTGATTGTTTGGCTCGTTGTCTTTCTTTGGTGACATAGTCACATAATCTATGCTCTGCTAAAAATACACAATGATCATAGAGAACTGGAAAGTTTGGTTTAAATGGTTCTGTTTTCCATTTGAAATATCTATAGATAGGGAAAGAAAGAAAAGAGAGAAAGAGATGACAAAGATTAATAAATTTAAATTTAAAAAGTAGTACATATCATTTGTTTGTACATACTCTTTATACATGTCTTCATTTGATGCAACAAGTTTTAAAAAGTTTGCCAATTGTTTTGGGGATTGGAATCGATCGGTTCGAATCATTGTGTTGTTTCCAGGTTCCCATTCATCGACATTTGGGGCACCCATATACACGGGCAATGATCCAGCTATATATGCATGATAAAGTTTCTCGCTGACATAGTCTGTAACGTTGTTGTTTTCAAAGGCAAGAATGAATTTGTATTTCTTGAACAATTCCATCTTTGCTTGGTACCGATCGCGTACCGTGTTTCTGTTGAGTGCGTCTTTGGGTTGGTTCTGAAGACATAGGCCAAATGAATCGACCGGGATGTATTTCATCAACTCTTCCACATAGGCCGTTCGATCATCTGCTCCACCACGTTTGCAATTACTCGCCACAAACACTGCAAAATGTTGTTCTTTAAATGGTACTTGTGGCATTGCTCTATACCCTTCTATTCCTTTTCCAGTACCCCAATCACACACAAATGTAACAGGTACATTTGAGTTTCTCTCATTTGTCATTTTCCAATCCAAACTAGTAAATCAAATCAAAACAAAACAAATTATTAATATATATAGAACTCATTAATCTTTTGTTTTGTTTTGTACATACTGTGATAAATAACTTTTCCTGTTTTGAATGGGAAAGTAGACAGCAGTTTCCATTGTAAATAACATATATTTTTGTCCACATTGTTTTTTAGGTGGATAGTGTGATCCACGTCTTCCAAATGGTTGTGATTCAAAGATAACAACATCGGATTGATTATACTTTTCTTGATCGGTCGTAAAGATACATTTAGATTCGTTGTATGGTTTGTCAACTGAATAACCGGCCCATGGTACCTCACCTGGGGGTCTTCCCCAACCAGCCCAATGAGCTTCATATTCCCATACCAATACTGTTGTTGTTGCGTTTATATCTCTAAGGAGGGGATAGAAGAGTAAGTTAACCGCGACAAATCTCAGTAATCAAAACAAATTCGTCGTCGTCTTACCTTTCAGCCATAATATTAGGGGAGTCGACACATGGATGACGAGTAACATATGAATATGAACTAATTGCTAATATCAATAGATACAATGCAAATAGTATTCCTAAGAATTTCAAAGCATTACCAAATCCCATCATCATTTTAATCTCTCTATATATATATATATATTTGATTTGATCGATTTGATTTGATCGATTGTGATCTCTAAATTCGTCGTCGTAGTCTTTTGTCGTGTTTGTTGTCGTGTAATTAACTTTTTGTGATGATCATTATCCTTACTGCTACTATCTATCTTTATCTCTTTATTACTTTGTTGTTCTTGTTGTTGGCATGTCAATATTATTAAATGATGAATGTATACTTTATTTAGTACATAATAAAATAATTAAAATAGTTGAAGTAAAAATAAATAGTCGTGGTTGACTTGGGTTGGTGACAAGAAGAAAGCTGTCACACACACAAAGCGAGGTTGCCATCACCCACATGCTCCCTCTTTTTAGCTGAAGCCCAATAAAAATTCCTCATTATTATTATTGTCTCTTGTCTTTCTGTGTCTGTGCTGATGATGATTCATCAAATATACCACTATATTATTGTCTTTTGTATTTCATATTTCATATGATTTATATATATATATATATATATATATAAAGGGACAAATATAATGATGTCACTTTGTGATGGATATCATCAAACTTCTTCTTCTTCTTCTTCTTCTTCTTATCATCTTTTTGTTGTACAAATAATAGAAGATATAGATAGAAGAGATAAAAGTTAAAGAATGAATGAATGACGAAAGAAAGAATGAATCAAGTCTAAGCCTACGTCTGTCTGTTTGGTTAAAATAAATGGGGTGATAAAAAAAGGACTTAAGTCTTTCATGACATCAAGTCCACCACCCGCTCGCCCAAATCACCCCCCAGTTCTCTTTTAACGCTTTGCTACAAATTGAACTGAAACCTCGCCCCCCCTCATCATTATCTATTTCGTTTGTTTTTCCCATTGTGTGAGTTTAGATCGCGATTTATCCTCAATCAATTTAGACAGCTGACATCAATCAAAATTGAATCAATATCAATAGAAGATATCTATCAATCAACCAACTATTAGTATCATTAACAAGTTTGTAAAAGAGGAATGATGACATTAGAAAGAGTATCAAACCCTTCAAGAGAAGTATTAGAGTCATTCATTTTAAAGAGTCAACCCTTTATCATTACAGATGTAGCAGACAAATGGCCATGTTATAGTAATTGGAGATCAAATTATGATTATCTTCCATCAAAGGTATGAATGAAATGTGATTGAAAGAAGAGTAGAACCGATCAGTTGATCTATCAGATGATCTATCAGTTGATCAAAAAAAACAAACAATATCATTAATCATTCAGGTGATCTAACTTTATTCATTACTGTAGTTGGGTGAAAGAGAAATACCAATGAGAGAACTTGGTTATAATGTTGGTGAATGGTTAGGAAAGACAAGTAATGTAAAGTTTTCAGAGTTTTACAAGTTGTGGAAAGACAATCAAAATAATCAATCGACACCAACAACAACAACGACAGCTGATACTACTAAAAACCCATTGTACTATCTTGCAAGTTTACCAGTACGTACCTATTTTCCAGAGTTGGAAAGTGAATATACAGTTCCTGATTTTGCAAAGGAACAAAACAAATCAGCTAATCTTTGGATTGGATCAGCTGGACAAGTCACACCATTACATCATGATTGGTCAACTGGTGATCCTGGTATGGATGGTTTGGTATGTAATAATAGATAGATAGATAGATAGATATCTAATATATTATATTATTATTTATTTATTTATTTTTATTTAGCATGCAATTATAATTGGTAAAAATTATTTAAACTTTATGATCCAGCAATTAATAGTAAATATATAAAAAGAAAAAAGGAATGGGGTTTATTCCATCATGCGTTGGTGGATTGCGAATCACCTAATCTCGAAAAGTATCCAGAGTTTGCCAATGCACAGGTGATCGATGTTATTTTAGAGGCTGGTGAAATACTTTTTATTCCAAAGTTGTGGTGGCATCATGTGAGAACATTGGAGCATGCCATTAGTTTGAATTTTTGGTTCCAACATATTGGTAGTGAGAAATTAAAATGTACAAGGTTTTGGCCACACATGGAAGAATATTTAAATGCCATCTATAATATGGATATGAAAGAGGAGAGAATGACAACACTATTAATGTACTTTGCTGATGGATATTCACAAAAGAATAAACCAACCGAGGCAGATGTAAGATACTATATCGACAACCCAATCAAATTTATGCAATTGCCAAAATTCATCCACGCCTTTGGCAACGCTGCCAATAATCCACTCGTCAAATCACCCGAAGCCGATCTACTGGCCACCGAGCTAAGAACAATGGTAAAAGAATGGATAGATAATAAAGCATTATCATTGAATGATAATTCATCTCAACCAAAGTAGTACTAACTATTTTGGTTGGAGACATTATTTTGGCGCCCTTTTTTAAAAAAAAAATAAAACTCTTCTTTCAAGGTCCTTACATTTATTTATGTTTAATAATATGACGAGATAATATATCATTCGATATATTTAGATCAATATCATATCATATTATCATCATGATTAGTAGTAACAATAGTTATAGCAATCCAATGATTGACGAGTTTTTCGGAGATCTCATTAAAACAACAGACAATATAGTCAAGCAAACGCAATCATTGAAAAATAATATACAACTCTATCCATTGGCCAATTGTGATGATAGCAATAACAACAACAACTCGAACGTCGTTGCACATACGACCATCATTAAAAAGATACACAAGAGACTTGAGGATGTCGATCACCAACTCAAACATTTACTTGACGATTGTAACTCTACACTTGGTATCACTCCACACGCTTGCTCAAACACAAGCAATACTGCAGAGTTATTGGAAGCATTTAAATTAATGTATCAACAAAATGAACAATGGAAAAGTAATATTCAATTACCATTATCGACAACAACATCAACAATATCAACGACCAATAGGAATCTTAGTAGTATGTCATCGTCGTCAACATCTTCACCTGTAAATAATAATAATAATCTTCTAAACCCACATCCAATGGTTGCTCCATCTAAAAATGCTATTCCGGCAATTGTAAATACTAAACCACCAATGGCAGCCCCAACCACAACTACAACAACTACCCTTCAGCCACTTCCCATGGCACCAAAATCAATCCTTTATAATAATAATCAAAATAATAGTGTCAACAGTCAGAGTAGCAACACTAATACAACAAATAATAATAATAATAATAATAATGGTAACAAATCACTCCCAAAGATTGAAGTATCATCAGAGTATTCTTTAAATCTATTAAAATCAAAACTACCATCTCCCTCGTCTTCTTCTTCTTCTTCTTCTCAATCGACGACTACTCCTACTGTACAACATGTTGCTACACCTGTAGCTCCAACGATTACTCTACCCATTTCTAATCCTCCAGCACCTCCTCTTGTTATTCCAAAACCTCCTTTGGAAATGGTAAACAAGCCAGTTCCCACCATATCACCAAATATTAATCCAACAGCCCCAACTCGACCAACCACTTCCACTCCTCTACACTCGGCAATTAAAGCACCTGTATTAATATCTACGACTACTCCACTCTTGGCTCCAACAACACCAGTTAAGATTTCTGTACCTGTTGCTAATCATCCTCCTCCACCACCAACACCAACCCATTCAAATACACAACCTCCTATAATCATGCCAACAACACCAATACTTATACAACCAAAGATCAACACTACTACTACGACAACCACAACCAATACAATAGTAACAACAAAAATTATCAAACATGTAACAAAAGAGGAAATACAAGTACTGGAAAATAATTATTTAACAAAAATCGTTCATTTGGATGTAAGTATAAAATATTTTGAATAACAACAAATGGAGATATTATATGTCATTATACTTATTAACATTTAAAAAATATTATTTTCAAAGATATTAAATCAAACTATTCATTGCATCAACGAATTTTTAAAAAAGAATCATCATCATCATGGTGGTGAACAACAACATTTTAACGAAAGTAATTTAATCAACGACATGAGTATACCAACACCAGCAAAATCAAAGCCAATTCTATTGTTGCTTCTACAACTTGGTCGTATTGAATCCAAAAAAACAATAGAAGGCGACACTATCTTTTGTTCGGTTGGTGTCATATGATCTAAGATCAATAAACGACTGTCGACTGTCTCAACACATCGTAGCTGGTTCCATATTTGGAAAGTCTACTTGGTGCAACGCGTTGAACCAGCAACGAACAAACTCAAACTGTCTGTGGGTATGTAACCTCAAACTCAGATCAAAAAAATTCCATGAATAAAATTACAATTCGAATTTGGTCGATGCGAGGTCGATTAAAGTGTCTGGTATAGGGGCGGGACACCAGATCCAATACAAAAATGTGCAAAGATGCGACCCCTATAACAGTGAGATAAAAATATATTAGAACTTTACAACTAGACACCAAACAAACAAATTAATTCAAGAGATATGATGCACCAACAACAACAAAACAAAATAAAAGCTAAAACTTTTAACAGTTTTTGTTTTGTTTATTATTATTGTATATCACAGCAACAGAAATACTATTAGTAAATAATAATAATATTTGTACAAAAACAATTATAACAACACACACACAACCAAACACACACAATAACACTCAATTTTTGGTTTCTGACATTCATACAACCTACCTACCTCGAGAGCGCTATTACTCTTCAACAACAACAACATCAAACAACACAACAACAACAACAAACCAAATTACTGGATTCCAAAATCAGTCAATACTACAAACAAACCAAACAAATATAACACTACTCTACTCTCTAGAAAGAAGGTATAATTATTAATTTATTTATTCAATATACTTGAGCAGCGCAAAATATAAAATATTAACCAAGGTTACATACAATACATACATCCATCCATCCATCCATCTATCTTTATCTTATCGTTTGCTCCTCTTTCCTCTTTTTACTACTACTACCTTCTATACTAGTATTATTATCAATCTCTAGAGATATTATATAATCTTTAACAGTAACAGTAACAACAACAACAAACAACAAACATTCATTAGGCAATTCAACCCACAAGAATAATAATAATAATAATTCCAATACCACACATTATCATTTTATTTTAAATCATTTGATTAATTTATTATTATAATATTTTATAGTTTTTTATTTTTATCATCTATTAATAATAATAATCATTATAGTTATCTCACAATAAGTTATAGTTTGTAGTAATCTCACAGTAATTCAATCAACATCGCATCACCCGTTCACAAGTCGTCAAAAAAACCAATCAAATTTTAGTCATTGGGCTACCCCGTCTTAGAACCCCCAATAACTTCTCTTCTTAGCTTCTTGAAAGAACACACACACAACTAGTAACCTACCTCCACCTAAAAAGGGTTTAAACTTTAAATTGCTTCCACTTCGCAACCTCTGCCCACCCCTTGATCAGATTTTGTTTTTATTTTTTTATATTTTTGTTTTCTGACTTGAACCATTTTAATTAAATATTAATAACCTAACCAACAAAGCTAGTTAGCTTCATCACTATCATCATCACCACCCCCCGTTTGGGTATTGTAATACATACATACATATATATAGTTATAATAATAATAATAATAATAATAATATTAAAAAGAGTTTAAAGAATGAGCGAAGTTTCAACATTAAACTCATCAAAAGTACTCAGTCAAAATGAGTTTAACAACTTTGCATCAAAGGATAAAGCACTAGAGAGCAATAGTTGTAATAGTATGGGGACCGCCGGCGGTGAAAATCAAATGGGATCGGCCGACGTTGGCAATGGAAAGTCACTTCAACAAAAAGTATTCACACAAAACACAAGACACCAAAATGGAGGTTGGAAGTTTATCGATGAGACTGAATTAAAGAAACAAAGAGGTGTGTGTTGGGAACTAGTAAAATCAGTTGGCAACAGTATCATTGAAGGCAAGGAATTGACAAACACGTCGTTGCCAATTGGTTTGTTTGAGCCACGTTCATTTTTGGAAAAATTGACCGACACTTGGTGTTATGCACCACAATACCTTCCCAAGGCAGCTGCTACAAGCGATCCAGTCGAACGTCTAAAGTTGGTTGTTTCCTTTACCGTCGCTGGTCTCCATCTCACCAGCACCCTCTCCAAACCATTCAATCCACTGCTTGGCGAGACTTTCCAAGCACACTTTTCCGACGGTACACAGGTCTATTCGGAGCAGACCAGTCATCATCCACCAATCTCCAACTGGGAGATGATCGATGCCAACAATACATTCCACTACCACGGCTATGGTGTGTGGTCGGCTGCCTGTCGTGGCAACGTTGTCAAGGGCTATCAAAAGGGTACACACACCATCACCTTTGCCGACGGAACCACCATCACATGGACACTACCAGAGATTCTCATCAAAGGTATCTTTTGGGGTGACAGAGTCACTGAATTTGCAGGAAAGATTGTATTTACTGATGAAAAAAATAAGTTAGGGTATGTATATGTAAATACAAAATAGAAAATGAAATGAAGAGATATTAATAATATTATTTATTTATATTTAGATGTGAAATTACATTTAATCCACATGCATTGGGATTTGTAAGATCAATATTTTCAAAACAAAAAGAACCATCTGATTATTTCTGTGGACATGTATATAAATTGAACGCAACCGGCAATAGCAATAGTAATGGCAAGGAAAAAGATAAAAAGAAACAATCAGAGAGATTAGATTCAGATAATGTTTGTCAAGTTGAAGGTAGTTGGCTTACACATCTAGCATTTGATAATGTCAACTATTGGGAATTAAAAATGGTACCGCAAGGAGTTATTTATGAATCGGATCCACTCAGCACTGACAGCAGATACAGAGAGGATCTCAGATATTTGAAAGAAGGCAATATTGAAAAGGCAAAGGAATATAAATCATTAATTGAAGATAAACAAAGAACCGAGGCAAAACTTAGAAAAGAGGGTAAAAAGGAACTAAAAGAAAAGGAAAAAGAAAGAGAAAAATTAAAAAAATCTAAAAATTAAATGTAGAAATAATAATAATAATAATAATATAATAATAATATATAATAATAATAACTCTGTACATAACACATATAAATATATAACTAAACTCACTCTAAACAACTATAATAATAAATTTGTACATTAAATCCTCCAGAACCACTATACCTCCCTCCACCCAATAATAAAACAAATAACAACTGTTTTTTCTATTATTTTTTTTTTGATTATAATATAGAATACACAATATTCAATATAAATTGGTTTTATTATTATTACTAGTTAGTTGTTGTTCTTGTTTTATAATAAATATATATTATTATTATTATTTATGTTAGTGTTATATATAAAAAATGATAGTACGATAAATTCTAGATTATTTGATTATGATGTTGTTATCCCAAGTTTTTGTTTTGTTGTTTTCAATCTCTTATCAAGATTCAAAAAAAATATACTATTTTAAAATATGTATGTATGAATGTTCCGGAGTATGTATGTTTAGAAAAATTATATGTATGTATGTATAATCCATTGCACTATTATTTACTATTATGCAATGACAGCTGATACCCAACAGGTATTATCTTCATTTGGTCGAAGATAAGCTCTACTGGTTACGATATCAATAATTCTACCAATATCCTTTTCCAAACCCTCGATATATTGATCTTCACTATTTTGAATCTTGATAATAATATTCTTCTTGTCGGTACAAATCACTTCCTTGATGTCATTGTAGAAAAGAGTTGCTTTAACAGCTCCATCATGTAATCTTTGGATCATATATGGAGTAAATCTATATTGACGGAATTGATCTAAAAGTAGGAGAAGAAAAAACAAAGGTTTAATATACGGACAAAAGGAACATTTGAATTAATGTTCATTTTTTTTAATTTGTTATACATACGTCTACCATACCAATTTGTTCTAATTACTTGACATTCAAATTCGACGTCTTCATCTTGAGTTTCTAATTGGTCGCCAGTTGATTGCCAAGCAGTATTCCATAATCCCTTGACAGCACCAAACAATAACCATTCTGTAATATTGATACCACTGTCGATGTAACCAAGTGCAAGTTCCTCCGATTGTTGGTGTTGTTGGAGTGTTTCCTTGCTCAATTCCTTGTTGTTCAAGAATGCTTCGACTACCTCTGAGTCTTGGTTGTCTTGTATCAAATTCATTAATGGTTGAATTAATTCTAAAACTTCTTCTTTGTTTTCTTCAACTGACCATCCTTCCTAAAGAACAATTAATTAATATTAATATTATTATACTTATTATTATTATTTGTTTTTTTTCACACTTACACCCCATAACTTTCCACAGATTTCAATATAAGGATATCTTGGAATCTTTTTAGAGTGATTCTTGATAGCTCCTTGCTTTTCAAAGTCATCAGCAATATCATAAATTGAAATCAATGATCTATGAACATTATTGTGCAAGAAGAATCTTGCCAATGTCATCTGTAAATTGATTCCTTTGATAGTAGTCTTGTTATGATCTACATAGATTTTAATGCCCTGCATATTGTATAAATAAAATTAAATAGTAATAAGATTGAAGTAGGTTAATAAAAAAAGGTAAATTAAATAATATTCTTTTTTGTTTTTTTTGACCTTACCTTTAAAATATTAGTTTCCATTTTTAATTATTGATTATTTGAGTTGTTTTTTGCTCTAAAAAAATAATAATATTAGCTATCTATCTAAAAAATTAAAATTAAAAAAAAAATAATCAAATTGAATAGGTTTTATGAATGTTTGTTGTTTTGTATGTTGAATTATTACTATTACAAGTGTTGTTGTAATTGAATTGTTATTTATATATATTTATATATATTTGCACGATTGCGTTCTACTTTCTATTGGTCTGCCACTTTACTCTCAAGTACTGAGTAAAAAAAAAATAAAAATATTTAATTTAATTCTTTTTTGGAATGGAGTGTGAGAGGTGGTAGTGTGTGGGTGTGAGATCTCGTTCATGCTCTATAGTGTGTCGTCTCTCAATCTGTCTTTGCATTGCACACACTCTCTCTCTCTCTCTCTCTCATTCATTCTGTACAACTCTCTCTCTCTCTCACTCTACCTAGTCGTTGAATAGTCTGCTTTACCGAGACAAAAAGAAAGAAAGAAAGCAAGGAAGGAAGATCAAAGATGTCGTCAGCAGATACGAATTCGAATGGAGAACAAACTATTGAAGGTGTTGCTAGTAAACTAGGCACAAAAGAGCAGTATGATGATGATAGATATCAATGACCGAATGATTATTATCATTCGTTTCGTTCATTTATTCATACCTAACGAATCTGTTATTTTTTATTTATATATTATTGTAGTTGGGATAATTGTTATGATAGAGAATTAGATGTATACGATGAAACTGGTGATGTTGGAGAGATTTGGTTTGGTGAATCATGTCTTAGAACGATGTGCAAGGCTATTGAAAAGATAGCGAGTGTTACCAAAGATCATAGAATTGTCGATTTGGGTTGTGGTAATGGATATACACTCATCGAGTTGGGTCAGATGGGATTCACTAATCTGTGTGGCACAGACTACTCTGAAAAGGCAATCGATTTGGCAAAGAAAATAGCAGAACAAGAGGAACTCGATATAGAGTATCTCGTCGACGACATTAGAAACTCAAAGATTGAAAAGGATGCATTCGACGTTGTCCTGGACAAGGGTACATTCGATGCCATGTCACTCTCAGAGGACAAGGTACAGGCCAAAGAAGACTACCGCTCACACATCCTAACCATCTTGAAACCTGGAGGTCACTTTGTTATCACAAGTTGCAACTACACTGAACAAGAAATATTGGCTTACTTTTCAAACTGTGGACTCGAATTCTCACATCACGTCAAATATCCAGTCTTTAAATTTGGTGGTTCTACTGGATCTTCACAATCAACCAGTGTTTTTATTAAATCAAACTAATAATTTAACCAAATCGAAAATCGAATCGAATCGAATCCAATTCAATACTACCTATTCATAGGGAATAATTATTATATTCCTATTTGATATATAGTATTTTTTTTTTTTTTACATTGGTGATGATATATATATATAAATATATAAACCAAAACTTACTTACTTTTGGTTGTGATATCACCAACAAACAAACAAACAACTCAACTGACAATACCTACCTACTCGAATAAAGAATATATTTCCAAACAAAACTCCGTCAATAGTATAAGATAGAGTTTTATGAATCTACGTAGATCCTTCTTTTTACTTTTGTTTTAGTCATCGGGTTTGGGTTTCTTGTTCCTTGGTTTTGAAACGCGAGACAACGGAAGGCAGTTCGAGTGGAATTAAAAAGATTTTTATTCATCCTTTTTAACGACATCACCCAATTTGACAAGATTTTTTGCGTTTTCTCTTTAAAGTTGAATAGAGAGAGACATTGAAAGTTCTTGTGTATCAGAGTTTAGTAAAGAGATTAATATATATACATAACAAAAAGAGAGAGATAAAATGGATTACGAAGAAGATAGTTCCCTCAAGCCAGATGCTACCTTTACAAACTCTAGACCAAAATGGGTTGATGATAGTAATGTTACATGGTATGTATGATAGTCTAGTAGTTAGAAAAGGGGATCAACAACGACGATCGATTAATCTATAGATTTATTTTACTAATACATCACTCCATTATCTTCTTTTCTTATTTTTAGTTGCTCTAAATGTAAATCACAGTTTACCCTTTTAAATAGAAGAGTATGAGATGGTGACGACGACAGATAAAATGAAGATGATGTCATAAACATCATTTTTGTTTAAACCAACTAAACTAATACATTATTATTATCTCTCTCTTTCTCTCTTTTTATAGCATCACTGTCGTAGATGTGGTTTAGTGTTCTGTCAAAAATGCTCAAGCAATACTGCCAAGATCCCTCAATTAAATTATAACTTTGTACCCGTTAGAGTATGCGATGGGTGTTATCGTATGGTTTCAATGTAATAATAAGAATATAATCAATATATCATCATCAATCAAAAGCTTGGGGGTCAATCATCACTATAGTACTAGTAGTAAAGTAATAATAATAATGAATAATAATAATCAATAATAATAATAGCCATAACAATCAATCATTGTTGTGTTTAAGTAAACTACATTAATAACAAACAAACAAACAAAAGAAGAATCGGGAATGGTTATAATCACACAACAATTTTTATGGGAAATAAAGTAATAGATATATAAACTATCGTTTCGACAATCCATCGGCAAACAACACAACATTAAAGTAATGAAAGCACAATGCACATTACCAACCAACGGTCTATATTAGACCAACCACTCATCTTATATAATTTCTTTTGGATTAATAGTTCAAACAAAGGATGATTTGATTTGATAATTGGAATAATATATAATCCAATAATTCAATATTGATTTCCCAAGTTATTGGATAGTATCAATCCAATCGACGACCAATGAAAAGTTGTAGTTAGGGTGCACCATCAAAAAAAAAAAAAGTTTGGTTCGGCTCGGATGAAATGGAGTCGAGAGACCCCAGGGTCACAACGAGAGTCGCCCTTGAAAGGAATGTATGTGATGGTATTCATTGTGTTGTTGTTGTTTCAATTGTTTAACGAGTTAAAGGTATCTTTTTAAAACAAAGTAGTTTGAATTTCTACCCCTCCCCACCACACACAACTAACTATTCTTTCAACCTCCACAAACACAACAATATACCGATCTTTTTTTTTCTCGCAACAATTATATTAATATTTTGCTAAACATCACACAACAACAATCAATCAAACATTCATATAATAATTTATTTAGAGATAAGAAGAAGTAGAAATGGTTAGCCAAGCTATTTTAGGTTATATTGGAGCTATCATTGCTTCTGTCTTTTTTGGTTCAAATTATGGTACATATACAAACATCAATCATACTATAGTCGACCGTCATTTGTTCAATCAATCTTTACTTATACATATATTATTCTACCCATCTATCTTTTCCCCTCTTTCTCTTTCTTTTCTTTTCTTTCCTTTTGTTTTTATTAGTACCTGTAAAGAACTTTCCAACAGGAAATGGTATTGCATTTGCATGGGTAATGTCAGTTGGTACGTTGTGTACTGCGTACGTGGCAATGTTTATTTCAGGATCATATATATTTGATCCATGGGGATTGTTGGGAGGATCGTTATGGAGTGTTGGTAATTTGTGCGTCATTCCAATCGTCAAGACTATTGGATTGGGTCTTGGTTTGTTGTTGTGGAGTTGTACTTCATTGGTGACTGGTTTCTTGATTGGCAAGTTTGGTGCTTTTGGACTTGACAAGCAATCAGTTGCACATCCAGTCCTCAACTGGCTCGGATTTTCCGCCATCGTCGTTGCCATTCTCTTTTTCTTTTTCATCAAGCCAACATTGAACAAGGAGGAGCCAACCACACCATCTAAAAAGCGTCTTAGCCAACGTTACGAATACTCACCCATCGTCGACGAACAACAAATCAGCATCAACTCGACTGAAAACAGCGCACCTGTCGAGGGACAGATGATCTTTGAAAAGATCCCCGAGCCATACAACAAGATCTTTGGTGTCATGTTGTCTGTCTTTTCAGGCGTTCTCTACGGTGTCAACATGGTCCCCATGCAACTTTGGAAGCAACAACAACCAAGCGATGTCAACCCACTCTCCTTTATCTTTTGTCATTTCTCTGGCATCTTTTTGTTCAACACTGCCGTCTTTTTTGTCTACTCGATCATCAAACGTCCACCACAAGTCTTCCCACAAACCATGCTTCCATCATTCATCAGTGGTGTATTGTGGGGTGTCGCCAATTGTGGTCTCATGGTTGCTACTCAAATTCTCGGCTACACTATTGGTTTCCCAATCGGTTCGTCTGGACCAATGGTCGTCTCTAGTTTGTGGAGTGTCCTCTTGTTCAAGGAAATCCAAGGTACCAAGAATCTCTTGATTCTTCTCATCTCTTTTATTTTCTTGGGTGCTGGTATTACTTGTCTTTCTCTTAGTTCTTAAAAAAAAATATAATAATAATATAGATAATTTTACGCGTTTCTAATATAATATATAATTAAACACAAATAATTAATAATAATAAATTATTTAAATGTATTAAATAAATATTTATTTAAAAAATAATCTATAGATATATTTATATATATATATATAGCTCTCTCTTTATTCACTAATAAATTGAATTAAATCTGCATCAATCTTTATAGTTGATTTTGGTCTATCCCAACTTAACTTTAATTGCATGACGATTTGATCTGTTTTGGTAAATCCATTTCCAGAAATATCAAGTAGTGATAGGTTGATTGGTAGTTTGATAGGTGATGTTTGCAGTGTATTTTCATAGTTTTGACTATCAACTATTGAATACATGTCCTCGTCGTCATTGTAGTCGTCTTGGGTGTCTTGACCTACCAACAATGAATTGGATGAGAGATTGATTGAAACCAAATGAATTGGTAATTGGTTGGTAATGATTTTGATTACATTCTTTGGTCCTATTTGACAATGAGACATATCGAGTCTTGTCAGGCTCGCACATAATTGAATATTGTGTTGTGATAGAATATATGCTGTTTTTTGTCCAAGTGGATTACCAGACAAATTAATCTCTGATATTCTCCCATCATGACGACAAATATATTGACAAAGGGCATTTAAATCTTCATGATCTAAATCATTTTGTTGAATTTCCAAAGTTGTTTTGGTTGGTGTGACATTGTCAATCCTCGAGGAAAGAGGATTACCCAAAATAGTTGATAAACTTGATTTTAGGTTATTTTCACCAAAATCTAGTCTACATAGATTAGGAAGCTTACTAAATAGAGAGTGAACCAATGAAGAAGAGGAATGTTTAACTACCATTTGAACACCTCTAAGGAATAGTTTTTCAAGGTTACTATTAATACTCGGATATGTTGTAAGTTCTTTGAAAGAGTTTTGAGTGATTTGATCATTATACGATAAAGATAAAATTAAAAGTGGACAAGAACCAATTGATTTTAAAATTAATCTAAGAGTTTTATCCTCTAAATAACATTTCTCTAAATATAATTCTCTTAATGTATTCATCTAGAAAGAAAATATGGATTAATAAAAAAGAAAGATTGATATATTCAAATATAATATATTCCATACCGAAAAGAAATTTGAAATACTTTTTAAATTATTTGAATTTAATTTAATTGATTCGATTGATGGTAAATTGGCTTTTGAAATAAATGTTATGATTTGAGATCCCATTTGGCATCTTTCAAAATTTAAACTTTTTAATTTTTTTAAAGTTCTTAATAAATGATACAATTGGTTTGTTGATGTTTCGTCTAGATAAATAAATACAAATATAGATTTGTTAATAAATAATTATTGTTTTCATAATGGATGATTTTTTTTTACCAATTAAATTTGTTGAAAGATCCAAAGATAAAAGTTGAGGTTGAGTAATCAAAACATTTAAAACTAGTTTTGTTTCTAGAGCCTTGAGGAAATGTCTATTAAAAGAAATTTCTGTGACAATGAATCTTGTATCATTGAATTTATGAAACGTAGATGAAAGCTTTTGATTTTGTTCCTCCTTGTCCTTGATTAAATTTAAGTAAATTGATTCTAATGATTTTGGTGGTTCATTTTGAGGTCGCTAGAAAAAAAAAGAAATGAAAGAATAATAAATAAATATATGTACTCTTTTATATTATATTATATTTCTCTTACCTTTTGATTTTGTTCATCTTGATCCAAATCTATTATAATAATTGGTTCTTGATGTTTTTGTTTTTTTAAAGGAGTTGAACGACGACTAGTAGGTGTTTGAGCATTAAAACTATTATTTGGATTTGGATATTTTCTTTTTCTTTCATCTTCACTATTATCGGGTACGATAAATTCGTTACCATAGCATGGCAGTGTTTGTCCTTTTTTCCTATTCTCTATGGTCTCTTCTATACTTATATCTTCATTCAAATAGTTATCCATGAGTTCATCTTCTTGATCTGGTTGACTTCCATTGGCTACAAAACTAGTTCCAAATGAGGCCAATGGTTCGTTGGTTTTAAGACTGTATTCGACACCATCTAAAATATAGGTTTGGGGTTCGAGTACTAACTTGTGTTTTGATCTTGTTGCCATACGTCCTCTTGTGGACATGTTGTTAATGGCATCTGCTTTTGTTGGAGTCTCGATGGGTGCAAGCTTTTTCTTTTCATTTGCTTTTTTTGCCAAGTTTGCCATTGCTTGTTTTCTATCCTGTAAAGTTGGTGGTGGTGGAGATTGAATGTTTTCTTGTCGCCGCGTTGGTAAAGATCGAGTATTTGATATTTGGGAATATAAAAGATCATCGTCTTGTTCATCTCTGTCGGCTCTTTTTTGAAAATCCTCCAACTTTGATTGAAGCTTTTTAACCTTTCTTGGATTGTCTTCTTGTTGGTTGATTTTGATGAGAATTGCATAGGCAATGTTACCGATGGCAAAGTAAATGTCCTTGTCATGAGTTGACAAATTTTTTAACTTTGTACTGTCAAGAATACCATCCAATTCCTTTAAATGATTATAAGCAGTTTTAAAATCATTTGCTTTAAGAACCTTTGAATATTTTACAACCAATCTTAATAAAGAAGGATAGTGATTAGAGTCAGACTCTTTAAAAGTTCTTGATAAATCTTTTAAAGTTGTTGAAATCTCTTTTTTAATATATCCAGTTTGATTTTGCTAAACGTTAAGAATAAAAAAGAAAGGTTAGCCAAGTAAAATTAAATCTTCAACTATATATATATACTTTGCTTACAGTTGTTAAATAAAATAAAAGATCTTTGTATAATTCTAAAGTATCATCATTATTATTATTATTTTCAGAGATGGCATTGAGGATAGATGTAATTTTGATCATCGTTTGATAGTTGCCAATTGTTTTTTTCATAAATACAGGTCCCTCTTTTCGATTGACCAATATTTGCAACAATTGTTGATGATAATCCAATAATATTTTTAAAGTTTCAATAGTATTATCTTGATGATTATTATTATTTAGATTTAGATTTTCAAGTAAATATTCTACAGTTGGATACTTTGAAATGGCCATCTCCAAATCAATTCTATCTTTTGCCAAATCTATTACATCTGTTATTTTTTGAGATTTGACAGATAATCTTTCCATTGCCAATTTATCAAGTTCAGGATCCAATAGTCCAATGGCTTGACAAATACAATCCATCGATTGAGTGTATTTTCCAAGTTGAAAAGAAGCATCTGAACATTTTTCCTCGATATCCATTATTTTTTCCCCACTGTCTTGACTACTACTACTGCTGTCATCAGACTCTAATAATATGTTTTTATAGATGATCAAAGAGTCTATAAACTTTTCAAATTCACTTGTCTTCCAATATTGTTCATGTAGCATTTCATATGGCATCCAATCTAATTTATGAATTGATTGATAAAATGTTTCAACTTGGTCAAAAAAAAAAAAAAAAAGAATAAGTAAATTAAATAAATAATACATTATTATTATTATTATTATTATTAATTATTAATTATTATTTTGACATACTAAAGGTTAAAAATTCAATACACTTTTCAGGATGATTATGATTGATTGAAAGATAAACTTCAATGATTTCATTGACCATTTTTTGACCATCACCAAATTCATCCTTGCAACATTCTTGAGCATACTTTAGTGATTCCATTAGACTATCATTTGCTTTTGAGACAAGTGTAATTCCTTCATCACGCTCTGGTATCGCATCACACCCTTCATATTTTTTGTTGTGACGTTGGAGTTTAAAGAAATAGTAGAAACTGTTCTCTAGGTAAACTTGATAATGAATCTCGTTGATGTAGTAGTGATCGTTTGAAGACTGCATTCTTTTCATATGAGTAGTACCAATCAATTTTAAATATCCAAGTGCCTTGTTTAGTGACTCTCTCGATTCCTTAAACTTGCCAAGACTACGATGACACATTGATTGTTTGCAGTGTAACCCTATCTTTACCAATGTATAAGTACATTTTAATGAATCTAGCGATGAATCTTTTGTAATATTATTATTATTATTATTATTGTTATTATTATTATTATTGTTATTTGATTGTTCTTGTTCTTGTATTCGTTCTTCCTCCTCTTCTATTTCCTCTTCTTGTTCTTCAATTCGATCTATAAGTTTTGTGTATAGCGAAGCATCATATTTATTTTTGATTTTATCCTTTTGTTTTTCAAAACTATCTCTTATTGATAGATCTATATAACCCATATGTATAAAGATAATATAAATATTAAATATTTAAAGAGAATAAATAAATTTTCCCTTTTAGGTTGTCCACATTCTTTTGAAACTGTTTTTTTCGCGCTCCCATTTTCATGTTTGAATTTTTGAAAATCTGTAGTTCAATTCAGAAAAGAGATAAGCTACAGACGAATCAATAAAGGTTTATTTCATTATAGTGATTATTGATTTGGACTTCCAATTGGATCAATTCTTTTGATATTATCCTTTTCTTGTTGTAGTGATAGGGAACTAAGTCTTGGTGACGAAACATTACCCAATGAATCACTGAATCCCAAAGAATTTTCCAACTTTGGAAGACGAATATTTATATCCATCTCTTTAAAAATATCATTTCCTTCTTTAAATAACAAACTATAAAAAAATTGGTTATGGTTAGTAACTTTTCTAAATTATTTTAAAATTCTTTTCTTATTCTTTTTGATATTTACTATAAATCTTGCATAAAATTCTTGAAATGAAGAGGAACTTCATCCTCTGTTTTATGTTGCAAGTCAGCGATTCTGTTTTCATAATCTTGGAATGATGAATTGTAGTCAACTTGGAATTTGTTTTGTTTGATTTTTCTATCATCTATGCTTTTGGGTGATCCTCTTGCCACGTTGGTGGCAGCATCTTCCAATACCAATCTATCATGATTTACTGCTTTTTCTTGTTTAACCAATTGATGTACATCATGAAGATATAAATTATTAATTGGATAAATAAAGTTTTGTGTTGTTGCAATATACTAGTAAAAAGAAAATAATTTAAAATCAGAAGAATAAATAAAAAATAACTAAATCTTTACAAATAAACAATCTGTTTGTACATACTCTTTTGTTTAGGATATGTTGTAAATTTTCAAAGATTTCAGCACCTTTTGCCAAAGATGGACCACCCCTATGAATATGATGTTCTCCAAAATCTTCCAATGCATGATTTAATTGTTCTGATCTAATTTTTACCTCTTTGATAAAAAAATAAAGTATTATTAATCTTTTAGATTCATTTTTCTTTCTATATTATTAAAACAACATACTTGCTAAAGAATCAGACCAATTTTTTGAAGCATCATATAGATTTTGATAGTTTCCTCTTAGTTTTTCTACTTCCTATATATATTTTTTATATGTTTTTTGATACAAAGATATGTTATAATGTTAGCTATAACCAATGACAATACCAGATTTCAAAAAAGTATACTTAGTTCCATACCTTTCTATAAGCTTGAGTTTCAGGTTTCTCAAGTGTTGATGTTTTCTTGTGTCCAATAAACTCTCTGGTTCTTTCTTTAAATGCTGAATAGTCACCACTCATTTTTTATATTTTTTATCTGTATACTAGTTTAGTTTTATGTTTTTGATATCTTTGTTGTTGTTGTTGTTAAAAGACAAAAAGACGGACGGTGTGGGATGAAGATTAAATATTAATATTAATTTACCTCAAGGAATGAAAATTAAAAAATTGACTATTCTAATAATTATAGTTCCAAAATAGGAAATATTTTTCATGTTTTGAAAGTAGATTCAATTTAATAATAAATTGTCCACCCGAGTTTATGAAAATCTAAAGAGAAGAAATGTATTTTGTTTATTATTATTATTATTGTTGTTATTTTTTTTTTATTAGTTTTTTTTGATTATTATTTGTAAAATCGAAGTTATCTGAATTAAAATATGTGTGTGTGTGATGGTGTCAATGTAATGTGAAGTTGATATTGTACGAATCGTCGATTGAATATGAGAATGAATATGAATTCTAAATGTATGTTTTTGGATTTGGACTATTGAGAAATAATGACCATTTCAACATTATCATCAATAAGATCGACATAGGATGCTGATGAATCAGTCTCGCTCTTTTCACCAATATTGTTACTATTATTATTGGTAGGGGGATTACTATCATTGTCAACATCAGAGTGTTTCTGTGGATGGATTTGATAATTCTTGGTCAACCATCGAATGAAATATTTTTGATCCAAATAGTTGAAATAGGAAACATATCTATTTGAACGGTTTGAATCCTATAGTTATTAAATAAATGAATTAATACCCTGATTGATTAATATTCTGTCCAACAACTTTACTTTGACTACTTACATTTGATTCAAATTGAGTTTTATCAAGGTGAAGAGCTTTAAGAGATGGATAGGTTGATCCACCAAAAACAAAGATGGTAAAGTAGACGAGGAGGAGCACGTGTTCCTTGATGTAGGGGGCATAGTCTGACGTGAATGTGCCAGACAGGACAAGAGAGAACGACACTGCACCACGCAGCCCAGACAATGCGATGATGAGCTGGATAGGCATGCTAATGTCGCTGAGCCCGAGTCGGTTGAGCAGTCCGATGATGGGAAAGACCGACGCAGCTCGAAATAGAATTGAAAAGACGGCCAGCCACACAAACAGGGTCACCGAGAACCCGTTAGATGTGTAGTTGTACATGGAGAGTGTAATGCCGATATAGATAAAGGTGATTGTCTCAAAGGCAAATGCCAGTAGACGCAGAAACTGTTGTATCACCATCTGTCCATCAGACGTGAGATTGTGTACACCATAGTGGCTAAAGGTCATACCACACACAAACGTCGACAAGATGCCAGAGAGGTGTAGCGCATCACCAAGTGAATAGGATGCATAGGAGAAGATCAAAACAATGAGTGTCTCTTGTGTTGGGTATTGGTTGAGGTTGAGCATCTTGAGAAGAATCGAAGCCAACAATGCAATGACTATACCCAGAGCGATGCTACCCACTGTCACACCCAAAAACATCAATGTACTTATCCAAATGTCATTTGGTCCGCTGTACCCTGCCACTGCCTTGAACAAAATAAGTGATGCTGCATCATTGAATATACTTTCACCCAAAACAATAATAAAAAGTTTAGGATCAACATCCAATGCATTGAAAATACCCAAAGTTGCAACTGGATCTGTTGCACATGTAATACTTGATAATCTAAAGAAAGAAAAATAAATTGTACAATTAATTAATAAATAAATTCTATGGAATAGAATACTTAGTGGTCACATTAATAATAGCATACAAGAAAGATTCGAATAATGGTAATTCTAATGAAATGCCAATTTTACCAGTAAGGTATAATCCAATTGCAACGCCAAAGAATGCTATAAATGTTCCCAATGTAGCTAATAAAGTAATTGGTAAGATATTCTTGAAGAAATGTTTCTATAAAATAAATAAAAGATTTGTTAGATAATAATATTCAGGAGGAATAACTTTGCTTTTTAGATTTCTTCATACTCTTTGTAATGTAAAACCAGTTTCAAAAATAATACCAGGTAGTACAAATAAAAAGAACATTTCTGAACTGTAAGTTGTAACATGTTTGATGACTGGTACATTGATGAATCGACCAATAACTCCAATAATGGCTCCATAGATGATGATCATGGTTGTCTCTGGTATATAGTGAATTTTAACCGTTGCCATGATATAAAACACAATAATCGATACGAAAAATATTGCCAAGAATACTAGAACCAATTTGTTGGCATCTTCTTTGCATCCAAGTGACGGGTCACAAGTTTCTTCATGTTTTGGTGGTAGTTCTGATGATGTTGACAATGGAATTCTTTGAAGATTACCAATATCAACAATATTGTTGTTCTTGTTGTTGTTGTTGTTACTTGTTGTCAGACTACGTCTATTATTAAAGTTATGATAATAACAGACTCCGACTACCAATACAAGGAATGCAATTATTAAAGTGGCTATAATTAATGGCCAATGAATTGATTGTTTCCATGATTTCCATTTCTTTTTTGTTATAGTTGTAACAGAGGTAATAGTATTGGTATTCGCTGTACCAGTAGTATTACAAGTAGTACCAGTACTACAATTGAATTGGTTGTATTGATCAATGATGATGTTGTTGTCGTTGGAGTTTTGTTGTGGTTTAAACCACATGTCAGGCGTTGTGTTGGTTGTAATCTACTATCTAATGATGGTGGGTTGGAAGTATTTCTATCTATCTATCGGTGTTTATTGCTCTCTCTATCTAAAAAGTGTCTTTTTTGTTTTAATTTGATTTCAATAATATTGTAGCAATTATTGTATATTATTGAATCAAACGAATAAATGTTATTCTTGGTTCATGAAAGATAATGTGATAACAGTAAAGGTAACAACAAGTGGGGAGAAGATCATTTAAAAAGAAGACGCAAAATAGCAATAATATGAAGTATTATGAACTGTTTGTTTGTTTGTCTCGTTGCTGCTTTAGTATGTGGGATGGGGTATGAAGTGCGAGTGAGGGGGTTGTTGTTGCCTGTTGATGTTGATGGAATGAATGTATGTATGTTCTATCTATCTATGTATGTTCTATCTATCTATCTATTTATATATTTATATGAACAGTATTAAACCAACAGCTATATAGTAAGTTTGTTTATCTCTATCCAAATAGATCTATTTGCTTCAAAATAATTAAGATCTTGTTTTCAGCTTTGCAAGGTTCACATCCTAAGAAAAATTCAAAAAAATTCAAAAAAATAGAATAACCAATAATAATAATACTAATAATAGATTTAGTCCTTTCTTTATTGAAGATATAAAACATTATTTGGAATTTATTCAGACGAGACACACACAAGTAATACTAATATTCACTCTCTGTCAATTCACATATGATTTCTTTAAAAGATGATTTGGTGACGATGTGAGCAATCTTTAAGATGCTCTCTGGGAAATCCCATTTTTTGCAAACTAAAATGAATTTCACACCATCCGATTTCCTTTTTAGTCGCTTCATCACAAATGAATGAATTTCCGACACAAAACAAATTAAATTGCAGGAGAAGAAGGTTTACTATTTATTCATTCATTACTTTAGTTCATTAATTACTTTAACTAAATCATCAAATTTATCTCTCTTTATCATCATCATTATCATTCTTGAAGATCTTGAATGAATAGTAGTATCATTAATAATAATAATATGTCATCATTAGATAGTAGTAGCATTGATCAATTGTACGATACAACATCCCTACCAGAGAATGTACAAACTTTCTTTCACTCGGTTCAAGAGTCACCAGACTATAGACAGAATCTAGATCATATAAGAGTATTTGCAAAACATGCACTCAAACAGAATCAAAAAGTGATTGTCATTACTGTATGTTCCCTCTTGTCGCCCAAAAACCTATTCAACCTATTATGACTAACTAACTATTTATTTGTTTGTTTGGAATTGAACTTTCATTTCCTAGTCTGGAGGAACATTGGTGCCAATTGAAAAGAATATGGTTCGATATTTAGATAATTTTAGTGGAGGTGGTCGCGGAGCTAGTACTGCCGAGTATGTCATTGATTCAATCTAATTGAACTAAATATTATATATTTATTAACCAATTACTTTACTTTACTTTTTTTTATTAGATGGTTTTTAGAACATGGATATAGTGTTTTATTCCTTTCAAGAAAGAATTCATTACAACCATTCCTAAGACACTTGATGACACATGACACTAATTTCTTTGATTATTTAACCTACGACGAAAAAGATAAACAAGCACATATTAGTGATAAATATCAAGACCAAGTATCACATCTTTTGGGTAAATGGAAACATGTATGTTTTCTATTTGGTCTATATATGATACATATAATTTTAGTTTATTCATTTTTGTTCTTTCTACTATAGTATATAGACTCTGGCAGATTTGTAAGAATACATTTTCAATCAGTTGGTGAATATTTATATTTATTAAGAGCTGCATGTATTGAATTATCAATCATGAAACAAAATTTAATCATTTATGCAGCTGCTGCTGTATCTGATTTCTATATTCCATTAAATGAAATGGTAAGTAAAGTAGAGAGAGATAAATATAAATATGACCTATTTTATTAATCTAATTATTTAATTAAATGTTTTTAGTCGGAACATAAAATTCAATCAAGAAATGCAGGATTAACAATTGATTTACAACCAGTACCAAAATTATTAAAACATATTGTAGATTCATGGTGTAAAGATGCATTTGTTGTATCATTCAAACTTGAAACTGATATTAATATTTTAGACAAGAAATGTTTATTATCACTGGAATCTTATAAACACCATTTGGTCATTGGTAATTTGTTGTCAGACTATAGAAACAAGGTTGTACTGCATTCACCATTGATTGGTGTTGGTGCTGAAGAAAAGGGACCTATTACAATAACTAGAACACAATCACAAATCGATGAAATGGTTGATATTGAACCAATGATTTGTGATCGTCTACTTGCAATGCATAATCAATATATAACTAATAGTCTAAAATAAAACTAAAACTAAAAGAGACCTATATCGCGAATTGTATTATATTATATATAAATATAAAATCTCTCTTAATATATGAGTTTATTATTATTATTATTTGGTTATTTTGATAATGGATCTTCGATACCAATATTGGTGGTATCGTCTTCATCATCAAATTCATTGTCCGGAATGTCATCCCATACGATGGGAAGGTCACCCAACAACATATCTTTGATTTGTTTAATGTTTGCAACGGCCAATACCAATTCATCGTGATTTGCCAATGAAGTATTCTCTACAATATTGGTTTGGAGTATGGGAATGACGTTGCCCAACTGGTTGCCCAAATAACGTTGAGCATTTCGAAGTCTCTTGGCCGGATTCGTCTTTGGATTGGCCTTTTTCGAAACGTATGATTGTTTGGGCAAGAGATCCTTTGGTGAGGCTACAGGGTTAAAATAATTACTTCTTGCAGTATTAAGGTTAACAGATGTAGTTGTAAGAGGTGCTGCCGACGTTGCAACAACTGTCATATTGCCATCCGACGAAACAAGCGATGATGGTGTAGATGATGTAAATGATGGTGTTGAAATGGCTGAAGATTGATTTGGTGGTGTACCAAGTATAAGTGGTGATGTATTGGTAAATGTATTAGTAGTAGTTGATGTTGAAGTAGATGTGTTTGAAGAAGAGGTGAATGTAGATGTCGCATTGGTTGATGAAGAAGATGAAGAAGAAACAAATGAAGAAGAAGAAGAGGATTTTGTTGATGTTTTACTAATACCAATACTAAGACCACCAAGTCCAAGTATATCATCAGTTGGAGTTAAAGAAAATATTGAAGCTGGTTTACGAGGTTGAGCGGGTGGTGGTGGTGTAAATGTTGCTGAATTTGATAATGGATTATTCGATGACCCAGAAAATGCAGATGAGGACGAGGAAGTGGTGGAAGAGGAAATATCATCTCTTGATGGAGCGGAAAGATGACTCATTGTCTTTCGATAATTTGATTTGTTGGGATTGGTTGGATTAAAGGTAGGATTATTATTAAGTACAGATGTAATTGGTGTAAATGTCGTCGAAGATATATATGAAGGTGTGGTTGGAAGCGAAGTTATCTGACCAAAAGTTGTTATACTATTATTAATAGGTCCCGGTGTATCTTTGATCGAGAATGCCTTTCTTATCAAATATTGAATGTCTTCAACTGGTGGATATTTAAATAATCTTTTTAATACTGAACTATTATCTTTACCAATTACTATATAAGTCAACAAAATTAGGTATTAATAAGTATTATACTTTTCTCTCTCTTTCTTTTGCTTTCTTTCTTCTTACATTGATCTCTAATAAAAGATAACATTGAAATTGAAATAAAATCAATTAAATGTAAATTGTCTCCATATGCAAATATAGCATCCCACATTGATAATACATCTTCGAGATGGAATTCTCTACCAAATAATAAACGAATCCATCTTAATAGGTAGAGTTGAGGTTCGATATCAAGTGACTCTAAATGATTGTATAATTCTACATCCTTTGCTCTAAGTAAATTATTAATCGTTTTACATTTAATAACTGCTTGATTTACAACTATTGTTTCATTGTGTTGTTGTGGTTCTTTGTTTGGATCATCCTAAATTTGAAAAAAAAAAAAAGTTAATTAGCAAAAATATTATGTTTTTCTTTTTTTTTCCTTTCTTACACTTAATGAATGATGTTTCATTACAGGTGTATTTGTTGGACTTGTATTGCCTGCGCCTCCAGTAGCACCAAACCAATGGACACTAGTTTTCATGAGTTTACTAAACAAAATATAGACGTCGTGTTCGATATAATTTGGATCATAGATGATATTGACCCATGATGCATGTAAAACTTGAGGATCGACCTCTATCTTTTCCAATTCTGATTTTTTGTACTTTTCAACCTCGTGTGTAATTAAATAAAGCATGGGTGCAAGTAGCTCATGCATTCCTTGCCTATATGAAATATCTGGTGTTGAAGTTGAATAGATAAAAAGTATTCTCAACATAATCTAAAAAGAAAGAAAATGATTAGAACATGTATGTCATTTTCGACATCGTATGTCATTTTTGTTGGTTGGTATATACATACATCTTTAGTTTGTTGATCTTGAAAGAATTCAAAATCTTGATAGGTTCTTTCAATATCCAATGTAATTGTCTTTTGTCTTTCTTGATTTCTAAAAAACTTGTTCCATGGTGACTATAGATATATATATTGAAAAAAGAATATAAGAAGGTGTTTGTTCCTTGACTATTTTGAATCATTGAATCATCAATGAATAATTGTAACATACATTCTCATCGTTTGATAATGGATCGAAAACAACTTGTTGTTGTTGTTGATCTCTTGGATTGACATAATGAGTAGTTACCAAGTGTTGGTAAAGTTGTCTTTGTTCTGATATTGTGGTCTCCCATGTATTCATCTTATCAGTTTCAAGACATCCAAGGAATATCTAGATTCGATTAGAATGAATGAATATTATATAGTAGTTAGTTAGTAAACAACTTTGTTGTACTAGTCAAGTATATATTATTTATATATTTATATATTTGACTTACCCTCCAAGCTAAACCTCTAAGAGGAGAAGCAGCAAGTAAACCATTGAATGCATCATTTTTAAGAATATCCAAAGGTGATTTATCTTTTGGTACAGTGCTAAAGAACATATCATTGAATGCCTTTGTAAAGTCTGGAAGCTTTGATACAGAAGAAGAAGAGGTAGACTCTTCGTCGTGGTGTAGTCCTTCCTCGCCAATGACACCAACATTTATCGTTGAAATTACACTACTCTCTTCACTAGCTCTCTCCTTTCCAATAGACATTGAGAAGTTATCTCCTCCTGTTACATCCATTCTCTCTCTCTACTACTATATATATATGTATATAAAACAAACTACTTTTTCTTTTTTAAAAAAAAGTCTTTCTTTCTTTCACCAACACCTCTCTCTCTTTCTTTCTTTCTTGAGTGTAAGTGTAGAACAGAGTTAATTATATTATGTTGTTGTTGTTGTTGTTGTTGTTACTAACTAATACTAATAATAGTTGGATTCTCTGTTCTTCTCTCTTCTTTTTGAATGAATCATCAAAAACAACATTCATGAAAACTTTGAAAAAAATCTTATTATAAATTTTTAAAAATGAATATTTATTTTCTTTGGGGGTTTTGAAAATTTTTGGTTGGGAGTACCGCCTCAGAATCTATTTATTTGTAAAACTTATTTCTCTCTATGGTCTTCTTTATTTTTAATTATTCTTTTACCAATCGATAGATCTTTTCATTATCTATCAAATGGTTGACAAAAAAATTTGCGAGAGGTTCACCCTTCTAAAAGGTACTTTCCGTAAAGTCGCCATTAGCCATGGGCTAAGATGAGGTCTAGAAAGCATTGTTTGGAAAAACAAATGATATAAACAGAAAGAGCACAAAAAGTTGTATCTATTGGTGATATTGGATCGTCGTTTCAAAGATTATTCAAATAAAAAAAATGCTATTCTTCAAAGCCTATCTCATATAGTAAACATGCAACCATATAAAACTACGTGCTACATGGATCGGATCACGATTAATCAAATAAAAAGACAAGCGCCAACGCAAGAGGTGTAGGCGCCTTGAATCTTCAACATTATATGCACTGGTGTCGGCAGTGTTCAATGCATGCCACATCCAGCAACGCTAGACAAGATGGTTAGTATATTTGGAATGGTCAATCTCAAAACAATTGTGAATGCTCAAGAGTAATGGTAGCTTAATCTATATCGATATCATGGTTATTTATTTGGTACATACTAGTATTATTGTAATTAGCTCTTTTAAAACCCATCAAGGCTAGTGGTCATGGACAATTTCGCATTCGGTCTATCAAAACCATCCATTCTAAAAGATAATAAATAATAATTAGTAAACAGTATTTATGACAGTAATTTTACAAGATACATATCTTTACAGTTTTTAAAAATGGACCAACTCGTCTCTAATCAATTGATTCTATATTTAAAGTATAATATGGCATGAATATGATTAGTTGAGGGTTTGATAGTTGTATTGTGATGAATTTACTTAACTTTGTATTCTAATTCAGGTGGGTAGAGTTGATGACCAAACAACCACCTTTGTTGCTATAATACAAGACTATCAGCTATAGTATGAACCGATTTGTTGACTAGTCTCATTAAACAGATATCTGATAGATTGGAATTGTTAGTTTTGAAATTAATTTATGTTATGAATATATACATAACTTTAATAGATCAGCGGTTGATTAAGAAGAAGATCAATCGGTTCTATAGAAAAATAGTAAGGATGACCTATGTTAAAAATATGTATTAGTAATTGAGTGGTGGTTGTAGTATATACTACTACTATGTTGAAGTCTACATGATACTTAAACTTTATCATTTATGGATAGGTACCATATATGGATGTATTGTTTGATTAAATATTGAACTATAAAGCTGTAAGGGATAAATAAAAAGAGGAAAAGAAATATGAGTAGAATCAATAGAGCTACCATTACTCTTGTCTCAATCACAATGTTTCTCATTCTAAAAAAAAACACCAACAATATATAGATAATAAAATATTAGTATCCAGACCCAAGCCTGGAGCTGCAAGCAAATGCCCATTGTGAACCAAATGACAAGTTGAACTCCGTTGGCTATACCGTAGAGTAGTCCTTTTGAGTCAAATGAACAATGTACTTGCAGCTCCCAATTCTGAAATGATTTAAAATAGGGGAGAATTGTATATATATAGAGGGGGGGGAAAGAGGGATAGAGGGTAGAATTCATAAGTTTCCCACGCCGAAGCATGACCATTTGGAAGACACTAGAACATCCTCCCACCAACCAAAAGGAGTTGTAGTGTCTTTTTAAATAATAATAATAATATAACCACAAGTGTAATCTATAATTATAAAAAAGAGGTTTATTTCTATTGTCTTTAAACAATAGAATAATGGTTAGTGATGTATAATATTTCATAGTAGTGTATAGTCTTACTTTAATTTATATTATATATTTATAAAAGATTTTGGTTCTTTGTCAAAGGATCCTTGAATAAAGACAGAGTGATTGTTGGTCTACGTCATGTCCTCTAAAGGCGTCATTCCCATTGTTGATTGACTGATTGATGATTGTTTAAAATATCTTGATGAATCTAATCGATCGATGGTTATTGTTGTTGGTGTCATGATGAAAATTCTCCCTCCAAAATTAATTACTTCTCTTCATGACATGATAGTGCTGTGCTGTACTGTGTTCTCGCGCAGTACAAGACAAGTAGTAAATATAAATACATCTAGATTTATGAATTCATAACCCATCCTAAAGTTGAATTCATTCATTCATTCATTCGAGACAGACATCCATCAAATGACGATGATGATTGAGATTTAATTTAACTTGTTACCCTATACTACTTGTGTTGATGATCAATATTCACATCATCATCATCAACATGATCATCATCATGACTTTTATATCTCTAAGTATTGTATTGTAATTGTATTGTTCTTATTCTTATGACTCTGTGATGATCATGATGTTTGTTGGCGTTTGTGAATGCTCCATTTGCAAATTTGAACCCAAAATCTCTTAGTTGCTTACTAGTATGAAAAGGTGACACTGATGATAATATTCTTTTGAAGAAAGGAATTAGTATACATCAACAACTACTACTAGTTAATTTCTTATATGCAACTTATTGTGTAGAATTATTATAATAATTCTTTTTTCCATCTTTTGCTTCCTTGTGCATCTTTCTAATGATGTTGATACAACTAAAATCTCTTGGTGACATAAAAACTGTACCATCTTCGTTGATCTTTTCTCCTTTGGGGTCGAGAGTTGTCTTGATACCTCTTCCATGTTTAGACATGCTCAAACTTCTTAGAACCTCTGCTTGTAGTACTTCGTCGCCATTTGTATGTCTTCTCAACAGGAATGACGTTTTATTTCTAATGCGTTGCACTTGTCTTAATGAGAATGTTGGTTTAAAACGGTCGCCAATTAATCGTTGGTAGACTGTTGGAGGTGTCGTTGTTGTTGTTGTTGCTGCTGCTGGTGATGCAGAGATTGTTGTTATTGGTACTAATGCTACTGATACTGATGATGCTGCTGATGCAGTGATAGTTTGGGCTGCTGTACTCATGATTAATATGCTTAAAATAAAGATAAAAATATATCTATAATATTGATAATTCATTAAATAAAGATATTATCAATTTAATTAAATAATTAATTGTTTGTTTCAATTGATTCTACACTTTTTTTTTTTTTTTTTTTTAAATTTTTTTTTCTCATGAGATAGTGCGATCTTTATGCGTGCCATAGGTGACTGACCTGATACATTGCGAGGTTTGAACATTTGTTTCAAAACAACAACAGCAAATAGCCCCTCTCTCTCATTAATAAATGGATCCTATCAAAAAGAAGAAACAACAATAGAATCATACCCTGATTTGGTATCATACACCCCCCCCCCTCTCCCTCCTCCTCTTCTCTTACATTTTAGATCTTGGTTCATATAATGAGCCTAATCCGCACCCCCATCCCCCTCCTTATCCGCCTCACTCATATAGTGAATCAACACGCCCATAATCTGACGGGTTACATCAAAGAATGATCGTGCTGTGGCTCACCTAGGCATCATATCCAACCATGACTACCACCCCCTATCCTCCTCCTTATCCCCCTCACTCATATTTTAAATCATAAATGATCGTGCTGCTGTGGCTCACCTAGGCATCATGAATGCCCCCATTAAACGGTGGTGATGACACAGTTCGGGTATTAAGAAACCACCATACGATTATGATATCATTGGGACAACCCCATCTGTATATGTATCACCCCTCACTTTTTGTTGATAATCAACAAAGACAAGAAAACATTTGTTTAAAATAAAATATTATTCATCAAGCTCCAATGTTCTCTATTTAAAGTGTTCTTTTTCTCATCACATCATTATTCATTTTATCTATCTTTTCTTCAATTCATTATCTTTCTGCTATATTGTATTACCTTTATATATTTTTTATATAGGAAGCTTCTAATTGAGGTTCACTATCGCACAGTGGTCATCATGAATGGCCCACTTCCATCCGCAACAGAGACAAGAACAACTCAATACCCTCTCGATCGTCTCATGGGTAAGAAGTGGAATAACGAACAAAACTTGTTTGTGACACATCTCGGCCAATATGCAAGATACTATCACTCTGTTAAGAGGTTAGTAGGCCAATTTTTTTTAATATTTGTATACGACTTTAATAACAGTAAGATATCATCAACCTTTTTTTTTTTTTTGAACATGAATCATTCAGATAAGTTCATGAACTAATTGATCGATTTCATGTATTTTACTATTTTTAGTGTTTAGTTTGTCCCGACAAGAACTCGAAAAAGTAATACCAAAGTATTACGACATGAGTGTTCTTTCAAAGAACAAAACAAATGAATTATATGAAAAAATGGAAAATCGGTTGACTTTGCCGATTCGATGGGATTCTCTAATTGTGGAGGCCATCATCTCAAAGGTGATGGACATAGACACACGCAAAAGCAGTAATAGTCCAAGAGATTATGTATGTATAACAGTCTGTGACAGGTATGATGTGTAATAATAAATTAATTTTTATTTTATTCTTTGTTTACTCTTTACAGAATTCTGCACAAGATGTCCAAGCAAAAGAGAAAATCGTCAACAAAATGCTATCGAGAACATTTGCCAAACTCAAGGTAGACGAGATGGTTGCAAAATATCAAATCCTCCGATATGCACTCCTTGACCCAGATCTGAATCCAATTGGCTGTTGCCACTCTTATAAAACCGCCTTTGCCAACTCCATTTGCAATAGTTACTCGGCCGAGGTGGCCGAGACCTGCAAAAGGATGGTGGAGAGTGCTTTAGACCGTCAAGATGACCGAAACATATTCCACCACGAGTCCAAGTTGGTGTCGGATCTTCTGGAGGATATACTTGCCAAAATAGATGATGGTGATATCGGTGAAGGGTACCAAGCTCTCAAACTAATATTTTCATCTCAACCATTAAAAGGTATGTCATTGATATTAACACCATCACAGGTTTTTTTTAAATATCTTCTTGCGTCGGTTCATGTAACTCTATCTCTCATTTTGTTTATCTTTTGCTCATACACGTCAAAAGGGGTCGATGACTGCTACTGAGAGGATGGTGGGCAGTTTGCGGAGTGTCGATCAGATTTTTTTTTTTAATATTTATTTTCATTTTTTTTTTTCATCTCGAACAACTCACAGAAACCAAATTTAGAGAATGTATATTAAACTATTAAATAACATCTCACACTCAACACAACATTATCAATAGATAGAATACAGCGAGTATTGTTTATAGTTACACTTTTAGTGTAAGAACCCACACATCACTATCATTACTCCTCTTTTACACCATTTCTTTTTGATTATCTTTTGTTTTCATTGGTTTACCAATCAATGCACCACCCATCTCTTTCCTTTTAACTACTCATTGTTGGCCAAGTTCATCTTTACATATCATTGACCTCTTGTGTTCACTCATAAATTATATAATCCTTTTTGATCCAAATCAAGTACCAATCTACCACTCTTTATCGCTCTGCATCCTTTTTGTTGTTCGTTTGATCCACTCTCCTATCCGACAAACTTTCTTTACCACTTAACTTTCCATCAGATACTGCAATCAATCACTACCATTGCTCCTCTTTTACCCTTTCTTGTTTTGATTATATTTGTTTTTATTATCGAGATGCACCACCCATCTAACCACTCGCCTCATTGTTGGTCCCAGTCTTTCCATCAGATCGATAATGCAAAACATTACAATCATTGCTTTTACACCATTTCTTTTTTGTTTTCATTATCCAATCAACGCATCACCTATCTCTTTTGCCTCATTGTGGAGAGAGAGATAGAATTTATAGAGTATAATTGTAATACAGCGCGTATTAATTATTGCAGAGATTAGAGTGATCTTTGATACCTCCATTGATAGCAAGAAGCTCTCTCTATGCAGTGACAGGCCTGTCAAACCTTTTTTTTTTTTAATTTTAAACCTCTCTAACATTTATTACATTTATCATTATAGATCATAATTTGGAATGCGAAAAGAAAAGGTCAAAATTAAAAGAGGAAAGAGAGGCCAAGCAAAATCAAGAGCCAGCCATTCCCAAGGAAAAAAAAAAGAAGAAACAGTTTTTGGGTGACAAAAGGCCTGAAAACTTTGATGAAATCAATTTTGATGGATCTGTTTATTCAATATCAAATTTGGCCACAGATTTAGAGATTGATAGCAAAAATGTAAAGAAATTAAAGGTTGAAGAACATATATCTGGTGATTATTTACAATCTGAACTCTCATCAAAGTTGGAAGCGTTGATCCAATCATCAACATCAATAAGTGCCTGGAGTGGGTTAAATACCCTCCAATTGAATAGATTGAAAATGCTAAATTTGGAAAATATAATTAATCCGTAACTATTATTATTATTATATCTTTTGTTATTTTTTATTATTTTCATTATAATTAACTAATCAAATGCTTTTTTTGTAATCTTATTTTTTTTTCTATAGAGAGGACAATTCAATCGATTTTTCAAAGTTGACAAAAGATCAATATCCATCTTTAATGGATTTTTGTGAATCAAATGGATACAAGTTTCCAAAAGGATATGACCCTACAGGATTGAAATCCCTCATGACGTCCGATTTGGAGACGATAAAAACTACTCCTTTCGCATTGAATAGCTTTGCACCACAAGCAAAGTATGTATAAAACAATTGACCAATATCTTTTTTTTATATTTTTAAAACTAATCCTCTTTTTTATCTATAGATTCAACAGTACTTTTATCCCATTCTCGATAGAGTTGTTTGTCAGTATAATCGTCAACTCTGGAATAGATATGTCCCTTGGTTTGACAGACAAACACAAAATATTAAGGTATATTTCAAAAATATTACCTAATTTGGAAAAAGAAATTGGTCATCCATTGGAAAGTGGCTATCCATTGGATAGATTTAAGTTTTTCGACAAGGAAATTGAGATCCTCAAAGCTTCGCACTTGGCTTCTTTTCCTTCATCGTCAGATGTAACAATATCACCATCCTCTTCGTCTGATGTAACAACATCACCATCCTCTTTGTCTGATGTAACAATATCACCATCCTCTTCGTCTGATACAACAACATCACCATCCTCTTCGTCTGATACAACTACATCTCCATCCCCATCATCAAAAAAAAAAAGAGGTAGACCTCGTAGTGAGATTGTGGATATAAAGTTAGAAAAATTCCCTGATTTTAAAGATTTTAAATTGGAGGATCTTAATCGACAATTGGAACTTAGAGATATCGAATCCCCAAACATTGATACACGAGTCCAAGAAGAGGAAAATATTAAAAGATTGAAATTGGTTTTATGGCAAGACATGGTAAAACGCTTGCAAATAGATTTTAAAGAAGACTTTGACTACAGCAAATCCAGTCAAGTTAGCATTTTAAAATGGTTATCTTTACCTACTAGCACTATTAAAATCGAATATGATTGGTACTGTTGTTCATTGCCAACACTGAAAGGAACTCTCAAGAAACTATTCAATGACAGCCCAAAGGTGAAGAGAAATGAGCCAAGGAAATGGATGCCAAAGTCTCTTGCTTCAACAAAAAAATCGTTTCTTTTTCGTTACTATACGATTGGATTTGTTGGAAAATCAGTCCTCTGCGATTATTTGCAATCACCGTATGTAAAAGACAACCCATTCGATTTCAACGGGTCAACAAAAACAATTCACCCCAACTTTAATGATTACGAAAGAGACAATATTGGTTACATTTATAACCAAAAAATGTCGGTCCTAATCAATCAAAGGGCGATGATGGTGACAACCAACGTTCCCAGCCATATCTGGTTCCAAACAAAAAGTAAATGTCATTGTTTTAAAGCATTATTATCTTTTACGACCCATTCATTTTACTAATATTTAATTTTAATCTTTATATAGGTGCAAATGAAAAAGT
The DNA here is from genome assembly GCF_000203815.1 of Cavenderia fasciculata. NCBI lineage: Eukaryota > Evosea > Eumycetozoa > Acytosteliales > Cavenderiaceae > Cavenderia > Cavenderia fasciculata. The sequence continues at coordinate 1,679,962 of NW_004457624.1, forward strand.
AGTTTCTGATGTGCAAATATCCATGAATAGCCGTCTCTTGCCATACCATTTGAAAAAGAGACAAAAACTAGAAGAATCTTTTCCAGAGCAAAGTTTGGTCTCTCAAAAAAACGGTCAAGATGGCACACCCATGGATGATTCCGATGACGACGACGATGATGATGATGAATCATGGAAATGTAAACAAGTAGAAGAAATGGAAAAGAACCATTCATATTCATACAACCATCCCCACTATGCTTGTTTTGTGGCAAAACAAGTTGGGTTGAAACCAAACATTCCCAAAGTCAAGGATAGAGATATTATCTGTGCCAATTGTTTGTCATCCCACTCACTTAAAGATTTGCCTATGGTGTGCGAACAATGTGATGCGACCATTCCTATTCTATCGGAACATGAAAAAAGATTGGATTTATGTGGTGACCTGATGGATCTGTACTCGGTTGATATTCAACTAAAAAGGAATGCATTTGAAAAAATGCCACCCTTTGATTCAAAGGATGATCTATTCCCTCCACCAGTACCATTAATTGCCGAAATCAATCATCGACTCGTCAAATTTGACCAACCTGAATCACCCCATGTGGAGATTTTTCTACACGAGGCTCTCAACACCACCTCGATAGCACTCAACAGTAACAGGTCAGGAATTGCACCCTCCATGCGGAACCTATTCAATCTTATTAAAACTACATCCGATCCCTCGATGCAATTTAGAATTCGTGATGCATATCCCTTTGTCCACGACTCGTCTACTGGCGGATTTGAAAATGAAATCAAACATGAAATCATGGTGAAGGAATTAATGAACCATTTTTCAATGACAACGTCCAAGCTCATTATTGTTTGTGGACAATTCCCTTGCAAGGCAGCCAAAGAGGCTTTTAATGCCAATCCTTTGGATTACGAAATGGTTGACTATAGTCAAGAATCTTATCACACCATTTTAGATAAAGCCAAAGGCACAACCGAGGACAAAGAGGTGGATGTAAGTAGGATAGTTCCTAAAAGGCTCATTGCTATCGCTCCGCATCCATCAGTCATGTTTGCGTTGCACATAACAGCAGCCTATATTTTGATTGCTCATGATATCTACAAAATGGCTCCAAAGGTATCTCAATTTGACCCAGTTCAAACATTTAAATCGAATTCCCCCTCGTCTGCCTCGTCCTCCTTCTCCTCCACGTCCTTATCATCCACGTCATCTTCATCATCTGCCTCGTCATCTTCATCATCTGCCTCGTCTTCCTCGTCTGCCTTGTCCCCGTCCTCCTCGTCCTCCTCCACGTCCTTATCATCCACGTCATCCTCATCATCTGCCTCGTCTTCCTCGTCGTCCTTATCATCCACCTCCTCTTCATCATCCTCCCCTTCGTCCTCCAATCAAAATACCACCAAACGCCCAAATCTAAGTAACAAAACAAAAGATTTTCCTAAACTTAAACAATGGACGTTGGAACATCTAGTTGAAGAGGCCACATCCCGTAAAATCGACGTAGAGAATATCAAAGAAGATCGTCTTCAAGTGGAATGTGTTTTGTTGAAATCGGTCCTTGGGGTTCAAATATGGTCAGAACAAAAAATTGAACAGTTTGATCTAGAGAAATCAAACTCGAAAAAAGATATACTGACCTATGCGAGAGAAAAAAATATCCCTTTGACAGACTATTGGTTCTTCATGACGTTGGAAACCCTCAAAAAAGCCGTGCAAAGGTGTCTCGCTTCCACCTCGTCCCCATCTCCGTCCTCCTACTTGCCCACCCCTTCCTCACCCTTGACCGATATCTCACTCCCCTCTTCCCCATCCTTGACCGATGCCCCACCCACTTCATCCTCATCCGATACCTCAACTCCACCCTCTTCCACCGATACCTCATCCTTGACCGATACCTCAACCACCTCATCCGAAACCGAAACCCCACCCTCTTCCACCGATACCTCATCCTTGACCTATACCTCACTCCCCTCACACTCATTCTCCTACTCCTCCTACTCTAAACCTTTTGTAAAAAATGAAAAGTGCGTTTACAAAGATGAAGAGAAACATATAAGAGCAAAGAGAGATTTTTATCACTCTGGAATGTGTAGAAGGCGCCGAAGCAAATGGAAAGTTATGAGGGAAAACAACCGTGGCAATTATCTTTATATCGGAATTGATCCTGGAAGGTCAAAATGCACGATTGTAGACTCTATGAATCGTGCTCGAGTGGTTTCAGTGGCATCTTATTACAACCTCATGGGCACTGACCGTCTTCTGGCAAGACAACAAAACTACAAAAAGAACCCGGTCCTGTCCAAATTTGAAAGTGGATTGCCAACCTATAATACCTTTGGTAAGTGTTATTTTAAATATTCATTGTCTATACCACCTATATATTATAATATTAATATTTATAAACTAACTTTTTTTTTAATTCCTAGATACTTTATTCAATGTAGAATCTGTATTGAGACGAATAGAGTATGAAAGATTTACCCATAGGGATCAATGTCGTCTTTATTCCCATGTAGTGACGTCCTATACGTTTCAGACCATGGACAAGAACAGGAACATTGACAAGAAGCGCGCCCAATATGCCTATGCAAAGAGCTTTGTACCACCAACAACAATCCCGAAAAATAGAATAGTGATTTGTATGTTTTTTTTATTTCTTCAAACCATTTATTATTATTTGTTATTAATCTTCTTTCTTTTTATAGATATTGGAGGGTCTGATTTTTTCCGTGGATCCCGAGGTGGTGGTAGAACTGGTTGTACATCAAAGACACTACTCAGACTGTTTTTGAATATGGGTTACAAGGCACGTCTTGTCAATGAATTTAATACCTCCAAAGTATGTGTGTTTTAATAATTGAATTTTTAGATCAACCCTCGAAATGGCCATTCATTAATATTTTTTTTTCCAAGATTCATAATGCATGTGCCTCCAAAATTCATTCTACCAACAACAACAAGTTCCTAAAAAAAGCTAAACACCAAAAGGTTAAAAATGTGTTGCCAGAATCTTTTGAAAAGACCCATGTTGTTGGTGCACCCATATCCTCCACGTTTTCAGACAATGGTGTTCGTTGGCAAGGAAAGGATTCCAAGTTATGTGATGGTTGCAAATTGACTGATTACAATTGTCAATGCTCCAAGGCTCAATTGGCGGACAAAGAGAATGATTCAACTCTGAAAGTGTCTCAATTGGCAGATGATATGAATGAAACTCTAAAAGTATTCATATCACTTGAAAATACTTCACCTTCTCCAACTATGCTATTGGAATCCCTTTTCTCTTTAAGCAAAAAGACTGTCAAGGAGTTGATAGAGTTTTGCAATCTAAACTCTATCAAATACCATCAACAAGAAGAGCCAACCAAAGGGAAAAACAAAAGAGGTTCTCACAAGGATAGTAAGGGTGGTGCTACCAACAGCAAAAAGGACCAACTTATCAACGCTATCATCAAGTTTAATTTTGAAAAACAAAAAAGGGATGCTAGCAAAAATAAGAAAAAGAGGTCAAAATCGTCATCAACTACTAATGATCGTTGTAAGGACCAAGATCAAAGCAATAGTCAAAAGGATGGGAACAAGTCTACAAGCAACTCTGTTTCGACCCACGATTATGGTTTTGGTAAGTCTCTTTGTGATAGTCAGATCAAAGATCTCTGGAAGTCAATGAACCCAAATGCGACAGAAATGCCATTTAAAACTAAATGGCAATGGCTATATTGTCCAGTTTGTGATCATTTCTTCAACAGAGACACGAGCGCTGCAAAGAATATTCTCTTATTGGGAATCTTACACCAAACCGCAGATTACAGGCCATGGATTTATCGTCCTTTACCTGCCGATATCGTGCATATTGGGAGGGTAGACACGACCTAGTTAACCTTAACAGGGCCTTCCTGCATAAATATGAAAGTCCCCCCCTCAGCTGTAAGTTATTAGATAGAAAATATAATGTTGATCTCAATTTACTGATTTTCCTCTTTTTTTTCTGTTCTTTGTCTTTTTTTTTACTTTGTCTGTTTTTTTTTCTTTCCTCAATTCAAAATAAAAGTTCAAATAGCAGCGTCTACAAACATTTATGAGAGATAAATGAATTGACAGAAGTTGGATCAAACTATGGTCCTCTCTCTCTCTCTCTCTCTCTCTCTCTCTCTCTCTCTCTCTCTCTCTCTCTCTCTCTCTCTCTCTCTCTCTCTCTCTCTCTCTATGATCATACATCATCATCATAATATAAAATAAAACCTGGTTGACTATGCAGGTGCGACCTTTGTCCAAAGCTTTCACTGCAAATGGAACGGCCATTCATTTTTTAGTTCGAAAAGTCACCAGACCTTTTATGACACTTTGAACTCTGAGAGAGGGGAAGGTCCGCACCACATCTCAGATTGAACCTTTCACTCATGAATGCAAAGTTAATTTATACCTATTTCATTCAAATTATACGTACACATAAACATAAACATTTATTTATTTATTAAAACACATCATCATGAAGCTTACACCAGATAATATTAGTTCTAAATTGGGAAGAGTAAGAGAAAAGACCAAAGGAGATAGTAGTAGTAGTAGTAAACAACAAGAGGGGTTAACTAACTTGCCTTCCTTTAATCAAGAAAATTGATCTTGCTACATTACAAGAACTAGATCTTTCATCACAAGGATTCACAGAGACCTCTTCGTTTTCAAGACTAAAGGCATTAGAGATACTCGACTTGTCAACCAACAGATTCCAATTGATTCGTCATATCAAGGGTTTGTTTGATCTACCACGAATCAAACAACTCAAACTCAAAGGAAACCCAGTCACCAAGGCTGAGGCATATAGACTCACTGTCATTGCTAATTTACCAACATTACAAGTATTGGATGATATGTATGTAAACATAAATATATACACAACAAATCAGTAGTACTGTACTGACTGATTGATTATTTTGATGCACTGTGCAGTGAAATTACAGACTCGGAAAGAGAACAATCTAAAAAAATAAGTGTAGAGGTAAAGGATCCATTATTGAATCCATCGTCATCATCATCATCATCATCAACCGATGACTCTAATGATATTTTAGAAGCCAATGTAAAGGAACCAGAACCTCCTAAAAAGGTCGAAAAACCAGTGGTCGTAGAAAAGAAAGAAGAGAAACCAGTAGTAGCAACACCAAAGGAAGAACCAAAACCAACTCCAACACCAACTCCAACTCCAAAACCAGCAGCACCAGTAGAAAAGAAAGAAGAGAAACCAGTAGCAGCAGTAGCACCAAAAGTTGTAGAGAAAAAGGAAAAACCAATTGAAAAGGAGATCAAGAAGAAATTAGTATTTGTAGACGAAGATACATTATTTGATTCAAAACCAAAGGCACAATTATCATTTGAAGAAGAAGAAGATAAATCTAAATTATTGTATGTTTTGGGAAAATGATTCAATTATCAATGGACCGACTGACTATGATTAACACCCAATATTAATATTATTCTATATTAGATTTGGAGATGACGATGATAGCGATTTAAAGGCATTGGAAAAGAAAAAGGCACCAGCCAAAAAAGCAGCGGAACCCAAAAAGTTATTATTCGAAGATGATGATGATGGAGACAGTTTATTTGCACCATCCAAGAGCACCAAGGCAGCCAACAACAGCAACACCAAATCATCGGATGATTTGGATGACCTTTTTTCATCGTTTGGAGGTGGTCAAGACAAGTCTATCAGCAAAGAATTCGATGTATCAAGTTATATCGAGTCACAAAAGAATAGAAAGAAACAATCATTGTTTGAGTAATAACTCACTACTGCTACTGCGCAGAGTGGTCTCCTAAATCTATTTATAAATCCCCAAACCCTTGTGTAAAATATATACATCCACCAAATTATTTGTTTTGGAATCAACCAACCAGGTTTATTGTGTGTCCTTTCGGAGATACAGAACTCTTCTTCTTCTTCTTTAATCGATCGATAGATTGATTCTCTTTTGTTTCTTTGAGGGGAAAGACGTCGAACCAGATATTATATTAACAAGTCAAGATATTATGAGCTCTCGTTTTTATGTGAACCCCGACAAGAGAGGGGAAGGGAATGAAAAGAAATAATTATGAACCCCCAACTTTTATAGTACTTCATAGTTTATTCACACCAAACATACAAATAGAATGAATATAATATAACTATTGTTAAATTATACAATCATTTTTTATCATCACTACTCTCACATACATTCATACATACATACACTGATCTATTTATTTATTATCTATCAATTTCATCAATCAGAATGGAGAATGAAAATATTGACATAATACCAGACAGTCCTACCCTAAATAGTAACAATAACAATAATAATAGCAATGGAATAGACTATAGTCCTAGTTCACCTTCTTCTCTGATTAGTGGTTATACAAAACCTAAACATCGTCCAAAGTTATACCCATTCCATTTTAATATTCATTTACCAAATAGTCGTAATAGAGCGTAAATATACAAGAATTATCATCATATATGATATGTATCATCAAAGACTAATGATTATGTTATATGTTTTGGTTTGATTTTAGAAAATGGAGGTATGATTTGGGAGCTTTTATCGAGAGTCATAGGGTTCAAGTTTTTATTGTTGGATTGATCATCTTGGATTTGGTCATAACTATTGTAGAACTATTCTTGGAGGAAACTTATAAATGTACTGATCATCATGATATACCTCATGCTGTTCAAACTGCTGAAGATGTATTTCAAATTATGACTTTGGTTGTATGTATTTGAATTATAATATCCATCAATCCATTATGAACTATTATTCATTTCTCTCTCTCTCTCTATATATATATATTCTAGTTACTAGGATTATTTGAAATTGAAATTATTGGATTACTTTTATCATTTGGATTTGATTTCTTTAAACATCCACTTTATGTATTGGATGCCATCATTATTACAGTGTCTATAGTTGTAGATGTTGTATTTAGAGAATCTGCCAGCAACCTTTTAGTTATTTTTAGTAATTATCAATCATTGTCATTATTATTAAATAATATTTATATTAATTTATTATTTTAGGATTATGGAGACTTGTTCGAGTTGGACATGGTATTGCAGTTTCAGTAGAGACACATGACAGAAATAAATACAAACATTTGAAACGACATTTCAAGAAATGTAAAGCACATTACAAACAAGTTGAAGAGGAGAACCAGGAACTCCGAAAAAGATTGGATCTCAGTTCACCTAGCTCTCATTTCTCACCATCACATATCCCAGGTATTAGCAACAACAACACAACCACCACCTCCACCACTAAAAGACAAGATAATAATAACAATCATAGCAACACATCTAGAAACGATTTATCGACATCACCAACCTTTTCACCATCGACTTTTACATCAATGGATTCACCAACAGTTTCCAATCATTCATCAGGCCCTCAAAGTAGAAAGATTTATAAACAAACCAAAACAAAGAAGAATAAGAAATCAAATACTAGTAAATACCCAAGTGATGATGATGATGATGACGACGATGATGAAATTAGTCAAGATGAAGATCAATAAATAATACAAATAATTAGAAATAATTATGAAAATAATTTTATTTTTTACCTGTTGTCTTTTCAACATCTCTTTTTTGTTCAACACAATGATCCACTGACTTTTAGTCTTAATATTTCGAAATAAGAAGAAGTACACTATACTATACTATAATAAATAATATTAACAAGTAAACAAATAACAACAACAACAACAGATCTGTAGAGAATAGAAGATATATATATATATATATATATAAATATAGATTGTAAAACTACTAACTTTAGTTTAGATAGTTAGTTCATTGTATTAAAGTATACTGATCATGGATACTACTACTACAAACAATAACAATAATAATAATATAAATAATAATAATAATAATATAAATGATAATGGTAATTTGCAAAAGAATAATATAGCAATCAATGGTACAAATCAAGATACTGCATTTGATGTGGTATTACAATGGTGTTCATTAGCATGTAGTAAATTGATATTCCATCCGATAGAGTTCCCAATACATGCACTTACAACGTTTATACAATCAACTCCGACACCTCAACCAATCAAATCATCTGCATCAAAGTTTTATTTATTCAAAAAGGCTTTGTCACCATCATCATCACCTACCATAACGACAACGGCATCATTATCATCAACATCATTATCAACATCATCATCATTATCAACCATCAATACATTGGCAAACAATTTGGGTGTCAGTTCATTGGATAATCTAACACCACAACAATTTACATCGGAATCGCTATGGAAGCTATTCAAACAAAAGGGTTATCACATCTACGATGGTGGATTGGTCTACCTTGCACACAATATGATTGTTATAATATTCAACTTTGCCCAACGTTATGTATCGACAGTCTACAATTCACATACCATCATCACATCGACAAGACCTACCACTACCAATCATCACGACAGAGACGACAATGGTCAAGATGATGAAGACTCGTATGTCGATGACGACGACAAGATTGTGGTCGTACTGACCAAGGATCAATTTGAAAGAAGAAAAAAGATTGGAAAAATGTTGGACATTTTATTGTCTCTACTCAAGAATGGTCTTACTCTTCCATTGGATGTACTCATGACAAGATTAATCGTTCATCGTTTTTATAAATCAAATAGTACCTCTGATTGTACATTAAAAGGAATATTTAAAAATGAAGGTTTAGTTAATGGTCTTTATGCTGTAAGTATATCAAAAAAAAAATAGAAAAAAGAAATAGATAACAAATTTTAAATGAAACAATTAATTATTAATATTTATTTATTTATTTTGTTTGTTAGGGATGGGAAGTAGTAGCATTAAAATCATTATTGGAAACAATATTTAAATTTATTGATAATAGATTAGTTCATTCAAATAGACGTGGACCTTTTACTCCTACTGAAAAATCACCAGCTCAAATATTACTATTATGTATTAAAATTAGTTTAGATTATATATTAAATGGTAAGATTGAATCAAATTAATTATAATATATATATATAAATATATATTGATTGATATTAATTAATTGATTGATTTTTTTATTTTTAGTTTTAAAGGTTAGATTAAATATTAGAAATACAGGATTTTTCAAAACATTGAAAACCATTTACAAGTTGGAAGGTATTCGTGGATTATTCTCTGGATTGAATACCTATTTTATATTATTCCCATTGTGGATGATTGGAATCTTATTGGCCAATGTTATATTTGTAAAATTGAAACAAAAGATGGTCCGAAAGTTGCCACCAAAATCAAAGAACCAGAATCAAGAAACAGGTGAAGACCAAGACATCGATGATGAGGATCAAGAAGAGAATACTGGTGTTGGTGTAAGCGATATCACCACTTTATCATCATTGGCAGATCATCACAATTCCGATCAACAAGATGATGACGACGAAGATGGAGATATTTCTTTTGATGAAAAAGATCAACAACAACAACAACACAACTCTCAATAAACCTTTCAAACACAATTACGTGATTTGATTTTTAAAATTTTACCAAACTTTTCGATTTTAAACCGCATCGCAATGTTAAATGTTTACAAGTTAAAATCTAATTCTCATCCTCATCATTGTAAAGATAATCATTGTAAAGATAAAAGAGAAGAAGAAGAAGAATGATAAACGAAACAACACCAGTACCATTTGTATTTGATGATAAAAAGTATTACCCCGGTGATTATAAATTCAATTGGGATGAACAAACACAGTTTGTATATAAGTTTCCCGAAAATGGTATGATCATGATGATGTACACATCTGATTGCAAATATCAAATCTACTACTACTTTTACTAAGTCTCAACATTCTCTCTATTTATCTTTCTATTCTTTAGGTAAACTTGTAATTAAAATATTAGAAGGTATAGATTTGATTTCGATGGATTTGAATGGTAAATCAGACCCTTATGTAAAGATACATGTTCCTCGTCTTGTAGAGGATAAGGATGAAAAGCAATTGAAAACATCGACAAAGTATGAAACATTGACACCAAAGTGGAATGAATCGTTCCATGTCGAAGTTGAACGTGTCGAGGATGACTTGGTGGTCTTGGAGGTTTGGGACAAGGATACTATTGGATCAGATGATTTCCTTGGGTTTGTTACAATCGATGCATCGTTGTTGCCTTACAATCAAGAGGTTGTCACCATTGAAAACTTGTCCTATGTCGACAAGGGAAAACTAAAGATTAGTATCACGGCACTAAACTATGGTTGGGATATTAAAGACGAACTCAATCGATACGTCGAGTACAGAGAAAGATTGGTTGGATCATTACCATTCTACATTGAAAGAGAGGAACTCAAAATTAAAAGAATGGATCAATACTCAAAGAATAGAGAGCAAGGACCCTATGTAAATGTAAAACCAGGTCAACTCAAACGTATTTATAAAAAATACTCTATAGTCAATGGATGGATCAAAAGTCACAAGGCTGGCGAGAATGTAAAAGAGGGTGCCAAGACTGCAGCCATGCTTGCTGGTGCTGTCGTCGGTGTTTTATTCGAATCTGCAATCGAGAATACTCGTTATTATAATTTTAATAATAATTTCTAGATCTAGAAATTCAAAATAAAATAAAGTAATAGTAACAACTAGTTGTTGTATTTGTGTATTTATAAATCTCCAAAACTTCTAGCAACCTTTTCATTATTTTCCAAAACCAATTCTTTAAATATAGAATCCTTTGTTTTATATCTTTTTGTTGATAATGACCAATTAAATATTCCAGTTGCACAATAATAAGTTGATTTGATGCATTTTGCCAAACATTCCAAGCTTTCAAACCGCTTTCCAAGTTCACCTTCCAGCTCCAAACATTATTTTACTAAATTGTTAATATCTTGAATGATTGAGAGATATGCTTGTTGGGGTGTCATTCCATTATGAATTTGAATTGAAATTGTATTACAAGTTCCAATTTGAGTTTTCTCTACCTCGAAAGAAACAATATCATTCAAATGATAAACAATCTGGGTAATTGATTTTATCAAGTCACACCATGCAGGATCTGAAAATAATGTTGGTTCATTGTATCCTTGAGCATGTATCACTGCCATTACACCAAGTTCAACACCAATATTTGTAGTTCTTAAATAATCAACAACCGATAAAGATGGGACCTCTTTCATTCTCTAATTTGCAACATCGAGCGTTCCCTCAAGGTTTTCAAGGATCCAGACTTCAGACCGAAGCACCTTTACAGAGACACATTTGATTCTATCGATGTGATGGATCGAAAGAGCTATTCCATGTCTCTGGCAACCGGAACCAAGGACTGGAAATCCTATCTCATCACCAGCATGATCCGCCAAGCTTTTCTGTCAATCCACTGGGTCTTTTGTGCCTCAAATTTCGATGCCAACCAACAATTCATTCAAGTTAATGAATTTATCCCCTTCCTCCTTGATGTCCTATGTCCAGGTTTTCATCGAGTTACACCTCTCCAAACTCCACAACCCAAGAAGGGTAGAGCTGGACCTGTAAAGAAATCCAAATAAATAAAAATGAAAAAATATGAGAGTAACAAGATTTGATACATTTTTCCAAGCTTGTAAGACCATAGTTCGATCTCTCGCCGACCAACATACAATTTCGATGATCAGATATTTTTGATAAATGTTTTGAAATTTAATCAACAACGAGTTTTCAAACTCACTCGAGTAGTTCCACCCTTCTCACTCTTTTCAAAGTATTCAATGTGAGATAAATAAAATTTAAATTATTATTACAACAAAGATAAAGAGTTCAGTTTGTGTTCAGCATAGTGAAGTGCACATTGTGATGTTTAAAACAATGAATCGACCACACAGATTTTCTTTTTTGTTGGGGGTGTTGTTGTTTATTTCAACAAACATTATCGCACAAAATCTCAGTCCTGATGAGCGTATGTTATAACCTACGTACAGTTTGTTATGTACTCTTCGAGAATGAAACTAATAGTTTATTTCACTTTACCAACATATCATCTTCTATAATCTGTATTTATCTACTACTACTACTATAGTGAATTCAGCAATATGGATCATTCAACAATACAAAGTGAATACTCCAATGGATCAAACACTATGCAGTGGTGGTGTCTTTTTTTGTGATGCTGGTCATGTACATTCAATGTAAATACGACGTGCATTTTAGATCATCAATCATAGATAGATCGATATGATCATCATTTTTGATTCATTATTATTTCTGTTGTTCTTTATTGATCAGTTCTTTTCTTTTCATTCTTTCTTTTTGTTTGATTGCTGTAGAAATATACCAGGTGTACAAATCGAAACGAATGGGATGCCAGATGTTAACCTACAACTCAGGTTCCCAGTATTGAAGACTTTTGTGTTAAACGTAACTGGTTTGGCCAACCCTCTCTTATCTTTTTACGACCAACTACCGACATGTTGTCCTGAAATAGAACAAGTCAAGTATGTTAGCACTAGTGAATTACCCACAGAGCAGACGAGTTGAATGTTGATCGCGATCATTTCACTAACTTGACAAACAACCACCCTTTTTGTTTGTTTACTTGTTTTGATCGATTAGTATTATTGGAAACACGACTGCAACTTTAGCCAATTTCCCAAATAATTTTGGATCTATTGCTAGCTCGTTATACTCTTTTTCGGCAGAGTTTCTAGGCCGACAAACGATAAAAGTCCCAAGTCACCCCAACATGACTACAGTTGCGCTGCATGGAGACGAAGCCGTTCTGGAATTTGATATCCCTGACACTGTTTTACTACCCAATCTAACAGCTCTTACCCTTGATATACCCAATCAAAATAATCTACGATCGATGGGAAACCTTACTGCAAAGTCATTCCCGGTTATCGATCAAGTGTATGTATCTCTACTACTATCAGCAGGACAGGATAACTTGTTGAATATTCATTTTTTTTCTCTCATCCAAAATAGAATTTTAAACCTTGTTCATTCGACTCTACCAATACATTTCAATTTCGACCTTCCGACTCTCCGAGTTCTTCATTTAAACAAAAGGCAAACGCATTTGTTCACTTTATCAATGCTCAATCACCCACCGAATTGTAAGTCAACTATAAATTTATATAACCACTGAATGACTAACAAAAGACAAACATTTGTAAAATATAGGTATTATTTTGGAACTGTAACATTTGATCCAAGCTTTGAAAAACTTACAAATCTAAAATCAATGTATGTAGGGAAGAAGATATATAAAATAGTTTACATGATTTATTAATTCATTTCTCTTTTATATATATACGTATAGTACCTCAACTGAATATAGTTCCACTCAATATCCATTCTCGCAAGGGTACCCTCCCAATATTGACTATATGACTTTCAGATTATCACCTATCAATAATTTCCCTCCGATTCCCATTCCTTCATCTGCCACGTTTTTGTATGTAGTCTTGTCAAAAAAATATAATCGACTCTATTTATTAACCTTATTCGAGGGTTAACCCTCTCTCTCTCTTTCTCTCAAGAGATCTAGTAGGGTGCCAAATTAGCACGCCAATTGATTTTAATACAATATTGCAAAACCCTGGTGGAGGACTGGCAATGTTGGAATCGTTGGACCCCTCAATCAAGAAACTGCATTATGCAAGTTAGGCGGTGTCGTATTGACGGATACTGGTGTAACATCAGTTCCAGATTGTTTCTGGTGTTATATTAACGAACCATATGGTAGATTTGTAGTTGGCTCCAATGTTAAGATACCAGTTGGATTTAAATGTACAATCACTTTTGACAGTACAAATATAATAACAGTATTCAAACGGGGTGTCATCAAGGGTAAAAATATAGGGTGGGGTGTAACTATCGGAAGTAATCTTCTTGTTCCAATCGTTCCAAATGAACAGTTAGAGGTTACCGTCAGTGGAGTTGCAGCCACCGGACCACCACAATTATTCAATATTCAGTTTGGTGAAAACTATCCTCAATACACATTCCCATTCAATGTGACAGAGGCTGGATTCAATGTATCAACACCTACTACCAATCAACAACCAAACTTTAAAACCACCGTCGCTGTTACATTCTCGACTATGAATACTTACTTTAATCATTCTGCGTCGATTAATGGTGTAGTGCCAACAACATCATCAAACGTTGCCAATACCTATCAATTTATATTCTTTGGTCTTGCATTTGGAACAAATAATGTTAAAATTGCCAATGACTATTATTCAATCATTGTTCCAGTTCAATATGCACAATGTATGTTAATATATTAGATAATTTAAAATTATATAATAGTTGGACCAACACTTTAATTTCTACTATTTAGCATACCCAATTGTCAATAATTTTGTATCAGATCCAATTATTGTATCTGGATCAACGATTCAATTGGAGGGTAATTTTGGAACATTTCTCGTCAGTTCATCGGCCACCATTCAAAATAGCAACAGTCAATACAACTACTCTGTTTGTTTAATCACCGAGTTTACAACAACTAGAATATCGTGTCGTGTAGTGTCACCAATTTCAAGTGGTCTTGCTACTTTTAATATCACTGTCGATGGATACTCTATTCTCAACCAATACTCTATTCAATCTGCTCAACAACAATGTGAGAGTATCACTAATCATTGTGCTGGTAATGGTGTTTGTACTCCAGATGGTAATTGTATTTGCAATATTAATCAAGGTGCTTATTATAATAATTGTTCAAAACGTATGTTATATACAATAATAATAAATAATTAAAAATAATTAATATTAATATTTTTATTCTTCCTATAGCATATCCATTTGCAACGAGTGGACAAGTGAATGATCAAAATACAACACAACGATCGATTAGTTTATTTGGTGATTTTGGACCCAACCCACTGACCAACTCATCTGTCAGAATCAACAACACAATGAATTGTATCATCGATCAAGCACAATCATCTCAATCCACCATTCATTGTCAACTTGAATCATCACCAACCACATATGGACCTGCTTCTGTTCAACTAAATGTCGATGGATTGTTGTTTGATAGTAAAACATATCTTATTAAATTCATTAAACCATCATCACCCGGTGGATCAACTACAACTACTTCAACGACAACAACCGCCACCACAACAGGAGGTAATACACCTAAAACACCTCAAGAAATATGCCAAGAGACGACACAATATTGTTTTGGTCATGGAACATGTGATGACAATGGAATATGTCAATGTCAAAATGGTTTTAATCCAGTTGATAATTGTATGACTAAATATGCAGACAATACAACCTATATTCCCGATCCAGAATCACCATCAACAACCATCACAGTAGATGGAGTTGAATTTGGATTTGATATTGTTGCCATTCAAGAAATAGGATTGGACAATGAAATTGTCAAAGAACTATTGACCAATAGTTGGTTGTCAAACATCACCAACAGCAGTTCACTGACCAATGCAGTCTATCAACTAGTAATCTCCAACACAAGTATACTCGCAGATACTCAAGTGACAGTAAACATATCATTCTCTTCACAATCGAGAACCGTCACATTTGGCAACCAACAACTGCTGATCAATCCCAACTCAATTAAATTGGCAGTATCTATTGTTGATTGGGAATACTCTTCAAATGTAGCAACACTCAGAGTAGTATTAAAGACAACAACCAACAATCAACAATCAATCGAATACAATTGCCAAGAGACAGACATCCCATCATTCTCATATGATGATTATGGTACGCTTCAATATTTCAGAGTACTCAAAGACAATGTTCAATTCAACGGTAGATTCATTGACTTTGCAGTAGCAGATGGTCGACCAACATATTCACAAACACTACTCATCAATCAAACATCAATCAGTTCCAATCAAACATCAGCGATGATTGGTATCACACTACCTCAATGTCAATCATGTGTACTCGATCCCGATTTCACACCATTGCTAGTTGTCAATGATAAAGATGGTAGTTGTTCATCAAAAGATGATGACAAAAAGTGGAAGGTTATCGTTGGATGCGTTGTTGGTGGTATCGGTTTTCTTGCCATCGCCATTGCAACTACCATTTACATTAAAAAGACTCTGACCACAAAGAAATATAACAAAAAGATAGAGATGAAATTTCGGAAATAATAAAATTAAAATTTAATAATAATAGATAAATATCGTACTTGTACTCCTACTACAGTATTTGAATTTATTTTATTTGTGTATTTATAAATCTCCAAAACTTCTAGCAACTTGTTCATTGGTTGATACCAATTCTTTAAATATAGAATCTTTTGTTTTGTATCTCTCTGATGTCAATGACCAACAAAATATTCCTGTTGCACAATAATAGGCAGATTTAATACATTTTTCCAAACAATTTAAATTTGGAAATCGAATACCAAGTTCACCTTCCAGCTCCAGACAGTATTTTACTAAATTGTCAATATCTTGAATGATTGAGAGATATGCTTGTTGAGGTGTCATTCCATTGTGAATTTTTATCGACATTGCATTACAAGTTCCACTTTGCATTTTCTCGACCTCCCAAGATACAATATCATTCAAATGATAAACAATCTGGGCTATTGATTTTGTTAATTCTTTCCATGAAGGGTCTGAAAATAATAGTGATTCATTGTATCCTTGAGAATGGATAATTGTCATTATACATAGTTCAATCGCAATATTTGTAGTTCTTAAATAATCAACAACCGATAAAGATGGGACCTCTTTCATTCTCTAAAAAAAAATAAAAAAGAATTCAATAAAGTTATTATGATTATTATTTTTTTTGTACATACACTTAAATCTAAATGAGCAGTACCAACATCAATCCAACCAATCATTAGATTTAAAACCAAATTTTCCATATACGCGGATGGAGATTTCTCTTTGATTTTGTTGACAATGAAATGAGTACATTTATCCAAAGGTGTTGGATCTAATGGTAATTCATTTGTCATTATGATTCTTTTTGTTCTTTTATAGACTTTGATTGAATCTTCTCTTGAAATGTCACCATAATCATGCATTTCATCATAGAGTAGAGTCCAATCGGTCATTAATAGGAATTGGAACAATTGATCTTGGTTGCCATTTGGAAATGCATATTGAGGAGCACCACTAGTGTTCATATACATCTTTAACGACTTATCATTCTTTTCAAACACTCCAAAGTCAAGATACTTTTGGTAGCCCCATGATTTATATTCTGTTTGAGGAAGAGTAGGATAAAACCAATTCTCTGGAAATGTTAAATCTTTTTTAAGTGAATACATATGAATGACAAACCTTTATTATTTAATTTAATTGATAGAGAGAGAGAGAGAGTATAATCAAATTAAATAATAAAAAGATTATTTATAATTGTCTGTTGTAACCCTTGTTGTTTAAAACTACCATGTCGTTAATGGTGGTAAACAAGCGAGTGTGTGATAAAAATGAAATCGCTATTATTGAACGATTTTTGATACCATCGGGAGAATGAAACGACACCCACACCATTGTAATTTATTATTTGAAATAGATTCATCATGGATACATTCATTTTAATGTGTTTAAATTAGAAAATTTAACCTTTGCAATTAATATCTATCTTCTATTGCCTATATTGTCTATTCAAACGTTCATATGTATACATATTTTAAAATCTGATATTCCCCTCCAAGTTTTTGTAATGAAAATAATTTAAATAGATAATTTAAATTTAGATAAATTAAGGAATGACTCTATTAGATTTTATCTTTTCAATTAATGTTGGCTCAATAAATATTTAAATATGTCATCTATGAGATTGCTTGTCCACCAGATGAACCATGCATTGTTATACCTCTTTATGGTTCATGTTTCTATTTGAATTTAGAAAAATTTGAAAGGGAAGGGACCTTGGTCCTTTACTATATAAGTACTGGGGGCTCTAAGTGGTTCAAGAAACATTGACTTGGAAAAGTGCAGATTTCAATTTTGATATTTTCGAATTGTTTTTTACATTCGATTAAAAGTGATTGATGGATCAAGACAAAGATTTGAATCAATAGGATTTGTCATTCCTATTCGTTATATCGATTTAAAAATGTAAAAGACATGAAAAAGTTTAGGGTTATATATAAAATGGACTTGAAATCTTTAATCAAAAAAAAAAATTATTTACTCTAACATTTCCATCTTTTAAAATATGACTACTCAAACTCCAAATGGTTTCATTCCTCTTACACAGTATGATAATTTAAAAAAATAAATAAAGAGAAATACCGATTTATTAATTAATTTTTTTTTTCCAAAGTAAATCCCAAATGGATTATGTTTTGCTCAACTGTCCATCAAATCAATTGGTTGTATTCTATTTTACATATCCATATTGTTCTCCATGTAATTCTATTTTGAGTCGACTCTCTCAATGGACTACACTATTTCCAACCATTAACTTCTATCATATCAATTTGGATCAAAATACAAAGTCCCACATTGCTGCATCATTCATTAGTTCTTGTCCAACTATCCAAGTATTCCAAGATTATATTGACATTAATACATTTATTTCAATGAGAACTAGTAGCAATCCAAATGATTATGAATATGATTTCAATCTATTATTGGAAGAAAGAGTTTGACCCGAAAAAATTATTTAAATAAATTTATGTCAATTATATTCCCAAATTTATCTGGTCTTTTATTAAATTGTGTGAAAAATATCTTTTTGATTGATCTATAGAAACCAAAGTTGGCTTGTCCAAATCAGGAGATATCAATTTTTGAGCCCCTTTGTCAATTTTAATGTCTATTTAAAAAATTTGACACACTCAAAAATTGACATGACATATATTTGTGCTGTCGTGATTTATCTAGATAGGATTGAATCATTAGGATTTGTCATTCCTGCTTCGAATTAACCATTTATAAATTAAAGGTACCGAAACAACTTGGAACATACCTTAACCAACCCTTTAAAATAGTCTGCTGGTCCAGTTAGTTAAATCATCATCAACAACAACAATTCAATCAATTAAATTAAATAATTAACAGTCGTCTTCTTCTTCTCTTTTAAAACTATTCAAACTTTCTAAAAAATGGTTACTCAAACTCCAACTGGTTTCATTGTCCTCCCCAAGTATGTAGCCATTATAAAAAATATACATTTTTATTTTATCTAGATTTAATTCCAAGTTCATTATTTCTCAAATACAATTTCCTCTCTGATTAGTGTTGCAGCAGTTGAAGATGTATTATTCAATTCTCCATCAGATCAAACGATTGTATTCTATTTTACTGAACCAATTTGTCCAGGATGTGATACCATTCATAATCGACTCTGCCAATGGACTACTTTGTTTCCAACTGTCAAGTTTTATCAAATCAAGACTGAGATCCCAGGTATTACTACTCACCAATCTACCGATATTTATTATCCACTTCCTTGTATCAAGACTTTTAAGGTATAATAATTATAGTATTAGAAATGGGTTATCTTAAAATCTTTTTCTAATCCTTTTTTTTTTTTTTTTTTAAATAGGATTATCCAAGCTTTTATAATCGCATTACCAAAAGAAATGGTGTTAATACAGGTTTATATGAATCTGATATCAACTATGCCTTATCTTTGTAAAAGAGTTTATAAAATTGGATTCCATCCAACCTATACTTCAAAACTGTTAAAAATTAATTGAATAATAGTTTAAAATATTATTAAATAAACAACTAATCATTAATAACGATTTTGTCCTTATTTTTTTTGTGATTTTTATGTTTTAGAATAAATAAAAAGAATGGTGGTAGTGTGATTTGATTTATTTAAACTGGACTGTACATTCCAAGTCTAGTATCAAATTCCAATCTTAATTCTAATTGTAAATCATCGAACCATTTCTTGTATAATTTCTTTGCAAACTCGTCGATTACAATGACACCAATCGCCCAACAAAATAGAACTGCGTATAGTTCCCATGAAATTAATTTCAATAAATGAATTCCATCAATTGCCTTTAATGATATAAATGAAAATGCAATTTGGAATGATACACTAAGAAATTAAAATTTAAATTTAAATTAATACATTATTCTTTTTTCTTTTTCGATTTCTTTTTCTTACCTTAGGAAAACCAAAATAATCCAAATATTATTTCTACGTAGAGGATTATTTTTAAAAATACTTTGAGTATGATGAATAAAGCTCATACTAGAGACGGCGAGATAATAGACAAAGGCAAACATCATAATATTTTGAGAGACGAGGAGGGCATTTGAAAAAGAGGTGGGTGTGTCGGTAGGCCAATCAGAGAGGTTACCACCAAAAACATTTGATAGACTGGCACCAGATAGATCGTGCAATGCCCAAACGAAATAGAGCACCGTAAGAATGAGCGATGGAACAAGACGAATGGCAAGATATCTCGCAAAGGTTGGGATATGTTTAAAGGAGCTATTGTTTTTGGGTGAAAGCATCATCATGACATCCTTGTCTCCGCTCGTAGCCAACAAGGAGTATCCAATCATTGGAATGATGATAATCTCTAGCCAAAGCAGTTGTAAGCCCGTTAGAGGGACACCACCTACAACACCGTCACGTGGCATACTGACAATGAGAATACCGGCAACCAAACACATCAATACCAATGACATGCTTGCCGAAAGAATAAACTGTAGACACTGACGTGTGTTGGTTAGTTGTTGACGGCCGACGTGGAACAATTCTACAATTTCATTGAAATCTGTACGACGATGGAATACGAGTGAACATGGCAACGAGGTAATGTCGCAGCAGAGAGATTGTGTCGATGGGTTGGCGGTCGGCACTCTTTTAGTGTCGGTTGTTTTGATTGGCAGCGAAGCAAGATGAGTGATGGATTCAGTGTCAAAGAAATTACGACTGGTCAACAGTGGACGAGGGTCACCCTTGTTGAGAGGCATGTTTAGACAACGTGAAACGGCTGGTTCCAATCCAAATGCCAAATCACTTTGTGCAAAGATGGGTGTATTTTCGTATTTCAGAGCACTACCAAGGCAACAGACGACTTCACCATTTTCTTGAAGAATTTTAATCATTTCCAATTTGGTCTCTGGTGTACTATTACTAAACATTGGTACCAAAAGAGGAACATTATCAATCTCTTCCAAATGACTACGAATGGCCGAAATACCCTTTGGTAAACGTGATGGACCGTCGCAATGATCGGGTTCATTTGGTTCTGGATCGCGTAAAGAGATGCAACAATTCCAATCTGTCTCTAGCCCCAATTTGTTGACAAAACTATTACTGATACGTCTATCTTCGTTGGTAAAGTAAACAAATCGAATACCAGCTGCACGAAGAACCTCTACAAAATGATTGGCGTGTGATTTTGGCAATACTTTCATTCCTGCCATACCAATGAAAATTTGATCATTTTGAAGTTGTTCCAAAGTATCATTCTCTGCAATGGTACTTGTTTCTGGCCACACCACAACACCATCATCTTCTACTGTAATCTTTTTAGATGGTGATGTTGCCAATATTTGATCCAAAGAATCTTGTTCACTCTTTTCCTCTTCCGATGGTTGAATAATGATTTTTGGTGGTGAGGCTATTGTTGCAGCAGTAGTTGGTTTCCCTTTTGACTTGTTGTTGTTCTTATTGTTTGTATTTTTAGAAAATGGTCTTCTCTTTCTAATGATTCTTGAATCAGATTCTGAAGTTTCAGTCATTGAAGTATCATCAATAATAATATTTCTACCTCTATACTTTTTTTTCTTTTTTGGTTGGTTGTTGGAAGAAGATGACGAAGAGGATGAAGAGGACGATGAATCTTCGTCATCTTCTTCACTATTGTATTCAAAAATGTCATCTCCTTCATCTTCCAAATCTGCATCATCATATGAATGGTTATCATCTGTTGTTGCATTCTTATTTTTCATACTTGATGAATCATCTCCACTTTCATACTCTAATGTAACTGGTGGTAATTTTAAATGTTTTGTTATTGTTGATATTGATAAATTATTATTATTATTATTAAGACTATTATTATTATTATTATTATTATTTCTTTGTTGTTGTTGTGGTTTTACCAATAATCTTTCAATATTATTATTTATAATATTATTATTAATATTATTATTATTTGGTAAAACAGGAGATTGTTTACCACTTGGAATTGGAGAATCAACAACAATGATGATTTCAGGATTGGCAACATTTTGATGTTGTTGTTGATGTAATGATATTGGACCATTGTGATCAATTTCCTTTGCGTTACTACCTGGAAGTGGAGATAATACAACAATGGAAGGTTTATAATCATCCTTTTTAGAAAGTTGAATTCTTAGGTTTTCCTTTTCTTTTTCCTTTTCCTCGTTTCCAGAGGCATGACGTTTTCCAACTACACTATTTGAGAATCTAACATCAACTAGTGGACTATTGACACTACCAGATATAAACATCTTTTTGAACTTGGATTCGATTGGTTTGTAGGCAAAAGAGATACATCGCATACCTTCATTGATCACCCACTTGTGATAGACTTGTCGTAACTTTTCCTTGTCTTGTTCGGTGAGTGTGACGATTGATTCACCGTCCCAATAGTGGTTACAGTGATCCAAGATGAGATCGGTACTGCCTTTGGAGAGGAGCTGGAGTGTTTCGCTACCGGCATCTTTGGCAACCAGTGAAATCATTGATGGTGAGTGATCGATGGCATCGATGATACTGCTAATACTGTCGGTGGTTTGGTCAGGCTTGACGGTACTGCGTTGCGTGAGTGTGTGGATCTCTTTGAGACGAACAAACTGGTTGGCAACGTCGTCTGAAAACCCAATCTCCTTGGCCAAAAGACAGAGACACTGCTCGTTGGTCGAGTCACCCGACGTGTCCTCGCGGTCACGGATGAGCTGCAGCTTGGATGCCTGGTCCGAGTAGATGCTCTGCGAGTGGGTGAGACTAGTGCTGGCACGGGGTGTCGAGTTTTGGCTGGCCGAGTAGAGCCGACACGTCTTGTTGAGTAGACAGTCGAGTCCGAGTGGTTTGAGTGCATTGATGTGGTCGCGCCACTCGCTGTCGTTGAATGTGATCGAGTATTGGGTGTGTGAGTACTCTGATGAGAGTTCGAGTCGCAGTGGCTCGCCATCGTCCAGCACACAAATCTCTCCGACCGTGCTGACAGGTTCCGACACGATACCCTCCTTGTCCAAGCAGCACAGCACTGTCGTCGACGCAATACGATGCAACAAATTGGAGGAATGTGAAAAGGCAACATGCTTGCTCGACAGAATCGCCTCCCAGTAGTTTTTCATCAACTTGAATGGCACCTTGGGTATCATGCTCGGACTAGTGTACTCGGTGTCGAAATTCAGAGCTGGATGGTCGTCTGAAATCTCACCTTTGAGACTCTGCTCTTGCAACACGTCAAACATGGCCAGTAGCTTGGCATGTCCGATCGAGTAGGCAATGAGCAGCATGATGCACGGCAACATGACAAAACTAAATGCCATGAGCAGGTCGACCTGTCGCACAATCAACAAGTCGACCAAAGACCGCTGGTCTTGCAAGATGGAACGGATAATGTTGGCAACGAGCGACACACCAATCACAATCCAGAGGAAACGCTCAATTGCAATCTTGATATAGTTGATTGCATTGATGACTGGGTTGGTTGGACGTTCGCAAGAGTGTGACAAGGCAGTGTTGAGTTGCGAGAAGCAAGGTGTTTCATGTACTCTGAAACAACATCTCCCCGATGTGAATAATTTTGCCTTTGTCAATCGTACGTGCTCGTCGCGATCAGTCATATCGGGATTGATCGTGTACAATGCCTGTTCGAGGAAATCGCTCGTGTACAAATCACCAGCCCTTAAAATGACGGTTTCAAAGTTTGGTTCTATGCACTGTATCATCACCTGCACCTTTTCACCTTCACGCATACTCACGTGATCCCCCTCTACCAATAGATTGAGTGGCACCTTTCGCCAACGATCGTCTCTGCAGCAGCTGACCACAGAGATTGATTCTGAATTGGTTGTCACTCCATTCTCGAGCACGTCACCACACTCCATATATCGTTTAATGTGACCACGTGCCTTGGCAATCGTTTCATTGTGTTCCAATCGTTCCTCGCGAACATGAAAGAATATATGTAACATTACAAACAGTAGCATCAGTCCAGCCTCTACAATCAAATGAATAGCTTGAAACTTTTCAACTTCCAATGCAAATGCCACCACCAATAGTACAATACCAACCATATACAACATTGGTGTCACTCTAACCATCTCTTTTAATAATACCTTTTTTACACTAAATTGTGATAACATTTCCTTTTCATTTAATAAATTCTCTATTAAATTTACAAGATTCCTAAATTAAATAGAAAAGTAAGATAAAAAGTAAAGCATATTTATATCTCATTCATTGTTGTTCATACTCTGAAGCTTGTTGTGAAGTTAGACCAGCATTTGGATGTTGATGAATTCTTTGATTGTCATTGTAAGTGTCATGGAATGATACACTGATATCATCTCGAAGGTTATAGGATAGTGAATTCTTGTGACTGTGTTGTGGTTGATAGAGTATATGTGAATGTTGATGATGATGATGATGATGATGAGGATGATGAGTTGGATGTGTAGGATGATGCATAGTTGTCATATTATGATGACTTTGACTTCGAGGCATCTCTGTAAGTGTCGTATGTCCACCCCCTCCAACACCTCCACTACCACCAGCGCTAGTAGTGATGCCATTTGGTTTCAATGTTGAATGAGGTGATGATTGTTTACCTCCCAATGTTGTTAGATTAGGATGACTACTATTTGGTTTAATATTTGGTGACAATGAAATAGATGCAGCTGAAGTAGTAGTAGAAGTAGTATGTTTATCATCATTATGATGATTATCAACTATAATAACTTTTTGTAATTTAACTATAGTAGTATTGTCGTTGTTATTTGGTGTATCATTATTATTATTATTATTATTACTTGTTTCTTGTTTTGATAGATCTGCACCTTCTTCACCTTCATTTACGACTACAACACCTGCCATCTCACCATCACTATTATTATTGATATCTGACATTATTTGTATTACATGAGATAGGTGATGATGAAGAAGAAGAAGATAAAAATAGACTAGACTGCGAGTATCTTTTAGAGTATTCTTAAATCGACCTGTCAAATCTACTAAAAACCAAAAAAAAAAAAAAAAGAAAATTAAAAAAAAAATACTTCTATACTTATATATTTATTCATTCATTTGTGTTTGTTTATTTGTGTAAGATACAATTTATATATATGATCGTAAAATGCCTATTTGTTATATTATATATACAAGTATAGTACTTGTATGAATTGAAAAACTGGTGACCAGTTCTGTCGATTTGTGTTAAAATTTACCTTGTTGATAATCTGAAAAAGCTTGTTGTAATTCTTGAGGAGTAGTCATTACAAATGGACCTTGTCTAGCTATTCTTTCTCCAATGGGTGCAGCTGCAATTAAAATAAATCTGGCACCATTTGTACCTGCTACACCTTGTACAAGACTTTGACCAAGACTACCATCCAACACAGAGATGTGAGATTCTGGTATCAATGTTGTATTGTCGATTGGTCCAAAATCGGCTGAACCACTGTACATGTAAATAAATGTTGTATGATGTGATGGAATCTCCTCGATCTTAAAGTTAGATCCCGGTTGGAGAATGACGTCGAGATAGAGTGGATTGGTAATGACACCATCCACAGGTCCAACCTTTTCACGAAACTTTCCTGCAATCACTTTAACCTTGTCTCCATTGGATTCAAATACTTCTGGAACGCTTTCAGATGGAATACGTTGATACCGTTGATCCATCATTTTATGTGTCGAAGGTAAATTAATCCATAATTGAAATCCCCATAATAATCCATCTGTTTGTTTCATCATTTCACTATGAATTATTCCTTTTCCAGCTGGGATGAGAAAAATAGAAAATAGAAAATAGAAAAAAAAAAGGATTAATTTAAATATTTAAATAAATAATTTAAATTTATATATATTTACCAGTCATCCATTGAATTGAACCAGGACCTATCATTCCTTGATTTCCCTTATGATCTTTATGTTCCATTGTTCCTGCCAACATATAAGTTATAGTCTAAAAAATTAATTAATTAAAATTCATTTAATTCATTCATTCTATCTCTTTCTTTCTCTTTTTTATATCCTTTACATACCTCAAATCCACGATGTGGATGATCTGGAAATCCAGCACCATATTCATCTATATTATCAGATTTAAATTCATCCAACAAAAGGAATGGATCTAAATGTGGTATGGTGCCACCAATAATTCTATTCAACTTAACTCCACCTCCATCTGATGTGGCCATTCCCTTGACCACTTTAGATACTGTTCTTGTTGTCATAAAAGGAATATGTATTTTAAAGTAAATAAAATGAATGGATGCAAAGACTTTTTAAAATTATTGATCGTTTTTTGCAGAATGTTGATGACGATGATGGTGACGATGATCGCAGGTAGTACTTGTAAAAGAAAAGAGTTGTAGTTGTTTTATAACTTGTCTGAAAATAATAAAAAGAGATATATATATATACATATATTGATAGATATATATATTGATAGATAGACAGATATAAAATATTAAAAGAGAGATAAATATTAATATTAAATATATTTCTTAAATTAAATCTTATGCTATGCTATCTTTATTTACATTATCTATTTAATACTACACTCTTCTTCTTCTTCTTCTTCTTTTACTTGTCTCTTTTACAAAATGATATAAAACAATTTCGATCTATCTCTTTGAAACCCCCCAGAAAGAAAGAAAGAATTAAACACTAAAAGAAGAATGAATATGAATAAAAAGATAAATGATTATATATAATTTCCGGGAGGAATGAGAAATAGTTCTATAATGTTTGCAAGTCATGTCATATCTTGTGCAAATATTCTCAGGAGTATCTTTCTTCTTTAGTTTAGTTTCAATGTCTCATTCTCTCTCCTCCACTCTCTTCATTCTAGATGGTACGAAAGATTGATTTTATAATAATCGTTGAGAGAGATCACATTTGATTTTATTTAATTAATTAATTATTCTCAATACCAACGACGACGGACGAATCCAACCACCACAACCAAAACAACAAAAATAAAAAGCAATGTGTAGAACCTACAGAAACGTCGTGATCTATATTTGGTCCTTTTGTTTAGACAGAGCCAGCTCGACCAAAAATATCGTCGTTCATTCATTGGGTTTGTGGGAAAAACTTTAGATCGATCAATCCTATTTTGTGAAGGATCGACATCCGCATCCTGATTAAGTGTCAAAAGACAAGATTGAGAAGAAGGCGGTTGGTCTGGCAAAAGACAAAGAGACAGTAGAACATGATCGACACAAAAAATGGGTGATCCTCTTGCCGATTATCATAATCTCTGTAAAGAGTGCACAAGATTATTTGTAACCTTGTTTGATGCTTTTAAACAAAAAAAAAATCAAATGATTGAATGTTCAATTGTTTATTGGTCAATATTATTATTACTTTGCAAAGTGTTGGGATATTTATAGTTTGTTAAAGTTTAGTAAAAGTTTGTTTTTTAAATAACACGATAGAGACAGATTTCTTTATAATCATCAAACTCTTGATCATCTGGATGGATATGATCGGGAGGTACAATTTGTTCACGTTTTAACCAACCTTTGATTGATAATCCTAGTTTGTTGGATTTAAAAGTATCTTCGATGGCGGGGATGGTGACAATCTGCATTCCCTTTTTGGCGGCTGTTAGTTTCTTTAGGTTGTTCCAAAAGGCAATGTGTTTGGCTCGGTCGGCTTCAAAAAACTCTAATACATTGTTCATAAAGATGACATTGGCAGCCTCTATGTGTTTATCGCCCACCTTGAACACGTCGCCTTGGACCAAGGTTACACGGTCCTCCATTTGATACTTTGCAACCATCTTTTCTTGCAACTTGCAAAAGAATGGGTCGATCTCGAGACCAATCAACTGTTTGGCATCGCTAAACAAATATCCACTATACAATACTGCTCCCAATCTTGAACCAATATCCAATACAGTCTTGTTTTTCAAATTACCCAATACCTGTTTACCAAATATATATTTTAATTGTATTGGTGATGTTGAATGTGATATGAAATCTTCAAAATAATAGAAAATAGAAAAATAGAAATATAGAGTTAATTATTATTATTATTATCCAAGTTTTTATAGTTTCTATAATTATTTCTTAGTTTCATACTTAGAGGAGAAGTATTATGAGAATTACAATCCAAACAATAATTATTTGCAAGTTTACCACGTTCTATTAATTCATCAACATCAGATTCACTATACAAGAATCCATCAACTGATACTGTATTTTCTTTTGTATAATCTTTAAACTAAAAAAAAAAAAGAAAATGAACAAACAAATATATAGTTAACTATCCTATCCTATCTCCTCTCCTATCTCATTTATCACTTGATTCATCTCTTACATTTTCATTCTTTGGTATAATAATATTTTCATTTGGTGCTTTTGTATCCAATGATGGTAATTCTTCTTTCAAATCTTGAATGATGGTAGCCAAGATATTGTCTTGCATCGATTCATCTTCTGCAGGGTTCTTGTGTTCATCGATTTTAACATTCAATTGATTGCAAACATAACTTGTAAACTCGATCATATCTCTTTCATTTTCTTTAATCATTGAGACCATCATCTTAAATTGTTCTTTTAAATCATCAAGACTAAGTTCCTCTTCATCTATAATCTCTTCTTCTTCTGATATTTCTTCCTCTTCTACAACTGGTTTCTTTCTTTTATGTTGGTGTTGTTCTACTGGTGGTTTTTGTTGTTTCTGTTGTTGTTTACTCATGATGATATGTGAATAGATAAAGTAAAGTTATCTATTCTTATTTATATAAAGTAAAGATGTAAATTAATTAACGAAAGATTCGTTTTTTCAAATGTTCTTATTAAAAAAAAAAAAAACGAGTCGATCAATTATTGATTGGGGAAATAATATTAATTAAATATTAAAGTAAATAATTATAATTATTATTTCAATTTATTTACATAAAATATAAATGATATGTTACATTTGAATTGTCTGACTCGAAAGGTATTGACACTCTTTTACAAAGATAAGGCATAGTTGATATCAGATTCATATAAACCTGTATTAATACCATTTCTTGTGGTTATGCAATCATAATAGGTTGGATAATCCTATTTAAAAAAAATAATATAAAAATAATGATTAGAAAAAAGATTTTATATATCACATTACTAATACTATAATTATTATACCTTAAAAGTCTTGATACACGGAAGTGGATAATAAACATCGGTAGATTGGTGAGTAGTAATACCTGGGATCTCAGTCTTGATTTGATAAAATTTGACAGTTGGATACATAATAGTCCATTTACAGAGTCGATTATGAATGGTATCACATCCTGGACAAATTGGTTCAGTAAAATAGAATACAATCGTTTGATCTGATGGAGAATTGAATAATACATCTTCAACTGCTGTAACGCTAATCAGAGAGGAAAAGGAAAAGGAATTAAATACATAAATTAAAAATAGTTTTTTTAGAATCCTACATACTTGGGGAGGACAATGAAACCAGTTGGAGTTTGAGTAACCATTTTTTAGAAAGTTTGAATAGTTTAAAAGAGAAGAAGAAGAAGACTGTTAATTATTTAATTTAATTGATTGAATTGTTGTTGTGGATGATTTAACTAACTGGACCAGCAGACTATTTTAAAGTGTTGGTTAAGGTATGTTCCAAGTTGTTTCGGTACCTTTAATTTATAAATCGAAAATGCGAAACAGGTATGACAAATCCTAATGATTCAATCTTTTTAATCATCCTATCTATTGGATTGATCAATCATTCTGTCAGAATAGGTCATATCAAAATTAATCGAGATTATCTGTGTGAATTAAAGACAGACAACTGTCAATGTCAACTTGATTTTAGATTTTTGTCAATGCTATCTTCTTGAAATCCAAAAGATTTGATACCAAAAATAAATATTATTATTCATCGCTTTGAATCGCAATGTTGGATAGCTATAATTGATGAATAATGGATCCACCAAGGTTTATTTTATCATTATTATTGAAAAAAATGATTCTTCTTTTCTTTCTTTTTGTGTTAATGTTTAAAAATAGTATTATTTCCTACCATTTTAATTTGTCGTTTGTTATTATTATTATTATTAATATGTAGTGAGGAGGAGGAGGAGGAGGAGGAGGAGGCAAAGCTATTTCAGCTGATTGACAGTTGGGCTTGGAAAAAAAAAAAAAGAAAAGTATATATGTGTATGTGTATGTGTATGTGTATGTGTATGGTATGTATATGTGTTTGATGCTTATGGTCCATCGTCAGCGCTTTGTATGTTGGGTATGTTGTTTAAACATTCATTATTGTTATTGTTTGTTATTATTATTATTATCTTTTCTATCTATCTATCTATCTATATTATTAATCTTATATTTCTTATATTTTCTTATTCATTCAAAGTTGGTAAAGAGTTTGTAATGTTTGAACCATTTTTCTCTTGTTGCTTTTGTTCTTGTTGGAGGTTACGTTCGAATTCCAATGTCTTGATGAGTGGAGTGAAACATAAGAAGGCCATTGTACCAGCTACCCATAGTGCATTAAAGGTCCAACGAAGTGAAAAGAATGATAGATTGGCAAGTGTTACAACCTTTGTCTTTAATCCCATTGGCAATGAGAAACGTGGTGTAGATGCAGCTTGCTTGGCTGCTGATTCAAATTGTGGTGCTGATCTATTATTCGACATTCTATCTATCTATCTATCTATATATCTATGGGTTTATAAAGATGATTTGATCTAATCTATTACTCTCGTCTTTTTAATTTAATAGTCAAACTCTTCTATCATGTAATGAGAGGCGTTTGTCTAAATTTTAAAAAATAAAAAAAAATGAGAAAAAAAAAAAAAGGAACATCTACACAAAACATCGATATTCATTCTTACAACTGGCAATATTGAATTAATTCATAGTTTACAGTCATTAATGATAGGATAGGATAGGAATATATCTGTTGGTCACAACTTGTCGTCAAAAGCTAGTAGTGGTGGTGTAGATGGTAGAACGTATCATGAAGCGTTTATCGCCGAGGATTGCATCCATCAAAGTCTGCCATCTCGTAATAATGGTGGACCATTTGTCGTCTATCCTCGTTTTAGTATGAGATCTTTGTTGCAAAGAGGATCAAGAAAAGAGGAAGAATCTACTCTATTTGTGGTCTCAAACCTACCACTGTAAGAGTCAAGTGTTTTTTTGATCATTTACCGCCAATAAGGATTATTGATTCAAATTATAACCGGAACCCAACAACAATAACAACCAATGCAAATACTTTATGTGTATGTATTATTAAAAATATAATGATATGAAATCTTTGATCTCATCAATAGATATTATTATTATTATTATTATTATGGCATTTAAATCAGTCGATGACTCAAACTGGGCAATGTCTAATTTCTTTGCTCAACCACCATTTTATCTGACACCATTGTTCTCCTTGTGTAATTATTCACTTGAATGAATTATCGATCCATGCATGCATGATTCTGGATATATTGATTTACTTTCCATTTCTGTTTGTTGATTTGAAACTTTATAATCTTTGGGACAAAATTGATAACTGAGATTTATCTCTACTCATCATCATGATCATCAAGACATTGGAATTCGAACAAACGAGAAAAATAATAACATTGGAAAATAAGGACAAACTCTTAAACAAAAGAAAAGAAACGACTGTCTAAAAGTGTGAAAAAAAGTAAAAAACAATTGACCACACTTGTGTTTATCAAGCTTGATAGTTTGACCACACTTTAAGTCGATTAGTTCATGACACCAAAGAAAGAAAGAAAGAAAGAAAGAAATAAGTCAGTACTCTTCATATCTCTTTTCTCTTTTCTCCTCACTTGTTTTTCTATCATTTTTAAAGTACTATAGTTGTACAATTCTATAAATATATACATTCATATATAATATAATATAAATATAATAATCGATTCAAAATCGAAATGAGTATAGTTAAAGAAGGATACTTGTTTAAACAAGGTAGTAAAGTTTCTACCAATTGGGTAAAGAGATATTATATCATTCAATCAAATCTATTATTACGATATAAAAAGAAACCTGTATGTGTTTTATAGAGATTATTAGATTATAATCTAGACTAGACTAGACTAGACATATGTTTACAATATATTGTATCTTATTCACTTTTTTTCCTTTCCATAGGGAACCAAAAATGTATTACCAAATTGGACATTAGATATAACAAATACAACGGTGGATCATGGATCGGTCATAAAATATTGTATTTCCATTACTACACGTGATCTCAAAACTGTCTATCTTTCAGCAGAGACGGCTCAAGATGCAGTCGATTGGATTCTACATTTAAAAAGAGCTTGTGCTACACCAATGACAAATAGTAAAATGACATTGGCTTCTGCTACAACCTTTACATCGACTACAAATACATCAACCCCTTCTTCTTCTAAACCTGTTCCATCCATTCCTACACAGGTTTCAATGAAACCATTACCTCAACAACCAACTCCAACAGCTATTGTTCAACCTTTACATAATCCATATATGGTTCCAATCACCACTAATACTACTACCATGTCTAATGGATCAACAATAGTTCATCCATCTGTCATTGTAACCAACAATCAAACTCCATTTTATCCTTATCAAACTCATTTTATTCCAAAACAACCTCAACAACCTCAACAACAACAATATCAATATCAATATCAACAACCACCACCTCCTCCTCAACAACAATACCAATATCAACAACCTCAACAACAACAATATCAACAACCACCTCCACAACAGCAACAACAACCATTTCAACAATATCCAAATAATAATTATGTAAACCAACAACAACAACAACAACAACAACAACAAGCCAATATATTTAATAATAGTCAACAACAACAACAATACCAACAAACATTTTATAAATTAAATAATACCAATACCAATCAATGTAATATAGTCAATAACGGTGCATCATTATCACCACCACCATCAACCACATCTTCATCATCTTCAACTTCATCTTCTTCATCTGTTTCTTCATCCGTTTCACAACCTCAATTGTATCCATCTTTGGATGCCAACAATAATAATCCTAATAGTGGACATATGTATCCTAATAACAATGGTAATAATAATTATTTATCAACAGCACCAACAACAGTTTCAACTAAACAAGAATCTAGATATGGTGATTTTTCTCAATACTATAATTTCCAAAGATAATAATAATAAAAACTAGAAATAATAATATTTATTTATTTAATTTTTAAATTAAAAAGGAATTTTTCTTTTCTTTTTTTTTTTTTTTTCATCCACCAAGTCCATCATTCTTTTTGACTGAAACTCATTTTATTTATTACCTTTTATACCATGGAATCAAATAATTTATTACAATTTTATAAAATATGTGGAATGTTAAAGACTACAAAGAGAACCGGATGGGTCAATAATGAAATACATCTACCTGAATCGATATCAGATCATATGCATAGAATGTCAATGTTTGCAATGTCACTCGACTCTGACACTCTCAAGAAAAAGGATGGTACCATTGTAAAGATTGATAAAACTAAATGTATAAAAATGGCATTGGTACATGATCTAGCTGAATCATTGGTTGGTGATTTCACTCCCTTTGATAATATTTCAAAACAAGATAAATCAAATTTAGAAAATGTAAAGAGTGAAAAAAGAAGAAAGAAGAAATAGTTTAAATTTTATTAATCATCATTTTCTCTGCTAGGGAGCCATGATAAAGATTAAAGATACATTGGGATCAAGTGCAGGAGAAGAGATTTATCAATTATGGCAAGAATATGAAGATGCAACGAGTAATGAAGCATTGTTGGTAAAGGATTTTGATAAATTTGAAATGATTCTACAAGCACTAGAATATGAAAAGGCACAACAAAAGGATCTATCAAGTTTCTTTAATTCTACTAGAGGTAGATTTAATTATCAATTATTTCAAAATCTATCAGAATCTGTTGAAAATGAAAGAAATACAAA
Organism: Cavenderia fasciculata; assembly: GCF_000203815.1. Classification (NCBI taxonomy): domain Eukaryota; phylum Evosea; class Eumycetozoa; order Acytosteliales; family Cavenderiaceae; genus Cavenderia; species Cavenderia fasciculata. Next base: position 1,714,033 of record NW_004457624.1, read on the forward strand.
GAAATAGAAAAGAGTTTTAAAATAATAATACAAATAGGTTTTTTTATTCATCCATTTCATCTTCTTCATCTTCTTCATCATCATCATCATCATCATCATCATCTTCCATATCTTGTTCTTCTAGAATATCAACTACACCATTATCTTTTTGATCTTTTTGTTGTTGTTGTCTTGCAAGTAATTGAGCGGGAGAAGGATCTACAATGGTAGTATATTCCATTTGAACAGTGATTCCATCAATAGATCTTGGTACCAATGATCTTTCTTGTTCTGATAGACTACGATCTACACCAACCACAATGAGTGGTCTAACAACAGTATCTGTCATTGACAACTTGTAATATTCAATCGTACATCTATATGGAAATGGTAAATTTAATTCTTTGATTGAATTTATTAATTGTTCTTCTGACGATGACATTGATAAATTGTTTGTTTGTATTTGTGTGTGTTTAACGTTTTGTAAAGAGTAGTAGTAAAAAGTAATTTAAATATATATTTTGTCGTTTTCTGCAGAGTTTTGCAAAAGATCTACCCTATTCAAAAACGACAACAATATCACTTTTATAAAATATATAAATTCATTTTTTAATTTAATATGTTAAAGAATACAAGATTAAATCAAACTATAAAAAGATTAGCTTTTAATCAATATAGTTGTTTAAACAACAACTCGACAACAACTAAAACAACATATTCTTACAATTCAACAAAAAACAATGTAAACACTTTTTCTTCTACTACTACTACTAGTTTAAAAAGAGAATATTGTTCAAATAAAAGTCATGATACATCAAATTTACATTTTAATATTAGACAAGAAAAAGAATATCAACAACAACATCAAGATATTGGTAGTGGACCATTAGCAATCTATGATCAAATGATCAATGACAAAAAGATTAGAATCGATACACATCAAAGAGAAACTGTAAAATTACTACAATCACTATTTGATCAAATCAAAGCACTCAAACTACCAACCACTGCTCAACAATTGGAAGATCATCAACGATCTCCAACAGAATCATCAACCATCTTTTCAAAATGGTTATCATCTAAACTAACAACCATTGTCAATGTAGACCCACTACACAGTAATCAACAACAAGAAATCAAAGGAATTTATTTATTTGGTGATGTTGGATGTGGAAAATCATTTCTAATGGATCTATTTTATGATTCTATCAATATTGAAAAAAAGAAAAGAATTCATTTTCATCATTTTATGTTGGATGTTCATAAAAGTAAACAAAATGAAAAACAAAAAGGAAAACAAAAAAATAATATATTTAAAATATTAATTTTCTTTTTTTATTTTTCTATTTATTTTTAGGAATACATAAATGGAGAATGAATAAAAGAATAGATGAAAATGATCCAATACCACCATTGGCAAAAGAATTGGTTAGTGAAGCATGGTTATTATGTTTTGATGAATTTCAAGTGACAGATGTATCGGATGCAATGATATTGAAAAGATTGTTTTCACAAATGTTTGATCATGGTGCTATATTGGTAACTACTTCGAATCGTCCACCACCAGATCTTTACAAGAATGGATTGAATCGTCAACTATTCCTTCCATTTATCGATTTCCTTCAACAAAAATGTTTAGTACATAATCTAAGTTCTGGTTTGGATTATAGACTTTCTGGAACTAGAACTAAAAAAGTATTTTTCCAACCATCAGGTGATCCTACCAATTTGGAGGAAATGGAAAAACTTTATCAAACATTGACACATGGAGAGATGGAGGAACAAGTTTTATTGGCAATCAATGCAAGTAGAAATGTAGTGGTACCAAGATCAGCACGTGGTGTAGCAAGATTTACATTTGGTCAACTATGTGAAAAGGCATTGGGAGCAGCCGATTATATTGTAGTGGCACAAAATTATCATACCGTCTTTATTGACAATATACCAATGATGAATGAATCTACCAAGAATCAAGCTCGTCGTTTTATTACACTTGTCGATGTCCTCTATGAACATAAAGTCAAATTGATTTGTACTGCAGCGGCTCCACCAAACCAACTATTCATGTCTACACCCGACACTGACCAACAAGATCTATCGTATACCGCTGAAATTAGACAACTCACCGATGACCTCAAACTAACACCCGAACAACTTTCAAGATTTACAGGTGAAGAAGAAAGATTTATGTTTTCAAGAGCTGTTTCTCGTTTAATTGAAATGCAATCTGATCTTTATTTAAATAATCAAAGTCATAAATAAAATAGAAAGATTACAAGAGCAAAAGACATTCGGCTATTTTTCTTGACTCGTCCGAATAGTTGAAGTTCTGGATGAACCATTTGATAATCTCCAACAAAAAAAACGAAACATTTCGAGCTCGACATTATTTTTTAATTTTTTTTGCAATTAAATTTTTGTTTTTTTTGCTCCTCCTCGCAATGACCTCTCCACTGAAAAAGAGTCGCCTTTGATTCATTTTCTTTACGTTCCTCCGTGACACCGTCAAGGTAAATAAGATATAGAACATATATATATATATATATATATAATATTTGTCCCTTTTTTTAATATCTATATATCAACACAACCTTTGTAAATCACATGACATATATCAACACATTTACAATGCTAAATCCGTGTGTTGTATCATCGATCATGTGACACACACTTTTTTTTTTTTACATAATCACCCCTATCATTCATCCTACATATCTCTTTGTGTGTATAATTTTTTTATTTGTTTCATTCATACCTTTTTCCATATTTTATTTTTTTTTACAACTCCCACACCTCGGTTCAATTATTGTTTGAATCAACCAATGGATTCCATCTTTTTCTTTTTTCCATCCAAAAAGAGAACAGTAATAATTATTCTTTTTTCTTTTTTTTTATAATTATTAAAAAGAGTAATAGTTTTATCAGATGATCCTCTAGAAAAAAAAAAAAAGACAGATAGAGAGAACGAGCACATCGTTTTTTTTTTTTTTTTTTTTGCACATCAACTTTTTTTTGTTCAAGCGAAACCAGTCGAAAAAAAAAACAAATTCACTAACATCTTCCTTTTTCCTACTCTTTACAATATTCTTGTAGATTCAACAAAGCTTATTTACCTTTTAGGTTTTGTATTTTTTTCTTCTTCAAGTCCACATTTTAAAACAAGAAAAACAAAATGGTAAGCAGAGAGAATAGAAAAGAAAAGAAATATGATATTTGGAAACAAAATTTCTAATCTAATCTTTTTCAATTACTACTATTATTTTCTTACCTTAGGTTAACTTTACTATTGATCAAATTAGATCCATTATGGATCGTCGTGAAAATATCAGAAATATGTCTGTTATTGCTCACGTCGATCACGGAAAGACCACTCTTTCTGATTCTTTGATCCAAAGAGCCGGTATTATTGCCGAAAAGGTCGCTGGTGATATGAGATATATGTCTACCCGTGCTGATGAACAAGAGCGTGGTATTACCATCAAGGCTTCATCTGTGTCGCTCCATTTCGAAATCACCGAAAAGGACAAGTTGCCACCAGGATGTGTTTCACCAAGCTTTTTGATCAATCTTATCGATTCACCAGGTCACGTCGATTTCTCTTCAGAAGTAACTGCTGCCCTCCGTGTTACTGATGGTGCTCTCGTCGTTATCGATTGTGTCGAAGGTGTCTGTGTCCAAACCGAGACTGTACTCCGTCAAGCCGTCGCCGAACGTATCAAGCCAGTCTTGTTTGTCAACAAGGTCGATCGTTTCCTCCTCGAACTCCAACTCAACACTGAAGAAGCCTACATTTCCTTCCGTCGTGCTATCGAGTCTGTCAATGTTATCGTCGGTAACATGGACGACAAGGATTTCGGTGATGTCACTGTTGCTCCAGAAAAGGGTACCGTTGCTTTCGGTTCAGGTCTCCACGGATGGGGTTTCACCCTCGGCAAGTTTGCTGAAATGTACGCCGCCAAGTTTGGTGTTCCAAAGGACAAGTTGATGGCCCGTCTCTGGGGTGACAACTACTTTGATGGTGAATCCAAGAAGTGGACTTCCTCCCCAACCTCTGCCACTGGCAAGCCACTCAACCGTGCTTTCTGTCAATTCATCCTCGAGCCAATCTACCAATTGTCCCGTGCCGTCGTCGACGACAACAAGGAAAAGATCGCCAAGATGATCACCACCCTCAACATTACCCTCTCACCAGAAGACAAGGAACTCAACGGAAAGGCCCTCATCAAGGCCATCATGAGAAAGTTCCTCCCAGCCGCCGACTCTATCCTTGAGATGTGTGTCACCCATTTGCCATCCCCAATCGTTGCCCAAAAGTACCGTGTTGCTTCCCTCTATGAAGGTCCATTGGATGATGAATGTGCTGTTGCCATCTCCAAGTGTGACCCAGAAGGTCCACTCATGATGTACGTTTCAAAGATGGTTCCAACCTCTGATAAGGGTCGTTTCTATGCTTTCGGTCGTGTATTCTCTGGTGTCATCCGTACCGGTCAAAAGGTCAGAATCATGGGTCCAAACTATGTCCCAGGCAAAAAGGACGATCTTTTCCTCAAGTCTATCCAACGTACCATTCTCATGATGGGTCGTAAGACTGAACAAATCGAAGATTGCCCATGTGGTAACATTGTTGGTTTGGTTGGTGTCGATCAATACCTTCTCAAGTCTGGTACCATTACCACCTCTGACATTGCTCACAACATCAAGGTTATGAAGTTCTCTGTATCACCAGTAGTCCGTGTCGCCGTAGAAGTAAAGAATGCAGCTGATCTTCCAAAGCTCGTTGAAGGTCTCAAGCGTCTTGCCAAGTCTGATCCATGTGTCCTCTGTTATACCGAAGAATCTGGTGAACACATTGTTGCCGGTGCCGGTGAACTCCATCTCGAAATTTGTCTCAAGGATCTCGAAGAAGATCACGCTGGTGTCGCCATCAAGACCTCTGATCCAGTCGTATCTTTCCGTGAATCTGTCGCTGAAAAGTCCTCCCTCCTCTGTCTCTCCAAGTCTGCCAACAAGCACAACCGTCTCTTCTGTACCGCCGAACCAATGTCTATGGAACTCCAAGAAGATATCGAAAAGGGTAACGTCTCTCCAAAGGACGATATCAAGGCCCGTGCCAACTATCTCTCTGAAACCTACGGATGGGATCAAAACGACGCCAAGGCCATCTGGTCTTTCGGTCCAGAGGGTCAAGGTGCTAACCTCCTCGTCAATGCCTCAAAGGGTGTCCAATACTTGAACGAAATCAAGGACTCTTTCGTTTCTGCCTTCCAATGGGCTTCCAAGGAAGGTGTCATCTGTGATGAAAACATGCGTGGTATCAGATTCAACGTTCTCGATGTCACCCTTCACACTGATGCCATCCACAGAGGTGGTGGTCAAATCGTCCCAACTGCTCGTCGTGTACTCTACGCTTCTGAAATGTCTGCCTCCCCAATCCTCCTCGAACCAATCTACCTCGTCGAAATCACTGCCCCAGAATCTGCCGTCGGTGGTATCTATGGTGTACTCAACAGACGTCGTGGTCACGTCATCTCTGAAGAGCGTCGTGTCGGTACCCCACTCTTCTCTGTCAAGGCCTACCTCCCAGTACTCGAATCTTTCGGTTTCACTGCCGATCTCCGTTCTCACACTGCCGGTCAAGCTTTCCCACAATGTGTCTTTGATCATTGGGATTCCATCGGTTCCATCGGTGTCATGGGTAACTCTGGTGACAAGAGAGCCACTGAAGTCGCCGTCGCCACCAGAAAGAGAAAGGGTCTCAAGGAAGCCATCCCAGACTTTGACCAATTCTATGATAAGCTCTAAACAAAGAAAAAAAAAAGAGTAAATCGCCAAAAACACAGACTCAATAAATATATAATTATAGTAACAAAAAAACAAACAAAAAGATAATCAATGTTGTATCTTTATTATTCTCGAGAAATATATCCATATTAATATCACTATCCGTGTCCATGTTTACTCTCTATCAATGTCCATCCAGTCTCTCTCTCTAAGTGGCATTGTCTGCTCTGTCACTCTATCCATGCCAATCTCCATCTCACTCACTCGTCTCTCTTCACTCTATCCATATCACTATCCGTGTCCATCTTTACTCTTATCTCTATCCATCCCACTCTCACACTCTCACTCTCGTCTCTGTTACTCTATCCATGTCCATCCAACTCACTCTCACTCTCTCCGTCTCTCTCTCTCACTCTATCCATCCCAATCCCACTCTCATTCTCGTCTCTGTTACTCTGTACATGTCTACTCTATCCATGCCATGTCTACTCACTCACTCTAATCTTGTCCATGTGTACTCTATCCAATCACTCTCCATCTCTCACTCCCTCTCATCTCTATCCATGTCCATCCAGTCTCTCTCCATGCCACTCTCATCTCTATCCTGTATACTCACCCACTCTCTCCACGTAAACTCCCACTCTAAACTTTATCCATTTCTACTCTCTTCCCCCCACTCTTACTCACTCCATGTGTACTCAATCCATGTCCAATCACTCTCTCTCTATCCATGCCAATCTCAATCTATCTCATCTCAATGGAAATGTCTCTTCTGTCACTCTCCACTCACGCCCACTCTCATCTCTCACCACCATGTCCATCTCCATCCTGTCTCCCTCACTCTATCCAATCCACTCTCTCTGTATCCATCAAACTCACTCACTCTCACTCTATCCATGTCACAGTTACTCCCTCTCTCACTCCCACTCTCTCCATGTCACTCTCATCTCTCTCACTGTCTCCATGTGTGCTCTATCCATGCCATGTCTACTCACAATCTCACTCACTCTTACTCTATCCATGTCACTCTCACTCTATCCATATCCATCCAGTCTCTAACTCTCACTGTCTCCATGTGTACTCACTCTATCCATCCAATCTCTCCATGCGCTACTTGCTCCATGCCAATCTCAATCTCTCTCGCTCTCTCAATCTCTCACTGTCTCCATGTCTACTCTCACTCTCATCTCTATCAATCTCCATGTCCTTACTCTAAACCTCAAAATCTGTCGAAGAAAACAACACCCCAAAATCTGTAGAAGTAAACAACACCTCAAAATCTGTAGAAGTCAACAACACCTCAAAATCTGTTGAAGTCAACAACTACCCTGCCATGTTATCAGCCTAGGTGGTATAAATAAGATCACAGAAAATAAAATTTCGGAAAATCACGAAACTAGCTAAATGGTTTTATTTTTTTACCCCACAACATCTTCTCAGGTTCGATATCTGTGCATACCACATTTATTTATCTCGCTCTATCCCCACTCTGTATCTTTATCTCTCACTCCCATCTCAATGCCCTATCGAATCCCTCTAACCTACCCTCATGTACATCTCTCATTCTCACTCTAATCTATCCATGTCCATGTCTACTCCATTGTCTCTGTCAATCCATGTTTACTCTCTCTCTCTGTCTCGCTCTCTAACTCGTTCACACCTCTCTTCTCTCCCAGCTTGAGAGGCACCATTCACCATCCATCCAGTCTCTGACTCATGTCCATGTCACTGCCCATGCCTCTCTCTCTCCATCTCTATCCATGTCTCATCTCACTCTCCCACTCTCCATATCGCTCCATGTCCCTGCTGTTCTCAATCTCAATCTCACTCTCACATGTCCATGTCACTCTCTACTCACTCTGTGTACATGTCATGACTCGCTCCCTCCGTTCTGCTCCAATCTCTATCCATTGACCCCACTCACTCTATCACTATCCATTTCCAACCATTCCACTCACAATCTCTCTCTCTTACTCCATCCATATCCATATCCATCCAGTCTCTCACTCTCACTCTCACTCATCTCCATGTGTCCTCACTCTATCCATGTCCAATCACTCAACTCACCCTCACTGTCTCCAAAGTGTACCCTATCCATGCCCATGTCTACTCTTGCTCACTCAATCCATCACACTCTATCCATGACCAATCACTCTCGACTTACTCTCTGCCTCTATACCAATCTCAACCTTGTCTGTTGAAGTCAACAACACCCCAAAATCTGTCGTAGTAAACAACACCCAAATCTGTAGAAGTAAACAACACCTCAAAATCTGTTGAAGTCAACAACACCTCAAAATCTGTCGAAGTAAACAACCCCTCAAAATCTGTTGAAGTCAACAACCCTTCCATGTATACTCTACCACGTCCAATCACTCTCCACTCACTCACTCTCCCCCTATATATGTCTATCCCTCTCTCAATCTCACTGTCGCGTGTACTCATATCCATGTCTCTCGCTCTATATCCATATCACTCTCATTTCCATGTCCTCTCTGTCTCTATCTCCCTCTCTAACCTACTCTATCTATCCAACACCCTCTCTCTCTCTCTCTCTCTCTCTATCCATGTCCATGTCTACTCTCACTCTCCATTCTCTCTGTCTATCCATGCCAGTGTTTCTCCAGGTCACCCTACCCATCCTATCCATGCCACTCCCCACTAACTCTCAATCTCTCCATGTCACTCTCCACTGATTCCTACTGTCTCCATGTGTACTCTATCCACGTCTATTCACTCTCCACACACACCATCGCTATCCATGTCATGTCTACTCTCTATCCATATCCAATCACTCTCCACACTCTCAATCTCATCTCTGTCACTCTATACTATCCATGTCTCTCTCAATTCCCTCTGTCTATCCATGTCCAGTGTTTCTCCATTCCACTCTCCCTCAATCTCTAACTCTCAATCTCTCACTCTTCATGTCACTCTCATTCTATAGATCTCGCACTCTCTCAATGTAACCATGTCTACACCTCACACTCTCTCACCCCATGTAACCCTCGCACGCATATCTATCGATGTCAACTCACTCTCACCCTAAATCATCTCAATCTCTCACTCTATCCATGTCATCATGGCATGTTTAATCTCAATCTCCATCTACCTCTCACGCTATATCCATCTCAACCCTCCAAGTGCATCTAACTCACCCTCACTCTATCCATGCCCATCCAGTCTCTCAGTCATCTCCATCTCTATCCATGTCCATCTAGTTCCAACTCCCTCCCTGTCACTCTCAACTCACTCTCATCTCTATCCATTTCCATGTCACTCTTACCCTCACTCTCATCTCTCACCATCCATGCAGGATAGAGTCGACTCTACCCGTATCGATATCCATCCAGTCTCTCACTCTCACTCATCTCCATGTGTACTCACTCTATCAATGTCCAATCACTCCACTCACTCTCACTGTCTCCAAAGTGTACCCTATCCATGTCTCCCCTCATGTGTACTCTCAATCTCACTCATCTCCATGTGTACTCACTCTATCCATCCAATCTCTCCATGCGCTACTTGCTCCATGCCAATCTCAATCTCTCTCGCTCTCTCAATCTCTCACTGTCTCCATGTCTACTCTCACTCTCATCTCTATCAATCTCCATGTCCTTACTCTAAACCTCAAAATCTGTCGTAGTAAACAACACCCAAAATCTGTCGAAGTAAACAACCCCTCAAAATCTGTAGAAGTCAACAAAACCTCAAAATCTGTCGAAGTCAACAACCCTTCCAAACCTGGGCTGTTGAGACCGATGGTGGTAAAAATATGAGCACTGGATTTAAAATTTCGGAAAATCACGAAACTAGCTAAATGGTTTTATTTTTTTACCCCACACCATCTTCTCAGGTTCGATATCTGTGCATACCACATTTATTTATCTGGAAGTCTAAACCATGACCCTCTACATTTCCATCTCTCATTCTCACTTTCAATCTATCCATGTCTATCTCTACTCTCACTATCCATTCTCTCTGTCTATCCATTCCCAGTATTTATCCCGGTCACTCACGGTATCCATCCAATCCATGCCACACCCCACTACCTCTCAATCTCTCACTCTTCTTCCCTGTTACTCTCTCCATGTCTCTCACCCTCATTCATCTACATATCTACTCTCACTCTATCAATGCCCATCCAGTCTCTTACTCTATTCATGTTTACTCTCATCTCGCTCTCTAACTCACTCACCACCCATCCAGTCTCTGACTCCTGTCCATGTTACTCTATCCAGTCCCACACTTTATCCATGCCAATCTCGCTCTCCACACTCCATGTCTACTCCCACTTACTCACACTCTATCCATGCCATGGCTACTCTCAATCTCAATCATCTCATGTCTACTCTCACTGTCACTCTCACTCTCTTCACTCTCTATACATACCCATCCATCTCTCTCTCACTCCATCTCCATCTCTACTCTCTATCTCTAATCTGACTCTCCATCTCTCACTCTATCCATGCCAATCTCAATCTATCTCATCTCAATGGAAATGTCTCTTCTGTCACTCTCCACTGACTCCCACTCTCATCTCTCACCACCATGTCCTCTCCATCCAGTCTCGCTCACTCTATCCAATCCGCTCTCTCTGTTACCATCAAACTCACTCACTCTCCAAACCCAAGTACATCCTCTCTGCCACTCTATCCATGTCCATACAGTCTCTCACTCATCTCCATGTATACTCTCACTCTCATCTCTCCAACTCACTCACCATCCATCCATCCAGTCTCTCTCTCGTACTGTGTCACTCCATGTCCCTGTTATTCTCAATCTCACTCATCTCCATGTCCATCCAGTCTCTCCGTGCCAATCTCATCTCTATCCATGCCAATCACTCTCTCACTCTATCCATGTCAGTCGATGTCCACTCTCACTCACACTCTATCCATACCAATCTCACACTCTCTAACTCTCACACTGTCTCCATGTCTACTCTCACTCTCATCTGTATCCAATCCACTCTCTCCATGCCAATGTCAATCTCACTCACTCGACTCTATCCATGACCATCCAGTTTCTCTCCATGCCAATCACTCTCTCACTCTCTCCATATCGCTCCTTGTCCCTGTTGTTCTCAATCTCAATCTCACACTCTGCTCTCATCCCACCTACTCTCACTCCCTCTCTCCATGTCCATGTCCAATCACTCTCTCACTCTCTCCATCTCTCACTCTCTATCACTCTATTCATGTCCACCCACTCTCTCCATGCCAATCTCATCTCTACCCATGTCCATGTCTGCTCTCTCCATTCTCTGTGTATATCCTTGTCCAGTGTTTATCCAGGTCACTCTCACATTATCCATCCAATCCATGTCATGTCTACTCATACTCACTCACGCTCTATCCATACCAACCTCGCTCTCGATCAAACACTCTCTCTTTGTCTCCATGCCAATCTCAATTCAAAATCTGTCTGTTGAAGCCCACAACACCTCAAAATCTGTCGAAGTAATCAACAACTCAAAATCTGTTGAAGTCACTCGGCTGTCGCCCGGAAGTGGTAAAAATATGAGCACTGGATCCAAAATTTCGGAAAATCACGAAACTAGCTAAATGGTTTAATTTTTTTACCCCTCACCATCTTCTCAGGTTCGATATCTGTGCATACCACATTTATTTATCTCGTCTAAACCATCTCTCTCTCGTCACTCCTCTCTCTCACATCTCGCTCTATCCCCACTCTGTCTCCATATCTCTCACTCCCATCTCAATGTCCTATCATATCCCTCTAACCTACACTCCATGTCCATCTCTCATTCTCACTCTAATCTATCAATGTCCATCCACTCACTCTATCCAACTCCCTGCCACCCTCTCTCTCACTCTCCAATCTCTCTGTCTATCCATGTCCAGTGTTTATCCAGGTCACTCTCACCCTATCCATCTACTCTCACCCTATCAATGTCCATCCAGTCTCTCAATCTCTCCATGTCACTCTCCACTCACTCGCACTGTCTCCATGTGTACTCTATCCACGTTTATTCACTCTCCACACACACCATCGCTATCCATGTCATGTCTACTCTGTCATCCCCTCCCACCCCCACTCTCTGTCCATAGCACTCTCTCTCCATCCATCCAGTCTCTCTCCCTGCCAATCTCGTAGTGGATATCCACCATGTATACACTCAATCTAACTCATCTCAATGTCCATGTCTGGTCACTCTATCATGTCCATCCACTCTCTCACTCCCTCACTCTCGACACACTCACTCATTCTCATCTATATCCATGTCGATATCTCTCTCACTCACAAGTCCCATCTAACTCTCACCATTCATCCAGACTCTCCATGCCAATCTCACTCTATCCCTGTCTACCCTCACCCATCCCACTCACTCTATCCATGCCCATCCAGTCTCTCTATCCAGTATCAATGTCCATCCCATTCATATATACACTCACTCACACTCTCACATCAAAACGAGCTGGGAAATGGAAGTCCATACCGATCTCACCCCCCACACACTCGAACTCTATCCAGGCCCAGCTCTCAATGTCCATGTTTGGTCACTCTATACATTTCCATCCGGCCCCCACTCTCACTCTCCATGTCACTCCCTCTCAATCCAGTCTCCCACAATATCATGTCACTCCACGTCCAATCACTCTCTACACACCCACTCGCTTTCGCTCCACGAAGTCTCTCTATCCACCATGTATACACTCGATCCATGTCAATCCCTCTCCATTCACGCACTCTCTCTCTCACTCATTCTATCTCCATCTTCATATCCCTAAAGTCAGGCGGTGGAAGGAAACAACACTTAAAATAAAATGGTGGAAGTAAACAAAAACTAAAAAAAAAAAAAAATTCGAAAAAAAAAAATCTAAAAACAAATTAACTCCTCAGGTGGTATAAATATAAGCATCAAAATCAAAATTTCGGTATTTCTTGAAACTAGCATAATGGCATAGGTTTTTTACCCCACCCCAACTTCACAGGTTCGATACCTGTGCATGCCTTTTTATTAGTATCAGGTCTACACCAATACATCTTCTCTATATTTGCGTGCATTTGGACAAGTATTAACTTGCGCCAACCAATTAAATTAAAAACATCAAATAAATCAAAATCCACTTTAGTAAAAAAAATATATTTACTTGCATCTGTAAATCACTGGAAGTCTAAACACTCATCAGCTCTTCTTCAAAAGGATTTGTGTAGACAAATGCTTCATCACTGTCCACGATCTCGTGCATTGTAAGTCCAATAGTTACAAGTTGTTGATATTATCAAGTTCACTTGGATGATTCCGAGCTGGCGAATAATAAAACAGGATTAAATATTTACAAACCACTTCAGTATGCTGTTGCTGTATTGTTAGCTGCAATCTCTGACAATTTGATGGTCGTTACACGAGAAAGATCAATCGTGTATTTAAGGACTATCAGTGATACTCAATAGTCCTTGTTAGATTCAGATTGTAAATTAAAGTACAGTTCAATGATTAGTCAATGATATTTCATCTAATTATCAACATACTTAATCCTGGTGCCAAATATAGAAAGTATGCTGGATAAAAATACTAACGACTAAACTATTGTCGGTTAGTCGTCTCGAACAACAAACTATAAAAGACCAATGAAATCAATAAACATTAATTCATCTTTTATTACTATAATTAATAATCATTTGCGGCAGTAAAGGATCAATTTTTGGATGGTGATTTGGATATTTTAAAAATCAATAGATATAGAGCATTGTTCTCATTGAGAGATATTGGTGATGAAAAGTCAGTATTGGCACTTTGCGATGGTTTCAAGGACAAGAGTGCACTCTTGAAACATGAAGTTGCCTTTGATTTGGGTCAATTACAACAATTTATTAGTTTCTTATAGTTTATTTAGTTGATTAGTTTGAGAATTGAGGATTTAATCACTTGATTCATCACTTGATTCATCACTTGAATCGTCACTTGAATCATCGCTTGAATCATCACTTGAATCATCACTTGAATCATCACTTGAATCATCACTTGAATCATCACTTGAATCATCATCACTTGAATCATCATCTTGAAAGAGAATCTTTCTCTTGTTGATTGGTGCACCCGAGGCCAATGTTGGTTTGACAGGCTTGATTGGCGAGACTCTTGGCATTATCATTTTGTTCTTTCTACGTCGATTAACCTCCATCAAGTAGTGACGGTGACACATTGACTTGCAACGAGCATATGCGAGAATGTGAGCATTGCACTTGGCCCCATTTTCTACGTCTTTGCAACGACCCTTGTAAAAGATGGTTCTGTCACTGGTGAGGATACCACACTTTCTGGCGCAATAGGTGCTACAAAAGGGCTTTGGCTTGTCCCATTCTTGACTACAATTGGCTACCATAAAGTCACACCCCTTTCTTACACACTTCTTTCTTGGGGCAAGAATTCTAGCCTTTCTCTGCTGTGAATCTGATTTTCTTGGTGGCCTTCTTGGAGCGGCAGATCTCTTTGGTGCAGTACCGATTGGCTTTGGAATCTCGAGATATCTATATTTTCCACTTACATTAAATGGTTCAATTTTATGAAGCATTTGAATACTATAATTGAGAAAAATAAGAGTATTAATATTGATCTTTAATATAAATATATTGATAAAATTGATATTTACTCATGAACCTCTAATCTATCACTATTGAGAACAGTATGTTTCGAAGCACTATTGATTGTTTTATCATGATATTCATTCTCGACACGATCGATGGCTCTTGACAAAATTGATGTTGCACCAATTCTTGGGTCATTGAATTGGATGGCTTGAGCCAACTTGCGAATGACAACACCAGCATGTTCATGAATTGTCCATGGGAGTACAGATGTTTTGTTGTTCTGTAGAATGGCAGCAATATTGCCAGAGATGGGCTTTGGGCCACCTGGTGGATTCTTGGTGACACATACGAGAATATGATTTTCCATATCTCTATGGTGCAATGTTACTTGGTTGCAAAGTGGGCATGTAGAGAATGCCGTTCCCTCTCTGACATGATCAAAAAATTCTTCTTCTTCTTGTACCACTTGGTTTGCCATGGCTTGATTCACAGCAAGAAAATGTTCGTTATCCATGGCTTGTCGAATATATTCTTCATCAGTGCCCATCATCATCATCATCTCCTCTTGTTGTTGATAGTCTACCATGTCTTGATCTTGTTGATGGTCTAACATGTCTTGATCTTGGTCATGTTGATAGTCTACCATGTCTTGATCTTGTAGATCGTCTACCATGTCTTGATCAATAGCTTCTTGGTCTTGTTGATCATCAAACAAGGCTCGCAGGTCTACCAAAACTTGTGGATTATTCTTTAGAAACTTTCTCTTGGTTTGGAGAGTGTTTACATCTTGATTAACAGTGCTGGAAGACCAGATATACTTGATAAAGTATCTAAAGAGACGAGCACGCTTGGCACTATCGTAGAAAAAGTGAAGGTTCTCGCGAGTGATAACAGTTGGGAACCAAAACAGTGGCGAGAACTCATTGTACGTCTTTTCTTCTTCAATAAGTTGCTTGATACGTTGTGGCAAGTCTTTGATGGCACCATACATGTATCTGATGTAATCTCTAAACAAGATGGGATGGGCTCTGATAGCATCTTCCAGGATCAACGCTTCAACTCCACGATGAGCTCTAACACGGTTGATAGACTCTAATAGTTTCTCCTCGAGCAAATGTTCACTGGCAGCTTGGATAATGAGATCAGATGGTGGAAACAAGGATACAAGAGTGCATCCCACTGACCCAGCATAGGTATGGACCTTTTAACAAAAAACTTGGTTGGCATTGGTGTCCTAACAGTGATTGCTTCGGGAAACGACATCATGATTTCTAATACATCCCTACGATCCGATTCAATATCCTTTTCTATAATTATAATAATAAATAAAAGAAGAATTAAAAAAAAAATTTTTTTGATTATTGATTTAATTTACTATTTCTTTTTTTTTTTTTTTTTTTTTTTTTTTTTTTTTTTACTTACTTTTGGTTTGGTCCACTGGTTGACAGGCGATAACATTTGGAAGGGGATCAATGGAAAACTGTTGAAAGTGGTTGTGCTCAATGACAGACCCGAGTGTAAAACCATTGAATCTAGGACTTTGAACGAGGCTGTGCAACGTATCATAAAAGTGGGTGGTCCTTGCTTGTCTCTGGTCGGATTTGTTGGTCTCGGTAGACGGCTTGGCACTAGTCATTGTAACTCTTTTTGAATCAAACGATGAACGTTCCTTTGTGACTAGATGGTTTGTGATACCAACTATAGTCTTATCCATTGTTGTAAAATGTTGTTGTTGTTGTAACTTGTAGTTGTACAGATAACTATTATTATTATTATTATTATTATTGTTGTGGCTTTATTACTTACTATTACCTACAGAGGGGATGCTGATGATTATGATTTGAGCAGCAAGAGGCTGCCTCTTTTATAGCTAGCGTTCATCCTCCAAGGATGTAGGTGACTGACCTATTCATACATAGAAATATGAACTTCAATCGTTCAGTCGGTACAATGATCATAAAGCAACCCTTTGGATATTTATGACACAATGTCTAAAAATAAATTTAAATTTTTTTTTTTTTTTTCACCATGATTGATTTTTCAACTTTATTGTGAGAGTTTACGGTTGTCTCGTTATTATTAGTGTTTATACAGATAGAAAAAGTCTTTGATCAGTAGCATTAGAACGTTATTGTTGTGTAGTTGTTGATGTATTTATTTTTAATTTTAATTTTAATTTTATTTTTATTTTTATTCTTTTAGACAAGGGGATGGCTCAGCTATAAAAAAATTGGAATTTTTCGTTCTTTAAATTAATTTGCTAGGTAGTTTTTAAAATAATCATAAAGCTTACTTGTTTACTACACAATAATAATATATAGAGTAACATTAGTAGTTGATTCAAGAACGACACAGCGTTCGCGCTGACACCTTCTGAGATACTACATATTGATTACTATATAAATCACCACAAACAGTATCATTAGTAGTTGATTCAAGAACGACACAGCGTTCGCGCTGACACCTTCTCGAGATACTACATATTGATTACTATTTATTATAAATCCCCCACAACACAGACAGTATCATTTGTACATTATATCTGTATTTAAAAATGAGCAATATCATAGAAACAACAACTAGTTTAAGAATGTCAGCTATTAGGTATAATCGTCACTCCTTTATAATCAATTATTTATATTAACAACTATTAACCCGCTCTTTTTTTCTCTTAAATCAGAGAGAAAACGTCTGCACCTATAGCTACAAAACCAACGCCTTTGCTCAAGCACACAGACAAAGATAGTCCCGTATATCGATATACAGAAATGTTTCATGGACTACTTTCAGAAAGCTTTATCAATCGCTCAATTGGATCCATGAACTATTTCGAGCGTGATTGTGGTAAACATGGATGGTTCATAAAGGTATGCACTCACGATATTAACTCATTTGTTATTATACAGTTAAAAGACCCCGCACCTGAACAAAATGAATCGTTATTAATTCGAAATGGAATACAAGAAAAGATTGACCATCTTATCGAAATATCGGGGGTAGATAAGATAGATGATGATGCCTTCAAGAAGGTGACCCCTCAAGTTGGGCCTCAACAATCAAAAAATGCAAAGCGTCGTGATATCAAGAAATCTCGACGTGAGACCCGACAACAAGATACGTCCATCCATGGCCAAACAACTCAACAACAAGATACGTCTATCTACGATCGGTTCGCCCACCAAGATGCTGGAGGCTTTGAAGATACTATTGATCCATCGTATCAACATGACTTGTTGACAGAGGCCCTTCAAGAGTTGGCAGAGACTGGTCAAGAGTTGGCAAAGTCCCGTCACTATTGTTCGGTACTCAAAGAACAACAATTCAAACACCAACAACAAATAGAGGAATACCAACAACAAATAGAGGAACAACAATTAAAACACCAACAACAAATAGAGGAATACCAAAAACAGTTCGAGTTATTAAAGTTAAAACATCAAAATGATCAACAAACAATACAAATACAACAAGAAGTCAATGAACAGTTAACAAAAGAAAGAGAACAACATATACAACATATTAAAAAAATAGAGCAAAGGATGATACAACTAGAAAAAGAACAACACAACAACGATATACCATTGAGAACGGAACTCTCGGCCCAAAAGACACCATCAACTTTAACAAGTAGCAAGGTTCTTCTATTAATCGATCGATACAGTGAAGATGATTTCTACCAGTTCATCTATCGAATCAATAACATCGATAAGAAAAGGCAAGAGGAGTTAGTCGCCAGGGACTCCAAAGAAAGCAACGATAAGATCTATTGTAAAGGCCTCAAAAATCAAAGAGCTATTCGATTTGCTCTTCTCAAATATGGTTTTTTCATTACCAGTGAAAAGCTGCAAGGTTGGTTCAATCATTCCACCAAACAATTTATCACACATGTCGCAGATGTGAAAGCAGAAGCATCAAGTTCATTCTGTTTAAATTGCAAGCAAGCTGGCGATATTTTGTCCAAGAAGCTCAGTTACTTTTTCAAAGAGAGTTTTTTCGCGTTCAAAGAGAGTTTTTTCTACCAATTGGTCACCGAGCAATTCGACCATATTCTTGACCCACAAGGTAAATGGGCCCATGAAGTTGTGTCTTTTGCTGAAACCCTCAAGCACCACCATGGAAAGAAGGTCATCGAAATGCTTCTCGGTGATAAAGCAACCCGTACTACATATGGTGGTATTCCGTTTCCTTCTCTCCGAACGGTTCAGAGAAAGTCAACCGGTCAAACACAATTCTATCTCAACTGTATGCACGCAAGATTTCATACTATCTCTGTAGGGCTAGGGTTGAATGAAGGCAAAAAACTTTATGCTGGTGTGGCTTTTGACGAGATTGACATTCTCAAAGGATTGCATTTAGACTTAAATGGTAACCAACTAATCGGATGCTATGATGAACCCATCAACGAAAGTAACATACGGAATTTGACACCATCAGAGTCATTATTGACCAAAAAGATGTTGCAAGTGTTTTTTATATCACTGGACGGAAAAATATCTTTCAACTTGGCCAAATTCCCGACCAATGGAAAGAATACGTTGTGTACCGCCTCATCAGTGATCATCGAGACCATCAAAATCGCAAAAAAGTTCCACATTGAAATAGTATTTGGAGCAATGGATGGTTATGATGTACAAGACTCGATCATCCAAGATATCATCGATTAACAGAATCTACTTTTTCTTGATCTACTTTGGCAAGGACAGCATGACCACCTTCCACATGCTTTTCATATGCTCTTCTTATAGCAAAAATTTGTTGGCAACCATCATTGGGGCATATCTTAAAGAAGCAGTCCATCCTTGCCAAAGTAGATCAAGAAAAAGTAGATTCTGTTAATCAAATGGAACAAATATTTATCGACGATTTTATTAAATTACGAGAAAAATTTTCCACCCAACTCCAATCTCTTCTAAATCTACAACAACAACAACGACAACAACAACAACAACAACAACAACAACAACAACAACAACAACAACAACAACAAATTCTCTCCAACGCCACCAAAATGAAGAAGGGTTCCAAAAGATCAGCTGAAGAAGCTTATAAATTACTATCAGCACCAGCAAAGGAACCAGTAATTCTTTTTTTCGACACAGAAACAACTGGACTGGCAACCTCAACCACCTCCCAAATCATTGAATTATCACTGATTAATATAAAAGATGGAGACTCTTTTTACAGAAAAGTCAATCCAACCATACCTATTGAAGATGGTGCTACAAAAAAACATGGAATGACAAATCAATCACTGGCTGGCCATCCATATTGGGAGGACGTTGAACCTGAATTGATACAATTTTTGGACAAGTACTGTGTTGGTGACACACCTGTGGAGATCATCATTGTTGCTCACAATGAAAAATTCGATCGTCATATCCTTGCCACACGTATCGTCAAAAATATGGTCACAACCCTACCAACGCTCCCTGAAATCAAATTTGTAGACTCTATCAACATATTTAAGCATATGGCCAGAAAAGGTTTTATCCAAACGCCCGCCGCATTCGGGATTGACGATCTTAATCTTTTCTTCAAACCCCCAACCATTACCAGTGTCGGTGATCAAAATAGGAGACACACCAGTTGTCGCGACGTTTTAGAGATGTTCAACCTCTTGTCTCACGTTACCATCACAAGCAAATTGGATGTCCCAGTTCCCGCTGAAACCAAATCGATTTACGAATTCCTCTCTATGTACATCCACAGTCAAAATATAAAACAACACTTGTTTAGTGAAACCCTCACAAAGAAACTTGGAACGGATGCAGATGGCAAAAAAAAAAAAGGAAGACACGGAAGAGACAAAGACAGCCAAACAAAGTGCAAACTACCCAACGGTACAGGCCTGTACAAAAGATGTATTGTTGTTGGTAGCAAAGGAATATATCGATTTTGGTCTTGGAAAAATCATAACCAGCTCTTCAAAAGACAAAGTAGTTCTTCAAATCATACAATATATTGATGATAAAGATTCCCAAAAAGGAAAAGAACTACTTGAGAAGTTAAAAACAAGAAAAAAAGGAAAAAGAAAAAGGAAAAAAACAAAAAAATAAATAATTATTGTTAATTTAAGTAAATAATTAGTGTGTAACATTGCTACCCCTAACCCTAATGGAATCTGAAATTTTCTCCAAGTCTGCATTTTTATTTTCCAATTTTTTTTCCTTCTCTCAGAGCCGAGTCATCCCCTTGTTTTAGACAACATAAAGAGAAGAAGCAAAAACAATATCTCTTTTAATTAATCTAATAGCTTCATCCATTTTTTGATAAAGTTTAGTATCACCAATGATACGAGCACAATTTCTAACTTCTTGACAAGTTTCACCAATTCTTGTTATGGCTCTAACAATGGTACCTTCCAATACATTTGTTAATTTACAAATATCATTAAATGGCATACCTCTTGCCCATTCATAGGTAACTTCCATGAGACCAAATTTAAGTATTTTTTCCTTTTCCTCCAAAGTAACTTGTAGACCATGATCAATTTCCAATTGACATAGTTTTTCATTGATTTTAATAAGATTATCTCTTGCTTGAATTAATCTTGGAGTAAGAGAGGGTTCAATGGCATCCTTTTCTTGAAAGATTAGACATGACAAGACTGAAACAATTTCCGATGGTTCCAACATGAGGAATGCATTTTCAAAGATGAGTTCTGGAATGATCAATTCTTCACAAGTATTGACTTCTCTTGATACCTTTCCTTTTACCATTACATTATTCTCTCCATCTATATAACCAAGTGTTTCTAATATCTTTAACCGAATCTGGAATTCTGGCATTAATTGAAGATTTTCATCTGATGATGTATGTTTATATTCATTCATCTTTGTTTTTATATCATGTTTATGTTTTGTAATAGTATACTAAATAAATAGAAAATATTAATATTTTTATATTATTTTTTTTTTATCTTTTTCCAGGACTTACATGATTTGATAATTTAGGACAATTATTACATTTTGAAGTTGGAATTAATTTTTGAATATTTTGTAATTTATCAAATTGATCGACAAATTCGATTGATCTTAATTTTAATTTTGAAATTGGATCAATGGAAGGAGGACCAAGTGGTAAAGGATACTTTTCCAATAGACGTAATAATTGTTGTTGAAGAATACCAATACTATCTTGATCACCATCTTTGATTGCTTTTGTATTGATATTTACAATCTTTTCAGTACAAATTCTTTGAATTTCATGACCATTACTTGAATATATTTTATATCCTCTTAATCCATGTTCTTGGTCCAATTCTAAAGAGAAAATATTAAAAGTACGTTCAATGGTACTATTTAGATATTGTTTTTGAATAGTATTGTTGCAAGATAAAATGACACCAATGGTATAATTTTTAAATGTCATATCATCACCAATTGACAATACAATGACACGACCATCACCAAAGTATTGTTGATTATTTGATGATAAAATGGTACGTTGAACATTTTCATTTAGGACTTGAGCCTCGCTAAACATGTTGTAATAATTTTCAATATCTGGTTCACCAAGAATACATTGAATTGGTTCGATGGCTTGATATTCTATAGAGAGTGATTCGATTGCTTTTTGCAACTCTGGAATATCCTTTTGTGTAGAAAATTCAGAGAATGATCTTTTAATCATATCTTCGACCTTGAAATCTTGAACACGTAAAAGATTGAGAATCATATTATAGGTGAGACGGAATTGTGAATTTAACTTGCTAGGTTGTCCAAGAATCATACTACTGTATGATGAAGAGTCTGGCATGTCTTTCCAAGCAGTAATAATGACTGTACCAACCTTGTCAAGACCACGACGACCTGCACGACCACTCATCTGTGTGTATTCTCCTGGCAGCAAATCTCTGAAATTGATTCCATCATGTTTTCTTGTATGACTATAAACTACAGTCTTGGCTGGCATATTTACACCCATGGCAAATGTTTCCGTAGCAAATAATACTTTGACCAATGATTTACTGAATAGGATTTCTACGAGTTCTTTTACAATTGGTAAAAGACCACCATGATGAATACCAATACCACGTTCCAAGAAATCTTTGATTTGATGAATTTGTGGAAGATCTTTATCTTCTGGTCTTAATCTTGCCAATGATTCTTCTATAAATATCTTTATAATATTCTTTTCACTATTTGAAGTTAGAACCAAATGACCACCAAGTGATTGAGCATATTCTTGACATTTGTTTTTAGAAAATGAGAATACAATGACTGGTAATTGTTGTTTTTCTTTTAATAATCCAATTAATCTTGTCCATCCAGTTTTTGATACTGATGCAAATGATGCTTGATTACCATGTTGACCAGTAGTTTTTTTGTTTTTATCATTGTTTTTATCAACTTTGTAAAGAGAATTGTATGCATTACTATAACCTTCCATTAAGAAATTTCTATTACTATCAACAATTTTAAATAAATCATTTGATGGTGTATGAATAAAATGTTCGAGTGGTACCGGTCTTTTTAATGTACCAATAACATAGATTGGCATTTTTTTGGTACGACCAATCCAATCTGCAAATTCCAATGGGTTTGCTACAGTGGCAGAGAGGAGGATAATTTTGACATGAGCAGGCAACATGATGATAACTTCTTCCCAAACGACACCACGTTCATAATCATTGAGATAATGAACTTCATCAAAGATGACCCATTCGATATCACGAATGAGATCTGCACCCTTGTAGAGCATTGATCTGAGAATTTCAGTGGTCAATACCAAACAAGAGCTTGCAGGACTGACAGATACATCACCAGTGATCAATCCAACATCACCAAATGTATTTTTAAAGTCTCTAAACTTTTGGTTGCTGAGTGCTTTGATGGGTGATGTGTAGATGGCACGTGTCATATTCTTGGCTGCCATGGCAATGGCATATTCGGCAATCACAGTCTTGCCTGCAGATGTATGGGCAGAGATAAATACAGACTCTCCCTTTTCCATGTGAACAATGGCTTGTTTTTGGAAACTATCCAATTCAAATGGATATACAATCGCTGGATTGGTAATTAATTCTGCAAATGGTGTAAAGATTTCTTTTGTTTCATGGAATGCCCACATCTTTTGATTTGAAAGTGGATCCTCTTCTTCTTTCTTTTTGAATTTTAATAAAGATGATGATGTAGAAGAATCTATTGATATAATTGAATCAATTGAAATTGATGAAGGGGATAAAGTGTTGAGAGTAGAGGAAATATTTTCTTCTTTTTTCATTTCTTTCATTTCTTCCATTTCTTCCATTTCTTCTTCTTCTTCTTCTTGTTCAATTTCTTCTTCCTCCATTTCTTCTTCTTCTTCTTCCATTTCTTGATTATAGAATAAATTTTCTTCTATTTTTTCTTTTTCTTTTTCTTTTTCTTCAATTATTATTAAACCTTCAATCATACCAGGAGGTTTGTTTAATAATGAAGAAGGATCTTTCCAGAATGATAACCAATCAATATCAATTTCTTCTTTTTCAATATTATTGTTGTTTGTCTTTTTTTGAATATCATCAAGACCACCTGGAAGGAATGGAAAGCTTGAAGCATCACCACGATGGAAATCGGTACCATTGTGCTTGTTCCATGCACGCATTAATGAAGTTGAATTGGTTGATGTGATTTGTTGATTTAATGGTACCTCGTGATACTCGGTCATTGAGAGTCGGTGATTGACATTGTCGACTCGCAACTCGATGGTTGATGATGGTTCTGACACTTGGATGCCCAATAAATCCTTCCATGCCATGCCTGTACAATCAATGGTTCTAGGCCATGAGTTGTTTTGGTAAAACTTGTTGTCTTTGATCAATTCTACATTGATGTATTGTTGAGAAAGTTCTTTTTTAATATCTTGTTGATTATTTTGTTTTGGTATTGTGACCTATAGAGAAAGAGAGAGAGAGAAATGAAAGAGAAAGGGTAAGTACAAAGTTTACTTTTTGTTTGTTTGTTTGATTTCATACATTTGAAGAGATTGGAAAGTTAAATAAAGAGAAATCATTATTATCAAATACTCTTAGATCGGGGATAGAGTTTGGACCACTTGCAGTGATGTTGGTCTTTAGAGATTTGTCATTGTTGTATACTAGGTGGCTGGGTGTTGATGCTGCAAGTTCACCTGTACTCTCTTTTTCTAATCCTTCTAGTTCTCTTAGAAAGTCTTGTATGTCTTGTACTGTTGTTGTCATTGTTTTTGTCTAAATACAAGATAAAGTATATGATGATAATTAATGATGATCTCTGAGACTTTTGATGAAAAAAAAAAATGAAAAAAAAGACTTTCGATGTTCAACAAAAGTATCATTTTAATTTACTTTTTTGTTATTGTTTGTTGTACAGATATATAGAAATTAAAGAAAGAAAGAAAGAATGGAGAATTTAAATAGAGGTAAATTTATAAAACTATTTTATTTAATACTTGCTTTACCCTTTTTCAACTTGACTTTTGAGATTTCTTTTTTCTCTTTTCATTATCTACGATTGGGGAGACTCTTGACTCTAACACTTCCACGTGTATCTGTCTATCAAAAGACAGCTTCGCCTCGATGAACTAATTTATTCTTCTGTCGGTTCATCGTCGTAATCGATCAAGTTCATCTTCAAGTTCTTGAAGTTTGGAAACCATTTATATAATAATAAAAAACCTTTTCCTATCCTTTTTTTTTTATTTAATTAATTTGTTGGTAGGACCTTGTAAGGATTTAAAATACCATTTGGATCCATTGAGTTTTTAATTAATTTCATAAGTTGAATGGAAGCAGGTGATTTGGAGAAATGTAATTGACCAGTCTTCATATATCCAATACCATGTTCGGCAGAGATACTACCCTTTTGTTGACTTGTATATTCATATACAAATGGTTCAATATTTGATAAAAATTCTTTACTATATTTTTGTTTGGGTGTCGATATATTTAAATGCAGATTACCATCACCAACATGTCCAAATCCAGTTACTACTGCCTTGTCTTTTAATTTCTCTCTCATTACCTCAACAATTGAATAAAATGTATCAATTGGTAATGATAAATCATATTTATAAACTGCTCCTGCTTTTCCCAAAGATTCTGTTATTGTTTCTCTTAATTTCCAAAATTGTGAAATCTATAAAAAAAAAACAAAAATAATTAAATAAATAAATAAATTGATCAATTTATAATGTTAATTACATTTTTCGTATCAGTAGCCAAAGAACCATCTAAAACCAAATCTTCAGACATTATATTTTCTAAAAATGCATTCAACTTTTCAGCGTCATGTTGTTCATGAAAACCAGAAGTTTCAATCAATACATAAAATGGTGATTTCTTATCAAATGGTTCTTTTGCTGTTGATTGATGATCCAATACATAATCTATACATGGTCTATCCATAAATTCAAATGCTAAATAAAATAAATAAATTAATAATATTTATCTTTTTCTTTTTCTTTTTCTTTTTTGTTTTACCAGAAAGAATATCACCAAGTTGTTTTTTAGCTTTAATAAGAATTTGTTTAATTTGATTAAAATCATTACAAGCAAGTAGGGCAACATTGACACTAGTTGGTTTTGGAGGAGTGATGATTGATATTTTTGTAATAACCCCTAGGGTACCTTCTGAACCAATGAAAAGATGTTTTAGATCATAACCAGTATTATCCTTTCTAAGGGTACTATTACAATCCATAATGGTACCATCAGCCAAAACAGCTTCTATACCCAATACATTGGAATGCATTGATCCATAACGAAGTAATCTAATACCACCTGCATTGGTGGCTGCATTTCCACCAATATGACAACTACCCTTTGCTCCAAGATCCAATGGTACTGTAAATCCCTTTGCATTTAAATAAGATTCCAACGTTTCCAATACACATCCAGATTGACATGTTACCACTCCTGTTACATCATCAAATGATTCAATTTGATTCATATTGGTCAATGATAATATAATCTCATCAAATAATGGTACACTTCCACCTACTAATCCTGTATTTCCTCCTTGTGGTACAATTGCTAATCTAATAAAAAAAAATAAATAAATAAAAGTATAAAGAGAGAGATTTGATCTCTTTTTGTTACATACTTTTTTTGATTACAATAACTTAAAATTTTTGATACTTGATCAGTAGTTTTTGGTTTAAGTACAAGTGAACTGTTTCCTTTATACTTTTTCATCCAATCTTGATTGAAACCTTCCAATTCATCCTTGTCTGTAATCATTCTACTACTATCATCTCCTCCAAGTATATCTTTAAAATGTTTAATGTCTTGATTTGTTAATGTTGAAAATTCATCATTTCTTTTAATATTTGACATTGATACAACTTCATCTTTACTAGTAGTATGATATGATGATGATGATGATTGTTTAATAGAGTTTATAGTATTAATAGTTAATCTATTAATACTATTCTTTTGTAATATTCTTGATATCATCATTGTTACAATATAGATATAAAAAAATGAACGTCATTATAATTTCATTCGGGTGTAGGGATCATTGGGATCTTTTGTTTTTTTTTTTTTTTAGATTAAAATATATTTTACTTTATTAAATCTTTCTATTATTATCGGTTTGGTTAGTAATTATTATTATTATTATTATATTTGATTATTTTTTTTTAATGATATTAAAGGTGGAGAATTATTTAAACTACCATTATTACTATTATTTTGATTTTGATTATCTTTTTGATTATTTACACTATTTAATTTAAAAGTTTGATTATTAATTGCAGAAGCAATTTCAGCTGTTATTAATTGACTTTTACTTGGAGTTCTTTTTGCATCCTTTTTAAAAGGTTTACTACCATTTTCAATTACAAGTGGTGGTGTAATATTTCCACCATTATTACCATTACTATTAACAAAACCACTTAGGTCACTTGATGACATTGTATCTCTTTTCTTTTCCTTTTCCTTTTTAATTTTTTCTTTTTCCTTTTCTTTTTCTTTTTCTAATTTTTCCAACTTTTTCTTTTCTTCCTTTTCTCTTTTCTTTTGTATCTCTTGTGATTTTTTTGGTAGGTGAATGAGAGTATCTCGAGTTAATCTTCGTTCGAGGAATCTAGGTATCTCTGGGAATACATAAAAGTATTCAGTTTCGATTTGATCTCTCATAATATTTCTTAAATGTGTCACTTCTTCAGAGATGTTTTGTAGTTTGATTGAACCAGTTGATGGACTAATATTGATGGTACTATCTACAATGTTGATATAGTGCATTGATGATAGTAGGATTTCTTTGTATTTCTTTTCACCTTCTTCTAGTCGGTCTGCTTGCTCGGTCGTTGTTTTTTCCAACTCTTGTATTCTTTTTTTCATTTCCTCTTTTTCACTTGTTAACTTTTTAATCAATTCTTGTTGGTCTTGTTGTTGTTGCATTTGTTGCATTTGTTGTTGAAATTGTTGTTTATTCGATACTACCACTGTCCCAGTCTTATCGTCTAGTTCATTAAATATACTAGATGATGATGATGATGCTGACAATGATCCGATATCATCAGACGACAAAATAGGATGATTATCCTTTTCAATATTAAATTGATGTAATTGTTTTGAAAGATTATCTATAATATTTGAACTTCGGAAATTATTACTACTATTGGTATGAGACAACGATCTTTGTTGATGTTGAGCTATTCTACAATTAACAATCCATTCATGATTCAATAGTTCTTTGGCATCGGCACGTTCATCTACCGATTTAACAAAACAACGTGTTAGAAATGATGCCAATTGAGCTGATATATTTTTGGGAAAGGGTGGACGTTCATCTTGAACGATACGAAACATGGCAGCCATTGGATTATGGTTGAAATAGGGTGGTGAACCAGTCAGTAATTCGATAATCGTACATCCAACCGACCAAATATCAGATACTGTACAATGTCCTGAAATGTCAATCACTTCGGGTGCCATCCAATAGGGTGTTCCAACTACACTGTATCTTTTGTCAGCCATTTCACCCAATTCAGCTGCAACGTTGAAATCGGCCAACTTTGCATCACCAATCTTATTGATCAGTATATTGGCAGCTTTGATATCACGATGAATAATATTTTCACTGTGCAAGTAAACCAAACCTCTCAATACCTGTTCAATATAGGTACTGATCAATGCCTCTGGAAATGTTCCAAAATGATCCAATATACTA
The DNA here is from genome assembly GCF_000203815.1 of Cavenderia fasciculata. Lineage (NCBI taxonomy): Eukaryota > Evosea > Eumycetozoa > Acytosteliales > Cavenderiaceae > Cavenderia > Cavenderia fasciculata. The sequence continues at coordinate 1,742,490 of NW_004457624.1, forward strand.
GCCAATGATCCATTCTCCATAAATTCCAAAAATAAATAAATATAACTATCATTTTCATCTTTACCAAGTACTTTAACTACATTATCATGATTTAATCTTTGTAATAATTCTAATTCAGTCTGAAACATAAAATAAATAAATAAATTAAATATCATGTAGAGATTGTTTCTTCTTCTTTTTTTACTTACCATAACACTTGATAATTGATCTTTTGATATTTTAGACTTTTCAAATCTTTTAATGGCAACAAAATCACCAGTCAAACTATTGAGACCTTTGAATACACATGCAAAGCCACCTTTGCCCAACATTTCACCAATTGCATAGGGACCAATAAGTTGTTTTGCAACAGTCATTGATTCTCTTGCTTTTTCACCTCTCATACCATTCAATGGTGGTAGATTAGATGGAGATGGTGCATGAGATGATGATGAAGATTCATCTCTACCTGGTGCTGCTATATTATTATCATCATCTAATGATAATTGTTCCAATTCACTTTTATCTAACCTATTAACTAATTTTCTTGTAACCATATCGTAGTAAATAAATAAATTTTAAATATTATTAAATATTATTATTTAGAATTGTACAATTCTATCTATATATAAACAAAAATGAAAATGTAATATTAAATGTGGAGGGGATGTAATATTGATTAAATGTGTTGTTGATATTCTTTCTCTCTCTCTTTCCTTTTATGTGTTTTTTTTAGATCAAATGGAGGAGGGAAGATATAAATAAGAAGGGGGTAAGAGTAGGAGGTGTTGTTTTGACTGAGAGAGTGTTTATAACTGGAGCAACAACGTTCTACTTTAAAAATGAAATTAAAAATAAGAGGTATATATTTAATGTGTGTGTGTGTGTGTCTGTGTAATTTGATTGATGTGGATGACGGCAAATGATGATCCTTGATCGATAAAGAGGTAAGGGTTTAACGATCACCGTTGTTTGTTTGTTTGATGAAAAAAATAACAACAATAAAACGACACATTGTGTTTAGTAACCGATTCAAGGAATGAAATACAAAGGGGCTGAGCCCTTGTGAAAATTTTAAAAAAATAAAATTCTGAACAAAACGATGCCATGCCGTCATTCTACCACCACAATCTGAGATTTCATATCCATATCTCAGATTGAGGTTTTTTTGGGTTTGGGATCGACCCATCTATAGATGGTTTATTATATCTTTTTTAAGTTCTACAAACATAACTTTTAGTTTCTGTAATATAACGAACCCATCTAATTGGGGGGACACGACCTTGAATAGTCATTGCTTTGATTTGGATATTTGAACAATTAAAATTGGGAATGTCAAAATCAAGACTGATCGGGCCGGTTTCTTTTCGATTGGAAATCTCTGATGACGATGAATCAACCGTCAATGATGCCCTTAGTACATGTTCAGCACTTCCATTCATTCTTTTAATTGTCCATTGTAATATTTTTTCATTTCCTTTATATTCTGCATTTAATGCTGATGTTGTAGTTGATTGACATCTAAAAAGATAGGTAAATAAATATTTTATATTTGATATTTCTCTTTCTTTCTTTTTCCTTTACATACGAAAGAGTTGATTTTGGTAAAGGAATTGTAATAATAATAGTATTTGAATGTACATGAGCTGAAAAGTTTGAACGTAAACGAATGACGATATCCATTTTACTTTTTGATGGTGTTTCGATATGTGTATTTACCATAAATGGTAGATAGGTACTTTGAGAGATACGATATTTGAATAGAGTAAATTCACCTTGAGGAGGTTTAAAGGTCATTACATTGGTTTCATCTTTGATGCCTTCAGGAGCACATTCATGGAAATTACAATCATCCACTATAACACCTGTATGTCCAGCCGCTCGATGATGTGATCCAATCTTTAAAACTTGATTAAATCCCATCGATACAACAGGATTTCCTTTTAAATAACTTTTCATTACAATACTACCACTTATTTCATTTCTAATCACATTTCCATTCGATGCAAGCAATATTGTTATATGTTCCCAAAGATCAACATATATTTCATTTGAATCTGCTTGTGTTTCAATTTGTGATGGTTGATGAATTGGTCTTATAGCTGTTTTTTGTGGTACCGTCTTTTTTGTTGCTGTATTCTAATAGAAAAAGGAATAACGATTAGAATCATAACTCTAACAAGTATATATCTTTTACTTTACAATTAAATTATCAATAATTGAATCTTGTTGATTTAATTGAATAGTATGAGGAGGAGTAAAAACAAATGCTTTGAGAGTTTCTGTTGAAGTACTTTGTGGATGACCAAAGTCCATAATCTCATCCAATAGTTCATAGATGAGTGTAAAGTTGAATCTAATGGCTTCTTCAGTCAATGATGCAGTATAATCTTGAATAATCTTTGATATTCTATTCAATAGTTCAAATGCCAAAGATGGTGATACCAAAGACATTGTAGTAAATACAAAATACATTTCTCTTTTTTTAATATAAATATAATTAATTCCTTCCAAGTTCTTAAAAAGAGAGAGAAATAAATAGTTAGAGAGAAAAGATCAGGTTTCTCTACAAAAAAGTTAGAGCGAGTGATAGGGCAACATACAAAACAAGGTTCAACATCTGATTTTAAAGATAATAAATGTCTAAAGAATAAATCAGGTGTATTTCTATTTAAATCATGTCTATCTGCAGAGAGATATGAAATGATGATTGATTAGTTTTATACTAAAAGAACTACTAATTATCTGAATAACATACATTCTTTAAAGATAATAGTATCACCTTTATAATTTAATATAAATAATTGACTAAACATTCTATATTTCTCTCTATCTATCTATCTATCTAATCAATGAATGACAATGAAACACATGACATCATCTAAAACACTCTAGAGTGCAAACGAAAATTAAATTTTTTTAAAAGATATTTTTATATGATTTGATATTGTTATTTATTAATTTATTTAATAAGAATTATCAATTTCTTCTTCAACTATATGAGCATGTTTTCTTTCTTCTTCAGATACAGCTTGAAGATCCAATTTGGTGAGTTGAGGGAATCTACTGATGACATAGATACGATAGTTGTAGTGGTGATGTGGCGCTTTGAATGGACATGGATATTCTTCATTGTCTGATAGATTGAGTACTTGTAGGTAGGGAATCGATTGTAACAATCTATCGATAAACAATCCAACTCTTGGAAAGTTTATAAGATTGTTTGAAAGATCCAAGTTTTGAAGTTCTGGCAACACTGGGAATATTGCATGTTCTGTTAATTGATTTGATGATAATACTAATGATTCTAATCTATAAAATCCTGAAATAAAATCAATATTCCTAAAAATAACAAAAAAGTTAGAGACATTTCTTTTTCTTTTTTTTTTTGTTTCTTCTTTTTCTTACGTTAAAGCATTATTTGATAAATCTAAATGTTTAACAGAATGACGAAATTTTGGAATGATTTGAAGTGTTTGAGAAAGTTTACAACGATCGAAAGCAATTTTTAATTTACCACGATGATCACTTGGTGTAAATGAAAATATGACAGAAGAGGTTTGTTCTATTATATTTTTGGAGCCATTTTGTTTACATACGATATGGAAATGAGTAATGGCTGCTTCACCCCAAATAGGTGAATGAAATTCCAATACACCAGGGGCAATAGCAAGAGCTAAAATTTCAATGCCACCTTCAAATACTGCCCAAAACGAATAATACAATGGTGATACTTTGGCATTTTTCGAAAAACATGTAAATCCATTCACCAAACAAATAATCTTTGTTTGTTCCAATGATGGTGATGTATCTGGACTATATGATGATATATTTGGACTATTTGGATTATTATTGTTGTTTGGTAATAAAACAGATTGATTGGTAGAACCAATAGGGGGTGTTGATGAATTGGGTGAAGAACCAAGTAAATTAAAATCATTTGATGATAATTCATTCTTTTTTGATTCCAATGTTGCGTTTGCTTGTAATGATGATGATGGTGGTGGTGATGATTCATTTTTAGTTGTTGTTGTAGTTGTAGTTGTAGTAGTAGTAGAAGAGGTGGTATTTTCAAAATCCAAAGCTAAATTATTAATATTACTTGAAAATGGATGACGATGTCCAAGATGTGATGATGTTGTTGGTGTATCAAGCGTAGTTGTAGTAGTAGAATTACTATTATTATTACTATTACTATTATTATTATTATTATTATGTAATGGTGAATTACTACTACTTTGATTAAATAATTGATTAATTGCAGATTGATCCAATTGACCATGAACATTGATAATGGTAGAATCATTGTTTGACCAATGATCAGTAAAATCTAGGAAATAATTATCATCCAAATCACTTGATAGATCACTATTTGAAACTCCTCCTCCACCACCACTATTATTACCAGTCAGGGATGATAATAAACCAGCAGTAGCTGAATGATGAGAATAATCTTGTTGTGAAATATAATTTTGTTGATTCAATGTTTGATTTAATAGTTCCATATTGGTAATACCATTACTACTATTTTGTAAAGACACTGATGGTGATGTTGAATTGGGATCATCCTTTTTCTTTTTCTTGAATAAATTCAATATTGAACTTGATGTAAGAGATGGTAATAAAAATGACAACTCTCTTTTCTTTTCATTGTTTACATGAATAATTTGTTCTTCTGGCGGTTGTTGAATTGTTGTTGTTGTAGTTTGAAGTAAATGTTGATTAAATGTTGAAGTTTCTAATAAATGTTGATTATTTTGATTATTTTGATTATTTACAATATTGTTTGTAGTAGTAGTAGTAGAGGTTAGATGATCATTATCATTTTCTTCAGTTGGACGAGTTAGATAATGTACCAACATTGGAAAATCTTGAATGAATAGTTTTTCGTTTCCACCGTCTTTGCCCTCTTTACGAACCAATTTGTATTCAAACTTTTTCCAAACAATCTGGTTGTTGCAAATACCATTGTAGGTTTGACGACGCATCACGTGCTCTCCAGTATCCCTCTTGTGTGTTTTTAATTTATACGCTCTATCGTCGGTGATTACAATCATACGAACATTTGATTTTGTCTTTACCCATTTAATCCCATCATTTAAATAATAATCTTTTGCATTCTTATCAAATAAATAAAGATATCCTTTTGTTTGTTGATTTGATAAAGATGATAAAGTAGATGAAGTAGATGAAGAGGAATTGGTTGGTTGATCATTATGATGATGATGATGATGATTATTTTCTTTTTTAGTAGTTGTTGTTGTATGATTACTATTACCATTCATTAAAAGTGAAGATTGAAGTGTAAATGGTGAAGGTGTCATTGTTGCAATTGATGATAATGGTGTTGTTGGTGTTGATGATGATGTAGTAGTTGTAGAAGTATTAGTTGTACCGCCGTTATTATTACCAATACTTAAAACACAAGAGTTTGGATTATGAGGTATTAAAGAAATCATAGTTGATGGAGGAGACCTAAGTACACTGTGAAACAATGGGAATAGAGATGCTCTAATTTCCTTGTCCAACAATGATTGTTCGAATTGGTTCATATCCAATGCCAACGTCTTTCCCAACTCTGATTGTTTTGCCAATTCCTTTACATTGATTCCGATGGTTGGAGTTGTTGCAGTGGTAGGTGTTCCATTGTTACTATGATTGCTACCACTGCTACCACCACCATTGCTATTATTATAATAAGATCCTACCTTACTATTGACGAATAGGTTCATCATGACTATCCTCTCTTCTACTATATAGTAGAAACCTTTAGCAGAAGCAACCTAACCTTTGAGAAAGAGAAGAAAAGAGTAGAGTCTGACTGACTGTAAATGGAGATTTGATTCTCTCTAGTTGTGTGAGTGTGTTGCGTGTGTGTGTGTGTGTGTGTGTGTAAAGAGAATCTAATATTCTCTCTTTTCTTCTTCTTTTAGATTCTCTCTCTCTCTCTCTCTCTCTTTCAAAAATAATAAATAAATAAATATAAATATTAAATATTAAACTTGATGACGCCTAGACAAAGGTTAGGCTTGCAAAGATTCAAAAAATTTATTAAAAAAAAAAACAAAAACAAAACATAGAAAGAAAGTTCGCAAGAGATTTGGATCATCAACACTCAACAACAAACATACCTCAAAAACTTGAAATTCAAAGAAAAAATTTAAACTAAATCATTCTCTCTCTGGATCACTTTCAGCATAATACAATCCACAAATATATATATATATATTTATTATTTATATTTATATTTATTATTTATTATTTATATTTATTATTTATTTAGAGGGGAATAGTTTTTTTCTTTAAATAATTGATAGTACGATGATCGTTTGGATCAAGGGTAGGTAAAATCTTTTGAAGTACTTGTTGATGATATTGATTGATGAATGTGATTTCTTTGGTGGTGAGAAGATCCAAGTTGATGAGATCACGTTCATAGGGGACGACAGTGACACTTTCAAAACCGAGATAAGCACCATTGTTGAATTTGGTTTCAGTTGGTTGTGTGACCATGATATTTTCAATACGAATGCCAAAGGCACCGGCTTCATAGTAGCCAGGTTCGTTGGTAATGGTCATACCTTGTTGGAAGAGAGTTGGGTTGGGGATGGAACGGTACGAGATGCCTTGTGGACCCTCATGAACGTTGAGGAACGAGCCGACACCGTGACCGGTACCGTGGGCATAGTCGAGACCGACTTGCCACAAAGACATACGAGCAATACAGTCAATGTCACGACCACTAATACGTTGTGGGAATTTGATGATCGAAAGTTGAATGTGACCTTTGAGAACACGCGTGTAACAGTCTTTTTCGTGTTGAGTTGGTTGACCATAGTGAGTGGTACGAGTGACATCGGTGGTACCGTCACGGTACTGACCACCAGAGTCGATCAAGTACATTGCCTTTGTAATCTTTTTACAAGTCTCCTTTTCAGGCTTGTAATGGATGATGGCACCATTACTCTCAATCGATGAAATAGAGTCAAACGAAAGACTGATAAAGTCTTTTTGTCGACTTCTATACTCTTCAAGTACTTCGGCAACCGAGTATTCTGTCAATTCTGTATTATTCTTGACGACAATCTCTTCCTCCAACCATGCCAAGAATTGAACAAGTGCCGATGCATCACGTACATGACATTTACGGAATCCCTCAATCTCTACTTGATTCTTGATGGCTTTGGCCAATTGTACTGGATTTGACTTTTCAATCAATTGACTCTTGTCAACCGATCTAAACAATGCCAAACTTGATCTTGGATCCAACCAAATCTTTTTCTTTTCTTGATTGTATTGTGACAGTGTCGAAAAGATCGAGTCATATGGTTTGATTTGTACCCCTGGTAATTGATTCTTTACATTTTCTGGAATCTTTGATTCAAGAATAAATAATTCAGAACTATCCTTTCCAATAATTGCATATGATATAAATACTGGATTAAATGATATATCTGATCCTCTTAAATTATATAACCCTAAAAAAGAAACAAAGGAAGATTAATATTGATATCTATATAATATTAATTATATTTATCATATATTACTTACAAGCAATTTCATCTAAAGCACTAATAACAATATAATCAGCCTTTTCTTGATCAAGTTGAGATCTTAGAGTTGATAATTTATCTTGATATGATTGACCAGTATATTCAATGGCAAGATGGAATACAGGATCGGTTGGATACGATGGGATTGGTTCAACCGATGAAAATGATTCACGTACTTGATCGATTAGATTACTTTCATTTAGGTCTACTTGATGTTTTGATTTCTCCAATACCTTTTCAAAACGTTCAGCATAGGATTTGGAGATGAGCTTGCTGTCAATACCAACCTTTCCACTACCAGGAGTGAGACGTTTGGCGAGCCATTCTTCAATGGTTGGTTCTCCCTGAACACGATCCTTCATGACAAGCCAGTTTGGTTCTAGTTGTTGAGCTGCTTGCAACCAGTATCTACCATCGGTCCACAACAAACATTCAGATGTTGTAATGACTGCTGTGCCTGCACTACCAGAGAATCCACTAATATACTCTCTACGTTTGTCTCTAACTGTAATGTATTCACTTTGATGTGCATCTTCTGATGGTACTACATATGCTGCCAATGACTGTTTCTTCATCAACTCTCTCAATCTCTCTACCTTTTCATTAATTGTTACGCTTGGTAATGTCATCTTTAAGAAATTCTTATTACTACTTGTAGTTGAATAATTAAAGAAATATTTAGATGAACAAAATGAAGAATAAGAAGAAGAAGAATAAGAAGAAGAAGAAGTAAATTTTAATATGCTTCTGGTGAACATGATAAAACACATAAAAATTTTATTAAATTTTCTCCTTCAAAAATATCACCAGTTTAAAAAAAAAATATTATTATATTATAAATTTATTCATTTTCATTTTCATTTACTTTTACTTCTTCTTCTTCTTTTAACTTTTCAATTGATTGAATTTTAGATTTTAATTTTAAAAGAGGTTTAAGGAAACCTTCAGATGGTGGAAGTGTAATTTTAAATATTTCGGTGTTGGATTGATCGAGAAGTTGGTCGAGTCGAGTGAGGACATCTTTGATCTTGTCATTGATATGATTGGTAATGATCGATTCAAATACAGTTGGTTTGTTGTTATTATAAAACATTAAAGTTTCCAATGTTAAAAGATACACTTCTTCATTATAGAGTGATGAATTTCTCTTTCCAATAATCGTTCCAAGTTGCGATTCATATCCTGCTTCCAAAAAGTATGGTTCCTTGTATCCTAAAATCAATCCTTGAATACTTATCAATACTTGTAATAAATTTGAAAATCCTGGTTGCCATTGTTCATTTTTATTACCATGCCATGTTCCTAATAAACTCACTAAAAATAAATAAAATTAAATTAATAAATTAATAAATTAATAAATAAATATAATTATCTTTAAGATACATACAACAAACATTTCCATTTACATAAAGATTTGGATGTAATTTATAAGTAACACTATGATAAAAAACTTTTGGTGGAGCATAGGGATAATTATTTGGTAAAAAGATATCAAAGATAAAGATACCATTTTCATAAACTGTATCTTCTGGTCCGATGATAAGTGCTTGAAGTAAATTCATCTTTTCACTAAACCCTCTAACATAAACACCTTTTGGTAATGATGTCTCTAATAATTTAAATTCTTGATTAATTGTTTTTAATAATTTTGTTGTTATTGTCATTTTCTAAAAAAAAAATAAAAGAAAAAAAAAGTTAATAAATATTGATATTGATAAATGTTATATTTATACATACCTCTGAATAATAAGCATGATTTTCAATTGATGTTAATAATTGGAATTTTTGAATACCATTATCATCTAAATCCCCTTGTTTTTCTTCTTCTTCTTCTTTTTCTTTTTTCTCTTGTTGTTTTGGTTGTTCTTGTTGATGATCATCACCAACAAGTAAACTTTTTAAAGAATGAATAAAATTACTAATTAAACCTCCTCCTCCTCCACCACCACTCTTTTCTTCTTTTTGTTGATTTTGATCATTATCGCTATCACTATTAATTTCCCATTCACCTTCATCATCATCATCATCATCATCTTGATCGTCATCTTCTTCTTCATTTTCTATATCAAAATCATCTTGATCGTCATCATTTTGTTCTTCTTCATTATCACTATCATCATCTTCAATAAGACAAAGAGTATATGGAAGAACCTTTTCTTGACAGCCATTATTCCAATTGATTAAAAGTCTACATTTATCTCTTCCAACTACTTGTCCAACGATATCTGCTTCCTTTTCAATGAGTGCTGAATCATTCTTGAAAACAAAATCAGATTCATCGAAATTATAGTCTACCAAATATTCGATAGAGTATACTGATACATCTTTTTCCTCGGCGCAATCTTCTCGTCCTGGAATATTCCACAAGATTGAACAGGTACGAGTTGTTGGATTGTAACTATTGATGACACCCCATTTTGTCTTTTCATCCACTTCAGCAGGTTCAACAACATCTCCTGGGAAATAATCGGTTGCCAAACTATCAACTACAACAAAATTGGTTGACAACTCTTCTGTAATCGTACCATCTTGCCATGATATAGTACACCATGTTTTTGTTAAAAATACCATTGCTCCTTCTTTAATTCCATTACCTGAAAGAAAATAAAAAATAAAAGGTAAGAATCAAAATAACCAGTACTTTTTAATATTTGTTACTCTTTCTAAACATACTATTTACAAATAAAACATTTTCACCAATTACTGAAAATTGATAATCATCACTAAATACTATAACTTGATTTGATTTTATAGATGATGGAGGTGGATCAGCATTTTCATCCTAAATAAATAAAATAAATAAATATTAAAGTAAAATATATTTTTGTTTTTTTTTTATAACATACAAGATAATAATACCAATTAACTTCCAATTTAGTTGGAACAACTGTTAAAATGACAAATCTATCTTTACCAAAGGTAATTGTTTTACCTGGACAAGGATTAGAATCAAAAACAGGATCAATAAATATATAATCAACTTCTGACGCAGGAATAATTGATCCTCTATTATTTGCTAAATTTCTAACAACTAAATCTTGTTGATACTAAAAGAAAAAAAAAAATATAGGGTTATAATTCTTAATTATTATTATTTGTTATTTGTTTTTTTTTTACTTACACCAATAACTCTACCAATAACAGTTTTTGATTTATTCATAACCAATGAATTTGAGAATGGAGTAAGTTGGTCGACATGATCCAAATGAAGCATTTGAGAAGGGTCTTGACCAAGGTGAATATTTTGATTTTGAGCGAGGAATGAAAATGGATAGACAGAGTATTGTTTTCTTGTTGATAATACTTTACCGAGTTGGTGATTCGAATTGGGTATACCAGTTGGTTGTGGTTGTTGAATACGTTGTACAAAATCTGCCAAATACAATGTTCTATCTACCAATGTCAATTGTTCGTATTCCATCTCTGTATAGACTGGTGCACGAATCAAATGAACCAATACACCAGTATCTGATTTGAAATGATGATGTTTACACTTTTCTCTTAAAATCTCTTCATCTACATCCAAGTGATCAAATTCATTATCCTCATCAAAGTATGTATACCCTGATCTTTTCATTTCCTCCATTACACTTTGTTTCTTTTTGTTATATTCTTTATCTTCACTATCTTCTTCCTCCTCCTCATTTGTATCTTCTTCATCACTGTCATCTTCTTCTTCTTCTTCCTCTTCACTATCACTTTCATCTTCATCTGTTATATCATCCAAATCCCATGCAACTCTAAATACAACACCATATTCTATTCTATTATTAATTACATCTAAAAATGATACAACATCTTCTTTAAATATATTCTAAAAAAAACAGAAGAAGAAGGTAAGTTAGAAGGAGGGGGGGGATCAAGATCATATCTTCAATCTTTAAACATACTTTTTCTACTATTTCATTTGTATTCATATCTTTTATCTCTCTTTATCTCTTCTTACTCTTTATCTATTAATTTATTAAATTAATACGGCACTACTATTTTTGTCGTGTTTTCTCGGATTTTAATGAATTCTGCAGTTTTTCAAGTTCCCCAAAAATTAGCTATTTTCTATTTTTTATTTATTTATTAATTTTATTTAATTCTTTTTCTTTAATATAGGTTAAAAAAGATTTCATTCTTGGACTTGATTTAACAGTTTTCATATTCCATAGATATCTAATTTCAACCATTTGACGAATGGAATAGAGGAATTCCAAGATTTGGGTATGACCACGATTGATGGCAACAATGACCGATTCTTTGGAAATGGTTGTGGCACCGACACTTGAAAGTCCCTTTTTCCATATACTATCAGCCAAATGAACCTTGTTGTGTTGAATGGCATATTCTAGGATTTCTTTCTTTTCAATCATGGTGATCCTAGATCGATTAAAATAATGTTCGAAAAAGTCCATCTGGTTGTTGGTGATCCACAGCAAAGGGTAAAAGTGTCCAGCTCCAACTGAACTACTTTCAATGTGTGCCAACAACATACGTTGTCCGTAAATATAACATGCCTTGACCACACTATTAATAAAATAGACCTTGTGGTTGTGCATGTTGAAATAGTCTTTACGTGATTTGAGAATATAATCAAAGAGTGCAATATCTCCTCTATACCCAATCATGAAATAAATCTCGTTTGATAGTGGTGTATTTCTGTCTGTAATCTCGTTGAAATAATCTATTCTACCATTTTGCATATAGTATAGTGGTAGTTGATGGTCTTGCAACTTGGTGGTAGTACTGATACTTGAAAACAATCGCTGTCCACTGTTATCAGGCTTTTTAGCGTTGGCAATGTAATAGTGAACGATATCGGTGCGGTCGGGTGACTCGGTGTCTTTGAGGGCGTATGCGACTGCCCTGTCCATTTCTTGATGACCTATATCCAAGAGGAATGTAAATAAATCGATGGTACACTTTCTAAAGATACAGTCAAAATCAATCAAACATCTAAACGCACTGTGATAGAGTAACTGCAGCATTGACAGACTGCCAACATCTACCGATTCCTTGTGGTTTGATAGAACCTCTGGTATTTGATAGTTGCATAGGATCTTGACCAACTCTAATCGATTGTGACCAATGGCAAAAACAACCAACGATGAAATGAGACGACTAGAGAATGGGATCAGCGAAAGGTTGTTGATAAACCGTTCACTATCATTGATAATGATACTATACTCTACTTGCAAGAGTGCATTTGTCTCGTCGTTGAATCGTTGGAAACCTCCTTTATGTTGATTGATCGAGTCGTACAACATTGGTCGATCAAGGAAATATAGTGAATTATCTGTAATGATTTGTACATCCACATCCATCAATCTTGCAGATTCATATAATAATATTCTATTTAAATATAATTCCATGGAGTCTTTACAAGAAGAAGAAGAAGAGGAGGATAATTTTAAATAATTTAAATTTAATTCCAATATTTCATTAAATCTTGATATTACTTGATCATGTCTTTCTGGTTGATTGTCTTTATAGTAGAAACCAATAAAAGAAAGTATTGAATTGATGACATTGAAAATAGTTGGTGTCTTTTGATTGAAAAGATGGTTGTTGAATAGGTTGGCATTGTAGACTTCACAGAGCCAGGCGATGAATCCAGTTGGTGCAATGTAAATGTTGATGTTTAAAAAGTGGTTTTGAAACAGACCGTACATGGTCTTGGCATCAGTGCCCGACGACATATAAAAGAGATCGTAAAAGTTGTACTTTTCAAACCGGTGGAAAGGAGGTAGTCGACTAAACATGTATTGTGAAAAGACAACATCATTCGACTTGAATGCCAATGTCAATAGTTCCTGCGACGAATGGTAACTTTCGACATTGGTCGTTAAAAGTTGAAACTCTCTACCCCAACCATTCAAAGCCAACAATTTAGTTATACGTGGTACCAAAGGAATGGTAATGCGACGATCATCCAATAACACACCATACAAATCACGTCGATGTGTAGTCACTACACTACTGATAAATGATACACCAATTTGATTCGTATGCATATGATCCAATACCCAAACCAAAGCTTCCACAGACATGTTTGCAATAACCCTTGGATCATCGGTTAGATGACTCTCTAGTATCGTAATCTTTTCTATTCTCCAATACAACCTAGTATTTGTAAAGTTGGTATCGTTTAATACCACGCTTGCAACCGTTGTAGTCAACCATTCATAGATACCATTGTCGACACTTGCAGATGCAGCAGCCAATATTACATTCCAACAAATCCTTGTTATTCAATGCGACCGATCTTTGAAACAAATCAAGTGCATCAGGTGTTGTTGACCTACCACCTCTACTAGCAATCAACTTGAATGCTTGTACATTGAACAACAATCTGTGTGGTTGACGTTTCAACTTGTCATCCAACAATCCAAAGTACCCATTACGAGCCATCCACTCCACAGAGTTTATACGACTATACTTTTGTATTCTTGGATGTACTGTAAATGTAGGTTCTACAAAGTAATTTGTATATCCAATATCTTGTAGTATTTCACCACCATTACTATTATCTTGACAAAATACTATTCTTGTCCAATCAACTCTATCTCTTAATAACTTTATATGTTTTAATATTAACCCAAATAGATATTTATTTTTAATTACTTCTATTATATAATGATTATTCATTCTTCTCTTCAAAACTGAATGAAAACATGACATTGTTCAAAATTTAATACGTACTCTCACTTTGTTAAATATAAAAAATAAAATTAAAAAAAATTAAAAAGAAAGAAAGAGAAAGTACTTGGAATAAACATTCATCAATACTCATTCACTTTTATTATTATACTTGATTTAAATAAATAAATAAATACATATAATGAATAAAATAGACATACTTTTTTGATGTTGTGGAGTAATTTTTTTATTTGTTGAAAAAGACGACAAACTTGGAAGAAAACGACTCGCTTCCTTTTTTGTGATCAAATTATTGTTGTATTGTAGTATCTATCTATCTATTTATCTATCTATATCTTTTTAGGATAGATAATTAAAAAGTATTCAACCAACATGGCAGACTATGATATGTTTGATATGATGTCTGACCTCTTGACAGAGGCTCAAGCACAAGGACAATCACAAAAACAGAATGTTCAAGATTCATATCTAGTCGCTCAACCAAGCAATAGTAGACAAAGAAGACAAGAAAGACAACAACAACAACAACAAGTACCAGCAGCAGGACAAGAAGAAGAAGATGACGATGAAAATAATGATATCGATGATGACTTGTATGAAGATAAAGCAAAGAGTAAAAGACAAAAGAAAAAGGAACAAGATAGACAAGAGGAAAGAGAAAAACAACAATATGAACGATACGATCCCAACGCTCCAAAGAAAAGAAAGTATCAAGATGAAGGTGAAGAAGAAGAACAACAAGTAGAAGGAGAAGAAGGAGAAGAAGAAGAAGAAGAACAAGTAGTTAAAAAGAAAAAGGTTGTACCTGAAATCATATTCCCAGCGGATGTTAGATTATTCCTCGGAGGATTATCTCTTACTGTCAGTCAAAATGATTTAGATTCGTTATTTAAATCATCGGTTAAAGATTGCGAGGTTCGTAACCTTGAATTTGTACATGATGCCATCAAAGGTCATTACAAAGGTTTTGCCTATTCAACCGTTTATTTTGTTGATAAACCTTCTTTATTAAAAAGTTTGTAGAAATATTAAAAAGTAACAAGTTGTTGATCAATATCTCTCTCTAACCCTCACTTCTTTAGTATTTAATGATTTAAATCAAACAAAATGGAAAGGATCAATGATTACAATTCAAAAAGCAAGAGAGAATTATCAAGACAAGTAAGTAAACTATACTTTGGAAATAAGAGATATAATTTGTTTGTTCATAACACTTATATTTTATTTCTTTTCTATTATTGTTTAGATTAAAGAAAATACATGAAGAAATTGCACAAGATGAATTAAAGGAAAAGGAATTGGAAGAGGAAAGAATGAGAATAGAGGAAGAGGATTTTATCAAGAGAAGAAATGAAGATGCTGCTATGATGCAAAGCAAGAGAAGAGTAACAAACAAAATCCTCCATTCCTATTTGGACAAGATCAAGAGAATGGCTCAAGAATACTATCGTGACAATCCAATTGCTCCAGGTAAATTCTACTTTGACGACAAGAAACAACTCCAAAGAAAGAAAACATCAGTCCTCGACGCTTTATTGGAGGATGAAGACGAAACCAACAACTATACATCAAACAAGGCTGTTTCATTTGATGATCAACAAGATGGTGACTATGATTATAATGAACAAGATCAATATTATAATAATGGTCAAGACAATAGTTATTATAATAACGGATATTATCAAGATCAATATGGACAAGGAGAAGATCAATATTATAATAATGGTCAAGAAGAAGAAGAAGGAGCAGGAGGAGAAGATTTTGAAATCAAAAAGATGACTAGTGAGGAAGGTGAAAGAAAGAGACAAGAAGCCTTTAAAAAGAGAAGAATTGAAATGCAAAAGGCTTCAAAGGCTAATATATACATTACTCACAAGGAAGAGGATCTTGTAACATTTAGTGATGATGAAGATGGTAATCCTAAAGTAAAACAACAAGATCTACAACAATATTATGAAGATGATTATAATGGATATGATAATAATAACAATGGTTATAATGGTTATAATGGTTATGATAATAATGGATATGATAATAAGAAAAATAATAGAAGAAATGATAAATATCAAAATAATTATGAAAATTATGATAACAATAATAATAACGGATATGGAGATGAAAGTAATAATAATGGATATGATAATAATTACAACGGATATGATAACAATAACAATAATGGATATGGTAATGATCAATATTCAAATGATAATAATAACGGATATGATAACAACAACAACAATAATAATAGATTTGGTAAAAAGAATGATAGATTTAATAATAATAATTATGATAATAATGGATATGATCAACAACAAGAACAACAACAACCATATGGTCAAAAGAATAATAGATCCAATAATAGAAATAATAATTATCAACAACAACAACAACAAGTTGTACCAGTTGCAAGACCATGGGTTAAAATCCAAAGATATGATCCAAATTGTACAAAGAGTCAATCATTTGTTGTCCTTCGTTCTAAAAAGGATAATAGTATTATTCAACCAGCTCAACCTGCACAACCTGCCCAACCAGCAAGACCAAAACAACCAGATTTCAGTAGTGAATATGAAATCAATGAAGATGAAGCCAATAATGATGATGACGCTGGATTGACACCCAAACAATTAAGACAAAAACAACAAAGACAAGAACACAAACTACATAAACAACATCAACAACAAGAACAAGAACCACAACAAAAAGAAGAAACAGCTGCACCAAAAGAAGAAAAGAAAAAGGAAATTGAAAATCCACTTGCAGCCATCAAAGTCATGTCATCTTGGAAATCATTATTTGCCAAGAAACCAGCAGTAGTCGAACAAGAACAACAAGAGGAAAAACCAACCACCACAACATTGGCTGATGAAATTGAACGTCCAGTTGGAGGATTCAATATCTTTTCATTATTTGGTATTAAAAAGGATGAAGAACCAACTCCTTCTTCTACTACTACAACTGCCACTGCTTCAACTACTACCACCACATCAAGGAAACCAAAGAAATCATTCTTTGAATAAATAAAAAAAAAGAATCCTAAAAGATTTATTGTCTTCCACCAAACCTTTGTCGCTTTAATAAATGAAGATGTCTATTATAATCGACAATATCTATTCCTTGATCTTTGTATTTTGATTTAACCTTTTCTTCTTCTTTTCCTTGTTTAATTTCTCCATTTTCAAATACATATGTTCCCGCTATATTTCTTGATCTTTGACTTCTTGGTGTTATTACTTTTAAGAATCCTAATTTCTTTTTTCCAACTAAATATATATAATATTTTAGTATTCATTCAATATCATCATATATATATATCTAATCATACATTCTATACATTGATTGATTTCAAGTTCATTTATTATATTTATATTTGTTCTAAAGGTTGTTTGTACCTCTTTTATTTTTGTTATTTTATCTGTTTGATTTGGTATTAAACTAGAATATCTTATTAATTGTCTATATAATGACAATACTTTTTGTTTGGTTGTCATGACCTAGTATATAAGTATATTATAAAACTATCTCTTTGAAAATAACGAAGATATATGCAGAAACAGTTGAACTTTGATGAAAAAACTTTGAAGGTCGACAATAGTTTACTTTTTTTTTGTTGTTTATTATTATCATCATCATCCATTCTATCTATCTCTTTTCTATTTATTCAATATCTCTTTCGAGACGACTCGAGAGTATTACCTATTATAAACATAAAAGATGGAATGGGGTAAAGAAAAGGATAAAGAGAGTAATAGTAATACACCATCATCGACATCAGTGTTTGGTGTAGCAGCCTTTTCAACAACTGCACCAACTATAGGACAACAACAACAATCGACAGCAGCATTATCACCAACTCTAGTAGCACCGTCATCTATATTTGGGTCTACATCTGCATCTGTATTTGGTGGAGCTGCAGGTGGCACAACAAGTGCGTTTGGTGGAGCAACAAGTGCATTTGGTGGTACAAGTGCGTTTGGAGCAGTCTCACCAAATGTTACTGCAACCACTACTACAGCAGCGGTATCATCTGTATTCTCAAAACCATCATTTGGATTATCATTTGACTTGGATTCAAATAATAATCATAATACAACTACAACAAATAATGGTACTACTACCACTACTACAACTACTAGTAACGGATTATCTTCACCAAAAGGAACAACACCATTAAATGCATTTGCAACACCATTTAAACCAAAACCAACCCCAAAACCTTCTACACCTACAACAACAGGAGGAAAAGGAAAATTTACAAATACTATTCATGTATCTAAACTACCAAGAGTTCTTCATGGTCAAACAATCAAAGAATTGAAACAAGAGTTGAGAAGTCACTTTGATAAATATGGTAGCATCAAAGAATTTAATTTAATAGAATTACCCTTTCCATATCTAGTTGTCTCTTTTAATACGGTGGTAAGAAACGAAACCTAAATCAACAACACAAATGAACAAGTAGTCGACTACTATTCTCGTTGCAACCAAAAGAATTAATTCATGTTAAAACCTCCTCTTATCCCAAAACCAATAATAATAGGAAGAAGCATCAGAAGCTTTAAAAAAAGGAAGATCGTTTAAAAATTTTACTCTTATTGTTAAACCTTATATAGATCCAGATTCTCCATCTCCTTCCTCTTCTCATACAACTACTTCATCACCATCTGTTGAATTAAAATCACAAGAAGAATTATTAAGAAATAGATTAAAAGGACATTTACTTCAAAACAATAATAATAATAATAATAATGTTAAATTAGTTAGTAATATACCTTTACCACAAATAATATTACCAGATACAACATCAACAAATGAAAATTATGACAATGATAATGAAGAAAATGAAAATGAACTAGATGATGAAATAGATGAAATAGATGAAATAGATGATAAAGAACAAGATGAAGAAGAAGAAAAGGAAATTGGAGTAAAAGAAATTGAAGAAAATGAAGAAATTGAAGAAATTGAAGAAATAGTAGATGATATTCCTACACCTATTTCCTTTTTACCAAAAACACCAACTACTCCAACAACAACGACAACAAATTTTAAACCAACAACACCAAATCATATAATAGCATATCAAAATAATAATATAACACCAAAAGTTAATTTAATTGGAACAACACATCAACCAATAACAAAATCGATAGATTCAGAGACTGGACACAAGGTAGGACTTTGTTTGGAATTTTGTCCACCAAAAGAAAAAAGTCATAGAGAATCATCGGGCGACATTAATACGTTGGAGAAATTGGAAAATGGTGAACTTCGATTGGTTAAAAAGTACAAAAGAAACGTTGCCGAAGAGTATACTGAAATCCCACCAGAAGAGATCCGTCCACCTCATATTCTCTCACAGGTAATGAGTCATTTGACACATTATGTGGTCGATAGAAAGGGAATTGCCTTTACAGAGATTCAAAACTTTATTCGTGATCGTTCGAGATCACTCAGACAGGATCTAACATCACAACATTCAAAGGGATCGGTATCGATTGATATCCATGAACGATGTGTTAGATTCCACATTGTATCACATCACTTTCTCTGCGAACATCCTGAAGAGGAATTCAACCAATTCCAAAACTTGGAGCAGATGAACAACTGTCTCACCAGTCTCAAACTATTCTATGACGATCACTACAAAAAACACAACTGTGTCTCACCCAATGAAGCAGAGTTTAGAAGCTACTATATTCTAAACCTCTTGGAACAACAATCCGATCTAGTGTCGTTCCTCATCTCGATTCCCCAAGAGATTCGGTCGCATCCTCTGATCACCTATGTCATGGATGTATGGAAATCGTACAGATTCCACAACTATAGTAGATTCTTTAAGTTGGTGCAGCGTGGAACCTACTTGCAAATGTGCTTGTTGCATCGATATTTCACACGCATGCGTATTGCTGCCATTGAATGCATATCAAAGGCTTATCGTGCCAAGCAACCCGCCGTATACCCCCTCGGCGACCTCACCACCCTTCT
The DNA here is from genome assembly GCF_000203815.1 of Cavenderia fasciculata. Lineage (NCBI taxonomy): Eukaryota > Evosea > Eumycetozoa > Acytosteliales > Cavenderiaceae > Cavenderia > Cavenderia fasciculata. The sequence goes on from NW_004457624.1 coordinate 1,762,658, forward strand.
CATGTTTTCAGGCCCAGACGATACCAAACAATTTGTTGAAAAGTTGTCATTGACGGTCGACGATGCCTCAGATCAAGTAAACTTTAGATATCTCGATACCAGCACCAAGGTTGGTCCCACCGTCTCTCAAATCATCCTTGGTCGTGCTCCAAAAACTTTCCAACAAGTCATCGATGTCCCTGAACCAGTTCAACAATCCTACCTCTTATTTTCAAAAAATGAACATCCCTCTTTACCTTCAACTCCCCCAATTACTTCAAATCAACAACATCAACAACAACAAAATATAATTAAAAAACAAGAACCATCTAAACAACCAACAATATTGGAAAAGAAACCAACTACCACGGCTACAGTTATCGATACAACGTCGGCGATTGTGAAACCACCTATAACAAATAATAATAATAATATTTTTTCACCATCATTCACTTCAACCATTTCACCTACTTTACCAACATCATCATCAACAACAACAACAAATACAACGTTACCATCAAATTCTACAGTATTTGGAGCTCAACCGAGTAATGGAACAGTTTTTGGAAATCAATCAACATCTATTTTTGGACAAAAACAAAATATATTTGGATCAGAGCCAACAACAACAACAAAAACAACTCCACAATTACCTGTTGGTTTATTTGGAACAACAACAATACCAAAGAATCAGGAAGAAAAAACACAATCAAATGGTATACATTTAAATGATACCAGTAGTATTGGAGTTGCATCACTTTTCCCTCCACCAGATTTGACACCATTAAAACCAGAAACAAATCCTAAAAGTTCAACACCACCCATCATCACTAATAATAATTTAACACCAACACCAACGCCACCAAAACAAACAACAACAACAAAACTACCTGATTTATTTAAAATTCCATCAGAATTAAATAGAAGTGGATCTGGTGATTCAAATCAATCATTTACACCAATGGCTATTGGTAAAACTCCAATGGCTCAAACACCAAATGAATCACCAATGCATGTCTCTGAAACACCTTTTGGTCGGTTCCCATCGGCCAATATATTCCAAACGCCCTCTCCATCTCCTTCTCCTTCACCAATGAGTCTATCAACTCCATTTGTTAAACCAAAGACAGATGTATTGAAATTCCCTCATGATAAAATTGCTGAAGAAGTTGGTAAACAAATTAGTAAACAACCATCACTTTCATCATCCTCCAAATCAACTACGACGACGACGGTTCCAGTTAAACCACAAAAACCTAAAAAATCACACCAAGAGAAATCAAATCGTGCTCTTGTTGGTTATTTGTTTAGAGATTGGTTTGTAAAAACAAAACAATACAAATCTACCAAAAATCAAATCAAGAAAATTGAAAACCTAGTCATTACAACAACTCAACTTCATCCAACAACATTCAACAATGATTTAATATTTCATTCACCTCTTTCTCTAACTAAAAAAAAGAATCATCAAAAAGTTCAATTACAAAAAGAAGAAGAAGAAGAAATGGATAGAAAAGAAGAAGAAGAAGAAGAAAAAATGGATGAAATTCAAGAAACAAAAGTTTTACCAATTAATATTGCATATTCAATTTATCAAGAATTGTATAAAAAGAACAAGAATAATCCAAATCCACTTTATTGGAAATTACTGGTAGTTTCAACAACAGATTCAACTCTTTGTCAACTATTAAGTCAAAATCAACAAAGACAAGATTATACTATATCAAAAACCGAACAATCCTCTGTAGAATATATTTCACTTAATCAAAAAAGAAATCAAATGAAAAGAAAATTATCAAAAAAACCAATCAATATTTGTATACAACTATATGGAAATAATAATAACTCTCCAAAAGTATGTAAAAAAAAAAAGGTATTTAAAAAAAACCCCCTCTTATTTATTTATTTATTTTTAGATATTTAAAGGATTATCAAGTATATTATTTGAAATTGGTGAAAATAGTTTAGAAAATGATAAAAAGTTAATTAATTTATTACATTGCATTTATCAATTTGGATATCAAAAAAGAATGCCTTTACTTTTTATTGGTAGAGTTGCAGAACAAGAAATTAAACAATTTATCCAAAAAAATCAAGATCTTTGGGAAAAGACCATTAGTTTTTGGACAACTTACGATATTGTCGTGGATCATAAAGACAATAATGTACCAATTCAAAATATTGTAAATGGATCATTGGTATGGTTGGCAGAACATACACAACCAATTGAATCATTTGATATTATACCATTGGCAAGCATCTTGGGTATTGTAACACACGATCTATTCCAAAATATGTTCAAGTCTTATCCAGTGGCAGGTCGTTATAAAATGGGTCTCCCTCTTGCTGTCCTTCTTCAACCCAAACAAATCATTGACAAGTTTAATCAGCTCCTCGATTCACTTGCCAGTTTGCTAACCGATCCCCATCTCCAATCATCACATTATTGGCCCATCCCAGAGTTTAGTAGTGACCATCTCCAATCTTGGAACTCAAACGAAACATTTACTAAAGTTAAAAAATCACTTGAAAGCATCAAATTACCAAGCATGGACAAGACTATTTCATCTTTGGTTGGTTTAAACTATTCAAATAACAACAACAACAACGAAAACAACTGTCAAGAATATGAAACGGCAAGAGAAGAACATCTTGATATTTGTAATCGATTTATAAATTGGATTAAATCATTTGTTCAAGATTGTCCAGAAATCCTCATTTCTCAGGTCACCAATACCTTTGAAAATTTTGCAAAGGAGGCCGTGGCTATTGATGAAACGGTTTTATCATCCACTCTTCACATCATTGCTCTACCCTGGCATTCAATCTTTGAAATCATATTTTCATATCAAATCTCAATGATTCCAACCCTATTTTCATCTTATCATCCAGATTTAATTCATTTATTAAAATCAAATTTAAATGAAAATGAAAAATCATCATCAAAACAAAAACCTTTAGTTGGTATTATTCCTTCGTCACCAAAAATAACAACTAATCAACAAAATGGTCACACTAATAATAATAATAGTAGTATAAAATCAACAACATCAGAATTAACTTTGGATGATTTGGAATCACCCATATTAAAGAGTAATGGTAATGGCGCAAAGATGACGACGACGATGGGTAATAAGAAAAGAGATTCTGATTTTTCATTATCTCAACCAAATCAAAAACTTTGGAAATCTTCTTCACCATCATCAGCAGTCAATCAAAATTATTGGAAATCTACATCATCTTATTCATCAGCAATCAATCCAAATTATTGGAAATCAAAAGGGGGAGATAATAACAAACCAACAACGACACCAACAATAACTCAACAAAAATCACAACTTGAAAAATTGTTTGAATCAATTGCTATTGAAAAAAGAGAAAGTAAAATATTGGACGAAAAGTTATTTAATCTTGTTCAAGATTGTGGAAGAAATGATCTAATCGATAAATATTATTCTCAAAAATAAAAAATTAAAAGAGTAATCTTTTTCTTTTACATATATATTTAATTTTCTTTTATTTTATTACATTATATCATATGTTTTGTTTTTTTAAACATTATGTTCACTACCTCCTCCAAATTCAAGTGTTGATGGATCAGTTGAAGTTGGTACATGGAATGTAGCATGTAACAATACAACTAATAAATAATAATAAAAAAAATTGATTAGTGACTGGAAATAAATTGAATTGATCAATGGTTTTCTTAATATATACTTGAAAGTGAAGCTCCAATTAACCAAACAATAGATGATCCGGCTGATAATAAAAAGTAAATAGATACAAAAACTATAAATTAAAGGAAAAGGTAAAAAGTAAATAAAAATATAATTATAAACAGTATTTAAATAATTCTGTTTTCATACTTTGAATACCATATGCAATCTTTTTTTGTATTTCTGATAATTCAGTATTAATATAATTCATATAAATGGTAATTAAAGCCAAAGTTAATAATAAAAATAGGAATAATGGCTTGGTTATACTAAAAATAATTGTTAATATTTTGATTGTTTCCTTTTCTTTCCATCTTTTTTTTACATACATAACATAAGTTGCAAAAATAAAGAAAAGGATAAAGTAATTTGTTTGAAAGTATTGTAGATTTTCTTTAACTCTTGATCCAGTATCTGATGGACGTGGAAGACTGTACTTTTCACGTTTGCCAATGAATTGTTTCCAATCTCTTGCATTTTGTAATCTACTATCTTTGAATTCCTTGACCTTGCTTGATATTCCACTCATACGTTGGGTCAAAACTGATCCAGCAGCAGCTCCCAACATTGAATACATCACTGACGATGTTCCAGTTGGTTCTGCATATGAAGCATTACCACCACCATTGCCCATTGGTTGTTGTGGTTGTTGTTGCAATGGTGGTGAAGATGCATATGCATTCAATGATGCTGTAGATGGAAAAGATAAAGTTGGTTGACCTTGACTATTATAGGTAAATGGTTAGGTATTAAAAACAATAGATCTTATAGTTTAAATCATATATATATATCTTAACCTCTCTTACCTTTCGTTCATTGTTTAAATATAGGAGTATGTATATATAGACTGGAGGATATATACTGTGTTCTGCTCTTCTCTCTCTCTCTTTGTGAAACAAACCAACAATACAACTTCTACCTACAAACAAACCCCCTCATCCTCATCTATTGCATCACTCTCAAGATTCACACATTTTTGAAATTATTTTTTTGTTTTGTTGAACGACCTCATCGTCAATCTGTTTTTGTGTAGCGTGAAAACAGAACCAACAAAAGAAAAGTAATAATAATAGTAGTTAGAAAAGTCAATATTTTTAAAATATTATTATTATCTCTTATTGAAAATAGATAAAAGTAATTATAAAACACATCACACCATTATTCAACGATACAACTCTTTCTCTCTCTTCAAAAGGGATGTAACATTCGATCTCCTTTGATAGGGGGAGGAAGGGATAGGCCCCTAAGGGGAGGAGATAATAAGCGGCGACGTCGGTCAGTTAGAGACCGAAAGGCGAAGCTGGGTTTAAAAAAAAAAGAAAAAAAAAAGGCAAATTAATGCATCTATCCAAAAATGGAAATATTAAAAAAAAAGTCTGGACACAAACAAGTGTACCCTACTTCTCTCTCTCTCTCTAAACTTTATGAAAATATTAGTATTTTGTGGACCTTATATTGATTTAAAGGAACAACATTTCATTTACTTTTACATAAACAAAAAAATATTAATCTCTCTCTATTTATTTATTTATAATTAATTCCAACAACAACTACTACTACTTACTCTTATTAAATTTAAATTATGGTTAATTGGACAAGTAGATCTATTAATGAATTAGGTGTTGATTCATTACAAAAAGATAATCATCGGCGTCAACAACAACAACAACAGGGAACTACAAGTTTAAATCAAAGTAGAAATCAACAACCACCATTTAATATGTCAAGTCAATTACCAACACCAGTAGATCCCGATTTATTTACTAGGGTGACTTTTAAGATACAAACATCGGTTCAAGACATTAGGGTCAACCAAGCAGTTGCTATTATTGGCGATGTGTCTGAACTTGGATGTTGGAATGTAAAGGGGTCGGTCGAGTTGTCAAACACCGAGCGTACAGATAGTCATTTGGTTTGGACTGCTTGCGTCACCTTTCCAACGTCACTTCATGTAAATTACAAGTATATCATAGTCAACAAGGCGAGAAATCCGGCACTCCTAGTTGAATGGGAGGCTGCAAGAGGATCATCGAGATCTATCAATGTAGAGGGAAAAGATATGTTTGTCAATGATGGAATATTTGGTATGTTGGGGTCTGGATTGACCCCGTGGATTGGTCGTGGATGGTTACCAGACTACGAGACACAGTTACGTATTTTATTACAAGTCGATGAGAAACCAGTGGTTCTCTATGACGAAGAGAGTCATCCAGATATTGTTCTTCGTCTTCACGATCCATACGGTCTATCACAAGACTTTTCACTACCAATGACTAGTTTTGCAGAGCTTGTCTTGCATGCTCCAACACTGGATTGTTTGGGATTCTCTGCTAGTATTGTCGAATATAAAGATGGAGCTTCTATCGGTGGCAATGGCCTTGGAGGATCCAATTCACCTTCATCACCCACCAATGTAAATATTGTCGGTCGCTCATTTATCATTTCACAACAAGTCCGTAACAAATGGGGCAAGATCTATTCACCAATCATCTCACCCGACGGACTGGTCGTAGGTGAATTTAGATGCAACTATCTTGTAGTCACTCCATTTACTCATCCACTCAATTCCATTGGTTCTCTTTGGCGTTCAATCGTTGAAAGAAATCCACAATCCATTATTGGTCATCGTGGAAATGGTAAAAATAATTTTGGTATAAATACAAATGCTGTTAGTATGTCTAAAGACAAAAACAAAAAAAGAAACAAATTAAGAAAAAGTACTAAAATATATATATTTCTTTTTCTCTTTTCTTTTTTTAGCCGAGAATACAATTTTAAGTTTTTTAACAGCAACTAGATTTGGAGCTAAAATGATCGAATTTGATTTACAATTAACATATGATAACGTTCCAGTTATTTTCCATGACTATGAAATTGAAATTGAAACATCTGAAGGTGTTACAATGAAAGAAACTATCAATAGATTAACATTGGAACAATTTTTAAAACTTAAACCTCAAAAAGGGTAACTATTATTATCAAATAGATCAATCAACCAATCCTAATTTATTCTCTCTTTTTATTTAGTAATAAAGGACCATTATCAAAAGGCATGTCACATATGAAAGGAAATAGATTATCGAGAAGTACAGGTGATCTTTTACAACTTTTACCACAATCTGTTTTTCCAACATTTACAGCTGTGACCTCATCATCAACTTCAACAACAACTTCAACAACCACTACCAATACCAATACCAATACTCACGCAACAGATTTAACTACTAGTACTGCTGTATTACATCCAAGTCCAACTGGATATTCAAATGTCATTCATGATAGATATTCAACCTTTCAAGATTCATTTACTTTTGTACCCCAAGACGTTGGGTTCATGGTTGAAATTAAATATCCAAACATTGCAATGCAAAATTTAAGAAAATTTACTGCTCCTGAAAGAAATGAATTTGTTGACATTATTTTAAATGCAAGTAGTAACAAATATAGTACTATATATATTCCTTCCCTTTTACTTACTTTTTTATTTATTTAATTATTAGGTTGTATTTAATGAAGCAGGAGATAGAAAGATTGTATTTTTAACATTTGATCCAGATATTGCAATGTTATTACGTACCAAACAATTTAGATACCCAGTATTATTCCTTGTTTGTAGTGATACACCAACATTTTATAGCGTATTCGATCCAGATGTCAATGTAAACGATACACGTGGTAATTCAATTCTCAATGCCATTTCATTTGTAAAGATTGTAAATTTGGATGGTATTGTTTGCGACAGTGAAAGTATTCTTGCCAATCATTCATTTGTTGAAACTATTCATCGTGAAAACCTTTTAATCTTTACTTATGGTTCAAAAAAGTAAAAATCAAAAACATATATTTATATTTATATATTTGAAGTCATTTATTAATTCATTTCCTTCCAATTTAATATTTTTTAGTGTCGATCCAGTAAATGTTAAAATTCAAACAGATCTTGGTGTTGATGGCATTATTGCAGACAATATGACAAAATTAAGTAAAAGATTAAAAGAACAATGTACTTCATCAGCTTCAACTGCTGCTTTGGTTTAAAAACGAAAAAAAAAAACAAATAAATAATAATAAATAATAAATAATAAATGCGAATAAAATTATATACATGTAGATTTGTTAGTTACTATTAGTTTTCGTCGTTATATTTATTTATTTATTTATTTGTTTAATTTGAGATTTGAGGATTAGATTTTTCAGATAATAATTTAATTCCGTCTGCGTATTGGAACTCTTCGGTATTATTAAAATAGTCTGTTACATCTAAAGCAATTTCACAACTTTCACTGACGATTGCTTCTTTGTCCTTTGTTAAACGTTCCAACAATGGGATGGTTTCAGTGCTAGCGATGGCACCCAAAGCTTCGGCAGCTTCATGACGTACCATTGCAGATTCACTTTCATCCAACAAGACCTCTGTCAATGCTGGTAAAGCAGCACGGTGTTGTAATTGACCCAAAACAAAGGCAACTTCATGTTTCAAGAGTGCACTCTTGTCCTTGAAACCATCGCAAAGTGCCAATACTGACTTTTCATCACCAATATCTCTCAATGAGAACAATGCTCTATATCTATTGAAAATATCCAAATCACCATCCAAAAATTGATCCTTTACTGCCCCAAATGATACACCACTACCAAGAGCTGGTGCTGGATCAACTGATAAATAGGTTTTGTTATCAATTGATTCTGGTCTGCAAAAAAAGTAAAAGAACAAGTTTAGAAATTAAGAATAATGATATAATATAACAGATCTATCTCTATCTATCTTGATTTACAACATACTCATTCTTTGTATACCAATCTACTCTACTAACAGCCAATTGACAAGTTTCAGCAACCTCTTTGGTTTCATCTGCAGAGAATTCCTTCAAGATATCAAACGCTCTTGGATCGGCAATAGCACCCAAAGCTTCGGCAGCTTCATGACGTACCATTGGATGTTCAGTAGTGTTCTTTACCAATTCAATTAAAACGTCCAATGCACGATTATCTGTCATTTGACCCAAACAATATGCAATTTCATGTCTAAGTAATGCTGAATCATCTTTCAATGCTACATAATAGATGTATTAATATATATGTATAGTAATAAATAAATGTATAGTAGTCTTTGTACCTTCAGTCATTGCATCTATACAAAGTGAACCACCAAGGTTTCTTAATGTGAACAAAGCTCTGAATCTCTTTGCAATTGGTTGTTGTACATCCATTAAAGTTGTCTTTAATTGATCAGCCAATTCTTGTGTAACTTTGATCTTATCCATAGTATAGTATAATATATATTAGATTGATATTTGTTAGATATAAATATAAAGGACTGAAAACAAATGACAATCGATTTCTTTATGAAAGACTCGTTTTTTGATAAATTGGTCCGAAACAAATGTTTGGCTCAAATTCATTCTCTTTCCCAAAATAAGGGACTAATGATTACGCAGATGGGAAAAAACAATATTTATTGATTATTATTATTATGTTGGTTAAGAATACACGTGTGTTTGAGATATATTATCTTGTCAATTCGTTGTTATTATTATTATGTTGTTGTTATGTTAATATAAATTACTAGGATTATATGTGTGGATTGTTTGGTTTTCAAGATTTCATATATATATATGGATGGGATGGTTTGGTTGGTTTGGTTTGGATTAATTGTACCAATCAAATAATCCCTTTTTCTTCTTTGGTTGTTCCATTTCTGTCATTTCTGGTTGCAAGTATTGTGGTTGTTGTTGTTGTTGTTGTTGTTGTTGTGGATTAATTGGATATGGTGGTTGTTGTTGGAATTGTTGTGGTTGTTGTTGTTGATAGATTTGTTGTTGTTGTTGATAATGTTGTTGTTGAACTACTGGATTAACAAATTGTTGTTGTGGAATTTGTTGTTGTTGTTGTTGTTGTTGTTGTTTAGTATGTTCATATTTTTGTTGTAATGGTTGTTGACCTACTGGTCTCTGTTGTTGACCAAAAACAACTTGTTGATCAGTGACAGGTGGTTGTGGGACAATATTTGGTTGATTGATACCAGTAACAATCAAAGTAACTCTAATACGACCATTTGCTTCACTGTCCAAAGTAGAACCAAAGATTATGTTTGCAGCAGGGTCGACCTTGCTAGAAACGATGTTGACGATTTGGTCAACCTCTTGGAGAGTGGCGTCGCTGCCAGAGACGTTGATGAGCACGCCCTTGGCACCCGAGATGTTGATGTTCTCCAAGAGGGGGTTGTTGAGTGCCTGCTCGGCAGCAAGGAGGTCTCTACCTTTGCCCTCGGCCTCACCAACACCCATCAGTGTCTTGCCGCTGTCGCACATGATCGTCTTGACATCGGCAAAATCGAGATTGATGAGACCGGGCTTGACCAAAATATCAGAGATACCTCTGACACCGTTGTAGAGCACGTCATCGACCATTGAAAAGGCATTGTGGATGTTGATCTCTGGGAACACCTCCATCAACTTTTGATTGGGGATCACCAAGAGCGAGTCGACCGACTTTTCAAGCTCGGCCAATCCCTGCTCGGCCATACGCATACGATGACGTCCTTCAAATTGGAAGGGTTTGGTAACAATGCCGACAGTCAAGATGCCCTTGGCCTTGGCAGCGGCAGCGAGAACAGCAGCTGCTCCAGTGCCAGTGCCTCCACCCATACCAGCAGTGACAAACAACATCTGTGTGTCACCAATTTGGTCCAACAATTCATCGAGTGATTCTTCACAGGCACGTTTACCAATATCTGGGTTGGCACCTGCACCCAAACCTCTGGTCAAGAGCTTGCCCAATTGGACAGCCTTTTCAGCGTCAGATGTTGCCAATGCTTGTGCGTCAGTGTTTGTAATCACAAAATCGACACCATATAATTGTTTCTTGATCATATTGTTGACAGAGTTACATCCTCCACCTCCAACTCCACACACTGTAATACGTGGTATACTAATCCAATTACCATCATCTACTGATGTTATCTTTGAATATTTTCTAATATTTAAACTAAAATTATTAGATAGATAGAAAGTAGAAGAAGGGGAAAGATAGATAGTATAGAGAGAGGGAGAGAAAGAGTTAGAGTTATGATCAACCAAATATAAAGATTTATCTATATCTATATTCTAAACATATATATATATATATTTGATGAAGATCACACATACTGAGTATCAACAGTTGGTTTACATTGAAACAAGTTTGAAGCAATAAAGACTCTTGATACTTCTTTACAGCCCTTTACCCTTAGATAGTTCATCATCATTCTTTAAAGAAAAGGTTGGTTTTATAATAGAATGACAAGCTAGCGTTATATCTATCATTCATTCTCACCCTTGCTCTAAGATTTTTTTGATGACACAAAATCAGAGTAAAATGTGTGAAAGGGGTCAAAAGTCCCATAATAATTTTATCTATTTGTTTGTCGAATGAATGATTGATATAACACTAAGCTTGTCATTCTATTATAAAACCGTCAATGAACTCATCGCTCGCGTGTATTTCCAGGAAATCAGATCCTCTTTCTACCCATCCACATTTTTAAAATTCATTGTTGTTGAAAGATCACTCACCAACAAACAAACAACGATCATGGAATATTACTACAATAATATAACTAAAAAAAGAAAAGAAGTTGAACAACAAGAAAATCAACAGCAATCTTTAAATAATAATAATATAAATATAGATAATAATAATAATAATAATAATAATAATAATGTTATACCTGATGATTTTGAATTTGATTTTTTAGATAATGATGAAATAAATAATAATAACATAAATAATAATAATAATAATATAGATAATATAGATAATAATAATAGTCCAAAAAAATTAAAACCATCATTACCAATATTAGTATCACCTGGAAAAGATCAATCAACGATTATATCAAATGAAAAAGAACATGAATTGTTTTTGATACCAACTCTATTACCTGAATTGGTAACCAAAGATATTGGATCAAATTCGATTATACATTGGTGTAGGAATTTTTTAAAACGTGATCAAGCTGGCATATTATTTAGACATTTGATGAATGTATGCAAGTTTGAACAAGCCGAAATGATGATGCGTCAAAAACCAGTTAAACTACCACGTTTGTTGGCTTGGATGGCAGATAAAGAGGTGACTGAAAAAGGATATCTTTCAAGTCACCACATGACAGAATGGACACCTCCAATGCTAAAACTTCGAGAGTGTTTGGAGACATTGTTGGATACGAAATTTGATTATGTCCTTGTCAACTATTACAAGGATGGACATGACCATATTGGATATCACAGTGACAAAGAAGCTAGAGATCCAGAAACAATGACAATCGCATCACTTTCACTTGGAACCACTAGAAGATTCTTACTTCGTAATATTAAAACCAACGAAACTATAGAGTATTCTTTAGAACCTGGCTCATTAATCGTAATGGACCAACAGACACAAGTACATTGGAAACATTGTATTCCAAAAGAATTAAAGGTTATCACCTCTAGAATTAATCTAACCTTTAGAAGAAAAGGTTCAAGAGATAAACCACCTCTTGGTTCTTATATTTAAGAGAAAGAGATATTTCAGTCTGTTTTTTGTGTAAATTGTAAATAAAGATAAATATTTATTCATCCTTTTTAATACTTGCTTTGGCTTGTTTATTTGACATGTAGTCAATAAATCCTGGTACAAATGGTAATAAATAATAACCAACCTTTGCTTTTAATCCTAATAATACTTCTCTACTTTTTAATCTTTCAGCCCTAAAATAAATAATATAAAAATAATAAATATATATTTTTCTCTATCTCTTTCTCTTATATTCTATCTTTATCTTACAAAATAATGGCTTCAGCACATTTATCAGGAGTCATAAAATGTTTTGATTCACGTTCAATTGGTTTTCCAGTAGTTGTCTTTGCCTTTTCGTGAAATTCTGTTTGAACAAAACCAGGACATACAATTGTAATTTGAACCTTTCCTTCCAATTCATTACGAAGACTATTCAAGAAACCATGGAGTGCATGTTTGGATGCAGAGTATGATGATCTGAGAGCAGTACCAAACTTTCCGGCCAAACTAGATACAACTACCAACGAACCATTTGATTGTTTGAGATAGGGTAATACAAATCCAGTAGTATAGACGACAGAAAAGAAGTTGATATCCATGTTTTGATGAAAGATGGAAAAGTCTCCATCCAATTTCTCAAACTCTACCAATGATCCTGCACCTGCATTGCACACGCACAAATCTACACCTCCCCACTTGCCAACCACCTTTTCAACCATTGCCTTGCAAGACTTTTCATCTGTAAGGTCTGCACTAACGATTAAGATATCATTTGCATCTATTTTTGTAGCTTCTACAATCTCTCTCTTGACATTTTCCAATAATTCTGTTCTTCTTGCTACTATTGCAACTCTAAAAAAAAAGTATTATTATTAGTATATTATAGTATAGTATAGATAGTTTATTCATCTCTTTATATTTATGTCAACATACCTGCATTTCATTTGAGCATATTGTTTAGCCAATTGTACACCGATACCGCTACTAGCACCTGTCACAATAACACGTTTTGATTGATATTTAGCAACTGGCTTTGCAACCAAATATACATATAATTTATACAATAATGATAATATAAGTAATTTAATAATCATTCTCTTTCTCTCTCTATCTCTATCTCTATATATACAACAAGTAAATGAAGAGTTGATGAAGATCGCAACTGGTTAACCAAAAAAGGGAAGGTTTAAAATTTGATTCGGAATTAAAATTTAAATAAAAAGTAATTTAAACCCTATAAAGAAGAAGAAGAGTTGACTTGTTCTTCATTTCTTGCTTTTCTTTTGATTTAATAAAAAAAAGTAGTAGTTTGTAATGAATAATAATAATAATAGTAAACATAGAATATTGATATTTGGATCATCAGGATGGATAGGATCAAAAATAATTGAATTAATTAAAACCAATCAAGATAAGCAGTATGACAACATATGTATATTCGAATCAAAAGCAAGAATACAAAATAGAGAATCTGTTGAAAGAGATATTGGTATATTTAAACCAGACTCTATTATTAATTGTGCTGGAGTTACTGGGAGACCTAATGTTGATTGGTGTGAAGATCACCAAATTGAAACTATTAGGTAAAAGCTAGAGCTAGCTAATAATACTAAATGTATAAATATGATCAATTAATAATTACCTTTTTTTTTAGATCAAATGTTATAGGTACATTAACATTAATTGATGTTGCCTATGAAAAAGGGATTCATGTAACTAATTTTGGAACTGGATGTATTTATAATTATGATGATGACCATAAACCATTTGGAAATGAAACTTTTAAAGAAACTGATCCTGTTAATTATACTGGTTCATTTTATTCAAAAACAAAAGCTATCGTTGAAGATGTAAATATTCAAATCTTAAGAGATATTTATATCTATTAAAAAGATATTTAATAATAATTTTCTAATTTTTCTTTCATAGTTGACAAGTAGTTATAAGAATTTATTAATGTTAAGAATTAGAATGCCAATATCAGGATCGATTAAAGAACAAAGAAATTTTATAACAAAGATATTAAATTATGAAAAAGTGGTTAATGTTCCAAACTCTGTTTCTGTTTTGGAAGATCTTTTACCAATATCTATCGACATGACAATCAAAGGTATAAAAGGTGTATTCAATATGTGTAATCCTGGAGTAGTATGTCATAATGAGATATTGGAACTTTACAAAAAAGAGATTGATCCATCGTATACATATCAGAATTTTTCTTTAGAAGAACAAGCTAAAATACTCAAAGCTGGAAGATGCAACAACCATCTCGATGTCTCTAAACTACTTTCTCTTTATCCTCAAATACCAACCATTCAAGATTCTTTAATTGATATTTTCAGAAAAATAAGACATCAACAACAACATCAAGAAATTGTAAATATTAATGAATAAATAAATGAACAACGATGAGGTTGTTCAGATGTACCAAATAAACCCAAACTTGGAATAGACATCCATTCCATCTTTCAAAAAATGAATTTTGTGGCGGGTTCACACAAACACCACAGATTGATCATCTCACTCTGATTTTTTTTCAAGGTGTATTTAAAAATATTACACACTCTCTGTATTAATAGTTATAACTGTATTATATATTATCATCATCATCATTATAAGTGTATTATATATCTTTTTTAGTAGTAGTAGTAGTCATCATTGTATAATAAAAATTTAGTATCTGTATCATGGGAAATAGTTTATCACAATATGCAAGAGATAGAATGTACTTGTGTAAAAAGGATGGAGCAACTGATTTGAATCTGTCTAGTTGCGAGATTAAGAAGCTTCCAAGAGCTATTCTAAAGTTTAAAAAGACATTGACCAAGTTGAATGTTGGCAAGAACTTCTTGACAGAGTTTAATAGTCAGATTGAAAAGTTCTTACTTCTTCAGACACTGATTGCAGACTCTAACGAGCTCACAGAGACCATTCCAACATTGTCAAAGCTCGAACACCTCATCCACCTCGACATTAGTAACAACCTCTTGACAAACGTACCCAACCACCTCAAGCACTTGCAACACCTCAACATCTCGATCAACTCGATCAACTCGTTCCCTCGCGAACTGGATCTTCCAGCACTACAGGAACTCTTTTACGCACACAACAAGGTATCGATCTTTCCCACTGAAATATTGGAGCTTCGCAACTTGCGTACTCTCGATCTTGCAGGCAATCGACTCAACTATCTCCCCGACGAGATTTCATCGTTGGCTGCCACTCTCCAAGCGTTGGATCTTTCCGAGAACCAATTCACCTCTTTTCCTCCTCCCATCACTACACTCACCGCTCTGCGCTCCCTGCGTTTGGCCGGTAACCAATTGGGACAGTTGACATCGGTCTTTACCAACCTCTCCAACCTCGAGGTCATTGACTTTTCCGAATGCCAATTGACTTCTTTTGATTTTGATCTCTCCAAGTTAGTCGCTCTCACCGACCTCTCCCTCGCAAGAAACAGAATCTCCGAGCTTTCCAGCCAAACAGCCATCTCACTTGGTCAACTCAAACTCATGCGTTTCCTCGACCTCTCCAAAGGTACTTTCAACTCTATCCCAAAACAAGTTGGTTGGCTCTCTAATCTTCGTCGTCTCAACGTTTCAGAAAACCAAATAACAAAACTCCCTGGAGAATTATCACTTTTAAATCCTTCAATTGATATGATTTTAATTCCAAATCCTTTAGAAGTATGTATAAAAAGAAAAAAATATAAATATATTTTAATACTTTTTAATTTATTAATTAATTGTATCCTTTCTTTTCTTTTTTATTTTATTTTTAGTATCCATCATGTGAATGGATAAAAGATGGTATACCATTATTTTTACAACATATTAAACCATATATGAGAGCATATGGACCAAATAGTAATGTATATAATTTGGAAAAGACAATGTACGCAATGGCACCAAACCAATTTAATATTAGGGCCATGGACTTTGAAGGAAAACCACGTATTAGTGGCATGGACAAGTTTGAAGTGAGAATGTTGTTGGACGGTGCTTCATCGCCATCACTTGACGCACCAACACGAGCTTCTCATCACAGCAGCACCTTTTTCCGCACCATCGATTGTATTGTAAAGGATAACAAATCAACCGAACCAGGAACCTACACTGTATTTTTTAATTCCCCTCAAACTGGTAGTTATGTACTCTACATTACTACTGATGATCTTCCAATCAAAGATTCTCCATTTTTCGTTGAATTGGTTTCAAAACCTCAAGCTCAATTACCAAATGAACAACAACAAGAATAAGAAATGGAATCAAAACCAAATCTAAAAAAAAAAAAAGAAACAAACAACATTAAAAACGGCGCAAACAATAATAATAATAATTTAATTTAATTTATATATACATAATACATTTTAAATAACAAATAAATATTTGTTATTTATACTATTTGTTTAAAAAATTTTACAAAAAGAATTTATTATTTATTAATTCATTTATTATTAATTATTTTATGTTTTTTTTTTTTTAATATTGTGTTGTTGGATGTTTATATATATATAAAAACCTTTTAAAAAAGAATTATTATTATTATATAATATTTTGACTTTTAATTACAAATTATTGAATATTGTTGTGTGATATTATTAAGTTATTATTATTTTTTTTTGATTTAGGATGGAATACTCATTTTTAATTCTGATTCTTGTTTAGTTATTTTAAAACATTATTCAAGAATAAATTAACATTATAATATTCAGCCTTTACAAGATAACCACTAAAATATCTTCCATTTTGCTTACTGAGACACATTGCACAAGATGGGGCATCTCTAAAGAGGACGTATGCCTTGACAGAGGTACCTTCGTTGGTGATGACCACCTTTTCGACGGCTCCAAAGCTAGAACATTCATTCTTTATCTCTTCTTCAAAATATTCATCGAGTTCAGCTGGTGATCCCAAATTTCGCATGACCATACATCTATTGGTAGCAGGTTCAGATGCTGCCAATAGTTTTTGTGTTAATAAAATCTTTTGTTCATTATTTAATGATATATTATCTTCCAATAAATTTCCATCATTATTGTTCACTTTTGGTGCTAAAAAATAAATAAATAGAAAATTAATTAATATATTCATAAATTTATGTTTGATTAAATTTACCATTTCTAACAGGTTTTCTAACTTTTAATTGTCTACCGTTAATATCATAACCATTAAAAGTTGATATAGCATCTTCAGCCGATTTAGGATTATCATAATCGATGAAGCCATATCCCATGTGTCTACCAGTTTCCAAATTTGGTTTTAAACTACATGAAACAACATTTCCAATAGAACTAAATATAGTTTTAATTTGATCTTCTGTTGCATTCCAAGGTACACTACCAACATAAACTCTATTATCATTATCTCGCTCTTTGACAGGAGTATTGTTCAACAGTGCTTGAGAAGAAAAAGAAGAAGCTACTGATGTACTTGATAAAAATGTATTTGAGGGAATGATGTTTGGTTGTAGTATCTCGGACATTCCTCCTCCTCCCATTCCAACCGATACTCCTGTAGCAGCAGGATTAATAACTGGAATAGATGGTTGACGAACCTTGATTTGTCTTCCAGATATTGTCTTTTGGTTCATATTTTGAATTGCATTAATTGCTGCCTCGGGATAGGTGTATTCAATGAAACAAAATCCTCTTGATCTTCCTGTTGCTGGGTCTTTGGAGAGTGACAATGATTTGATTGGTCCAAATGGTGAAAATGCTGCAACAATATCAGCCTCTGTCAAATTGAAATGAATGTTTCCAATATAGATTCTCGATTGAATCTCTTGTTGTGCTTGTTGTTGTTGTTGTTGAGGAGCAAGAGGAAGTGGAGCAAGAGTAGGAGGTACACTACCACCAGTGCTTTGGATTTGTTGTTTCTTTAAAGCAACTTGTTGTTGAAGTTCAATTATTTTTTGTTGTATCATTTGTTGTTGTAATTGAATACTTGATGATTGCATTTCAGAATCCATTTGATTTGTCATTGTTGAATGTGGTGAATTTACAGATACATTATTATTATCTAAAAAAAAAAGGAAAAGGAAATAAAAAAGGTTAATATTAATAATAAAAATAACTAAAAGAAGAAAACTAAAGAAAAAAAGAAATAAACAAAAAGGGATAAAGAATAAAAAAGAAAAGAAAAAACTAAAAAAATAATTTTGTTAATTATTATTTTTTTGGAAGTAGAAAGAAAGAAAAAGAAAGATGATAAAAAAAAAGATACTAAAACAACCTAGGTTTTTTACTCTATGTTACCTATTTACTTACTTAATTCAGAGATTGGGGTATTGTCCCACCCAGAAACCTTCTTTTTGGGTGGACTTGGACTTTGATCCAAATGTCTCAATGATGATGATGATGATGATGAGTTGTTATTGTTGTTGGTTGATGATATTGATGGTAAAATATCATTTTCGTCGGTACTTCTAGATCTTTTTTTGTTTTGAGGTGTATTATTCAAACTTGGACTTCTACTTGTACTTCTACTACTTCTACTTCTACTTCTTCCTCTACTTGATCTTCTTCCACGGGGACTTATACTTCTATTTGGACTTGGAGAAAGATATCTTTTCTTTTCTGTTGTTGAAGATTCCTTTCTTGACAAGGAGTATCGATCCGATTTACTCCGACTGCCATCCTTTTCACCAGAAGACCGCGATGATCTTTGATCTCTATCTCTACTTCTGTCGCGATCTCTATCTCTAGCGTTTCTGTCACGGTCTCCATCTCTAGCGTTTCTGTCACGGTCTACGCGGTCTCCGCGGTTTCCTCCTCTATCTCTACTTCTATCACTGCGGTCTCTATCACCACCGCGGTCTCTACTTCTGTCACGGTCACGATCACGATCACGGTCACGGTTTCCTCCTCCTCTATCTCTACTTCTATCTCTACTTCTATCACTGCGGTCACGGTCACGGTTACCTCCTCTATCTCTACTTCTATCTCTACTTCTGGCTCTTTCTCGATCGCCACCACGGTCTCTTTCACCACCACGGTCTCTGTTTCTGTCCTTTGAAAGAGTGGTGGTAGTTGTCGTAGTGGTAGCAGATGAAGGGTATCTTTCGCGGTCTCCTCCTCTATCTCTACTTCTATCTCTGCTTGATTCCTTTCTTTGATCGACCTTTCTTTGACTTGATGATGATGATGATGATGATGATGATTTGCTACCATTGGATGATGAGGATGTTGGAGAACTTGACTTTCTTCCACGTGGAGTCAATGGCGACTTTGATCGGGCACTAGTACTGCTGCTGTTGGATCCAGTCTTTCTCTTGGTCTTGGAATCAGTTGTTGTCTTTTGTCTGCGACTGCTGGATCCACTTCTACTTCTGGATCTACTCAAACTATTGTCACGTGAACGACTTGGAGAGATAGAGTGACTTCGACCTCTTGTGTGTTGAGTTGTTGTTCTCGGAGATGATCTTGGAGACCGCGGCGGTGATCTCGCCACCGGAGAACTATCTCTACTCGAACTTCTGTTACGACCATTGTTGCTGGTATATTTCCCACCACCACGTCCTCCTCTATCTCTACTGCTACTACGACCTCTGCTCTGACTTCGACTTGGTGACCTAGATGAAGAATAGTTGGTTGACGGACTTGGAGGAATCAATTCATTATCATACTCTTTTTTAGTAGTACTTTTACTCTTTCCATTATTACTACTAGTAGTGGTAGTAGAAACTATAACTTTCTTTTCTTTTGATCTTTGATTATGATTATTATTATTGTTATTATTGTTATTATTAGATGAAGGCGATGAAGATGCAAGTGAGGGTGATGAAGACACTAAAGCAGGTGAATGCTTTTTAGTTGATGAAGATGTCATGACTACTAAAGTTGCAAGAAGATGATGTTACTATCTATATTGTTGTTGAATTAGTTAGTTGGTTAGTTGATTGGATGGATGGATGGATATAGTGGTTAATGATTGGTCTCCACAACAACAAAGACCAACTCCACAACTACTATCTATTACTACTATTATTACTACTATTACTACTACTACTAATCTAATGAATGATAATGAATAGGAAGAAAAAAAAAAAAAGGGAAGTAACTACAATGAACAATAACAAAAAGATGGTTAAGATTCAAAGGTTAATCTCCAACATCATCATTGGTGTGAGAAAAGGGGTTCAGCCATATTAACTTTTTTTCACTCAATTTTGGTGGTTAATCACCAACCCTGCGTAAAATATCTTTTTAAAGACTCTGACCAATCATCTTTTGTGGAGACCCTCCTCTATCTTCGATGATCACCAACAGTTGGAGAATCAAACTGTAGAGTTTCCTTTCTCCTCGTCGCGTGCACGTCTATCTACTATTCTTTCTCTCATTATGATTCACACAGTAGGACTGACTAAAACGCATTGAATACAAAGAAAACCCAATCCCCGCCCATCCTCTTTTGAGGGGATGTTAGAGACTATATTTGTTCATCTTCATCTTGTTTGGCAACTTTTCCACCTTTCTACAACTATCTCGATCAATTGATAACTTGCAAACCAAATTAATTACGAGTATACTCTATTTCAGCAGTTGGATGACTGACTGATTGACTAAATCGATACACATTAATTACAACCAATCAACCAATCCAACCAACCAACCAACCGACAAACCCTAACCCCCAATTGCAATTAAAATTACACTCTCTTCTTATATATATATATATATATAAATAGAATTACGATACCGGTACCGATTCGTAACAGATAATAATAGTGTATATATGTATAGTAGTAGTGATTATATTTAATATATACTCAGTCCAATCAACCTCACCTATATATTCTACCACCACTTTAATGTCCTATGTCCATCATCACCACCCCTAAAACTAATTCCGTACTCCCCCACCCCACCCCTTCTTTGACAAAAAAGACTGATTAATACACCTCTACTACTAGTACATACAATAATGTAGGTGTTATGATAATAATATTCCGTATCTTTTTATCTTATATCTATCTAATGCATATCGATACGCATAAAAATAGACTGCTGATTTTAGGTGAATTGATACACCTTTGGAAGAATAGTAGAAGTGCGTAGAGAGTATTTTTTTATATTTGTTAAACACACACAACAAACACAAACTGGTGCATCAGCAATCCATCCCCCTCCCCTCCCACCTCTCACCTACCACCTACTACCAAATTCCAACATCATACGGTCCGCATTCTTGTCTACCATATATTTTTAATTTAATTTTCCATCATCCATCATCCATCAGCATCATCATGCTTGTTGATCAAAAAACTAAACAAGCTATTTGCCTTTATATGTTAATAAAAACAAACAACAATAACAACAACAACAACAATCAAAGTCATTATTAATTATTTTAATTAAAATTTAAATTTACTCTTCTCTCTTTTTTTTCCAAATCCATTCAACCAACAACAATAACAATATTGTTGAATCCACTTTTGATCAACCAAGGTTGTTTCTTTTTTTAGCATAAATCGTTTTTTATATTTATATATAAATTGGATTTAATTTAATTTAATTTATATCCACTTTCAAACAAATAGTAAAAAGTAAATTAATTAATTTGCAACAACGATCAATCACCGATCAGACAACTACAACCACAACACCAACACCAACAACGACAACAACACCAACAACAACAATGATGTTATCCGATAAACAATTATCTTGTCCATCACTTTTATCTTCATTGGATAATAATCAAAACCAAAACCAAAATAATAATCAAACAACGAATTGTTGGAAAAGTGGAAATCCACAAAGAGAATTTCAAAAAATGAGAGATAAATATATTAGTAGATCAATGGGTAACCTTGATCAACATCAACAATCAACAACAACAAACATTAATAATAATAATCAATTACCAACTAATCAACAACAAATGTCAGATCATTTCAAAAGTTTAAGAAATAGTTGGTCATTTTATAGTGCACCAGAGGAGGGACAATCTACTCCCAATCTCCAACACTGTCATCATTCCTTTTCAGCGCCAACCTCTCCACAATCTGGCCGACCATCACGTAAAGACGGGTATTCAGAGTCGGACCTAAGAAGTGCCATCCTCGAGCCACTGCCACACCACAAAGCCACAAAGATCGAGGAACTGGTCAAAGGAAGGTTAAAAGAAAAATTGGGAAGACTATTAAACAACGAGGAAATGGAAAAACAAGGCAAGGCATTTGAAAAAGGTGCCACTACTTTTGAATCAACCCTTCAAAGAGTTCAAAGAAGGGCAAGAGAACATATTAATATGTTAAATATTAATAATATTAATACATCTACAACTACTACAACTACTACAACCACTTCAACAATCAATAATAATAATAATTCCGAAAATAATAATCAACAACATTTTTTAATATTAATACAAAAAGAAGAGGTGGGATCATCATTATCATCATCATCATCATCACCACTTCAAACGACACAATCCCAACCACAACTTCAATCAACCTATTCTCAAATTCATCACCATCATTTTGTTGGTTATAATAACCTATCATGGAATCCAATTTCAAATGCATCAAATGGTAATAGTTGTTTTGACAGTACCTCTTCTTCTGCATAGCTATATCTGTAGACAGACACAGAGGAGGAGATACCCTAAAAACAATCGTTTATAAAAAAGATAAATAAAACAACATGCGCGACCCAAATTAAAACACTCAATTTAAATTAATCAATATCAATATCAATATTATTATTCCCTTTCAAGTTGACTTGTTATGATAAAAAAATAAGATGTCCAAGACGACAACGACGTCGTTTCTATCCTTCCTTTCCTACCCCATTCATGGATACATGTTGTTGAGGGTATCATTTTTTTTTAAACCCTAACCCTTAATTAATTTCAAAATAACCGAAACACACAAACACACATTTTAAAATGCTGCAGTGTTTGTTTGTTTGGGTTGATTGGTTGGATGGACTGATTGTTTGGGTTATTTTGAAATTAATTAAGGGTCGAGCAGCCACACGTATATGATTGCACATGTGTATGTACATACACAGTCGATCTTTTCTCAAATTAGAGTCTTGGTTAGAACTCCCTTTGTGTCTGTTTGCTAATATAGCATAGAATATAGTTGCCCACGCTAGGTAGGTTAATTAAATAGCCGATAGCAAGCTATCACGACAACAACCAATCCGTTATTTGATTGGATAAAATAGGATGTTTGAGTGGTTTTTAGAACAAACTTAACACTTTGGATGGATGGATGGATGATTGGATGATTGACATCAATGATATAATACTCCTACTACTTCTATCACTTCTACTACGGATGCATCTATCTATCTATCGTGGTTTAACAATCATCAATCAGATCTGGTTGATGATCTTTTTAGTCATTGGAGGTTATCCTTTGCAAGTTCAAGAGTGTCATGCTGCACATATGTAACATGTTTAAATTTAAACCAAACAGTAGTGTAGCTGACTATACTGTTGCCGTCAACTACTCTTTTAAATTTGTAAATCTACATGCCAGAGTTGGAATCAGGTTACCTCTTATTTTGGAATCGATTACACCCTTTATCAACCAACACTAGTTCCAAGTCTAAGACTTGATTTGTCAACCACCTGGTTCAAACCCATGTATTAACTGAAAAAGACTCTAAAGAGTGATCATCATCATATCAACAAAGAAACAAACAATCATCTCCAAAACATATAAATACTCGTTGTTTTAGTTCATTTACAATCATCAAATACAAATACAAACTTTATAAACAAAACAATTAAATCTAATTAATTTTATCTTTTAACTCTTTAACCTTTTAATCTTAAAAAAATGACTATCCTTGGTATGGATGGAACAATAATAATAATAATAATAATAATAATAATAATAATAATAATAATTAAATCCAGTGGAACTTTTAATATTAATATTTTCCTTTTTCCTTTTTTCTTTTCCATTTTCTTTTTCTTTTTTAGCTGCTATTTCATCCCTCGGTTCTGCCAAGACCTCATCAATTTCCAAGTCATCATTCTCTGGTGCTGGAGCACTCCAAACCCAAGGTGGTAACTCTGTAGCTTGTGGTGGATGTGGACATGGTGGCAATTTACTTGGTGGAGTTATAGGCACTGTTGGTGGTGTAGTTGGACTCGTAGGTGGCATTGTAGGAGGTGTTGTTGGTGGTCTCTTGGGTGGTGGTCGTGGTGGTTGTGGATGTCATTAAATTGTTATCTACTCTACTCTAACCAAATTTGGAAAGATATACATCTTATCTTCCATACTCCCTCTCTCCCTCATAATCCAATCAATGTAACCTAAAACCAAAGTGTTCGAATATCTATTATAATAACCATTTTAAAATAAATAATTACCCCCAACTAGTTGAAAAAATATCTTTCTTTCTTTATGTCTATCTATCTTTTGATCAGATCCAAATTTGGATATTTAATTAATTGTATATTTAATTTTTGAAAAAAAAAAACAAAAAAAAACGAAAGAAACGAGTCGATTTTAAATTTCATTTCTATTTCTTTTAATTTATTCTTTTATTGATAGATAACTTATTTAAAGAAAGGAGAAAGGAATGAAGAGACAAGGAGATACACCAACAACAAAGAATGATCAAGTTGTAAAAAAGAAAAAGACAACTGGTAAACCACAACCATTGACCAAATTGTCTAGATCAAGAGAGCCAATTGCTCCACCACCCAAACCAACACAGATCGTACCAACAAAGGCTATCCCAGTTGGTAGCATACACTTTAACGACATTGGTACAACCTTGACAGCACAACAAGATCATCGTGCTGAATCGGCTAGTGTCATGCAATGGATGTTGGGAGGCAAGTTAATGTTGGACGAGTTTTATGACGACTACTTTGGTTTGCAACACTATATTGTCAAGCGTAACGATCCAAACTACTACAAAAACTTTTTCACCAAGGATTCAATCGACAAGATGCTCAAGAGCAACAACCTCAAGTTTACCGAAAACATTGATATCACCAACTATGTCGACAATGAACGTCAAACACTCAACCCCGACGGAAAGGCATACCCAGCCGTCGTATGGAAGCATGTCCGTGATGGATGCTCTCTTCGTCTCCTCAACCCACAAACATTCAACATGAACGTATGGAAGGTTCTCTCATGTCTCCAAACCTACTTTCAGTGTGGTATGGGTGCCAACATCTACCTCACTCCAGCTGGTGCTCAAGGTTTTGCTCCTCACTATGATGACGTTGATGTATTCATCCTCCAACTTGAAGGAAAGAAAGTTTGGAGATTATATGAACCACGTTCAGAACAAGAAAGATTACCAAAGAAATCAAGTGGTAAAGAAATTAAAAAAGAAAAAAAAAAAAGAGTAAAGTACTAACTTTGTGTATTTTTTTGTTTTTGTTTTTTTTCTAGAAAACTTTGAACAAGATGAAATTGGAGAACCAATAATAGAAGTTACATTGGAAGCTGGTGATATGATGTATTTCCCACGTGGTATTATTCATCAAGCTTACAGTCCAAAGGATGTACATTCATTACATATTACCATCTCGACACAGATGAATAACACTTGGGGTGACTTGTTTGGCAAGGTTATCACTAGAGCATTGGATATTGCCAATGAGGAAGCCGTTGAATTCCGTCAAGGTCTTCCACGTGACTATACCGATTATCTAGGTGTCATCAATTCAGACAAGGTCGGTGATGAACGTAGAAAGGAATTGTTGGATCATGCCAGTATGTTGTGGGAAAAGTTGGGCAACTATCTACCAGTAGACATTGGTGCCGATTTGATGGCTGTCAAATACCTCCATGACTCTCTTCCACCATTCCTCTCTACACAAGAAAAGAAACATACTATTGAAGATGACAGTGCTGCCGCCTCACTCAAGCTTACTCAACGTGTTCGTCTACTCAGAAAGGATGCAGTCAGACTTGCCATTGAAGAGGTTGCAGTCGTATACCACACCATGGACAACACTAGAGTCTATCATCAAGTTGGCGAAGAGCCAGGTGTCATTGAATTTACACTCGACTGTGCCGACGCCATCGAACACCTCATTTCATCCTATCCACGTTACGTCAACATCACAGATCTTCCAGGTACAGATGCTCAAAAACTTGATATTGTTAATGCTTTTTATGAAAAGGGTTTATTAATGATTGAAAAATAAATAATTAAATACATACAAATATAAATATAAATATACATACAAAATACAAATATAAATATACATACAAAATACAAATATTATTATCCTAGACAAACACACAAATTTAGCGATCGATAACAACATAAGAGGTAAGAAATATTCCCATTATTACAAAGTTATCGATCGCTAAATTTGTGGTTAGGAGGAAATCATCCATGAGTACTTTATATTGCTTTGAATTCTTGTTTTGGGTTGTGACCATCACCTTTTATTTCTTTTATCTCCTGTATGATATAGCCAACCCATGTAGCTAATACGGCTTTTTCCTCCTCTGTTCCATCCACCATTTTGTGGTTATACTTTAGTCGATACCCTTACTGGCCAATTATTGTACTTTGCAATATCTAGTTGCTCTGCATTGTTGTTTTCTATCATGTAGCATGCCTGTTAACTTCTTGATGGATTTGTTGATTGAACGAGAGTTGAATGTTTCTGAGACCTATTAATAAAGATGAATTGATAAAAAGCTTTTCCCTCCTCAAAATTTTTTTTTTTTTTTAGAGGTACAAAGAGAAATAATTGAAAAGGATTGCAACCCACCACCAATAGTCACCACACACAAGGAATGATTCCTTTACAACAAACAATGAATCGTAAGATGTTGGGGGTATGTTAATAAGTATAATGTATTTCAAACAAGGTAGAGAAATAATAACTAAGCTTTATAAAACTACAACTTTTATATTTATTTATCTATATCTATAATTCAAAAGAGAGGAAGGAAGGAATTAGAAGAAAGATTATTGATAGGTTATTATTATTATTATAAATGATACATTCATAATCAAATGACATTTGAAACTTTATCATCTTTGAAAAGTAGCAATGGTATTGGTAATAGTAATGGAAATGGGAATGTTAAATCATCTTCATTATTTTCTTTAGCGTTATCACCATCTTCTTTATTATCTTCAAAAGATCATTATCAAGCTTCATCTCAACAAAAGGTATATATATATATCTAAACTATTAAAATGGTTGTTGGTTCTATTTATTATTTATTAAATGACCATTTACTTTTTTATAGGAATGTAAATGGTTAATGAAACAATGGATGCTTTTTGTTGGATTAGTATTACCTTTGACTATTTGGTTGGCAGCATCTGTTTTATCAACTTGGCCAAGCTACAACAACAACAACAATGACAATGAAAAGACTCGAATCATTGTTTATATTTATCAATCGATGTGGTCGATTGTATTATTTATGTTATTATCATCTATCAACTTTACATTTTGGGATAAATTCAAAATTGAATATTCATTAATATTTGATATTGATCAAAGACATTTCTCAAACAATGGAGCTAGTTATCATCAAAGAATTATTCCTACTTCTCCTCCTCCTCCTCCCATATCCAATATTCAACAACAACAACAACAACAAATATTACAGACCAACAACAATTTAAATGAAAACAACAAAGAATCATCTTTACCAAATTTCCATTCAATAACAATTAATTTAGTAAAACCTCCAGCTTCAACTCCACAACAAAGTATTTCGAAACAATTATTTAAAGCTTCAATGATACTTTTTACAATATTACTTTCAAGTTTACTATTCCTTTTATACAGACCATCATCAACAATATCATTCTTTTCAATGAAACAATACGAAACCACAACATCAACAGACAATAATATTACAATTCCATTAGTATTTTGGATTATATTTATGATTGTTTTGGTAGTACCATTAAATATATTTAATCATGAACTAAGACAACATTTTATCAAAAGTTTTGTTGGTTTATTTAAATCTATTCATCGTCCTGTTTCATTTACCTCGTTTTGGATTGCTGATCAATTAACAAGTTTACCAATTGTATTAAAAGATATTGTTTTTATTTTAATTTATATTTTAACATTTTTTAGTAAGTATAGAAAAAAAGAGAATAACAAAACGAAACAAACCTTAATTATTAATATTATTATTCTTTTTTTTAGATTTAGAAATTAGTACAAATTGTTTTTATTATATATCACCAATTATTTTAGGAATACCAAATATCATTAGAATTACTCAATGTTTTAGAGTTTATCATGATACTGGTAAAAAAGCACAATTATTAAATGCATTCAAGTATTTTATATCATTATTGGTTTTAACATTTTCAATCCTTGATAATTTATTTAAACGTATGTAGTATAAGTATACATATATATATATATATTTTTTTAACAATTAAATTAATTCATTTTTTTTTTCAGAAACAAAATTAGAATGGACAATATTTAAAAGTTATTGGTTCTTTTTTGCTGTTACAAGTACATTATTTTCATATTATTGGGATATTGTAAAAGATTGGGGATTCATGACACAAAAAGGAAAATTATTAAGAAATGATTTATATTTTGGTTATAAAAATGTAAGACACAAAGAAATATAAATGAAAATATGATTAATATTAATATTTTATATTTCTAGTTTTATATATTTTCAATGATAACAAATTTAATAATGAGATTTGGTTGGATTGTAACTATTAATCCAGAGGCATTTGGTATTTATAATCCAAATATGGATATTATTTCAATATTTTTGGTTTCAATTGAAATTGTTAGAAGAACACAATGGAATCTATTTAGATTGGAACATGAATGGTCAATGAATATTGACCAATATGAATTATAAAAAAAAAATACAACCTATAAACTACACAATTTATTTAATTTTAATCTACTTCTTCTAATAATAATTCACCTTTTGTCTTTAAACAATCTAGATAGGTTAATTGTTCAGTTAATCTATCATGTCTTAATTCATAATCTATAGCAAATAGTGATGGGTTATCAACCAACCAATACAAAGATTGATTTAATAATGTTTCTACTGTAATCATGGTTGGTTGATCTATTTCTTCTTGTGAAACCTTTGATTCTAAGACTTCTCTACCACGATATACTAGCTTTTTTAACATGTTTTTTGCATTGTTGCAATTTTCCAAATCTCTATCATTGTATAGTTCTGCTTGAGTGATTAGATTTTCAAGCATTGGTATATCGATTTTAAATTTATCGATATTTGTAATAAATTCATCTGGATAATCAACTACTACAGGATCCATAATTTCTCCTTGATTGTAACATTTAAGTGTTGTACGTGGTGGTGACCATTTTTCAGTATCCGATTCTGATGGACTGATATAGGTAAAATCGTGATAATCAATAGAATCAACCCAAACTTTTAATTGATAATCGATTCCAATTTGAAACTTTACATTGATGGTTGTTTCTCCTTTTGATTTTGTTTCATCCAATTTGATATAATTCAAAGATCCAATATAAAAATTATCTTTTACCAAACTTCTTTGACCATAATAAATGTTTAAATTGAAATAGGGCGTGTTGTTGGTGTCCATGACAATCTGAGCCGATCTACTACTTGGGATAAAAGAGTTTCTAGGAATGACTTGAATCATTGATCCATCGTTTGCTTCGTAGCCAACGCCAAGTGATGTATAGTCGGAAAATCCCACCCATTGTTGAGGTTGAGCAAGACTATGCATCATGATGGATACTCCACCATAACTTGGCATAACCGATGGATCACCATAGGACTTGGTGTCTACACCCAAAAGAGAGGCTTGGGGGAATGAACCTTTCAACATTGTACGGATACATGGCATATTGGTCATACCTCCACCTGCCACGATATACGAAATCTTTGTATTATAATTTATATTCTTATTGTCTAGGTTTTTGATTTGCCATTGATCAACAATTGATTCGATAAATTCTCGATGTTCACGTACAATGTTTCTTGTCAAATCTTCAAATTTGGCTCTTGACATGGTCAGTTGTAAATCCAATACCTCTTCTTTACCAGACTTGCAATCCAGTACCAATAAACAATCCAACTCTCTCTCTGAATTGAGCATAGTAGATAGAGACTCTTTAAGATATTTACAAGCTCTAAATAGTCTCTTTTTCCTGAGGACCTTTTTACCTTGCAACATTGGATGATTTAGACAAAAGTAATCTACCAAAGCTTGGGTAAATCTTTTTCCACCACCAATCGGTTTGTTTTGATGATCCTCTAACATTTCATAGATACCTTCATCGTAGAGGAATAGTGTCACCGATGTATAAGATTCTCCAGCATTGTAACCAACAATACAAATAATCTCTGAACTATTTCTTTTGTGGTAGAGGTGTGGATAACAAGTCATTGTCATTTCATTTCTTACAAATAAAGACGATTGTTGAAACGTAGGAGATTCTGCCAAACACTCTTTAACTACTCGTCTCTGTCCATCACCAAAGTAATGAGGAACTGCAAAACAAACAGTCATCACCCTCTTGTTACCAGTAAATAGGTTCACCATTTCTGCCAAATGATCAACGACCAATTGCAATAAATCAGCAATCTCTTTGTACTGATCCACTCCATACCATCTAATCTTTATCTTGCCATCTACCAATCTAGACAATAATGATTCATTATTTTCATTCATTTCTAATTGTCGATCACCTTTTGCATTGTCAAATAAATAGTCTAATATTTCTTTCCATCCATTTAAATTGATAATATCGTATTGATCATCTGGTGATTCTCTATAACAAAGATATGAAGCTTCCTCTCCTACAATGACTGTATTATCAGTTTTTGAAAATGCAATGATTAAAGGTATCGTAGTATTTCCATATTGATTTGGTATTATATGAATACTTGATTCTGTATAACCAAGTGCCACAGCACAATTGGTTGATCCAACTTGTATTCCTACTGAAAGTTGATTTGTTGTTGGTTGTGATGTTATTATCATAAAGTAAAGAAATAACTAATCTGATTGAAAATAGAAAAGAAAGAATGATTTGGAAAGATGATCAAGAATATGAAATTTATATTGAAATTTACTCATATTTATTGAAATTTGGGTGATCAGTTGAAGAGATCTAACTGAAAACTAAGTTTGTAAATATTTAGAAATTGGTAGAGAGAGGGAAAGTTGAATGAAGAGTGGAACAGATAGAGGATGGTAAGAGGTAGATAGAAAAAAAATAAAGTAGAGAAAGATATATACTAGTATTTAATTTTGATTTTTTTGATTTGAACAAATCTAACAAACGAGGATAAAATCTACTCGTCAGCTAGTATAGTTCTTATTGTGAGTTTATTATTATTTTACAACATATATAAATTAATTTGAGTTATAGTTAAAATGCTTAGAAACACTTTCTGTGGACGATGGATGGACCAGACTCGTCGTATTCCTCCTTGGAGATCCACATTTGTTGGAAAGTGGAGAGGGAGGCAAGGATGGAACCACCGATCCAGACAGAGTACTTACGCTCTGGTGGGGCGATGATCTTGATCTTCATGGTTGATGGAGCAAGGGCAGTGAGTTCCTTGTTCATACGGTCAGCAATACCTGGGAACATGGTAGTTCCACCAGAGAGGACGACGTTACCGTAGAGATCCTTACGGATATCAACATCACACTTCATGATCGAGTTGTAGGTGGTTTCGTGGATACCAGCAGATTCCATACCGAGGAATGATGGTTGGAAGAGGGCTTCTGGGCAACGGAAACGTTCGTTACCGATGGTAATGACTTGACCGTCTGGTAATTCGTATGACTTTTCGAGTTGTGAAGAGGTGGCAGCAGTTTGCATTTCAGATTCGAAATCAAGAGCAACGTAGGCGAGCTTTTCCTTGATATCACGGACGATTTCACGTTCGGCAGTGGTGGTGAAAGAGTAACCACGTTCGGTGAGGATCTTCATCAAGTAGTCAGTAAGATCACGACCAGCGAGATCGAGACGGAGGATAGCATGTGGGAGAGCATAACCTTCATAGATTGGAACAGTGTGGGAGACACCATCACCAGAGTCCATGACAATACCGGTGGTACGACCAGAGGCATAGAGTGACAATACAGCTTGAATGGCAACGTACATGGCTGGGGTGTTGAAGGTTTCGAACATGATTTGAGTCATCTTTTCACGGTTGGCCTTTGGGTTGAGTGGGGCTTCAGTGAGGAGAACTGGGTGTTCCTCTGGAGCAACACGGAGTTCATTGTAGAAGGTATGATGCCAGATCTTCTCCATATCATCCCAGTTGGTAACGATACCGTGTTCAATTGGGTACTTCAAGGTGAGGATACCTCTCTTGGATTGGGCTTCATCACCAACGTATGAATCCTTTTGACCCATACCGACCATGACACCAGTGTGTCTTGGACGACCGACGATGGATGGGAAGACAGCACGTGGTGCATCATCACCAGCAAAACCGGCCTTGCACATACCAGAACCGTTATCGATAACTAAAGCCTAAGTAGAAAGTAAGAAAGAAAATGATGATTAGCATGGTTTGATAGGAGAATCTCTTGATTATATTTATGAGTTTACATACTTGAACGTCGTCAGACATGATTGTATTATATATATATTATTTGTTGAATAAACTGAATTGAATGAATGTAAAGTGCATCCTTTTATTGCTGTCTCTCTCTGCAGATCTTTATCCACCCCTGTAAATTTACAACAAATTTTTTTACAGGTGGCTTGGGTTAGAGGTTTCACTGAAAAGCAATGGAATTGAATACAAAATTTAATTTGTGCGATAAAACAGCCAACTCAAATCAGAGGGTGGATGAGTTTTGAAGAATCTTTGAAAACAGAAGGAATTATTGACTCTGATTGAAAATGGGAACTGGGATGAGCTAAATCGAGGGATAATGGTGGAATATAGTAGAAGGTTAATTTAATGATTGTTGGTGATTACTTGAATGTGATGAGAGATATGGTATCATTATGGTTGTGAGGTACCTTGATAGTAAATAAAGATCTTAGGTTAGGACCTATTATATAGCCCACTCTTTCATAGGTTTTGATCTAAATCTCAATTTCTTTTAAAGACTATTCCAAAAAATATTATCTTTTAGATTATTCATTAAATAGTAATGATAATAGAATAAAAGGATGGTTATCTACAAAATAAATATTTATTATATTATTTTAAATGTTTTTTTATTTTATTTACTTTTGTTGTTGTGTGTATTTTAAATATTAATATCGTCTAAAAGAAATATTTGTTGGTTGTTTCGGTTGGAGCGATTGGAACACCAAAACTAGTGACTGGTTGAGATTCAACAAGATTGAATTTGATATTCTTTCCTTTACCCTTACGCATAGAGACAGTACCAATTGGTTTGGCGGTACGATATGAAATTTCCTTTCGTAACTTTGGAACAACAACATCGTCCCATAGATCTTCGCAACAATCATCTACCACATCACGTAGGAATTGATTTTTACTCTTGTTGACAATATGTGTAATTTCAATACAAAGTGATATAATATGTCCAACATTTTGATATATCTTTGGTTTTTTGTCAATTTCCATCGTCATTCCATTACTATCAATATTATTAATTTTTTCTTTTTCTTCTTGTTCTTTTTTACTATCTACATTTTCTTTTTGAGTTTCTTGATTAATATTATTATTACTATCATTATCATTATTATTATTATTATTATTACTATTATCATTATTATTACTATTATTATTGTTACAATTATTATCTTCATCCATCTTTGTTGTAACATCGACCGTTGATGATGATGATGATGATGATGAGAGGTGTGAAAGTGAATTTAATATAGAATCTCCTTCGAAATCGTTGGAAACAAAGTCGGTCAAAGAAAGCTTGGATGCGTCGAGTGATGAAAGATCATCGTCTAGAGTGGTATTAATGGACGAACCAGATCCCGCAAGACCATTACCAACGGAATTGTTTGATGAGACCAAATCACTAACTGCTACACTCATTGTTGATGGTGATTCTGCAACTATTTTGTCAGTTGAGATGGTGGTAGTGGTGGTAGTTGTGGTAGTAGAGGTAGAGGTAGAAGAGGATGGTGTTGGGATGGCAGGAGAAGTAGCACCAGAAGCAGGTGGTGAGCTAGTTGTACTACTAGAATTGCTACTAGTATTTGGAGTACTATCACTTTCCTTGCTACTCTTGCTCTTTCTCTTTTTCTTGTCAGATGATGATGAGGAAGAGGAAGAGCCGTTTGCTTTTTCTTTTTCCTTTTCCTTTGCTGCCTCTTTGGATGCCTTTTTGGCACGACGTTCCTCTCTTCTCTTTCTTCTATCTTCCTTTTCCTTTCTTTTATCTTCTTTTTCCTTTTTCTTTTGATCCTTTTCTGAATCTCCCTCTGCACCATCCTTTTCTTTCTTTTTACTAGATGATGAGGAAGAAGAAGAAGAACTACTTTTCTTTTCCTTTTCCTTTTCTTTTTCCTTTTCTTTACTACTCTTCTTTTTATCTTCTTTTGTTGTTGTTGTTTCAACTATAGTTGGAGTCGGAGTTGTAGCTATAGTTGGAGTTGGGACTACAACAGTTGAATTTGATGATAAAGACAAATCAGAACCTGAACTTGATGATAAATCAGATCCATTACTTGAAGTATCAGAACCAGTACTTGAAGTCAAGTCTTCTTCTTTTGGAGAGACGGCTGCTGCTGCTGCTGCTACTGCAGTTGGATTATTAAATACCGACATTAAAGATTGTAAACTTGATTTATCTTCAGATATATCCTCTGCAAATGATACCTTTCTTCTCAATTTTGGTTTCTTTGAATCGTCTTCCAAATTTGTAGAATTTGTAATCTTTAAACTATTATTTCCATTTAATGTTGATACTGCTGGTGTTGTAGTTGTTGTTGTAGTTGAGGATATAGTAGGAGATTGAACTTGAAGATAGGCAGGTTTAATATGTTGATCATTTAATATATCAACGACACGAGTGACAAAAGAGCAATCCTTTAAGAGATGATACATAAATTCCTCATCGTCTGAACCCATACTACGTTGAATAAGAGGGGTGAGGATAGACTCTACTGTACAGTGAATAATGTTGTTTGATTCGTATTCAAAAAACATGTTTACACATTTCTTTACAATGCCAGTTTCCCAAAGTGTCTTGTCCAATTTTTGAACGTTTGCCTTGACCAAGATATTGATCAAATGCAAACATCTCAATCTAACAATACCAAGTGATTTTGTATAGTCTTCAATCTCCATTACTTCGTTGATTGCTTGGATTGGTGTCATTTCTCGTTCGTCTACCAATTGGACAATTGGACGGAACAATAAATTAACCACTGGTGGCAGTTCTTGTTCTTTTGGTTCTTTTTCCTTTTCTTTTTCTTTATCTTTTCCTCCTGGTGGTGCTGGTTGTTGTTGAGCATTTGAGAAATCAACCAATGTTGATAATAGGTTGAGGATTGAAACCGATGGAGTGTATGAAAAGTTGTTGGCCAAAATAACACGGAATACATTCTTGAGTACACAGTTGGAGAATGATTGACCGAGGAAATGATGTGCAATCTTGGATCTTGGGTATTTACGAACAATCTCGGTGATGAGACGGTTGATATTATCCATCTCCAACTCTAATGAATCACTCTGAGAGTCTGGATTAAGTATCTCGTTTAGACGTAAAATAAGGTATGGTGTAAGATCATTTGTCCAACTTGCTTTTTCCTTGTTTGAATTGGTTGATGATGACGAAGAAGACGAAGAGGATGAGGAGGATGATGAAAAGATAGAGAAAAAGGAAGGAGAACTACCAGTTCCACCACCACCAATTTGTATCATTTCAAGTTCGGTCATTTTAATGAGCAAGTCAATCATTTCGGATGAATAGAGATGTTGAACTAGTCCTTGCAAGATAGTATCTTTGTTTTCATTGACATAGTTCATAGTCTCTGGACGCTTTGTCAAATAGGTAACGAGGAGTTCGATAAAGACATGTAGATTCGATGTGGGGAGGGGAGCGGGACTATCGAGCAGTGTAAAGAGCATGTCGAGGATAAACGAGTTGGAGGGGTCGGCTACGATCTTGAAAATGGCGCTGATGGCACCTTTGAGGATCTCGTAGGCACCTGTCATGCGAGCATACATGTTTTTGAGCTCGACCGACGCCGTTCCAGCAATCAGCTGTGGACGTCCGGCATAGACGGCGTGACCAATGTTGACGTCTACGGCCACCTGCATCAACGTGTAGATGGTCTCGGGTTGCACGAGGTAATCAGACAATGCACGGAATCCCGTCGAGATGAGGTCGATAATATCGTCCTTTAGCTCGTCGGTAAAGAGCATGCCGACAATCGACGCACCCGTATTGACTTGAACCTGGTTGTTGGCGGGATCGACCGATGCCAATATATTCTCAACTGCTTGACGCGACTGGATACGACGCATCTTAATGGACAACACCGAATCAATATGCGAGTCGACATCGGATCCGCTGCTGTCGTCTTCTAGCTCCTTGGCAATCTTTTTCTTGGCTTCTTCAACCTCTTTTTGGCGACGTTTCTTTTCTTCGTCTTCTTCTTTACGTTTGCGATCACGTTCTTCTTGTTGTTTGCGACGACGATCCTCTTCCTCTTTGGCACGGTCGTCTTCCTCCTTGCGCTTTCTCTCACGTTCCTCTCTACGTGCTTTTCTCTCATCCTCTGCCTTTTTAATGTAGTCTTCCAACTCTTTCTTTTGCTTTTCTTCACGTTCGGCACGTTCCTTTGCACGCAACTCCTTTCGCGATGCTCTTTCATCTTCTTTCTTTTTTCGTTCCTCTTCTATCTTTTGCTCCTCTTCTTCCTCTCTCTTTCTTCGTTCCTCTCTTAATCTACGTCTTTCTTTTAATCTATCGTCATCGTCCATCTTTATGAAAATATATTAAACTTTTTCAAAAAGTTTAATAAAACTCTAACTTCTTCTTCTTCTCTGTTATATATATATATATATGTAAATGTATATTGTTTAAAATATACTATATATATATATGATAAACAAACAAAATTAATATGTTGTTGCTTTCAATTTCAATTATCAACCAAACACATATCATATTATGTGTATATTCCCATCGTGTTGGGTTGATTGTTTGTTGTTTGATTGATTGATCTTTACCTTTTTTTGTTTAGTAGACAATGAATGGGTATGATGATGATGATAATAAATAATAATAAATAATAAATATAATCTAATCTAATTAATCATCAAATATCTTGTATATATTCCTTGTTGCAGCTGCTGCTTCTAATAATAAATAATTGTTGTTGTTGTTGTTGTGGGGGGGATGCAAGTGTATCTGTCTCTCTCTATTCTCTCTACAGTTAACAATTGAATGAATGAAAAAGATTATTAGTTTCAAAAGCACTCTAATTATAATAATCATCTCAATGATTTGCTGCTGATGTTTTTTTCTTTACTTACCCCTCAGTCTAAATATAAATATACAAACTCTATCTATCTTTATATATCACTGTTGTTGAATATATCGTCGTGTATATGAGATGAGAGAAAGAGCTCTTCTTCTTCTTCTTTTGTATAGATTTTGGTTGGTTATGATAATAATAAACAAAAAGAGAGCTGGTTACTCTTCCTTGTTGTTGGTTGACTTTGCCTCGATGAGAATGAGGCAGAAAAAAAAAAAAAAAAAAAAAAAAAAAAACAGCTTTATTTCAAAAAGACGGTTGATCAGAACCATGGTTTATGTAGTCTGTACTATACTCCTCGTCTAATCAGATTGGCAAAGAATAGTCTCTCTCTCTCTATTTATATTTACACATCATATCTCGCACAAAGATTTCTTCTTGGAGGATAGTGGATTTGACTCAAGTCAAACAACAAGTACTTGATACCAAAAATGAAATTTACTCTACTTTGCCTTTTGTGTGCATAACAGATATTTATTATTACTCTGTTTTGATCAACCCAGGCTTGCAGGATCGTCCGACCTCTTTCAGACGGGACATGTTATGACATGACGTACATTGATGAAAATGGAATGAATGAATGTGTCGTTCATCTAGCACCATCCATCAATCTAAAGAGGTAGGCAGGGCAGCAGCAGAGGCAAGCTCTCACCCAATTGAGCGAATGAGAGAGGATAGAGGGTAATGATTGGCTGGGTTTGAATACACACACAAGCGTCTTGTCTTTTCATTCTTCTCTTCTCCCCCCCTCTCCTCTATTCTCTTTTTTATTGAATTTTATCTAGTTTTATTCCATTTAATTTATAATTTAATTGGGACAAATACAATTAATTCAATCTAGAACAATAATAACAACATTTACTCTACAACAATCAATCATAATAATGATAATGATATTACATTGTTATCAATCTGCACTTTAATCTCTCTCTCTCTCTATATATATATATAACAAACATTACCCTTAATTATTTCTTCTACTTGCAAAGTAATAATAATCTGAATAGATAGCTTACAGAGTGCCTGACGTCAGGTAGAGTGTTGTTGTTGTTGTTGTTGTTTGGACCAACAATACAACATGGGAGTCAATGAAAGTAAACAAAGTTCATCGTCTTTGACTACTTCATCTTCATCCTCTTTTTCACTACCCAATACACCAAGAGAACGAAACAATAGTGTATCTTCCATAAACTCTTCTTTTTCAACCAATACCACATCTAGTCAAAGACACCATCATTCCTTTTCAATCCATCCATCATCAAATACAATACCGTCCTCCACCAATCATACAAACCAATTAACAAGTAGTCATGGTAGTGGAAGTAGCCTAGAAACTGCAACAGGTGGATTTGGACATGGATTTGAATCAAATACCTCTTCAACTTCCTATGATACTACAAACTCTTCACATCACCATTTTGATAAATTGTCTCCACCTCGGTCACCAGTATCTTCTATATCTTCATCATCGTCTTCATCTATAAATAAAAGTCAAGGTGGTGAATACTATTATGGCGGTGGCGGTGGTATAATAGGTAGTAGTAGTGGTGGATCACTTGGTTCAACAATGGAGATTTCCCCTTCAACACCACGTCTTGAACCCGAAGAATTAATGTTATTTAAATTACCAATTGTAAAGATCACAGAACACAAAATATTATTGTATTATCCAACCTTATTATTAATTTATCTGTTTTGATTTAGTTATCACCTCACATTCCAATTATAAAACAAGATTCATTATTGGATAGAATAGCAAATATAGCCGATAAACATCATCGACCTACATTACCAATGATCAATGTTGATCCAGTCGAGAGGTTACTATCTAGTTATGGATCCTACCTCAAATCAACTTCACATGAACTTGGTGATAAACAGGAATCACTAAACAAAAAATTAAAAGAAATGGAATTGTTGTGTTCAAAAGGTCATCAATTGATGCTTAAACATGTTACTCTAATTAAACAAACTACAAATATTTTACCTGATAGTATGAAATATAATAACAAAAAAACAAAACAATAATACTAATATATTAATACAATTTATTTCTATATAGTTAACAAATTAAATCAAAATATAAAAGAAACTCAAATGATTATGAATAATGTATTGGATACAATAGAAAGGTTGACAAGCATTTTACCAAATCATGATGAAGAATTAATAGAATTTTCACAATCACTTCAAAAGTCACCAATTAATAGACCAAATTTTCATTTTAAAGAACCAAGTGAATCAAATGTAAAAAATATAATAATAATAATAATACAAATTGGATTAGATTACTAAATCTATTTATTTATTTTATTTATATTTTAGTCAATATTAAAAAATGTAACAAATATTATAAAATTAAAAGATAAAAATAGTGTATGGTTAGATGAGATTATACCAAATATGGATAAAGTTAGAAATACAGGAAGAGTAAAGGAATTGGCTAGAAAGGGTATAAATGATAGTATTAGAGGCATGGTTTGGCAATCTGCAATAGGCAACAAATTAAATATCACTTTGGAATTGTATAATGAATTGATTGAAAAATCTATATTTTCAACCACTCTATCAGAAGATCAACAAAATTCTTTAGATCAAGATCAAAATCAAAATAATAATAATCAACAACAACAACAACAAAACCAAGAGGTAGGGGGGGAGGAAGAAACATATATTCTACCAGAAGATGATTTAAAATCTATAAAAGAATCGATTGTTTATAGTTTTACAATGATTGAAATGGATCTACCAAGAACCTTTACATCATTGTCTTTGGTAAATCGTGAATCATCAGAGTTTAGAAAACAACTAAAAAGAGTTTTAAATGCATATGCTGTTTTTGATGGACATGGTTATGTACAGGGTATGTCATACCTAGCCAGTAG
Source organism: Cavenderia fasciculata (assembly GCF_000203815.1). Lineage (NCBI taxonomy): Eukaryota > Evosea > Eumycetozoa > Acytosteliales > Cavenderiaceae > Cavenderia > Cavenderia fasciculata. The sequence goes on from NW_004457624.1 coordinate 1,803,194, forward strand.
CTTTCTCCTTCATATGGATGAATTTCAAGCTTTTGTTTGTTTTGCCAATTTATTAAATAATAGATTCCTACAATCCTTATTTCAATTAAATATGAGAGAAGTAAGTAAAATATATTATAATATATTTTATAAAAAACAAAAGATAACTAACTAACTAATCATCTTTTATTTCCTTTAGGTCGATAAATATATGAAAGTATTTGATAAAATGTTTTTATATTGTTTACCAAAATTACATCAACATTTTGAAGAGATTGGATTGATTCCACATTACTATTTAATTCAATGGTGGTTGACTGTATTTTGTCAATCGTTGCCATTGTCGGTTGCAACACGTATATGGGATGCAGTGGTCATTGAAGGCAACCTCTTTTTATTTGTTGCAGCACTTGGAGTATTGTATCATTTCCGTAGACAACTGGAAGAAAACAATTTAGAGTTTTGTAAAAACTTCCTTTCCAATCTTCCTGAAAGCCTTGATCCATCTGGATTATTTAAATCAATCGAAAATATCGATATATCCTATTGCTCTCATACTCTTGCTACTATGGAGGCTGCTGCCAACCATCACGAATATGAGTTGCAATCATTAAGTCATAATAATGATGAAGGCGACGGATTAGATGAAAATAGTCATCATCATTCAAATGAAATTTATCTTGATGATGAAGAAAGAGATTATAGTATTGGAGGTGGAGGACATGGAAATATTTTTCAAAGAGATTAATAAATATATACTTTTTTTTTTTTTTTTACATTGTACAATGTTGTGTATTATAATTAAATTAATTTTGTAATAGATTATTATTATTATTATCCAAAAAAGAGTAAAATAAATATTGTAAACCCCATTGACTTTTATTCCTTTAATAAAATGAACAAAAGAAAGAAAACACTGCACTCTTGTCTCTCTTACAAAAAAAAAAAAAACTTGAACTAGTTCGCGATCACAAACAAATAATAATAATAATAAATAGTTGTACACACATATATATATATAAACTTGATAACTAGATGGAATATATAGAGACCAATAGTAGTGGTAGAAGAAGTAAAAGTAACAGTAGCAGTTAGTTTGAGAGAGAGTTATGAACGAATGAATTACAACAACAATAACAACAATAACAACAACATATCATCCTTTAACAATAACTTTAATAATAGTAATAACAATAATATAATGTCACCAGTTTCAACAACATCTTCATCATCCCTTTCTTCATCTTCTTCATCAAACAATAATCATATGATGTTGGGTGTTGGGGGAGGAGGAGTAGCACCCAATTATGAACCAGACCCATCGATATTTCAATTCCTTCAAATGACCATCCAAATGATATACAAAACGAGGTCATCAATGTACAATCAAACCTATTATAATCACAATCATGTGATACCTCCTCCTCCTCCTCTTGTAGTAGATATTCAATCTTTAATCATGTCAAGTGATAATCCTTCTTCTATCAAATTATCATTAGATGATTTAGGTCAATATGCAAACAAAGATGTAAGATGACTATTGAATAATCATCTGAATTTATATTAATTTGTTGTTCTACTTTAGATACATATTGATTATGATGAAATCAATGAAATTAATCGTGATTTATATATATGGTGTGATCATTTGGATTCTACACCATTAAAATTGGATATCTATTCATGTACTAAACAACAACAAAAAGACAATAACAATTTAGATTATAATCATTCACTTTTGGAACGTTGGATATTTACATTCAAAGCAAATCCAAATTATAATAGCAACTTGATGAAATCACCAAATGAATTGACCATTTCCGATGAATTGACAAATATAATGACACCGTTGGGAGAAATTAATTTATCATCTCCAACCAAATCAATCAACAACAACAACAACATTTCATCAAATGGCAACCATGGTTCAATAGATTCGACACCATCATCATCGGCATCTTTAAAATGTCTTTATTATTTGTTGGCATCTATGCCATTATTTCAACATCTAAAAAGTCTACCTAGACAATTGACATCTGGTCCAAAATTAAAATATGGAACATCATCTCAATTTCCTCCTCCTTTTAATTTTAATCATCAAGATTGTATGTAACAAAGACTATACTTTTAAAAAATTTAAATTATTATTTGTACTCATACTTTCTTATTTTATATAGATAGAAATTTAATTAAAATGACCTTACCAATCTTTGAAAGTCCTAAAGGTACTATTTCAATATCTGTACATTTTTCAATATCACCAAATCTTGAATACCTTGATTCAAATACTTCATCATTGATTATATATCCATCAAGATCCTATTCAGTTTTATCATGTCATTCTTTAAATAATAGTAATAATAATAATAATAATATGACAATTCCTACAAATACTACTACGACTACTATAGTAAGTCCAATGTTATCATCTCAATCATCTTTAAAAACTCCACCATTAGAATCACAAAAAATTAAAACACCTCCCAATGGATCGTCACCTCATTCAACATCGCCATCTTCAGCACCGATTTCAATTCCCAATCGAACACCAGTAGGCAAATCACCGAGTAAACAAACGGGATCCTATTCAATTAGTAAATCCCCCTTTTCACTCACTGAATCATCTCCATCTACCCCTCCTCAACTCTCACCACACCAAAGTAAATATGGTAGTCACCCTTTTTCACCAAACAGTCCATCGTCGTTTAGTTTTCGAACACTTCCTTCGCCGCCTTCCTCACCAATCCGTGTGGGACATCGGCCACTGTTTGCTTCGATTGACAATGCTGGTCAGATCTACAACTCACCCAACAGTCTGAGTGGATTCAATGGGCATGGTCTTCCCATACAGATGATCAAAAAGAGTAATAGTCAAGAATACGTTGGTAACAATAGTTTTGGAAGTACTGGTACTAGTAGTACTGGATTGGCATTTGGATCCTTTCAAGATTCAATACTCTCTGGTAACATGTCCAATACACCATCGACCGTATTTGATGGGTATCTGGCCAACCTTGGGGTGAGTGGTAAAGATTATCTACCACCACACAAAAAGATTCCATTCTCTGCCATCTTCTATCATGTCGATCATGATATACCCTATGTAGCAACCATTGACCTTGGTCCAAAGGATTTTAGGGTTCCTCAAAAAGGAATTATTCAACTCACACTTTTCAATCCTCACAACACACCAATCAAAACCTTTCTTGTAAATTTCGATTTGACCAACATGCCTCCTGAAACTAAAACATTTATTAGACAAAGAATTATTTCAACTCCAGACACTACGACTAGTAGTTCTCCAATTCAAACTAGTAATGGAAATGGTAATCAAAATTTATTAAAATATGCAATTCATTTGCGATTCACAAGTCCAAAGAGAAAGAAATACTATTTGTACAAGGATATAAGAGTAGTATTCCCTAATAGATTACCAGATGAGTTGGATAGGTTAAAGGTTGTCTATGAATACCCTCCAGATCCAACTTATTTTTCAATAAATTAGTTAAAATTTTGAACAATATATATAAAATTAACAATCAATTTTGAACACATTTATTTATGAATTGAGCTTGGACTAGTTTATTCCTTTGAACACCACATTTGTAGAACCAGATAAGAATTGGTTGGTTTGTTGTTTGATAGATGTGTACCTACCGTGAATAATCTACCACGAGGCCAGCACATCCAAAAATTTGCACCCTACGAAAAGGAACTCCAAATATCGCCTCCTATTTTGGCGATATTTAGAACTCCTCTTCGAGGGGCGCAATACGAGAAATTCTTTTCATTTTAAACGATAAAGATTCTTCTCTATGCCTTTGATTTCATGGCCTTTTCACCAAGAACCTTGACATCCATACTCTGATTGGCATAGCTATACTCGATCAGCTTCAAAGTATGCAACACCATGAGCATAGAGTAGAGCTGGACGGCAAACAGTCATAATTGGTACTGGTTTCCAAATAGGTGGCTTGCAACTTTGTTGGAGGTTCATTAAACATTGATTTAATCTCATCTTTCTTTAATCCAATTCTAATTGAATAGATATTGGTTTGTTGATTGACTTTGTACCTTTTTATTATCAAATTCCAAAGCTTGCCACTAGCAAACATAAATCCTTTGATATCTCGAAAGTTGCAGACCAATGCTTTGCAAGCGATATCCTGGTAGTGAATGGCATCTCACCTTGAGCAAAGAGTAGACCAAATCGATTTACAAATGATTTACGTCCAATTGGTCTATCTCTTGTTGGGTTGGTTGATAATGTTTTCCATAGAAAATTCTATAATTCTTGGTCCACTTTAAGAATAAAAAAAAAGAAAGAATTGTTTTACAGAACTCTTGGGTGATGTGTTGGGGATTGTGTTATCTCGGCCAAGATGGACAAGGTTAAAGGCAACAACAAAAAAAAATGTCCTGCAAACTATTTGCAAGCCTAGAACCGTTGGTTTTTTTTAGATTACAAGAATTTTAAATAATTTATTTTATAGATTTGTTTGTGTTTTGTGGTTTGGGTCACTCTTTGAAGGCTCTAGATACGTGGCATTGAAGATATAGTTACCAGCCAACGGTTCTAGGCTTGCAAATAGTTTGCAGGACACCATCCTTTACGTCCTCGCAGGTCACACTCCCACCATCCATCAGACTTTTGAACAATGGTAAGGACATCACCTTCCTTGAAGGTCAATTCATCCTGGCTGGTGGCATCATAGTCATAGAGAGCCTTGGCAGTTGGAAGCTTTGGTGCAGCAGGTTTGGCTGCTGGTGGAGCTGGTCTTGGAGCACCACCACCTTGTTGAGGACCTCCACGGCCTGCACCACCTTGTTGTGGCATTCCACGGCCAGCACCACCTTGTTGTGGCATACCCATACCACGTCCGGCACCACCTTGTTGTTGTTGAGGCGTACCCATACCACGACCAGCACCACCTTGTTGTGGTAAACCTCCACGACCCATTGGATTACCTCCAGCAGCGCCACCACCCATTTGAGGGACTGGCATTTGACGAGGAGCTTGTTGAGCACCTCCTTGTGGAGCACTACTTCCACCTTGTTGAGGCATACCTCTTCCTCTTCCAGCTTGTTGTGGTTGTTGACGAGGAGCCGACTGAGCCATTGAATTTGGATTGTAATTACGAGGAGTAGAGTCGGTGGATGCTGGGAGACCAGTAGCGACACCAACGGTCAAACCCTTGCCACCCTTCTTGATGATGGGGAGTGGGTTGGCCATTTCGTTTTTGGAAAAAGAGATACCATGTTGAGCATTCTTTTTGAGGGTGTAGTTGATATTGTCAGAGAACTGGACGTTCAAGGCCGAGCCAGTCAAGATCTTGTAGTACTCGACGAGGACGATGATCAACTCTGTCTTTTTGTCGTTCTCGATGACCTGGTCAAACTCGGGCAGACCAAAGACGACGTAATTGTCAGACAATGTCGAGATGCTGACGGCACGAATGTCACGGAGGGCGACACGACGCAGCAGAGTGAATATTTCCTGTTTCTTTTTGATGGACTTTTCGACAAAGTAGATGGCTTGGTCAGAGGCGACAAAGATGAGTGGCTTGGTCTTGGCACGACGATCGACCTTGGTGACATTGTCGGCAAACACAATACGCTCCTTCTTTTGGGCATTGTCCATGGCAGCTTGGACACCAAATTGATTGTCAAAGTCGATATAGTCGGCGGTGAACTTTCGCTCGATCGAGTTACGTTGACGTTCCTTTTTGTCCTTGAACATGTGAGCGATTTGAGCACGTTGTTCGAGCGAGTGCTTCTTGGCCTTCCAGTTACGGAATGCCTTTTGGATACGTACGACGCAGTCATAGTCTTTACGATCGAGCATTTCTTCCAAGTGGAAGACAGACTCTGGATGACGAACAAAGATCTTGGTGACACCTAGTTGCCATTGACTGGCGTCAAGGTTGAGGTCTTGACAGATAGTCTTGGCACCTTCCTTGGCATCACCCTTCCATTCACCCCACAGACCCCAAGTCTTGCTTGAAAGCTTCTTGTAACGACGGAGGAATCTTTCAAAGGGAGCACGATAGGCAAAACCGGCACGACGGACACGAACGTTTTCCAAGAGACCGAGGTATTGTACTTGATGACGTACACGACTTCCTTCCCAATCCTTTGCCTTTTTAGTTTCATTTGGTTTGATACAACGAATGTAATGTGGGGTACAGGCAGAGAGAGCCTTCATCAACTCGGCAGCCGAGTTTTTAATCTTGAATCCTGCAGTAGTTGGACGTTTCTTTTGGAGTGATCCAGTATCCTCTGGGAACAACGAAGTGAGGAAAGCCATTTTACTAGTTTGAATGGCTTCAATGAGATCGAAAAAGAGAGTATCTTTGTTCTTGTCAGAGAAACCTTCGGCTTCATAGGTTACCTCACCGGCATAATGTTTGACGGCAAAGGCACCAGTCATACAACGCCAATGCAAATGACCGTCATAGACACCGGCCATCTTTTCAAGGAACTTTTGATCGGTACCAGTCGATTGAGCGTGCAAGGTCGAGCAGATATCATCGAGCAGCGAAAAGATACCTGGTGGTTGTTTACCTTCGATAAGGTCACACACAATCTGGTTGTTAAAGTACTTGATTGGTTCCCATTTAATACCTTCCTTTACATATTCTTCTTGTTCAGCTTTGAGTGTCAACTCGATAAAGAATTGTTGCAACTTTTCATTGACAAAGTTGATACAAAATTGTTCGAAACCATTACGTTCGAAAATTTCAAAACCAAAAATATCCAAAATACCAATTACATTTGCAAATGGTGATTGGTAATAGGAAAGAGCTACATTTACACGTTCAACCAACCATGAAAACATACGATCATAAATGGTTCTTGCTAATGCATCTCTTGCTCCTGATGCTTGTCCTACCTAAAAAGAAAATAAACAGAGTATATTAGTATATTGATAATATCGTATTATTATTTTTGTTTTCTATATTTTCTATTTACATTTTGAGGAACATTATAAGTTGAACGACGATTACCAGTACCACCACCAGCACCACCAGTATTGATAACACGGAAAAGAATGGCATTTTGGAGAGTGGCAGAATCAATACAAAGCATAGAGGCAGCGAGTTCGAGAGCATTTGGATCATAGACGACGGCATTACCTTTATCATCTTCAATAAAGTAAATGTTACCAATGTGCAAGACACAGGCTACAAGTCTCATGAGAATGCTTTGTTCTTCGGCAGAGAGACCAATGACCTCCATGGCATGACGGACTTCACGATAGTCGGCAGCATCATCTATACCATCGACAGTATAACATTCACTTTGATTGAGATAGTAGAATTGATCTGGTGATGACAATACATAATCACGTTTCTCTTGTGCAGAGGCACCAGCCAACAATTGGTAGAAAATATGGAAATTACGTTCACCATGATTTTGATAAACTACACGCGACTTTTCCAACAAATAATTATAAATTTTACCTCCAACTAAAAAAAAAGTAAAAAGGAAACGTTAATAAATAAACTATTTACTGGTATCAATTTAATGTGTGTTACTTTACCTGGATCACCAGCCTTATCAAATTGAATTTCAAAATATTTTCCAAAACGACTTGAATTGTTGTTACGGAGTGTCTTGGCATTACCAAAAGCTTCCAACAATGGATTGGATTCGAGAATAACATGCTTTACATATTCTACCTTTTCAGTACCTCCTGATACCTTTGAAATATAATTCATAATCATTTTGGCTGCTTCAGTCTAAAAAATAGTGATATGGAAATATAAATTGTTAATTGTTGGTTCCCAGCTTTTTCTTTTCTTTTTGTTTTGTTTAATTTTTACCTTTCCAGCACCAGATTCACCAGAAATGATGACACATTGATTTTCTTGATCGTTTTTCATTGCTCTATAGGCAGATTCTGCTAATTGATAGAGATGTGGTGGTACTTCTTGAGCATGTTTACCTCTGTATGCATCTACATAATCGTCACCTGCATTACCCAAATTTCTAAATGGATTGACTGAAATCAATACAGGTCCAATGTTTGTCTATAAGCAACAAAAAAGTAAAAAAGAGGAGGAAGAAAAGGTGGTATGAAAAATGAAAAATTAATTTTTTTGTTTGTTGAAAAAAGTCACGCGATTGATGATCCTCATCGTGCTGTAATTATCTCACGGTGATAAAAAAAAGCAAAGATGGTAGTGGTGGTACAGTTACTTGTTACTGTTTCTATTACTACATACATAGATGAAATCATTCATATAACGCTTCTTTAAGTTCTCTACGATTTCCTCTTCAGAGATCTTGGGAAGCATAACAAGATCATCTGTACCTTGTTTTGCTTGTACTTTTTTAGACTATATATATTTATTGATATAATTAAGAGGTAGGTAGATAATGAGTGATTAATATTATCATCTTCCACCACTTGTCTTTAAACAACATACCATGATTAAAGTTTTTTTTTAAATAAGTTTTGTTTTTTTATACAAGTACAATAAGAAGTGATACTTTAGTGGAAAGGAATAATAAATAATGATAATAATGGTACAATATTAAATAATAATAAATAAATAAGAGTGTGTGATCGAATTTCAACAAAAATCACAATCAACTGAGGGTGTTTGTTCGTTGGGTAATATCGAGTGTGTGAGTGTGTTTTGATTGGTTGACTGGTATCCTAAATTTTGATCAACCTTGTATCTTCTCTCTCTTTCTCTCTCTTTATGGTTTTAAATAAATATTTAAACCAAAAAAAAAAGATATATTTATATATATTATTACAACAATAGAAACAGAAGAGATTCCCTCCACATGCACCACAAAATCAGACTTGAGAGAGTGAGCATACCGACTGGTCAGCAGAGTGAAAGCTCTCTCTTCAAAAAAAATAAAATAATTGTTTTTTTCATTGAACCATTGGATCATTGGGTGGGTTTCTTTTCCTCTTTCAAAAAACAACATTGTGGCATAGTCCACAAAACAATAAAAATCTGCTTGCTGGATGGGTCAGACCGAAAGTGAACTAAACCTACTCTTGTCATCTGATCAACACAGGATAAAGTTATATATATGTACAGAATAGTATTATTATTTTAGATCAGAGCTATTTTATTCTCTTCGACCAAATATCCAATCACTCCATATTTCAATAAATAAATCTTTCCTTGTTCCATTTCAATTACATCACTAGATTATATATATAAATATAGGGTTAATATATAATATCTATTTAATTCATTTTCATTTCCAGAACTTGAGCTTACTCATCAATTTCAATTTGTCCAACATTACCATTCGGTGTACAAAAAACATAATTATCTGTAATTGGTTTTTGACCTAAAAATAGAATTAGAATTGGATATCTTTATCTTTATCTTTATCTTTATATTATTAACATACAAGATTTATCAGAATCTACTCTTTTCAAATCATCACCAAGATTTGATAAAAATGATTGATTAAAATGATTTTTAACTAGATCATTGTATTTGGTACAATAGATGATCTCAAATTCAGACATTCTTTTTCTTGTTTCTTCTCTCATTAATAAATATTCATTATATCTTTCAATCTAAAGGTAAGGTGATTAGATGTGAGAGAGAGAATAAGTAACCTATTGTGTCGCTTTCATTCATTCTTTTACCTTTTGTAATCTTGTTCTTAGATATGATCTAACTATATATTTGATTCTTTCTTTCTCCATTTCATATATATGAACTACCAATGGATCAGAAGTGATAGTAGCCAAGATATCTTCACGTTCTTGCATTTTAGATGTTGCAATACCTATTTTCTCATTGTCATAGGGTAATAGATCAGGTGAAAGTCTTTCATTAATCCAAAGTTGTTTAATATCTTGTAATAAGTTTCCTATTACTTCTTCTTCTTCTTCTTCTTCTTGTTGATTGTTATCTATATTATCCATCTATATTATCTATCTATCTATCTCTTTTAAAAACTATCTGCAAATTTGTTTTTTTAAATTTCCCTCTCAAAATAATGAACATCCAGACGTCAATATAATGAACTTTTAAAAAAATAATTAATTAATTTTTATTTATTTATTAATTACTATTATAATATTCCAAAGAAATGATTGTGAGACAAGTACAAATGATGATTACCAAAAGAATGATACCAACAAATAATAAAGCTCCAACTATAACTAAAAGATGAAAGGTTACTTGTTTGACCAATTCTTCATCTGCAGTCTCTGCTGTGATTTGTGAGAAATCAAAACCAGATCTAGGTAAAAACTCTAATAACTTGTTCTTTAATTGATCATCAATTGATAAAAATGGTGGAAACATTATATGATTATTTTGATTATTATTATTACTATTATTATTTACATCTTGTTCTGGTTGTTGTTGTTCTGATTGATTATTATTATTAATATTATTATTATTAATATTAAATCTACTAAATTCTGGTGTACTATTATTACTATTATTATTAAAATGGTGACTATTATTAAATCTATTTACAATTTGGTTTTGAATATGATTATTTTGATTATTATTATTAATTAACAAGGATGAAAGAGATAATGGTTGTTGTTGAGGGTTTGGTGATTGATTTTGTTGTTGATGTAAAAATTGTTGATAAATATTCTTTAATTGATTTTCCAATATAAATGGACTATTACTACTATTATTTTGATCACTATTTCCATATGTTGGAGTTGTACAAGTTTGAATTTGTTGTTGTTGTTGTTGTTGTTGTTGTTGTTGTTGTTGTTGTTGTTGTTGTTGATAATCTCTTGGTTGAATTGAAAATAATTTTGAAGCAGATTCTTTTACAGCAGATTGAATTTCTAAAAGGAATATTTGATATGCACCTACCAATAGATAATCGATATGATGTATGGTCCAATTATCGGTTGGCAGTCTTTGTAAAAAGATTATTAGGTCAGAGAATTCCTTTTTGACTAGAGAAGGAACCCATTCCTTTGTTGTAATGAGTGCAGCACACACATAGATGTGGAAATAACCAAAATTTGGTCCATGAGAGATATAACTATCCCATAGTCTTGTACATAGACTATATTCAAATTCTCTTGATAATAGACAGATCATCCATCTCAATGAAAAGAGGATAAAATCACATCCTTCAACTTGCAAATGATTTGTTAGTCCTGGTTCTTTCAACTTTACCAATTTTTGTAATTTCATTGCCATTCTTTCTAATCCTTCATGAAAATTAATAAATCTTTTCTATAAAATAAAAAGATTAATAATTGAATCTATTTTCTGTTTCATTTTCTTTTTTTTTGTTACCTTTAAATTATTCATTAAAAGTGATAAACACCAAAATGTATCAGCTTCAATTTTATCCAATATATCATTTGTTAATTCATTAATTGAACCTCTTGGATCAATGTATTGAGATAGAAATACCAATAAAAAGATAGATGGAATATCATTTAGACCTTGAAAGTAAGAGATGAGAGGATTCGATTGTGACCAAACAAATAAAATTCTTTCCAAAACTTTGTGTAATATAGTACTCTTGAATAGAGGAGTTTGACCAAATCCTCTTGGAATGGTTCTTGGTACATCCAATCGAACTTGATTCAACAATGCCTTATCTTCTGTTGACATTTCTGCAAGGTAAAATTTGTTTACCAATTGTAAATATTGGTTTCTTTTATCATGTAATCTTTTGTTATGTAATCTTTTTTCCAATGGTAAATAGTTCTAATAAAAAGAAATGATTAGTAAAAGAATACAAGAGTATTTGCTGAGTATTATTGATAAATACTAATAATAATTTCCAAACCAATGGTCTATATTCTGGTGGTACACCAGTCCAACCTAGAGCTCTCAACTTATCGATATTGATAACAGGTTGTTCTAAAAGAGTTTTAAATTGATGTGCATTTGTATTTCGAAGTGGTGTAAAGCTATTCTCTAATCCCCATAATGGAGGTGTATATTCATCAGCAATCTTTACTATTCTCTTTTGTGGATAAAGTTCATGTGTTATATCAATATCATCATCGTCACTTATTTTATCATGCGACAATGATGATGATGACTTTAGTTTATCACCTATATCAAGTATTGCCTGAATAGCATGTGGTGGGAATGCCTATAAACAAAAATAGTATAACAAGAGTAAAAAGTGTTAGCATCAACAAACAATCCCTATTCTACTCTACTATATACACTCTATTCTATTCTTACCAATGCCATTGTTGTTGTTAAACGTTAAAAATAATAATAATAAATAAATATTATGATGATAAAAGATAGATATAAATAACAATAGTACTACTACTACTACTAATGTAAAGAGATGGAGTAATACTGAGAGTGAGCGGAGTGTTGTTTTATTATTATAAAAAAAACAAAAAAGACAGAAATATTTTTAATAATTTAAATTTTCTCGTGTTCGTGGGAAACAACCGTCTTGTGTGTGTGTTTATTTCAATCCATTGTTTATAACGCTGGTTGTTGTAAATAAATTTTAAATGGTTCTACCAAGTTTAATAAATTGGTATAGGATTGGATTTGTTGAATGTCTACACCAAGTTTAGATATGAGTTGACCGTATTTAACCACATCCAAATAGAATTGTAATGATAGTTTCTCGACATTGGACTCTGCAGCTGCTGGAGCACTGTCTGTCTTTTTCCCTTTCATTCTTCTTAGTGTCTCATTCAGCTTGGTCACTGATGACAATGTTTCATTGGCATTGGCAAGGAATTGCTCAGAGACTGGTGCCAATATGGTTTTGACCCACTCTACTCTAATGTGTGATGGTATCATCATGGCTTTGTTATTTAAAAAGGTTTCCAATGGATTTAATATCATTGATACATATTGTGATGGTGATGTTGGAAACTATAGGAAAATAATAAATATTATTAAAAATGATTCCTATTTTATATTTAATATTTTAAATACCTACAGGTTTGTTTGTTAATCTATATTGTGAACTTAGAGTATTAATAAATAATAAACTTTCAGAACATTTAATTTTAAAATGACTGGTTATAATAGTATCCAATGATGATAGTAGTTTTTGGATACTTTGTGTAGCATCTTTGATACCATTTGATACTATATCTTCAATTTCTTTGGATGGGTTTCTGATTGTATTTAAAACTACACTCTTGTAATGTACAGATATTTTTGATGATAATTTAAGTAAATCTGAATATAAATAAACTAAACTTTCTTGAATTGGTACTTGTTTGGCTGGTCTTGTTGTTGTTGTTGCTGATGGAGTTGTTGTTATTGTAGTATTTGTAGTAGTTGATGTATTGGTATTATCTTTTTTCTCTTCTTCTCCTTCTTTTTTAAGTGTATTCAATAGAGGAGTAATCAAATCTTGTATATTGTATTCATATCTAGCAATCATTTGTAAAAACATTTTAAAAAATTTAGATGATAATTCATAAATGAATATATTCTTTGACCAACATTGATCCAAATTTTGACATAATGAAAATGATTGTGGTATATAATAATCTAAATAAAAATATTAAAAAAAAAAGAATTGATTAATATTTATCTATAAATATTTGATTATAATATTCTGATTTACCATTTTTTTCAATTGGATTTAAATGAATAGTTGAAATAAAATCATTGAGGGGATGTTGAGAAAGTTGAGTTTCAAAAGAAGATGCAATGTTTGAGAAACAAAGTTGGAAATATACAGCAAAATTCCATTTTTTGAAAATGGATTGATAAGAGGGAGAGTTTCGTAGTTGAATGACATGTGTAGGTGATGGACACATATCCTCCAATGCAGATATAAATTGATTGGTTTGATTATAGGTACGGAAAAATAAATCGGGTATTCCTGTTGCAAAGATTTGTCTAAAAAATGCAATCTGTTCATCAACCTCTGGTAATATAGATTCACTTATAAAATTATATGATAGTGCATTGGTTTGTTGTTCTTGTTGTTGTTGTGATTGATTTTGATGATAATAATAAGTATTTATACTATTACTAACCATAAACAACTCTGAACAATTTTTTTGTAAATAGGATATAATATTTGAATAAATACTTGATAATCCTTCACATGATCCTTTTAAACCATTTTCTAAATTTTTTATAGTTATCGTCTAAAAAAAAAAAAACAATAAGAATGTTAGTTTTTTCCCTCTTTCTTTCTTTTTTTTTTTTTGATTACATACACTAATTAAATAAGGTTTAATAATTGATTTCCTAACAATTTTATAAGGAATATGAATCTTTTTCAAAACTTGATAAGTTTTTAAACAATTTGATAATATTTCAACCGATGATAAGTTTCCAGACTTTACACTTGTTTTCAATGCCTCTTGAAATATTGGATCTATATTTAATTCAATCTTGTTTGATAATTCTACTACTTTCTAATAAATATGAAAATATTAATACATATATGTAAGTGTATATATATGTCAATGTTGTTATATTACATACAAGTTGTAAAGTTTTAAATAATTTTAAACTTGATTCTTCTGGTGCAAGAGATTCAATTTGACGTTGAATTTGGAAAAAGGAATTTGATATACGATCAATGACCAACTCTACTGATAATGTAGAATGTAATGAAGATGGTGGTGAGAATAGAGCCATGTTTGATGGTTGTTGTTGTTGTTGTTGATCATTTTGAGTAACCATTGCCAACTGTTCAAATAAACCATTGATATTTGAAATGGAATCAGACACTGATATATAAAGTTGAAGTAACTTTTTAGAATGATCAATCTTTTTCTTTTCCTTTAATTTATCTTCAACACATTCTCTAACCTTGTTAATATCACCTTTAAAATTCTACAACAATTAAACAAATGTATATTATTAATAACTGTGACTACTACTATGACGATTAACCATATTATTATATCAACCTACACTAATTTCAGATTTAATACTTGATAATGTATCATTAAACTCATTTAAACCAACATCTATACCAGCCAAAGATGAAGAAAGACTAAAGAATGAATGATACTCTTTGTTGATGAGTTCAACCAACTCTGCATCCAAATGACGAGTGTACTCTTTGAGATCCTTTTGAACACTCTCCAAAGGTACACGTTTACGACAATCGGCAATAAAAGAGTCTACCTTGAATGACTCTGATGTGAATACCTCCTTACTAAAACATAATGGTTGATATCCATTACCAAATGATGTCGAAGAAGATGAAGATGGTCCAGTCATTGATGATAATGATAATGAGGATGATGATGATGTCAATCCTCCTCCTCCTCCTCCTCCATGATCAAAACTATAACTCCTATTCATCCTCTACTCTACTCTATACTATAATATAAAAAAAGTTTACTCGTATGATTTCTTTCAAGTAGTTGTTCAGATGATTCATCTTTTTTAAAATTTAATATCACGGGTTGAGGAAAAGTCAAAGTGCCGATGTGGATGATGAAAAAGGAGGGTTTAAAAGCACTCTAGAATACTTCTTCTTTATTCATATTCTTATTCTTTCTATTTGTATTATTATTAATATTTATTATTCATTTAAATCAAGATTATTATTTATTATTGTTGTTGTATTATATTGTTCAATTAATTTTTTAAAAGTAAGGTTATCATAGATGTAGTTAGACTTTAGCTTTAGTTGTTTATGTACTAATTAGATTTTGTTAATAGTGGATGTAAATATAGATTCAAATAGTATACCTGCTACTTCTACTACTAGACATATTAGTTTGAGAGATTTCAAGAGATTGCCAATCGATATATCAAAGGATGGATTGATGGACCCAGTCAATATTCCTAGCAAGCTAAAGTTGTTCCAGGCTAGCAGCGAGAGTGAGGGGGCCGGTTCACTCTTTGGATACATTCAATACAACATATTTGAAGGCTTTAGAGTGAGTGCACGTAGTTTGGACAACCGCATCAAACTGACACATGACATTACTCAATTTAGCACACCCATCAAGGGCTGGATAGCCAATGGTGAGAATCTACGCGGTGTCAATGAAACCGAGGTGGGTGCATCCATCGACAACCTCTACAGCACCTACAAGACACGATCGGGTAGTGTGTTCCAAGTAGGGTGCAGTGGAGGTTTGAGATTGGTCGGCGACATTGACACAAACAAGTTGAATAGCGATAATGGCGGCACCTATCTCTTTAATAGAGTACGTCCATTCATATCGCCAAAATTCACATACTTTGGCAAACTTGGTTGGATTCATGTCAATACCCCAATCAACCGAAAGGGTAACCGTGTCGAACTCAAGCACAACTTTTTCTTTAATGTCAGAGGTAACACTATCCTCTCTGGACTCGAATACACCACCTCGCGATTCGACCGTTATCTCCGCACCAGTCCCCAACTCAAATCAGTCTTTTCCCAACAACCACCAGATGATGTCAAAGAGACTATTCACTACAAACTGGTCCATGTCGCCAGTTCCACTGAACTTGGTCTTCGTCGTATTAGAAAGATCTATGGCGTCGGTAAATGGCAAATAGTACTTGGCATTAAACACAACATCCAACAAAGTGTTTTTATCCAATGTCTTTTTACTCATACAATAGGTGATAAAACTACTTTTGGTCTAAGTTTAGGTTTGGATTTATAAAAAACAAACAAACAAACAATTAACAAACAAACAAATATTAACAGAGAATGTTTAAAATAAACATAAAAATATATTTTTAAAGAAAGAAAGAAATCCCAAGATATTTGATTTGTTTGTTTAATAAATAAGTTGGCCCAAAATAATGGACCAAAAGGCGTATAATATTATAATATTTATTATTGTTTTATCCTATTATTCCATCCATTGGAGGTATTAAACGGAAAACATTTTCTTGCATTGTTTTTTCAATTAAAAGTAAATGTGAAGGTGAACGTTTTTGACTTAAATTAAAATGATTACTATTACTATTATTATTTTGATTATTATTATTATTGAATCCTCTTTTTATAGATGGTACATGAATATATTCTTTTCTTTGTAATTTGATGCGACGGAAAATGGTATCATAATCTTCCTTTTCACCAATTAATTCTGGTGCCTTTTGTTCTGATGATTTTTCATCATCTGATGATGAACAACAATTATCACAATTATCATTATTATTATTATTATTATTATTACTATTATTATTAATATTATTATCACTATTTATCAAAATGATTTCATCATCTTCATAAATACTTCTTTTTCTTTTTTTATCAAGAATTGATTCTTGTTGTGTACAATTATTATTATTATTATTTTCGGTGATGATATCTACATTATTATTATTATTAGTATTATTATTTTGTTGTTGATTATTTACAGTATTATTATTAAATTGTTGTTGTAGTTGGATATTTTTTGGATTGAAAGAAAAGAATATTTCGTGGTCAATCTCATTGTCAACATCGGGAAAATGGTCGATCTGATCGAGATCCAGGAACAAGAGAGGAGGCTGGTCGGCAACAAGTCTTCTCTGCTCTAGTTGATGCCTGGTGGTAAAGATACAAGTTGGATGTATCAACGTAAAGGTTTCAATCTCTGGTATTAAAGAATCCATCGTTTGACTATGTATGTATGTGTGTAAAACAATTTTTTGAAAAAATTGTGTGTATGGGGGTGGGTGTGTGTGTTTTGAAATTGTTGAGCGAGGGGGGAATTGATTGTTGAGTGGTACTCTAAACTTGGGTATATTGGTATAATCACTATAATATACAATGTATTATATGATTACTAAGAGAGAGAGAGAGAAGAAAAAGAATAAAAACTAAAATGTTAATTATATAAATAATATTATTTATCTCTTTGAAGAATATCTATCTATGTGATCGGTGATGAGAAACAAAACAAGTGAATTGGAATTGGATGGGGAAGAAGATTATAAACACACCACGAAAAGGGGGCAATGCCGCGAGGAGACGGGACCTGACCCTGTTTTACAAGGCAAATATAATATATTTTTTTTGTGAACAGGGTCGGTTGGGTGCACGCATCTCCCCGTGCTGATGGATGGCGATGCAAAAATCAGCGGCAGCTCGCGATGAATCATCCCAAGACACGGATGTCACGCGTTTTGCAACGAATCGGGGAATTGACCAATTGCTGACTTTTAGGCAGAACTGGGAAATAAATCGACAATCTAATTTTTCCTTTGCCTTTTTTTTTTTTTTCCTTCTGCACAAACGATCGAGATATTATATTATATAGATACGGTATTTGATATTATATATATGGTTTGATAATTATGAGATATGTACTTTTTATATGTAGTTGTTAACCACAATCTTTTACTTTTTTCTCTGACTGTCTAGAAAACAAAAAAAATATACAAATATATTCGAAACTGGAATATATAATAAATAAATATATATGTGTAGACAAATTAATTAATGATGTTTTTTTTGGTTGTTGTATTGTTATCGAGCGCTGTTGTTGTTGTTGATGATATAAATAAGAGTTTTAAACAAGAACAACAACAAACCAAACCCCTAACCACCACCACTACTACTCATCCTCCTCCTCCTCTTCCCACCAACAACAGCGATAGTCATCTACTTCCTCCTTCTCCTCTTTAATTCAATACACTATTGATTTGAGATTATATGGTCAATGGCTGCTGGTGACACCAGCAGCATCAATACTGCAAACCAGTAGGAGGAGTAGTAGTAGTAGCATGGGTAGGGGGTGGTTGGAAAAAATTAAAACCTCTCTCTTCATATCTTATCGTGTGTGGTTGGTTGGTTGGTTGTAGTAGTGGAAGCGTTGGTGCGTGGATGGGGTGGGGTGGGGTGGTGGAATGACAGGTCGATCCGATATAATAGAACTGGCGGTGGGGGTGGATTGTTTGGAACGACGACAACAACAACAATCAAATCACCCCCTATGTAGAAATAATAATAATAATATTATTAAAATCAATCTAAAAAAGGAAAGATTGCCACTGAGCGTGGTTAGTGTAGTATCAACAACAATAACAAACACAACTGAATTGTGTCAATAGTTCCAACATTTAATTTACTATAGGTGTTGCACGCCGCGCGATTGATTGATCCATTTCCAACAACCAACTCTTGACTCTACTGTCTTCTGTTTGTTTGATTTAATGGTGTGGGCGTGGGTGTGTGTTGTACACGTAAAGTCGTTCATTTCATTCTATTTTATTCCCCTGATATCACAACTCATAAAGTAGTCATTTTTATCTCTTTTTTTTTTGTTTGAGTGACAGATAGATACAACACACGATGGGTGGGTTGACTGATACTGCCATTAATATTACTTACTTATATGATTATATATATAATGCGACGACTGACTGACTTGACTTGTTTTTCTTATTAAATCTGTTGTTGTAAATTTGTGTTTATTTGTGTGTGTGGGTGTATGTGTTCACGTTATATATATAAATATGGTAGGTGAAACAAAGAACAATTGTGTTGAGGTTGGTTGATAGTAGTAGTAGTCTATCAATCGGACACAGACAGCTCTTTCCCCCACCTTTGCACGCTCGACGATGTTTGCCGTATTCTCCTAATCCACTGTTTCCCAATAATCGCACCATGGTTTTTGATCCATCTAAGAAGGGTGATTGTCTCATTCATCTCGGGGTTAGTATGAGGGTGTGGGGGCTGTTTTGGACAGTAGGATGCACAAAACCTTTCACTTTAGTTTTAAAGTTGCAGAGGAGAGAAACCAAGCAAGCAAGATTCAGATCGCATGACGCAGCTCTATAAACAGTAAAAAACCCCAAAAAACAAAAATCTTTGCGGCTTTGGCTAGTGGGGTTCGTCCCCCGAATTTTCAAAAGGTTCGCTGATTGGCCGATTACCAGATCCCATACAATCTTATCTTCTTTATATATGATAGTTATTATTTTAATAATAGGTATTATTAAGTCTGATTATTTATTGTTGTTCATTGTTTGAAGTATCATAAACCTTTTAAAATTAAATAGAAGCATCGAAAGATAAGTGTATTATACAAACATATTGCTTATTACAACCTACACATGAGATTGACACATTTCACTGACCCAACAACAATGTGAAAAAACCACAAAAGGATATTTTAAGAGAATCCATCACGCAAAGAGAATAAAAACCGTTTCGTTGAAGAAAAGAAATGATAATTTCCCACCCGATGATTGTACTAGAGTACAGAACCAACCAACAAACACTGGTGATCGGAAAATAATAAAACACAAACAGAATTATGTCATTATGAGTGTTATCTTATCAATGGCAGATTAAAAGAATAACCATGCCAACCACTGTTTGATTGACCATCGATTTCCCTAATTGTAGAATGTGGAGGGTTATAATTATTCGTCAACCCAAAACAAGATCATTACCTTTTTTGACAAAAGGATGTGGAGCAAAATATTATATATATACATTACTAGACACAAGATGGATATACCCCATGGTTATAGTATTAATTTATTTTTTGGATTGTTGTGATGGTGGTGTTGAAGTTGAGATGGAGGGTTGTTATTGGAGGATAATTGTTGTTGTTGTTGTTGGTGAAGTTGTTGATGTGGTGGTTGATATGGTTGTTGCGGTGATTGGTGATGTTGTTGTTGTTGATGATGAGATTGTTGTTGTTGTTGTTGTTGTTGTTGTTGTGATGGTTGTTGTGGTGATTGGTGATATGAATAATAACCATTATTATTGTTATGGTTATTTTGACTATTTTGATTATTTTGATTATTAGATTGTTGGGCAAGATAACGAGCTAATTCCATTTTGTTATTCTCTACGGAGAATTCGACTAGTTTGGAGAGTGGATAGATCGAGTCATTGTCATTGAGAACCTTGTGGTGCAGCAGACGACTTACGACATCAACATTTCTGTATTGGATGGCCAACAACAAAGGCGACGTCGAATTGACACAGTGACGGGTAGAACAGCCACGTTTGAGTAACAAGTCAATGACTTCAACCGGTGAGTATCGAATAGCTAGATTGAGACAACTCCAACCCAGTCGATCAGAATCCACCTTTTTAACGAGTGTTTCATCCATGTCAATGAGATACTCTACAAAGTCTAGTGGACCATGTTTGATTGCCAGTTTCAAAGGTGTCCAGTCTTCCTTACTAGCAGTGTCTATCCTTGCACCATGATTCAACAGTATTTGTAGTATTGATCTTCTTTGATTTAATAAATCTCCAGTTACAATTTCTCCATTAAATCCTGATCTTATTTCATCTAATAAAAATAAATAGAATGGAAATGTTTAGACATTATTATTATTATTAATTAATTATTTAAATTATTATACATACTACCAACAATAACTTTATAACCATAAACCTGAGTATACATTAAAGCAGAGAAACCTCTGTGATCAAGATCCAATACACTTGCTTTATAGTTTAAGAGCATCAAGACGATTGATCGGTCGCCAAGTGCACAGGAAATCATAAGTGGAGTGGTACCAAGTTGGTTTGGTATGTTGGGATTGGCACCCTTTTGTAATAGACGTTCAACAACTCCTGCATAAGAGTTATTACAAGCAATCATTAAACTAGTATCACCAATTCTATTTTGAATATCAACATCTATATTTCTAAATAAAAAAAGGAATAAATAAAAATAAATAAATGACCATTTACTATATATATATATATATTTCTATACTTACTGATTCGTTAATAAAAAGTCAACAACATCATAATGGGCACCTTGACAAGCCAACATTAAAGGAGTCCAACCATTTAATTTACACTGATAATTTACTTCGTTACTGTTTTGTTGTAGACGCGATTTTACACTTGGGGTATGGTTATCATAGGCAGCCTTTAGTATTGGTACTGTCATATCAAATATACTATTTTCAACAACACTATGGTGTCCTTCAAACTGTAATTGTGAATTGGTCCGATACTTTACACTTGGCCCATTTTGATTCACTTGTGCTGCTGGTGATTGTGGTGACAATTGTGATTGTGGTGATTGCGATTGTATATGTTGTTGAGATTGTTGATAATGTTGTTGTTGTTGGGATAGATGGTGATGATGTTGTTGTTGTTGTTGAGATTGTTGATGTTGTTGAGATTGATGATGTTGATGATGAGAAGGAGGGTGACCGTATGGATGGTAATGATTATTATTATTATTTGAATGTAATGATGATGAGTGAGAAGGGCTACTATGCAAGGATGGTGATGAGGTTTGCATGTTTAAAGAGGGTGAGGAGTTGTTGTTGTTGGATGTAGTTGATAATAGTAATGGAGAAGAATCGACTCCTTGAGGTCTGCTGACCATCAAGTGTTGGAGTTGTGGAAGATTCTGCGATGATCTTCCGCCACCACCATTGATAGAATGTGAGGTAGGAGTACTTGGCGATAAAAGTGGTGAATCGAGTTGATAACTAGGTGCTCGTGGTTTGGATGAGGCAGATGTCGATGGATGACCACCTCTTGATCGGATAGGCGAGTATTGTGGGTGTGGTTCAATGATAGGTGACGATGAAAAGGGTGTTGAAAAGGCACCCCTTGATTCAAAGGCTGGTGATGATGTCATCGATATTGGGTCAACCGACGACGACGATGTTATAGACGATATAGATGCTATCGTTGAATGGTGATTATTATTAGATGGTTGTGGTTGTGATTGTGATTGTGATTGTGATTGTTGCTGCTGTTGTTGGATAGGTTTAAAGTGATAGTTTGCGGAACTGCCACGAGGTGATTGCTTTTTGTCGACATCGACAATGATATGGTGGTGTTGGGGGTGATGGTTGTTGGGGAGTGGTGAGTCGCTTCTCTGAGACCGCATCGATGATGGTGATTGGGTGTGTGGAGAAGAGAACATCGTCGAGTTGTTGTTGTTGGATGTGAGATTGTTTCGAGGAGAGTGTATTGGCGACGATGTCCCCATTGGCACAGACTGGTGCATATGATGAGTGGATGGAGGAGGTATGGATGAGAGTGGTGATGGTTTGATCCCATATCTCGGTGAAGAGGTTGGTGACATTTGGTTGCTGGGTGGTACAACAATCTGTTGATGTGGATGTGGAGATGATCCAACGCCAACTCCAACTCCATCAATGGATTTTTTACCAAAATTAAGTGGAGGTAGTTGAATGGTAGGACCCCATGTATTAAATGGGCTACGTGAACCCGGCGAAACTAGTCCAAACGAAGGTGACATGGTCGATGGTGGTTGTGGTGGAGAATCAGATTCCAAATGTATCATCTTTGTCTTGTTATTTGGCTTTGTAACAAATGTAATGTCTGGTGATTGTTGTTTGTTGTTGTTATTGTTATTGTTGTTACCCATGACCACCATCGATGGTGGTTCGTATGTATCATCATCTCCATCCAATAATATCGATATTTTACTCTTGTTATTACTACTACTGGTAGAGTTATTCTTTTGAGGTTCGAAATCACCCATTCTTTCAAACTCTCTTTTGAATCTTGTTAATTATAATAAAGTTCTTCTTTTTATAAAAAAAAAAAAAATTAAATATAATCTAATCTTCTGATTCAAACACACAGGGTGTGATGTGTACTCTAAATAGTATAAAGTATAGTTGTCGTTGTATGTTCTATATAGTGTATGTTGAGTGATAGATTATTATTATTATTATTATTGTTTACTACTAAGCTATATATGTGTATGTATGTATATATTTATATATTATTTAATTATAATGTGTGATGATATATGTATGGTTGATGAGGAGAAGGGTGAGAAGGGTGAGGAGGAGGATGATGACGAATATGACAACCTAATTTAAAATTGGGTTAAGCAGTAGAGGGGTAAACGTTAGGTAGGTAGGTAGGCTAGATAGGTTAGATAGGAGTCGAGTAGAGTTGAGTAGAAGATATTATCAAAAAAATTGCACAAATTAGTAAGTCTCAAAAACTAAAAGTTTGTGATAGGTTGCTAGCATCAAGGATGAATTTGGTGATTGATTGATCAAAAGTTCTATCGTCGCATTATTTTTGTTTTGTTTGGTACATACTGTCTGTCTGTCGTGCACGATCGATATTTCAAAGGTGCAAGTATATATATTTAGGTCTTGTCTTTAAAATATACAACGTAGTATTGTATGTTTGTTGTGTGTGTATGTACAAAAAGAGGTATCTATAAATTATATGTATAATAAAATGATGGTGGTGTGAGTAAAGAGAGGAAGGAGGAGGCTTGTGGCTTTAGATAGAACTGTTTCGAAAATAAGATGGGGTGGTTGGCTGTTGGGATGGATTGTTCAATACTGTTGACAATTTGTGGGGGGCAAGAGCCCTATTTTTTTTTTTTTTCACAATATGTCTTTCTGTATGAGACAGATATCTAAATATATCAAGGACTATCCACCCTTTGGTTTGTACCTATCCTTTTTTTTTCTCTCTTTCTTTTCTTTTTTTTCTTTTTTTCTAAACCTTTTGTACTGTTATTGTTTGTTGGACACTCAACTATTTGATATTATTATTGTCTTCTTGGTCTGATATAGATCACAAAAAAAGTGGATACTGGCAGTTGGTTGGTGGATAAATAAAATATGACAATGACGTGATTGAATAATTTTCTTTGGTTGTTCTCTCTCTCTCTCTCTCTCTCTCTCTTTCCTCTCTTAACTGTTAACAGGTCAGGTTTCTACAAATAATATTCAACACTTTTTTTCGATTTTGATTGATGGGAGGGGGGTTATCAATGTTTTGGATTCAAAACAAATCTTTGCCTGGAAAGGAAAAAGGAGGAGCTGGCAAAATGATTGGGCAGATTTATTACCCAAATATGAGAGATCCTTTTCACAGTTTGAAACATATATACAAAAAAGAGGGAGAGGAGGTGATATATGTCAAGCGCTCTCTCTGGAATTAAGATAAGAGTTTTGTTGTTGTTTGTTGATGTAGAGAGGGTGGTGGTTGGGTATCTATCAATCAATTGTTTTGGAAAAATCGTATATTATTGATAAACAAAGATTCTATCCAATTGGATGTGCAATACTGATAATAGAGGGGGTTAGAGTTCCTATAAAGTGTTGGAACAAAAAAGGAAAGACGCCTTTTCAATCAAAATCCAATCTCGAGGAGGATCTGCCTGCTGTTGTTGTTGCCAGCAATGCCGCGATGAGATATTCACTTGTAAAGTAATAAATCCACACCTATGAGGATCGTAGGATGTTTGCGTGTCAATCCCACAAAGGTTTGCTTGGTATATGTTTGTGGTGGTGAAAGAAAACATTGTGTGTTGCGTGTGTTATGTGTGGGATCGATAAATCTTTTTTTTGGGCTGCAGTGAATGAGTGTCATCATCGTCATCATCAAAAGGATATTATTTCCTTTCAAGGCTGACGGGTGAAAAAGGCAAAAGCCCAGTTTACCAGTTTCCTTAAATTACAACAAACACAGAAACAAAACATCTAATAATAATAATAATTTTATCCTACTTTTTTTGAAATGAATTAACTGTACTGTCTGTAATATATCCTGTACTAGTATAATATAATTTTACTCAAACAACTTTTATCATTATCGTCAATGTTGTTTGAGAGCTCTTTTTTTTGAATAATCTACTATTACTACTTTTTTTTTTTAAGATAGATAGGAAAGAAGGATTGGGAAAGAAGATCTAAACAAAATGAAACAACTGCTGGTTTTATTGATATGAAGGTCACTGTTATGAAGAAATGGGGGTAATAGATGGTGTCAAAAAAAAAAGATTAAATGTTTGCAAGTGGGCAAACTCAAATAAAAGACGGTGGTGGGGGCTATACCTGCTTCTCTATGTACGGAGTAGTATTATCAGAGTGAGCATGAATAAGTAGATCCCCATTATGATATCACACCATAGAAAGAAAGAGAGAGGTTCCCTCCCTTAATCGTTCACAAACTTGGTCAAACACCACTGTTGTACGAGTAAACCAACCTATAGCCCCCCGTTCATACGCGTGTATGATTCTCGAGTAAAACTCACTCTAACCCCACAAACATTGCAAAGACGCGCGTCTGCAAATCAAATAATATCTTGGAGGACTCTTCATCCCTTCCCTATTTTTGAAACATAATTAAAAATGGATTTTTTCGACTTTTATGGAACAATCACACAGACACATATACAAGGGCAAGGTCCCTAGAGAGTGTCTCTTTGAAACGAAAAATCATCCCTGCAAAGGTGTGGATCTTAGAACAACCAACCGGTTTTCTTTCGACATTAAAAAACAATTTTATATCTAATTTACAAAAGTAGTTAATTTCAATTACTCTCTGTACGTACGTTTTGTATTATTACTACAATAGTCAATAGAGAGTACAAATACAGCCGTTTGTGTATGAGTTTGGGGGGATTGCGCGAGAATAGTTGATCAAACAATTCCCTTTTTCGTCGACTTTGACTGATATAGCCAAACAAAAACAATCAACATGGATTGACGCGATGCCCGGGGGATTCACATTAACGGGGCACAAGAACGTCGTTTCGTCTACACGACAAACCTCGAATGATCGAGGTGGATAAAAAAAAAAAAAGGAAATATGATGGTTGTGAATGGGATGAGTCTTAAAATTTCGAACCTAAAATAATAATATTACTTTTATTTTTAACTTTAACTAGTATTAATACAGGTATAATATTATTATTTCCATAGTATTATTGCCCAGGATTCATTTGAAAATAGTGGCCACTTGAAGATCAGTGATTATGATAATCGAAGGTTTTTTTTTTTTTTAGTCGTCAAACAAAGATTTGATGGACAAACCCGACAACTCGACCGATAAATATTCGTCATTTTCGTTTATAGTAGCGTTGGCGGTTCGGCTAGATCAACTGAATGAATTGTTGTTTGTGCTAGGTTATAACATTTCATTTTATTTGCTATTACTCTAAAGATCTATCATCCATTCATTCATTACCCATCTGCTACATGTCTTAAAGATTACTCCTTGACCACTATCAGCTGATTACCTACCTAGGTATTGTTTTTGTTGCAAGTGATGAGATAGGTTCCTTTTCAACCTTTGACGTGAACATCATCAAAACTACGCTGACTCTATGAGGAGGAAGGTCTCATGAGTCGATGCATCTTTAGTTTCTCAAACCATGCCCGCAGCTCTCATCACATCCAACCTACAAAGTAGTGGGTAGATGACTTTGATTGGTTTTTTTCGAATTTTTAGTTGTTTGGTGGGGCACACCCACCCCCTGCCCTGTTCTAGGTGTTGTTGCCAACAACCAATGAAATAGTCGAGTCGAGATATTTGGTAAAACTCGACTGAAAAGATTGATTTATCCACTTTAATCAACCGACTGATAGTCCAAGGCAAGAGGGAGCTCAAACCATCCATCGAAACCAACTAAATCATAAATCATTCTTGTGTTCTATTTATTAATCAATCATCTCGCTCTATCCATTAATCAAACACACAAAAACCGAGTGTTTCCGACATTACACTTTACCATTGTAGTTGTTAGGATTTTATCCAATATACCAATATATTAATATTCATATACATAACAACATCAGCACACCATAGCGACAGGATACATATACTTCACTGACCAGTTTTGTAAGTTCAACAATTCATCCACCCATCCATCAATCCAATATTCATCCACACAAACGAAAATCATAATCACATTCAGGAGCATCAAGAGTATTTAGTTGTTGTTGGTAAAATTTTACCAATCATATGATATCATTTTCATTCATTTATTGTTGTATCAAACTTTGTAGATGTATGCATTGATTGGATTTGTAAATCTTTCACCTGATCAAAGAGAGAGAGAGTAGTTTATATCAGTTCTTTCCTTTTCAAATGGACTGATTGAAAGAACTCGTTCATTCTCGGTGATGAAAAGGTGCTAATTTCACCATAAATGGATAAAAATATGCCATTGTTGTGGGTGTGTGGGCATCCCTTTCAAAGATCTTTTGTTTTTCTTTTTTTTTTTTTTCTTTTTGGTGCCACTTCAAACACACTGATGCCATCACTTTGTTGTTTTTTGAAACAGGCCAGCGGGTTTTGATCTTGTTGATCGACCGAGTCGGTTCCCTTTGCTATGAATCATCGTCAGCACTTAAATCAAAAGTGTTGGTGGTGGAGGAGGAGATGAGGTCGATAGAAAATAAAAAGACGAACTTTACTCCTCCTCTCAAACGATTCTCTCTCTTTTGAAGTTTATTATAATCTTTCGTTCGGTCAAACAAGAACAGCTCTGTCTTTCCTTCTGACAGAAACGCTCTCACAAACTCTTCAGTTTATTCATTATTAATCACACAATATCACACAATAATAAGATAAGCATAATGCTTGTTTCATCAGAGAAAGAGAGAAAAAGAAAGAAAGAATCAGAATAGAAAAGCAAGAAGAAAGAAAAAGAATCACGGTGACCAACAAACCATTAAACCAAAAAGTAATTACAATTAGGATAGATTAGATTAGATTGTTCTGTTATTTGTGTACCATCATATGCCTCTTCATTTTGATTGATTTTTTTTTGTAACTTCACCAACAAAAGAACTAAGAGGAAAGGACAGATACCATTTTTATCTTTTCTTTTAGTCTCTGTCTCTTTCTCTCTCTCTTATCTGTCACATAATATATCTCTATCTCCCTTGTATTTTCCAATCAAAGCTCAACGTTATCTCGTGAGCCATGTATCGACAACAGCACTAGCACCACCAACCATTCAATTGAACACACACAAATATCTATTTCGACGTGTCAACTTCGGTATTGTAACGGGATTGGTTTCGGCTTCAAGTTGGATGAATACCACCACCTTGTTGTTGCTATGAATTCATCCATCCTTGCCGGTGGTCTCAACCCCTTTTCCTACCATTCGCAAGAAGATACGATGATGATGATGATGATAAAGACTAGAAGCCCAGAAGGGTAAAAAGCTTTACGATCGTCTACGGTTCGCTCTCTCCTTCCAAATCACACAACAACACGATTTTGAAAAAAAAGAGGTGCCCAACCAATCAAAGACCAAGATTGAAAATATCTTTGGAATCAAGTTTTTTTTAAATTAATTGTAGCTTTGCTGATTTTTTAATGCGAGGAGACACCCATCGTTTGATCCTTGTCTAGCATTCTCTTTTTCTCTCTTTCTCGGGTTGACTCTTGTTTCTAAATCCCCTTCCCTTCTCTTTGTCGATTTCTTCTTGTTGTTACTCCTTGTTCATCTTTTGTAGATAGATATTTATATAACTTAGTTTAGTTCCTTCATCAAATCTTAAAGTCTCCTTTTTCATCGTCGACAAACATCCCTACAACAATTCGAGTTGTTTGTTTCTTCTTCTTCTTCCTCTCCTCTCTCTCTGTACAAAGATATATATACATACACAAATACATATACACATAGTAGTAATGATACAATCATCAAAATAAGAATCATATATTTTAAAATAGCCCTCCTTTGCACTTCACCCAAAATAATAATAATAATACCTCTTGTAAATAATTAACCTGTGTCCTCTTCTTCTCCTATTTTTAGTTTATATAATAACAATAATAATATCCCCTATATATCTATATAAATCATTTATATCCTATCCTACAGTATCCTATACTTCTTTATTTATTTGTATATATAAAAATAATATCAACAACATAATAATACTATCACTATCATGAATACGACCATTTCCCAAAACCTAGTTACCAAAGAGGAAGGGTTTGAAAATAATATAGAAGAGATGGCACAGATTCTATTTGGTATAAAGAATCAACCATCGGCCTCGAGTTCGCCAGTGGCCTCGGCCGAGCCCATAAAGATTGATGCCGATATTGCTCATTCATCGAGTGATTCGTTGATTGACAGTCCACGAGGAGGATCTCTTTCACCTACAATCAATCAGATGGGTGGCAGTAGTGGTGGTGGAGGCCATCAAATCTCACCTACTCATAGCAGTGGCAATCCATTTACCAAACTATCCAACAATATATTCTATTCACAATCCAACTCGTTTTCTTCGATTCCCATCCCATCTCCACGCGCACAATCACCAAGTTCCTTGGCATCATCGACCGAGTCATTATCGTGCGACTCTCTAGCCAACTCTTATTCTCGTATATCTCTCTCGTCGTCCCCTTCACAATCGGTTCCATCGTCGCCACCACACTTTAAGTTTACCAAAGCCAACCATTTCAAGCCTATTGTCGGATCACCGCTCTCGCTTTCTTCGGGATCCATACCCCAACCCAACAACCTATCATCATCGGCACCATCATCGCCATCACCCTTCACACCTGTAAAAATTAGCCTCAACCCACTCAACCTCCACCAATCATCCAATAATATCACACCCGTCTCGCCACTATCCCCTCGATCTTCGCCACGAACCACCTGCTCTCCTCCACTGTCTCCACATCCAGCGGCCGCTGGAAAGATACAAAATTGTCCATTGAATGAGTGTCTGCTCTGCCAACGCGGTCAGCCCGACATCCTCCTCCGATCACCCACATGGGCAAGCATCATGCGTGTCGTCTTTTATACGTTGCACCACGAGTTTAAAGAGAAGCAGTTCTTTTCGCTAAAGTCTGACGTCTATGAATTCATGGTCATCCACTGGGACATCCTGTGCTTCAACAAAAAAAAGTCGGAAAACTGGCACAAACAAATACAAGACATGTTGAGTCACTCTAAAAATATATTCGAGTCTGGAATGGATACGTACAAGCAAAATGGGTTCTGGCGTCTCAAGCAGTTGCTCGATCCATGGCAAATACAGCGTAGTGGCGGTCTGACCAATTCCCCAGTCGTCCGTAAACCTGGCTACCCTACATCTCCTTCTCCTACCCCACCTATTCCATCTTCAGTCATGTCTGGTGGAAATGCCTCGTCGCCGCGTGGAAGTTTGCATACCTCTCCTGGCGGTGCTGGTGGCTCGTCGGGTGGTCCAACCTCGCCACTCATACTCTCGTCTACGCCGCCACATGCTATTGGCATTGCCCCAACACCCGTCATCCCACCACTTCACTTTTTGCGTAGTGGCGCCGGCAGCGTGGATCTACAAGACGATCTCCGCAAGAGAACATCGATCGACATGCTCATCTCAACGTCCATCGTCGATGAAAGCGATGCATTGTCATCACCAAGAAAACGACGTGGTCTCTCTGATGCAGCCAACAACCGTCCAGTCCTCCCCCAATCACCCAGACAACAATACAGTCAATCACCCAAACAAACCTCATCACCTCTTTTACACAATCTTCAACAACCCTTGTCCCCACAATTATTCCATCACCAACCAAATTCCCCACGACTCAATCATCATCACCATATGGTATCTCAACATCATCATCATCACCATCATCATCAACAACAAAATTATACAGAAGAATTGTTAATTGATGATTAAAATAATAATAGTAATAGAAAAATCAAATGATCAAATTAATAATTAATACCAAACCAAACCAACTTGCATACTATAGTCAAAAAATATTTTTATAACCAAAAAAATATTTAGTTAATAATAATAATAATAATGTACATATAAAAAACATAATAATAATAACAATAAAAAAGGTAAAACAAAACAAACAAAAAAAAAGAAGTTTATAAAGAAAAAAAGATCAAAAAAAAAAAGAAAAAAAAAGAAACTATATCATTCAAAAAAGAACAACAATACCAAATAATTAATTATAAACTTCTTCTTGGTTTAAAAAAGCTGGAAATTAGAACCATCAGTTCCTTTTTCCAACCAATTCTCTTCTTTAATTGGAAGATTCTAACACCCACATATTTTCGATTTAAATAATTACCATCAATCCCTATCTATAATATTGGATGGAATTCCACTCTACTTCTTTTAATTACCTTCTTCCTCCACTCATCCTCTTCAAATATATAAATAAAGGATAAATATCATATTCAATAATAATAGTTGTTGATTGATTATTCTCTCTTCGAAAACAAAATTACTCTTTGATCGATTATTATTATTATATTTTTTTTATTATTGTCATTATTAAAGTTTATTGTGCATTATTATTATTGTTATTTGAAGTTGTGCTTGTAGTACTTGTAACAGGAGAATTGTTATTATTGTTATTATTATTATTATTATTATTTTGATTATTATTATTTGTTGGAGTAGGAGATAATTTTAAATCCTTTAAGATTCTATCATAATTTAATTTAAACATTGGGTTTACACCAGCAATGAAACCACTACCAGTTTGGATACTATCTAATCTTCGGAAGAGTTCGCATGTAGCGGCTCGAATATCTTTTGAGGTGTGGAAGAGACCAATGGCCACTGGGAAAAGACCGCCATGGGACTTTGGAAGGTGAGAGAGGAATTCGGTGACTTGTTGCTCGGTTTTGATGGCGTCAAGGAATGATTCATAGATACGGAGCACCTCCTTTTCTTGAAGGTTTTTGCGTTTTCTTAGTTTTCGAATGGAACGAGCTATGCTGTGATCGCGGATTGCGCTGTTTCGCTTGGCAGTCTCACGATCAAACAGATAGGTAGTGTAGGTCTTGGTCTTGGTCCAGAGATCGATACGTGGACGGTTGGCCTCTAGTGCCAACTGACGTGCTTGGTCATCTGGGAACTCTTCCTCGTCGAGTGCCATATCTACAATGTGTTGTGTGTACTCTTGGAACAGCGACTTGATCTTATCCTCGCCGTAGTGTTGTGTGATGCTGTGGTTGACTTCGGCCATAAAATCAGTGTCGTACTGTGCAAACTTGTCGGGAATCTCTGTGACTAGTGCAGGGTTCATCGTGACCTTGCCAGTACCAATATTACACAAAATATCCCACCACTTTGTATGTTCCTCAAACATTGGATTGGTGACACCAGTAATGTAGCCAGGCACCGTCAAAAAGTCGAGATACACCAAATTGGTGTAAGGGAAGCAACGCTCGCGAATACCCTTTAATGGTGGACACACCATACAACACGCTGCCAATACATAATTAGACACTTCACCAGCACTACAATTATGTCCCAAAAATAATATTCTTTTCTGTGATAATATACCATTGAATATTTTCATTACATCATTTCCAAATTTTTGTACCAATGTTATTACTTTATACTATAAAAAAAAAAAAGAGAGATTAGAATATATACATATATATATTTGTTTTGTTTCTTATATTCTTACATCACCAACTTCATCAGGAAACATTGTAATTGGTATATAAACTGGCATTTTGTTGGCAAGATAAGTAATGGTAGTTGAATGATTTTGCTTATTCTTGTCTGGAGATGATCTTAGGATGTGCTTTTGAACATCATTGAGGAATGGTACAGTTGACATGTCTAAGCTATTTAAAGCATGATACAATTCTATTATTACATCAATCGAGGGTGAGTTAAAGTATTTTTGAATACCAAGGATCATAAATGGCTACAAGCAAAAATAAATTGGTGGTGTTAGAATGTTTAATCTTTACTAATACTTTTGTAATAATGAAGATTTACCTTATAAATATGAATAAATGGATGAGTTGTACAAATTGCCAATGATTTAACGACGGCACCTCTACGAACAGATTCATCTTTTTGATTGTTCATAAAATTGAGACAGTAGAGGAAATCCTTGCATTTGGTGTCTTCGTTGATTTCAGCTCCATCTCCACCCTTTTTAGAGGATTCGATAATGGTTCTCTCTTCGGTAATCTCTTTGACCATTCTATTGATATGACTTAAAAAGTTATCTTCGTCTTGCTGTTCAAAGAATCTAACACCCAATGCTGTTCCAGAGTCTGTCAATACACAATCAAATAATGGTTCTAATTGAGTATGTTCCAAATCTATATGTTTTTCACTTTAAAACAAAACAAAACAAAACAAATTAATAAAAGAGGTTAAAGTGATTTAGATTTCCCCCGCCGACCCCTTTTGGGTACATACATCTTTGTAACCAATGAACCATTTTTACCCATTACATTAATCGTATTTCTATAAATTTGAAGGTTTAATTTATCTGGATCCAACATTACCCAACCCTTTGATTCTTCATCTTCTGAAAATTTATAAATAAATGCTTCTATTGAATTGCTATAAAGTAAGGTTGATTAGTTGGTGATATTATTACTATTATTCTTTGTCTCTCTCATACCATAAAGGTTTCTCTGGTTTAGGAGTAGTTTCCTTTTTCTTGTTCTTTGATAAATGACCATCTGGATCTGGTCTGTTGAGGAAGAATACAGTCCAATCGTCATCTCTTTTGTGAGCGCCATCGGGTAACATAAACTCTGCCAAGAGACTTTCATCCTCACCTGTTGGACAAGGATACTGATACTTGACTTTAGATCCGATATCGATATCAAACTCTGCCAATAATATGTACTCTACATTCTTTCTTCTAATTCCACTGTTGGTGTATCCTAAATTACTCAATACAGTGTGTACTCCTCCTCCTCCTCCTACACCTCCATTAGAAGAAGTTGTAGTGGTTGTAGTAGTTGTTGAAGAGGTTGATGTCGAGAGATTAGGTGCACTAGTAGAGGTTGGTGACTTTGGCACACTTCCATTGCTGCTTGTCATCGATGGACTGCCACCTTCATTTAGCGACGAGGTGGAACTAGAGTGTGTCAAGTTGGACGAGGAAGAGGATTGAATATTTATATTCCCTCTTCTTGGTGAATCATTGTTTGTTGACATATTGATATAATATATATATTGTTGTGGTTGGAAACAATCAACTAAAAATGATTGGAAGGTAACTATCCCTTCTTTGATGATTGATTGATTCTGTCAGTCAGACTGTAATACTGATGTTGATAATAATAATAGACAATCTAATGTAGATCTAAAGACTGATTGATAATGATGATGATGATGAAGTAGTCTACCAATGGATTGATCTACTGATAGATAGATAGATATATATAGTACAGAAAAGAAAGAATGAATACAAATACAACAACAATAATAAATAGGTAGTGAGAGATAATAAACAAGATCAAAAAAAAGATGATGGTGTTTTTTAATAAAATATTTGATTTTTTAACAAAAAGTGTGCTTTTTTTTTAATCACAAAAAAGGATGGAGGCAGTCTCAGAGTGGGTTTGTGAGTCTTGACTCGTTTCTTTGATTTGATCATTTCATTCAATTTAAAAGTTAGTTCACTCTATTCACTTTCATTTCACATATAGAATTCATATGCAATATATATATATGTCTAGCTAGAATCAATATGATGATACGATCAACACTATTAAAGGCAACAAATACCTTTGTCAGAAGAAATAGTGCAACAACATCAATAGCATATACCTCTTCATCATCATCATCATCACTATCAAGTTTATCTACATCATCGTCAATACCACCACATTCATTGTTATCAACCATCATTACAAATAAAGGATTATCATCATCATCATCATCATCATCATATGATATATCATATTCATCATCATTTAATAGATCATTTTCAACAGTATCAGTATCATCATTCATTTCAGACAACAATGAAGTTTTAAATTTAGATGAAATGAAAGAAGAAGAACCAGAAGTAGAGGGATGGGCTTATACACCTCCCTATTCAGGTCTAACAACAAGAGAGTTTAGATCATACTTTTTCACTCAATTCATATCAGGTCAAAAGATTTTGGAGGCAAAGTATGTCTATCTATTTATGATCACAACAACGATCAAATAGTATATAATAGCTAACACCATTTGATTGATTATGTTTCTAGATTAATTCAATCAATTACAAATGATAAGGCATTTAGAAAAGAAAAGAATATGTGTTCGATTATGGTTGGTATTCTTGTAAAGCTGAATTGTCAGAGCAAGGAACTCTGGTACGCTCTTGTAAAGATAGCGGGTCATCACAAGCTGACCACTACGCTGCTCTTTATCTTTAATCATTTGGAAGAGAACCATCTTTTGGATAGCAAGAATTGTGGACGTATTTTGCACAGTGTAGCACACGATGCCGATTGTTCGACAAAGATCTTTGAACGAATGACCAAGAATAACATTGAGTTGTCGGCATTGGGCATGCAAGGTGTGTTTACAATGGTGAGAAACGACGCTGTCACAACAGAAGCTTTGTGGAACACCTATTCAGAGCAGATTTTAATGATGCCACCTGGTCATGTGCCAGATATCTACAGAATCATTGTAGGCACCTACTGTCGAGCTGGACTCGAGCAAAAGGCAAAGGATATGATTGAGAACTATGTCGTCCCTACCCGTTCAAAGTTTGCAATCAACCAATCATACTGCGCGCTACTTTCTATGTATCTGCGAAACAACGATATGGAGCAATACAATACACTCATGGCTCGCCTGAAAAAAGAGCTCAGAGGTGTAACATTGGATCGCAGTCTTTTGGTTGATATTGTCGATCATGCCGATCAAAACAAGTTGTATGGCACATTTGTCAACCTTGCCTCTGAGCATCCTGCCTCAACCTATATTATCGCCGACGCAGTCATTCAGCGTTGCCTGAGGGAGCGTGCACCACTCGATATTATCACACGTGTTCTCGACACGATACGCGACACTGATAAAAAGGACCATCTCATCAGAATCATCAACCTTTTGGAAGCTGTCTCGGCAGAAAACCATCCCTATTCACAAGACATCCTACTCGACGTACTCGACCGAGTACCGCTGTCGACCATGTCGGCCACCAACATTGTCGCGTGCATCAAGACTGCTTCCGTGATTGACCGACCCGACCTCATCATCAAAATCGTCAACGAGGCCGTCAAGTCTGAACCCAAGGATTCTCTGTTGACCGCATTTTTGTTGCGTACCGTGTTTGTTTTCTGCTCGGCACAAGATACCACCAGTATTGTCGAGCGGTTCAATATCCAACCCTCCTTGTTCCCAAGACAACTATCAACCCAATTGGTCCTGCCAATCAGCATACAGTCACTCCACTCGAAATTCAACCCTAGCTTGGTCTATATAGACAGAATGCTAAAAGACAGATCCAGCCAAACCAAGGCATCAGTCACAATATCATTGGCCGTTGAAATTGCTCTTTTAAAGAATATGCCCAAAGTAGCCGCAATGTACTATTACAAACTAACGAAACGCAAATGTCAAATCCCAACTCGATGCTACGATTCATTTATCGCCTATCACACCATCCAAAAAAATCAACCCGAGGTTGACAAATGGACCAATCTCAAGAACAAAGATCAAAACCAACTTTCCTCAACTCAAGATTCTTCCATCAACAACAACAATTATCTCTGGGAGGGGTACAGAGTCAAAACACACAAAAAACAACAAGAGCATATAGAACAAAGAAAGAGATACCATGAAAATAGAAAACAATGGGAACTAGAAGAAAAATTATTACAACAACAAAAAGAAAAGGAAAAAGAACAACAACAAGAAAAGGAAAATATTGATACTACTACTACTACGACCACTACTACTAGTTCTAGAACATAATAATAAAATAATGGTTATATTTTGTATATTTCATCCAACACAACAAATGGGAAAAAAAGAAAAGATTACTTATTATTACTTGAGTTAATATTTATTTACTTTTTTTCAATTTTGATTATTATATATTTCCTAAAACTTTGATCTATCTATATCTATGTTTAATATTTGTAATTGGCAACATATAAACTTTCAGAGTTGAGAGCAGTAGCTTCTTCACCTGGGTATTTACCGAGGACGGCGAGAGAGTTACAGAGAGCACGGTGGAGGTAGACCTTACGAGCGGCTTCAAAGTTTTCCTTTTTACCGTTCCAGGTCTTGATGATGGAGGATTGGAGAGCACGACCGTATGAAAAGGAGAGAGCCCATGGACGGTTTGGCTCTTGGTTGATGGCATTGAGGTTGGCAGTGGCTTCGAGCTCGGTTTGACCACCAGAGAGGAAGACGACACCTGGGAGAGCAGGTGGGACGGTACGTTGGAGGGTACGTACTGTGAGGTAGGCTACTTCCTTTGGATCGGCAGCCTTACCGCTTGAACCGGCAAGGACCATGTTTGGCTTGAGGAGAGCACCCTCGAGCAAGACCTTGTGGTCAGAGAGAGCCTTAAAGACGGCGGCCAAAACACGCTCGGTGGCATCGGCAGTGTCTTGAATCGAGTGGCTACCGTCACTCAAGATTTCTGGCTCGACAATTGGCACCAAACCATTCTCTTGGCAGATGGCGGCATAACGGGCGAGTGAGTGGGCAGTCTCGAGGATGGAAAGGTTGCTTGGTTGGTGCTTGGCAACGTCGATCTTGAGGACAGCTCTCCACTTGGCAAAACGAGCACCAGCTTCGTAGTATTTCTTGCAACGCTCACCGAGACCGTCCAAACCTTGGGTGGCAGTCTCGCTGTCAGTCTGTGGAATGTTGACGGTACCCTTGTCAACCTTGATACCGATTTGGATGCCCTTCTTCTTGAGGACTTCGGCAAATGGGGTGCCATTGTCGTCCTTTTGGAAAAGGGTCTCTTCGTAGAGGATAATACCGCCAATGTACTTGGTAATATCGCCGTCAGTGTGGATCAACAAGTCACGGTATTGACGTCTATTTTCTTCAGTGTTTTCCAAATTAATCTTTTGGAAACGGTTTCCAATGGTACCTGTACTTTCATCAGCTGCCAAAATACCTTTACCATTTGCAACAATAGCTTTCTAAAATTAGATACATTAAATTAATTATTATTATAATTAGTCATATGTATTAATGAATGAACGATTCTCTTGTCTGTGTTGGAATAAGATAAATATATGATAGGTTGATTCATATCATATTCCCTTTTCAATCCAATCAAAAGGATCTGATGGTGATGATTGATATTATGATGCTGTAAAACTGTATTTATGACATCTGATTATGATTATGATGAAGATCAACAACCAATCAACAATCACCATCTATCTTCTTCTTCTTCTTCTTCTTCTTCTTTATAGTGTAAACATAGTACTTACAGCAGTAGCAATCAATTCTTCAGTGTATTTGGTGTTCATTTCTGTCTTTATATAATCTTTGTTTTGAAAATAGATAATCAATTTAACTAACAAGGGTGATAGAAAAGGTAGAAGTTCCCAGTCAGGGTGGGAACATCAAAAAAAATGAAAAAAATTAATTTTAATTTAATTTGGCTAACTCTGCGCATTGTTTGAAGCATCTCCGACCTTTGTCCAAAAACGATGATCATATTTATCTATGTCATGTCGACATCCTCATCCCATCTAGATCATCATCATCATTTATAGGCATAAAAATAAATAAATAAATAAATAATAATATTAAATATATGTTCTCTCTCTCTCTCTCTCTCTCTCTTTTTTTTTTCAACAAGAGTTGGGTAAATAGGAACTTCTTGCAACACAGTTTATTCTTCAAACAGAACAGGTGACAATACTTTGTCTTGTCTTGTCTTGTTTTAGTTTGATAATATATTCATTATTAAATGAGGTCACTAAAAACGATCGATAATAATAATATTAGAATCAAGCGAACACCAAATCCACTGGATTTGAACTCCCTCTTTTTTTTTAGCTAGTCATTATTTAACATTCGCAAAAGTAAAGATAGATAGAATATAAGATGAGTTCAAGAAGAAAGGTAGAGGACAGTTATGAAGAGAGTGATGGAGAGGATGAAGAGGACCTATTTAGTGGAGGTGAGGGAGAAGGAGGAGAAGAAGAAGAAGAGGACGATGGAAAGGCAAAGAAGAGAAAGTACAAGTCACCTTCAAAGACAACCACAGAACCCAAATCAAAACCTATACCTCAACTACCATACACTGATAGAATGTTTATATTGTATAATAATAAAAAGAATCAACTAAAACAAGAAAAACAACAATCATCGTCTTCATCATCTTCACCAAATAGTCATAAAGGAAAACATATCATTTCAATACCACATCCAAAGACATTACAAGAATCTAGGTTTATCATAGATTGTGATGCCAACACTCTATTGGAAATTAATAACTTGAATCAGAAACCATCATCGTGGTTGGTAAATGATGGTGTAAGACATGGTATGAATGATAATAATAATAATAATAATAATAATGATACATTGAACTTTGTTGGAATATCTAATGACTAATATTTTTATAATCAATCTATGTAGATGGATCATTATATATTACAACACCATTTGATCCAATGTTTATTATGATTCGATATTTGGAAGATAGAGATGACAAATTTACCAATCTATCATCGATTAAAGAAGAGCCAACCTATGCCAAACTAACACAAAAGGGATTTAAATGGGATGAAGATCAAATCATTATGGTGTGTGATTGGAAGGATCTCATCAACGATCGATTTTATAAACTAAACAAAGATAAACTATTGAAATGGTTGCAGGTCAAAGTCAACACCCTCGTATCCTATCTCAAAATATCAAATATCAACGTATGTGTTGGTGGATCCAACCTAATCATTCAAACCAAATCAAACAAAATCATACCAGAAGAAACTTGGAAAATGATGGCAATCGATTTTATTGGTGAATACCTAAGTGATTCAAATCTATCTTTATTAACAAATTCTTATGGGTAAGTCTAAATAATAATAATGTTAAATAATATTGAATAATATCTCTATATTTACTAACATGTTAACTTATACTTTATCAATTAAAAAGAAATATAACAATTAGATCAATATCAGCAATTATTAATAATTCTACTAGTAGTAATGTGAAAGGAATTGATCCATTAGTTTATAATGCATCAGCAACAGCCTTTTCAACACCAGGTGAATTTAAGTTGGGTGCTCCAGCACCTGCAAAGAAATCGGCAAAAGCAAAAGCATTGTTGGTAGCTCCAAAATCAAATTCAAAGATATCCGACTTTTTTGTAAAGAAATAAATATATAAATAATATATATAAGGCAAGCAAAAAAAGATGGATGATGATTGTGTTTATATTTAAGGATAGATTTATTATTATTAACTTTGTTATTTTCCATAAATTTATAATAATAATTTTGGATTTCTAATGACCTTGGAAGTGAAAGAAATGGTAGCTTTGATCTTGTTAAAGAATCCTCTTTGGTAGATCATAAAGAGGACTTGACGAATGATACCGACGGCAGCTGGGTCGATTGGGTAACGGATCAAACGTGGGACTGGAGTACGGATTGGGAACTTGTCAGTGAGGATGGATACTTCACGAGCGAAACCACGGAGACCTTCTGGACCGTTGAATCTGCCGAAACCAGACTCTTTGCAACCGCCAAATGGAAGATCTTGGATGAGGTAGGATGCGCCATAGTCGTTGATGGTGAGCATACCGGTAGAGATACGACGGCCGATACGCTCGGCACGAGCCAAGTCAGAGGTGAGGATGGAGCATCCCAAACCAAAGACGGTGCCGTTGGCCATACGGACGAGATCCTCTTCAGAGGAGAAACGGACGAGCGAGGCAACTGGACCAAATGTCTCTTCGTTAAAGATGGTCATCTTTTCAGTGACGTTGGCGAGGACGGTTGGCATAAAGAAGTGACCCTTGCTGTAGAGGGGGTTACGCTTGCCACCAGCCATCAACTTGGCGCCTTCCTTGACGGCGGTGTTGACGAGATGCTCGACCTTGTCGACTTGAGCGGGCATGGTCATCGAGCCAAAGTCAAACTGGCCTTCTTCGGGGGGACCCTGGGTACACGAGTTGATCTTTTCGGCCAAAGCCTTGGCAAACTTGTCGTAGATGTTGTCGTGCACAAAGACACGTTCCGAAGAGATACAGTTTTGACCGAGATTGATGAAACAGCCACGTTGCACAATCGCAAGTGCCCAGTCCATGTCAATGTCGTCGTAGACGATCATGGGGTCCTTGCCACCGAGCTCCAAGATGACGGGGGTCAAGTTGTCCGATGCAGCCTTCATGACACGCTTTCCAGTGCCCGGCGACCCGATAAACAAGACCTTGTCGACACCCGAGCGTACAAGAGCCTCTCCCGTCTCGCCCATACCTGGCAACAATTGAATAAGATTTGGGTTGTGTCCACGACGAGCCAACACCTCACGCACCAACTCTTCAAAGAGTATCTTGCTGTGAGTCGACCATTCCGACACCTTGACCAACGCAGCGTTACCCGCAAAAATAGCGGCAGCGGCAGCCGAGATGATACTATGTACTGGATAATTCCATGG
This sequence comes from Cavenderia fasciculata, assembly GCF_000203815.1. NCBI lineage: Eukaryota > Evosea > Eumycetozoa > Acytosteliales > Cavenderiaceae > Cavenderia > Cavenderia fasciculata. Next base: position 1,845,124 of record NW_004457624.1, read on the forward strand.
AATGATAATACCAATCACACCCATTGGATGGTACTCTAAACGTGCCGACTTGGTTCCCATCAACATTGGAACACGACGGTATTGAGTCTTTAAAGCATCTTCTCCAAAATTAACCAAATATCTAAGTTTTTCACATGATGTTAAAACTTCTCCAAGTGTTGCTTCGAATCCTAAATGATATTAAAAAAACATATGTAAGTAAAAAGTGAAGGGTGATAGTTTGTTTGTTTTGATTGATTTGTGTTTTCAACATACTTGTTTTACCAGTATCTCTCATTGAACTTTCAACAATTTCAGTTTCATTCTTGATAAACATATCGATAAAGTCTTGGAGAACTTGTTTACGCTCTTGGTATGATGTGGTGGCCCATTCAGCTTGTGCGACACGGGCAGCTTCGAGACACTTTTTGACTTCCTCTGGTTTGAGTGCGTTGACGACACCCATCGACTTGCCGGTGGCAGGATTGACACAATCAATCTTGGCACCGGTACCCTTGGAGGCGGGCGACACACCAACCTCACGGGCTGGACGCTTCACAACCTTTGGTGATGACACTAGTCTGTAGAGAACGACCAAGACGATGAGACCCACCAATGCAGTGAGCAACAAAGAAGCATTCTCGACACCACCTGTATAGCTGGTGAGTGTGATTCCAACCTTGTTGGAAATATACGTATCGATAGTGACTACTAATGTTTGAACTTCTTTGATCATGATGAGTTGGATGATGATGATGTTTAGGTAATTAACTACAAACTGTGTTGATCTAATCTATACTTCACAATCACTTTTCTTGGGACAGAAGAACTAAAAAAAAAAGCCAAAAAAAAAAACTAAAAAAAAAAATATCCAAAAAGACGAGGCTCGCTCAACTCGAACGATGGGTGTGTCGCCTCTACACACCAGCTCCCTCTGCATCATCATCAATAGGCAGTAACCAAACCAAACAACAACAAAGTTAGAATTGCAGTTTATAGAAGTATAAGCACAGATCATCATCATCCCATCCGCCTATCTATCTTTACAGTCAGAGGCGTGCAGTTCAACAACAACAGAATAGGCTTCTTTAGAAGGTGAACGACTCAAACAAACAGACAGCAAATTTATGATCATCGATCATAATATTTTATTTAAATAATATATTTTTAAAATGTAAGCAAGTCCCTCACTCTCTTGCGATCACAACAAAAAGGACGCGGCAAGCGCTTGCCCCATTATCATCATTTCATTTTTTTATTATTTCATTCATTGTTATACTTACACATACATCTATCTATTATTATTATTACTTCTAGCTTCACACAAATCGCGATTATTATTTTAAAAGGTTAATTTTTCTTTTTCTTGCCTTTTATCAATATCAACAAACAAACAAACAAAGCTTAATTTAATAATAGTAATATATATATAGTAGTAGTAATAGTAGAAACGAGTGTACAATTAATATCAAGTAAAAAAAAAATGAACAAAACAACAGCCACCTTTAATCTTTCAAAGTTTGTTTCACTTTTCAAGTCATCACAAGACTATAGTATCGCCAATGCCGATCCACCACCATCCACAGCCGTTGAATATGGATGGTTATGGATTCTTGAAAACTATGGCGAATTTGGTCTCTTTTTAATCTTTTATGGTCTCATGGCTGTCTTGTATGCAGTCGGTGGTTATGTCTTTTATCTCTTTGATAAATATAAATTATTCCGTTCAAGAAAGATTCAAGTCAAGGTAATTAACACACATATAATAATAATAATAATAATATAAAACATAAATGAATATTAATATTATTTTTCTATTTCTCTATTTTAGAAATACCCAAGTGAATCAGATATTAAAAGATGTCTAAATAATTTAATTACCAATTATATTTTGGTGATTTTACCAATTGGTATCGTTTCCTTCCCATTCTCTAAAGTATTGGGTATGTCACACTCGATTCCAACCGTTTGGAGATTCTTGTTTGACATTTTACTCTGTTTGATCGGTGAAGACTTTTTCCACTATTGGATGCACAGATTCTTCCACACCCCATGGTTCTACAAGAATATCCATAAAGAGCATCACTACTACTCTGCTCCATTTGGTTTCACTGCCTCGTACGCCCACCCCATCGAAGTCATCTTTTTGGGTATTGCCACTTTTGCTCCAGCCATGATCTTGCGTCCCAACTACATCACCTTTTACTCGTGGTTCATCATCCGTCAACTCGACGCTGTCCTAACCCATTCCGGTTACGATATCGAATTGTTCCCATTCAACTTGTTGCCATACTATGGTGGTGTCTCTTTCCACGACTATCATCACAAGGAATTCACTTGCAACTATGGTAGTCGTTTCACTTGGTTGGACAAGTTACTTGGTACCTACAAAGAACCTGTCATCAAACCTGAAAACCCTAAAAAATCTGAATAAACCTTAAAAACCCTTTAATAATACTTTTAATTTAAAAGTATTATTCATTCCGAAATAATAATAATATCTCTCTCTCTCTCTCTTTGCTGATGTTGATGATTCATCATTATACACTTTTTGGGAACAAGCAAAAATTCAATTTCAAACGACATAGTGGGTGGTGTGATGATTAGTTAATATCATACATCTTTCTCTTCAACATCATTCATATTCATATTCATCATTCATATTAAGATATCTTAGGATAGAATAGATAGATAGAATAGATAAATGTCAACATTTCAATACCCAAAATTAGATTTAAAGACACCTGTACCATCAGATATAGATATTGCATCAGATGCAGTACCATTACCAGTGTCGGTGATTGCAAGTGAAGCAGGAATCAATCAAGATGAATTAGATCTATACGGGAAATACAAAGCAAAGGTACATCTATCGGTACTCGATCGTCTTGCTGATCGTCCCAATGGAAAATATGTAGTCGTTACAGGTATCACTCCAACACCTCTTGGTGAAGGTAAATCTACTACTACTATTGGTCTATGTCAAGCTTTAGGTGCTCATCTAAAGAAACGTGTATTCTCTTGTGTTCGTCAACCTTCTCAAGGTCCAACTTTTGGTATAAAGGTAAGACAGAGCATATATTGGAGTATTAGATTAGATTAGATTGTCTAATTTATGTTATGTTTTTTTTGTAGGGAGGAGCAGCAGGTGGAGGATATTCTCAAGTTATTCCAATGGAAGAATTCAATTTACATTTAACTGGTGATATTCATGCTATTACTGCTGCCAATAATTTGTTGGCTGCTGCTATTGATGCTAGAATATTGCATGAATCAACTCAAACTGATGAACAACTCTTTAACCGTTTGTGTCCAGTTGCAAAGGATGGATCGAGACGTTTTGCACCAGTCATGTTGAGACGTCTTGCCAAACTTGGTATTAGCAAGACTGACCCATCGGAATTGAGTGCAGAGGAGGTGTCTAGTTTTGTACGTCTTGATATTGACCCATCACTCGTCACTTGGAATCGTGTGCTCGATACCAATGATCGTTTCTTGCGTGGTATTACTATTGGACAGGGTAAAGAGGAAGCTAGATTTACACGTTCGACACAGTTTGATATTGCCGTTGCATCAGAGATTATGGCTGTTTTGGCGCTGGCCACTTCATTGGCTGATATGCGTGAACGTTTGGGTCGTATGGTGATTGGTACTAGTCGTAAGGGTGTGCCCGTGTCGGCCGATGATATCGGTGCTGGTGGCGCATTGACAGTGTTGATGAAAGATGCTATCATGCCAACCCTCATGCAAACACTCGAAGGCACACCTGTACTAGTGCACGCCGGTCCATTTGCTAATATTGCACATGGAAACAGCTCGATTATAGCCGACCAGATCGCACTCAAGTTGGCTGGCGCAGACGGCTATGTCGTCACGGAGGCTGGCTTTGGCGCAGACATTGGTGCCGAGAAATTCTTTGACATCAAGTGTCGTGAGAGTGGGTTGATTCCAAACGTCGCCGTGATTGTCGCGACCATACGTGCCCTCAAAATGCACGGTGGCGGCCCCAAGGTCACGGCCGGTGCCCCACTCGACAAGGCATACACGTCAGAGAACCTCGAGTTGTTGTCGGCCGGCACCGACAACTTGCTCAAGCATATCAGCAATCTCGGCAAGTTTGGGGTGCAGGTGGTCGTCGCACTCAACCGTTTCTCGTCTGACTCAAACGCCGAGATCGAGCTGGTTCTCGGCCGTGCCAAGGCCGTCGGCGCCCGCGCATCCGTCATGTGCAACCATTGGGCCGAGGGTGGCCAAGGCGCCGTCGAGCTGGCCAACGCCGTCGTCGAAGCATGCTCGGTCGAGCCCAACTTCAAGTACCTCTATCCGCTGGACCTCTCCATCAAAGAAAAAATAGAAACCATTGCCAAGGAAATCTACGGCGCCGACAGCGTCGAGTATCTTCCAGAGGCTGAAAAGAAAATTGCGCTCTACACGGAACAGGGCTTTTCCAAGTTGCCAATATGCATGGCCAAGACACATCTCTCACTTTCCTCAGACCCAGAGAAAAAGGGTGTTCCCAAAGGCTTTGTATTGCCCATCAGAGACGTGCGTGCCTCTATAGGTGCAGGCTTTATCTACCCTCTTGTCGGTACAATGAGCACCATCCCGGGGCTCCCAACCAGACCATGCTTCTATGAAATAGATATTGACCTCAAAACGGGCAAGGTCATTGGTCTCAGTTAAGCTAAATTTAGATTCAATTGACCAAAAGAAAAGAGGAGAAAGGGAGCTTGCTTGATAATCCTCTCTTCGTCGTATCACTACACATTGATTGAAAAATAAATAAAAATCTACACCTAATCTCAACACAAACGATTCATGTCCCCAAGAAGCTATCACCTCACCAACAACAACAACAACTATACGACTTGTTTTGTGTTTCGTGATTGGGACCTAACTCACGTCACAACAAAAAAGAAGCTTCTTGAAATGGGAAGCAAAGCATATATGTGGTGTGTTTAAATAAATAAATCTTCACACAATACACAATCTTTTCTTTTGATATTATAGACATAATTGAGCGCGAATGGGCGCAAAACTCAGAGTGGCAGATCGCTGTTAATTGGACAATGTCCCTCGCAAACCGTCTGATGTTCATTTTAATCATTGTGTTTGGATGATTTAAAAAAATAGTTGAGCGCCAACCGTCTCAAGCCCATACTTTGTCACTTCTCCATCAATAAGCACGCGGACACCTGAAGGCTCAATAAACTACTACCCCCAATCACATCGGTCTCGGTCTATGCACACCCCCTCACGCTCAATATAGGTCCCATCCACAACACAACACAGTCAACTTTATAACAATCAATCAACATTCTAATCTGCAATCTCGCAACATCGCACCCCTCGCCATCCATCCTACCCGCCCTTCTTTCCAAACACATTTAAATAATAGAGAGAGAGAGAGAGAGAAAGTAGTACTTTCGAGAGGCCAACCCCACCACCCCACCCTACCTACCCACCCACTCATCATTGTTGTCTCTCTAACCAGTAGTAGCAGCAGCATCAGCAGCAGTAGCAGAAAGGATCTATAGATACCATTTTTAAATCACATCCACACACATCACATACATACACACAGATATAGACACATATATATTATAATATAAAGATATTTAAATAATATTATTATTTGTTGTCCTAGCTTCTTGTCATTATTATTATTAATAATAATAATACTATTATTTTAATCTGATCATATAATTTCATTTCAATTAAATTCTATCTATCTATTTTAGGCAAACCGCCTTTTTAAAATCAACAACCACACCCACACCCATCATCTTTAACATCTTCCACTACATTTTTTTTGAACCCTACCTACAACCCTATAGTAGCCCGTCATCATCACCCAACTCCGCTCATCATTACTTCTACACCAACACAATATACGTATCACATCTCAAGAGAGAGCATTAGTATGTGTTCTTAAGGTCAATGTATGTGCAAACAATACTAGTGTACCATTACTGTTCAACCATCATTTTAGGATCATTGATCATTAATCATTAATATTACTAGCCTTGCAAAGAAGAAGAAGAAGAAGAAGAAGAAAGCATTGAAAAAAAAGAAGGAGGGAGGTCAGTCAGGTGAGAGACAGATAAAGAGAAAATGAATAGAGAGGTGTTGACTGTTGGAGAACATAGAATCATAGTAAATAATCCAAAGTTAAATAAAATAAAATCATCATCTTCATCTTCTGCAACAACATCAACATCAACAACAACAACAACAACCACAACAACATCACCCTTTTATCAACAACCACCCCAACAACAACAACAACCAAATCAACCAAATCAACCAAATCAACCAAATCAACAACCAACCAATAATAATAATAATCAACAAAATCAACAAAATGAAATACTTTACCGTGACGAAAATATCAAAGTGGAAAAGGTAAAGGGCGTATCCAATCTCTATGAAACCTGTTCCAAAATCAATTATAATCAACAATTGTATCCGTTGGAGGAAAAGGTATGGGAGTATATAGAGGAGGCAGACGTTGGCGACTTTTATTGCGCTGGGTCACTCGAGGCAAAGGTGCTTCCAGTCATCACGGTTGCCGGTTTTGGAGACTTGAAATTACCCATACATTCTCAAGATATTGGTCCACTCATGGATGTTTGTCAATTGGTGAGAAGTTATGGTGTCGGAACAAAGACGATTACAGACACCAAGAAACACAAGGTCTACGTCATCGAGAAATCAAAGTTCACCGTCAAAGGATCACCTGGATGGGATCACTTTCTCAGTAATAATCTGGCCTATACAGTTGCAAAGTATATGGGTCTGGTTAATCCCGATGCCACATCATCATCATCATCATCTGGAACTGCATCGGCGCCACCATACAAACTACCCAAGATTGCACCGATAGAACTTCATCTTCACAGTATGTTGGTATACGATAAACGTTCAAACTTTGATATTGCCCATCGAAGTACACCCAAAGAGGAGAATATGATTGGATCATTAATCATATCGTTGCCATCGCAGCATGAGGGTGGATCGATTAGCGTCGAGCACAAAGAGTGTAGAGTTACAACCAGTTTTCAATCACATGCCAAAAATCAAATGCGTTTCATTGCATACTATACAGACTGCAAAAAAAGAATTGAATCATTGTCACGTGGAATGAATATCTGTCTCTATTATAATATTGTTTCAAAAACTCCACTTCAAAAACATCCATTCTCTCCTCCACCTCCACAACAACATCAAACTCAACAACAAACACAGCCTCAACAAACTCAAACACAGCCTCAACCACAAACACAACCACAACAATCACAACAATCACAACAAATTGTTCAACCTCAAATTCAACCATTACAAACCCAACAAGAACAAACGCAAACGCAACAACAACAACAACAACAACAAGAAGAAACGGAACAACATATCTTGACACCACCAACATCACCACTTGCAAGACAAAGTTCCGATCTTTCAACATTATCATCATATACGACCAAATCTCATTCTAGTATTTTCGCTTTATCTAGTCCTCATCCATCCTATTTATCATCTGGTTCATCGGCCCTTTCGACTTCGTCAATGGGCCAGGCTTCAAGTATTGCATCCCCACTTGGCCAAGCTATGGCTACTCCACTTGCCCAAACCTTGGGTATTGGATCACCAACTAAAAATACCAGCTCTCCCATTCATATCAATTTCATCGACGATCCAAACAATAACAACAATAACAATAATAGAAATTATAAGAAATTGGCACAGTTGGCACAAAAGATTAGAGATATTTTTGATTATCACAATCAAGATCAAATATCAGACACTGTAAATGAACATGGAAAAAGAAAAATACAAGTTGCTTCAATTGGAATGAGACAACAATTGGCACCAGGCTATTATGAAAATCTATCACGTTTAGTATTTTCATTCGAACATTTATATTCTCCAAATACTCTTAGTCTCTACACACTCAAAGGAAATGATTTATTGGTGGTCAATTCAATTATTCGAGCCCATAAATTAAATCCTTCCATTCAAATTTTAATTACTTTTGGTTTTATTCAAATTAATATGTATGTAAAAACAAAGAGAAGCAGTTTATACTATACTATAAATAGAGTCCAATATTAACTGATGATTCTATTTATTTTGTTTAGAGAGGAAGGTTTTGAAAATTGTTATCTTGGAGATAGAATATTTAATGGAGAGTTTAGTTATCGTCTATCAAATATTTTCGATATATTTACCAATGAACGATTCAATTTCAAAACTCTAAAGATGTCACCTACCAATGAATTGGTTCCAGGTGAAGGATTGGTTGGTGCCACTCTTACACCAATCGAAGACGAAGAACCTATAGATCAGGCCATTTCCAACGAAGATGAGATATTTTCAAGAGCAGCTCTCATTGTTTGGGATTTACACGGCCGAAATCCATACTATCTTCGAAAGATGCCCCATGCCATTAAAATCCTCAAGAGTCGTATCCAGGGTGACACCAATCCATTGTTCTTTTTCAATGAAATGGACACTATTCTCGAACACTACTACCTCACTTGGGGTGAAAGAGATGTCACTAGTATCAAAGAGATATTTGGGTTGATGTGTGACCTATCTACACTCGTTTTGGAGCAAGACAATGGTGCTGCCAATAGAAAGCTGATTGTTGCCAACAATGACAATCGCATTCGACGATTTTTTCAAAGATTCCTTTACTGCATCAAGCATGATTATCGCCCCGAGCTCAACAATTATATGGCTCGATTTGCTCGCATCTGTGGTCATGACACATTTTTGACACTCATGATCGATGGATGGTTCAACATCATCGAGGTAAAAGGATTTGTAAACAACTGCAACGTACTTGAAATTCTTTGCAATCTTTGCGAGTTGGAGGCAAACAACCAAGAATCCTCAATGTTTGTTAGATCCTACTATGACAAGTTTTTGGTTCAATGGGTTGGGGCCATGATTGACACGTTTGTTTCTACGTGTCCCATTTGCTTCAAGGGTAATCCTCCCGTTCAACCTATTTTTGGCAGTGGCATCACTGGTAGCATCAGTGGACCTAGTCCACCCAGTGGACGTCCTCAACAGCAGCCATTGCAAAAGTGTCCTCATGTCGGTCCAAGATTAGAGGAGCTAGTTGCTTTGGTCAACATCATTGGTCGTTATCCAATCTTTTCAAGTCATCAACATTCCTTTTATCAGGCAATAGGAAATATTATGACAAACAATCTAGATCCCGAGAACCCATACGCAACCAATGGGATCTATAGGCTTTGGCTCACTGGCAAACCATTGGTGGATGACGAAACTTTGGAGCGTATTTTTACAGAGTGCCTATCCGCCCAATCCAGTTCCCATTTTTATGCATCTATTGCCTCGATCGAGCAAGTTCAAGAGCAAGTCGAATATCTACAAACCTGTTGGAACTACTACTATGCCAATGGAAATCCAGGCAAGTTTGTACAACTTGAATTGGCTCTTGGTCACTTTGAAAATTGGATATCCTATGTCATCTCGAAACTAGTGACCACCAAAGACCCAAAAGTTGTTACGACCTATGGATCTAAACTCACAACCTATATCACTCCGCCACCTGAAACCAAACAACAAAAACTTGTTTGCGAGGCCGTTGCTTCATTTTTCAATCATGCCCTCAAGAATGACAATCTCATCCCTTCACCGTACGGTCCAGCACCACCTACCAATCATCGAAATCTTGGTCAATGTGTTGTCAATGTTTTCCTAAATATTGAAATTGTCAACAAATACGAGTACTACCCATTCATATACTACCAAATTGCCAAAAAATTGGTCAAAGAACATACACTTTTGACAATGCATGGTGAAGGTGGATTCCTCATCTTTGTTGAATCTGGTCTAAACATTTTACGAGAGGCTCAGGCTTCCATCATATTGCCTCCAAAAGGTTCTATCGTTTGGCCACCATCTTGTGGAATCACATGTATATGCAATGACTGTCAAAGATTGAAATTGTTCCTCAAAACCAATCAAACAAAGTACACACTTCGTGGTTCCGCCACCAATAGACATCACATTGAGCAATACCTCAGCAAATTCTTTTTAAATTCAGAAACCGAAGGAAAAAAGGCACCATACCTTTTAATCATTACAAAATCATTGGATGCTTTGAACAAAGAATGGGAAAAATATGAAAAACTCTTAAAATATATCTCTGTTTTGGAAAGTTATTTATATCGTTCAAAATAATCAAAATAACTCAAAATCAAATCAAAATAATAATAATAATAATAACAACAACAATACTAGTAGTAATAATAATATTTAATGAATTAGATTAATCGTTGCCAACATATAACCACAATCAAATACACTTGTGTTTGAAACCTCCCCCAACTATTTATTTCATATGGAAAAGATGCGAGCAACTAAACAAAAAATATATAATAACTTATTTGGTTTCTCCTCTTATCCACAAGGCTTAGCCATTCACCTAATAGCGGTGTTTGGGACAATATAATATAATAAAACAAATGTAATTTAAATAAATAAATAAAACATATCTTTTACTTTACAAAAAATAATAATATATGATCTTTTTTATTGATTGATTTTAAATAAGTGGATATCATCTTGATCCTTTTGACTTTCAAAATCCATTATAAAGGTTTTAATTTCAATTGGGTTTAATGTTACAACTAATGGTAGATTGACTTGATTTTCAATGATAGCATTTCCACTTGCTGTGGTTTCATCGACTTGAGAAATATTGAATTGATTAAAGATTGATGAGACTGAAATGGTTGATGGTTGGGAATATTTACTATTTTGACCGACTTCATAGATGTTTACTAATCGTAATAATATCGATGGATTGTCTAACCATTGACGTGTAAGTGTCAAGAGATGAAGATTGGCTGGGAATTGTTGCCCTGCATCAAGTGGTTGGAAAAAGACTTTGTGATTGTCGGCATAATCTTGGATGGTCTTTGATTCATCGAGTTGTGCAAACATTGGGAGCAATGGATTTTCATGAACCAAAGAATGTGGTGTACGAATGAGTTCACAACTAGACTTTTCTCCAAAAAGAATACGATGTGAGAATGTTACGGTGCTCGTATCATCCATGTCTTGGCCAGTTGCAGGTTCTGTAAAATTGTCACGGCGAATCAGTAACACTTCGAGTGACCCAGGAGCTTGACTACTTGATGCCATACTCTGGCGATTGAGAATGACCAATTCATTTTGGGAATCTTGTATCATTGCCATATTGATCGATGGATAGTAGTTGCCCGCAATCATACTCCATGGTGTGGTGTCATTAAACTTGGTTCCATACTCTCGCTTCATTGCCTCTAGTCCGTTGTTAGAGTAAAAAGTACGGCCATTGTTTACAGAAGTGTTTGATCGCATTGAAATCTCCTTGTTCCATCCTACTGCCACTGTATTTTCTACCAAAAAGTATTGTGACTCTTGAGCACCCGATCCAGAGTTGAGAGTAGTTTCATTAAAAACAGTATAGACTTGGCTTGCATTATTACTATAGACAATGGTGACTTGTTGGACGAGTGGACCTTCGGTTAGATACACTTGTGGAGAGGTAGCGGCGAGTGGAATTGGATTATACGGTCGGAATTCATAGACATCATCATCCAATGCATAATATTCAATCAATTGTTGACTCAATGGCAATGTAATACCTTGAACCAAATCTTGATATCCAACCAATTCCATTATACCATTGTTTTTCTTGTTGGCTTGGAATTCAAGATTAAACAAATTATTACCAATTGTCAACATTGAAAAAGTTACCTTTTCACTGACAGATCTTTGAGAAATGATAATATCTTGAATGGGTTTGTTGGGACCACCGAGTAGGGAAGATATTCTTAATTTATCTTCATGGGTCAATGTGTCTTGAGTAAGATCACCTACTGCAACAATAAAATAGGACGAGATACCAATTGCAGCAACATTGACTTGGAAATAAAGGGTCCATTGTTTGGAGGCGATATTTTGAACTGTTTGTGATGGTACTGGGTTTTGATCGTAATCAAAGACTGCATAGTTTTGTTGACCAGCTTGAATCGGTAGATATTCTACACGACTCCAAGCCAAACTGTTGGTGACAGAGATAACCAATATTTGTCCATCCTTTAGGTCTGCCACAAGTTGACTCGAAGCATTGTAGCCCTGTTCAACACTTTTATCGGCCATGATCTGACCAACCACTTGAGGAAGCATATCGAGTGTATCATTTTGAGCTTGATACAGCATTTCCATATAATTGGCACGAACAGCTGTTCTTGCTGTGCCAGGGATGGCATCGTGGTGGGTCAAGATACTACTAATGTTTCGGTGTTGATTCAAAACTTGGTAACATTGATATTCGTTGATAATATTATGACGCGCATCGTAAACAGATGTGCCCAACGAGAATAGGACCTCTGCCGATCTGAGTAGACTGTCTGATTGACGAATCGATTGTTTGAGAAGAGGCATACTCGAATAGTATCCTGACCAATACTCTACACAGGTTCCATACTGTTGATAGTAGGAAGTGACACAGTTGGTCACAGTGTAAAAGTCTTGTCCATGGTTGATTGGGAACTCGTTTGGCGTTGTCGAAGAATCCACTGCTTCAAAGTACTCGGAAGCTGTGGAATACTGGATCGTCACACCATACGACGAGTTGGCATTGATATATTCTATCAATTTATCCATATTATCAAACATGATGGCAGCATCTTGGTATCTAAAATCATTGCCAAATGGCAACAATAGATTGTTGTGTCTGTAGTATCCGGCTCTTGTGCGAATAATCTCTACAAGAACTTCGGCACGTTCGGCAATATTGGTGTCATTGATGGTTGGATTCCCAGAGCCACCTGCTTCGAAATCGAAACCAGTACAATAGCCATTGGCAGGATCGGTTATATTTGGCCAACAGTTTTGTGGTGGATTGTAATGGTTGTCGAGGATATGGGCAAAGATTGAAAAGTCTGATTCATAGGCATCATAGTTTGGCGAAGGATACCACACAAACTCAAACGACCGATTGGTGATCAATCCACCCGATCCTTCAATAGTAAAGAGAGCAGTGGTTTCCATATCGTAGAAATGTTTGGTTCTGTCGTCCACTCTATTCAAAACATGGTATTTAAACCCCATCAACTTGAACAACTGTGCGGTCATTGTAGACGGACCAAATGGATCGATCTGCCACCCCACAACCGGTGTAACGCCAAACGTTGACAATAAGAATTGATGGCCCATAGTATTTTGATTTAAAATGGCTTGATAATGTGTCAATGCCTCATCATTCATTGCATACCCTCCACCAACAAATTCCAATTGTCCATTCTGAACCAATTGTCTTACAGTAGCTTGCATCATCGATGTTTGATCATTCCACCATCTTTCAAAATATACACTAAATAATAATAATAATAATAATAATAATAATAAACATTAATATGAATGTATCTATTCTATCTATCTATCTAGCTATCAATCTATTTGTTCAAAAATATTTAAACCTACATTTCAGCCCAAACAAATCTCTTTGATTGATCTTTAATCAAATAAGGCATAACGTTTGATAGAATATGAGTTACATTCTCTTGATAGTAATTGTTATATGTTTCAATCCATCCAACATCTATAAACAAATCAAATCAAATCAAAAAAGTTAGCATTGTTCACCAACATGATCATATCATAATTATGTTAAAACTTACCACAATGAGAATGGGCAATTAAATAGACATTTATATTATCATCATTTGAATTGTAAGATTGTTGTTGTTGTTGTTGTTGTTGTTGTTGTTGTTGTTGTTGTTGATTATTGATACCTATATTATTATGTTTAGCATCAACAACATCTGTTTGTGTACAAATTGATAAAAGAATAAAAATTAAAAAGATTAAAGGTTTGATCTTCATCCCCATCTTTCCAATCTTTGTTTTTCTCTTTGTTATAATACAATAAAATATTAAAACAAATAATAATAATAATTTTAATAAATAAAGAGTTATGAGAACATGTCAAACAACCAACTCATCTAAATTAAGCTTAATGCATCGGAAATTTACCCACACCAACTTCAAGTGATGGGGTTTACTTTAGTAAAAAAAATTAATGTGGAGATATTATTAAATCCTTTTTTTTCTTTTGGTTTGGTTCGATTTTATTGAAATAAATAAGGGTGGATTGGTATAGCTTTAGCTTTAGCTATAGCTTTAGTTTGTGTTGTGTGTTATTGTTTGAGTTTGTGAGTGATGGATTTTGTTGTTGTCTTTTTTAATTTTTGGATTAGGGTTTTATTATCTTCTAGAAATTGAAGATGTGGAAGATGTCAAGACAGTTGTATTTGTTGGACTTCCAATAGCAATCTTTTTGATGACATCATTGATTGCAGTAATCCATTCGTCTTGTTCTTTTTTGGATTCTGCCATTAAAAGATAGTCACGCATCAATCCCTTGCAACTAACACCAGACATTAAAACAATTCCAAATGGTTTGCCGCTATGAGTCTCTACTTTGGCCTGATGAAGTTTAATCTCACCTTTGGCTTTGGTATCTTTTGTCTTTTTAAAATAGGATAATGTTCCATCTTGCTTTAGTCGGCACCAACGAGTTGTCCAGTTTCGTCTACCTCCTTCTCCTCCACCTTTCTTTTTGAGGTAACCTTCCTTTATAATTGGATCGTTTAGACTGACCACCTTCATATAGGTGATTTCAACTGGTGTTGTAACAGTTTTAGATGGTGATGATGATAGATTCAATGGGAAACCTTCTTTTGGTTGTGATGAAGAGGTGGTGGTGGTGGTTGTAGAGGATAAAGTGGTAGTGGATGATGCAAGTGAAGCGAGGTCGTTGGTAGAGTTTGAATTTACATTTCCAGAGCTATTGGTTTTGATTAAAATCGGAATGGTCGATGGTGGATTGGGTAGAGATACCGATATCTCTTCAAAACTGGTAACAGTATTTGATTTTGGTAAAATGTCTGATTCTTTTTTCAAAATGACCAGAGTTTGTTTTTCCTCTTCTGGTTGTTGTTGTTGTTGTTGTTGTTGTTGTGAATGTGAATGAGATTGAGATTGAGATTGATCGTCTTCAGTTACATTCACAATTACATTGACTAAATTTACATTTTCTTTTCCATCAATAATAATGATCTCTTTTGGATCGTTTTCTTTTTCTTCTTCTTTTTCCTCTTTTTCTTTGATTTGTACATTTGGTTGGGTTGTTGATGATTGTTGTTGTTGTTGTATTGTTTCTGTTATTTGTGGTTCATTTACATTTTCTGGTTGTCTTGATTCTTTTTCTTCTTCTTCTTCTTCTTCTTCTTGTTGTTTAACTTTTTGTACAATTATCTCTTCTTTTTCTTTTTCTTCCAGTTGTTGTTTCTCTTCTTCTTCATCTTTTTCTTTTTCATCCTCATTGTCAACAACAACAACAACATGAGGAGGAGGATGGTTGATAGAGTTGTTATTTACAGAGTTGGTGAGGGAGTTATTGATGTTGTTGTTGTTATTATTATTGGAGATGGTTGAATTTGGTAAAGGTTGTTGAGAGATGGTAGATATATCAAGTAGAATGTTTTTGATAGAGGAAAACTTTTGTTCAAATTCATCTACCTTTGATTTGAGAACTGGTAGGTATCGTTGAGAGTCGGCAAGTGCTTGACCTGGTAACGACGGACTAGTCGCAGACGTAGACGTAGATGAAGATGGAAGTGGAGGTGTAGACGAAGAGGGGTGTCGCTTTGTCAACACAACCTTTAATTGCATCACCTGTTCTTCGAATCGAGATATAGTCTCTTCTATTTGTTTGTTGTTGCCAGATGATGAAGAAGGTGCAGAAGAAGAAGAGGAAGAGGAAGAAGCTACTGCAGATGGTGCAGCAGAGGTTGCTACAGCAGCCGTCGAAGATTGTGATAAATCTCTACTTCTCTCTAAATCATCTAATCTCTTTTTCAACTGTTGGTTCTCTTGTTCGATATGAAGTTGCCTTTGTCTATCATTCTCCATTCTTTCAGTTAATTCTCTAATCTTTTGTTCTAGCATATATGCTTTATCTAAGAGATAGATAGATAGATAGATAGAATTAATAATGAATGACTATAACAAACTAGTTAGTTAGGGTATACATACCACCTCCTAAATCCATGGATGCTGTCAAGTCACCACCACCATTTTGATGTTGATGAGGGTACTCCATTTCTTTCATTTAATAAATAATTTATATATAATATATAAGAGATAGATAGATATGTGTGTATCTAACAGAGTAGGCTCTCTTGTGTTTAACTCTCTCTTCTCTCTCTCTCTTTACTTATTGTAACACACAATGAATTGGATGTCTGTTGGGGTGTCCAAAAGTCGTGCTTTCTTGTTCCTTGTAAAAGTTGGGAGATACGATGATTAATGTGTAGGGGTTTCACAATAAACGGGGAAAGAAGATCCTTGGATGAAAAAGGTAATGATTGATTATTATTTCGGAGCTAATTGTTGAAAATATCTATCTGTTTCAGTAGTGCAACTATCTTTTTTTTTTTGCAGCGAGCCCAAACCTGGGAGATGGTGAGTAAAGATAGATAGATGGTGGTTGTAAGGTCTTGTGTGTCTCCTTTGTATCCAACCAAGTGGATTTGTAGATGGACAATAATTAATAATAATAATAATAATAAATAATATTATTCGGTTAACCTTTTTTTTTTTTAGATCTATTGATTGGGTGGATTATTCTTTGTTATCTTGTAAAGAGGAAGAGAAGATATTGTTGTTGTAATAATAATAATAATAATAATAATTGTCGAAAGGAAGGAATGAATATCTGTATACTGGTCTGGCCGTATTAATCAATCTTTGATGGCCAATGGGCGAATGATTGTCGTTACTCACTGTTTTTTTTTTTTTTAATTTAATTTATTTATTTTAAAGGACTGATGGGAACGGAATAGACAACACAAACAAACAGCAAGCATTGTCTATGAATTAATTATTTAAATGATTGGGGGGGTGATGCATAATTATCCATTGGAATTTAATGATGATTCTGATAAACGATATGCACACAACAATAACAACAAATGCTCGCAACAGTGTGATGCCGCTATGGATAAAGAAGAGTATAATTGATTTTGTGATCAAATAGACGATGATTCGATAGTGTGCTTTTTTTAGAGGGAAAGAGTGTGGGAATCCATTATTATTATTATTATTGTTATTATTTGATGTGGTGGTAGTGGTGGTGTTTGGTGATGGCAATAACAACGTACAATGAAATATTTGAATGAATAAACTATAGTAGTTCTACTATTTTCGAATGTTGTTGGGAGAACTAATATTATTGGATTGGGTGTTTGTCAATGAAGCAGTTTAAACTGCTTCCCAAATTAAGATTATTATTATCTCTTCCCATTAACTAGTTTAATCTTGATTGTTGTCGTTAGTTGGTTGGTTTGTTGGTTAGTTGGATTATATATTATTAGTTGGTTGGATTCCATGCATAATCTTTAAATTCAGAATAATCATAGTGTCTAAATACATGATTGTACTTTGTACTTTCCAATGATTTCTTTAGTGTTGCTAGTCCAATATCCTAACAATAAGAATAGAATACAGGTGTTAATAAAGAAATAAGTAAATAGTTTCTATTTAATACATACTTTGGTTGAAGAATTGACGATAATGTCATTATAAATACTATTCATTACGATTTCAATGGCAATGGTCATGAATAAATAGGCTTGGTACGTTATATTTACAGAGGTTTTGGCATTGTTGAAAAAGTTGTCTGCATGGTTGACAATTGACCATCGATTGATTAGTGTTGACTTGCTAGCAATGGTCGGCAACACTGATCCATAACTTTCCCATTTCGGATTGCTATTCCATTTTTGAATGATTTTCGATACCAAATTATCACCATTTCCATAACACTCTCTGGCACAGTCCCTGATAATGGTACTGTCTATCAATAACGATGGAATACTTTCATCGTCGACCAACTTGAGTTTTCCACTACAATCATCAACTTGTTGTTGTACATGTTGTTTGGCACATTTTAATACAGATGAAAAGGTGTGGTGACGTAGATCTTTGAGGACCTTGGCCATCATCTTTTTGGCTGGTAATGTAAGGATGGTGGTTTCATTGTCTGTGCCGGTATGGTCGAGAAGATTACTTGATAATCTCAACACTGTACTACTGTCTAATTCCAAACATCTATTTTCCTTCTTTTCATCAATTGGTATTATCTTTTCATAACATGTATCTTTATGACTATATTTTATATCCTTGTCATATTCTTCCGATTCCTCTGATTCCTCTGATTCCTTTGATTCATTTTCTTCATTTTCTTCTTTTTCTTGTTGTGATTCATCTATTTCCTCCTCTTCCTCTTCATCTTCCTCCTCTTCATCATCATCATCATTTTCTTTTTCCTTTATATTTTGTGATATTGGTTGGAAGAATGAAGGTTTGGTGATTGTCAATTTAGAGAAACAACTAGTTACATCATCGTCTTGGTTGTCATCATCATTGCTACTATCATCATCGTCACTACTGTTACTTAATGTTGCTTTATAATTCTTCTTGTAATCATTTTCTTTGTCGCTTTCGTCATCATCATCATCATCATAACTTTCTTCTTCTTCTTCTTCCTCTTCTTTGTTTGTTATCTTCTTCTTTTGTTGTTGCTGTTGTTCAAATAGATATTTGTTTAGTCTTTCAAGCAATACTGGCTTTGTTCCAGTTGTTGATAGTCCTAATTTTCTTAGATTCGTTTTCAACTGAGTCACTAATAACTTTGATGTATCTATCTCCATCTCTCTTTCTCTGTCTTTGGATTAACTAGTGTACACTGTGACACTTTATGAAACTACTATTATACTACAAGTGTCAAGCAACCCCATTGATAAATTCAAAAATAGGCGCCAATTTTGAAGGTGGAACTTCTTCTTCTTCTCAAATTGTCATGTTTGTTCTTCAATCAAATATAGTAATATTGATGCTTGAATATATCTGTGTACATATGTATATACTAGTATGTATATATTAGCTGTCAGTTATTTAAATTAATTTTAATTTTTTTTTTCGTTTGATTCTTCAGATCATTGTTTGTTTGAATTGCACTCTTCAACGTAATAGAATAGTTTTAGATCGAAAGACACAATGAACATATCAAAACAATTGTTAAATGGAACACAACGATTATGTAGATTCATAAAACCTACGTCGTCATCGTCAATCACATCATCATCGACAATGAATAGATCGTTTTCAACTCGTAGTCATCATGATCATGATTCACCTCCACCCCCAATGGACGCTCAAGAAAAGAAAAGACTAGAAGAAGAACTCAAACAAATGGAAGAAGAGTATGAAAGAGAACATGGAGAATATACAAACCCCAAAACAGGTGAAATCGGAGGTGTTAGAGGTCCAGAACCAACAAGATATGGTGATTGGGAAAGAAAAGGAAGAACATCTGACTTTTAAAAGAAGATAAGATCTCCCTTTGACAAATATATATCACTATAGTAAACTACCTACGCACCCAAAGAGTTCCCATTGTCTCTTTTGTAAATAAACAAATAAATAATAAATAATAAATAATAATAATAATAATAATAATAATAATAATAATAATAATAATAATAATATGTGCTTCTTAAGAATGATATAGATGGAGAGTATAGTAGTGTCAGAGGCTGATTTTAGTAAATGTAGCATCGTTGTAGCACCCGCAAAGAAGATCTATCTGGCTGCCCAACAAACATACCTGCTATTTTAAAAGTCTATAGATTAATTAATCTATAGACTTTTAAACCACTTTTATTTTATTTTTTTTTTTGTTTTATAATTTGAAACTTTATTTCTATGAGTCGGGATGATCAAAAGAACCCATGCCACTATTAAGTATTCTTCCATTTGATGTATTTTGCATTATCAAGTTATTTGTTTTTATTTTCAATCAAGACAGCATAGACAATATAACCATGGAACCAAAACTTACAATTGAACAAGTAGAAAATTTATTCATATCGATTGGGATTGAACAAAAGGACTCGGAAAAAATGGCAATCAAACTGATCGGCAACCATTTCAACACAAAGAAAGGTATCCTTGAAATCTACAACAAATCAGAAAAAAGAGATGCATTTTTCCCACATCTAAGAGTTGGTGATGAAGGAGACTTTAAAGGTCTTCTAGAAGGTACGTCCTTGAAGATTTTTTCTTTTTTGACATCCGATTCTAAAAAATA
This sequence comes from Cavenderia fasciculata, assembly GCF_000203815.1. NCBI lineage: Eukaryota > Evosea > Eumycetozoa > Acytosteliales > Cavenderiaceae > Cavenderia > Cavenderia fasciculata. The sequence continues at coordinate 1,865,348 of NW_004457624.1, forward strand.
TTATTATTATTATTATTATATTATTATTATCTTTTTTATTTCTATTATTAATATATTATATTCTTTTTTATTTCTTATTTATTAATTAGCTCACCCAATTGCGATGTCACAGTATCTTGCTAAATGGATATTGGAAACATTTCCTAACCACACAGTATGTCTATAGTCTATTTATATATTATAAATTCTGTATACTAACAAAGTCTATTCACGACAGGCAAATCAACGATATAACCCTAATAGTGGATTTGGGCACAACTTCCCGTTTGTTGGGAGAGACTCAAGTATCCATCAAATTGTGAATGTTGTCAATGAAAGATGGGAGGCAAAAGCACGTGACCAAAAGCAAAACCCAGTAATGGTTGTTGCCGGTGCACCTGGAACGGGTAAATCAAGACTCCTCTATGAGTACCCTTCCCGTCTTCGTATGAGTCAAAGCCAAGATATTTTCAAGGAGTATGTCGATATCTACGTTACATATGGTAATGGCGCTGGTTTTGATCGCGATCTGGATTTCAAGTTTGGGGTGCAGACCACATTTTCATTACGTGTTTTGAGCGCCTACTTTGGGGTGGATCCACAAGATGCCATCCGTGCATGGCCAGGGGGAAAAGTTGCCTTGAAAGATGTTCTCCAAGCATTCAAGGAACATAAAAAAGCCCCAAATCTTGCTGTGTATCTCTCTGTCGACGAGTTTCAAAGACTGCTCACTCTGAATGGAACCTCAAAAGATAGACCTTTCCAACTTGGGGAGATGGTTATGGCTATTGGACAGACACAGTGCAACCCTCCACCTGGCGTATTTTTTGTTTCCTTGATCGGTGGAACCATCCTCACACCACTCAAGGAGGCTATATCGGACTCTGCATTTCCTTGTATTCCTATAAGCATACCTCTTCTCAGTGAACCTGACTGGGTCAGTTCTATCATCTCATCCACCAGAGCGAAAGATTTTATCGACAATCACTACTTCCAGTGCGCACTTTTGTACATCGGCGGATGGCCAAGAGCCCTCGAGTATTTCCTCGAGGATCTATCCTCCACAGACCCAAAAGACACTACCCCTGGAAAGTTTACAGATGCTGTCACAGCAGCAAGAGTCAAAATGGGTTATGTGAATTCAACCTCTAACCCCCTCTATGTGCAAGCACTCATAGCCTATTCAGTCACAGGTGTCGGGGTGCATTGGTCATATGATCATCTTTTGGGCGATCCTTCAAACCCAACGTTTGAAGAATTGGAAAGACAAGGAATTTGTACTAGATACTCAACAGACAATGATGATTATTCAACAGTAGCAATTCCACTCCTTTACATTTCAACTACAACAAACCCAACTCCTCTTCCCTTTTTACAACTTAGAGAAATTCTTGAAGGCTTAAAAAGTGATTTGGATTGGCTGAGATGGGAGATATTCTGTCCCCAATTCTTGTCAGTTAAGATTATGATGTTCCAATATCTTGGTATTCCAATTACAATTGAATCTCTTTTTGGAAAATACGCTTTATATTCTTCTACGAAACCAAGACGCCAACACACCAACAATGGGTGTAGGCAAGAATTCAGATCTTTGCCGGTTCTCTCAAACATATGTTTGTATCACATTTTGCCAGTTTTAATCACAACTCATACTTTTTTACTTGATTATTTTAGCGCACAAAGTAAAATCATTGACAAACCCTTTTCCATCAATCATTGAAGAAGGATGTACAAATGGAGAGTGTGTCTATATCAATGGAGCAGGGGCAGCTTTTGATTGGTTCTATTGTTACAAAGATCTTTTAGTTACGGGACAAGGAAAATACAGTCGCGAGTTGGATGGGGGACATGAACGTGTAACTAACAATCACAATCAAGATGAATGCCTCAAGGTTATCGAGACAATTCAAACCACCAATTTTGTGCAATATCTTTGCATCGTAGGTCCATATCATGAAGAATGCATTTCGCTCCCCAACTATGTCGTGATTTCTGCCAGTGACCATTTCAAGGGACACTTTGGATACATATTCTCTCAGGCAATTCATCACTTCCAACAAGCAGCCACCAAACAACGAAATAATAATACAAATAAAAACTATTAATATTCGATTATCGAACTCATTTTATTTACAATTCCATCTCAAATAACTCTTATTGCTATTATTAGTATTATTACCATTATTAGTTTGGTTGTTGTTGTTTGGGTGAAAGGTTATTGTTATGTATTAATATTATTATTGTACGTAGTTGTTAGTTAGATGTTGTGTTGTATTTTTTTTTGTTGTTACGAGAGAGGGACCAAAAAAAGAAAAAAAAGGTATCGGTATAGGTTGATAAATGATGATGTAGTATACATTAAATATAAATAAATGTGGTGGGATGAAAGTGGTTGTTGGTGCTGTTGGTTGACTTGATTTGGGCTCCTCTCTTTTTTGTTTTCGTCTTTTTCTTCTATAGATATTTGGGGAGATGTTGTTTTTGTTGTTGTTGTTGGAATTGAGACAAGATTAGTCTGGTCCAAGACTCCATTTCTCTCTTGCTGTCGGTGCAGAGCAAGACGGTGGTTTGTTTGGATGTTTTGATCATTTTTTGTTGGAGTTTCATGAGGGTTTCGATTTGTTGAGGCGACGATTCAATCACTGCCATGAGCGTGGATGATGGTGAAGGTTTGGCAGATGAGGACGAGGACGAGCTATTGGAACCGGGACTCGACGATGAGCTGCTTGGACTGGATCCATTGTTGATGAGGTGAGGGGTGGTTTGAAGACTGGCTGGTGTTGAAAAGGTAGAGATACTAGATGAACGCAATAAAGATCCACTGCCATTCTTGTAAAGAGTAGGACGTGGTTGTGTAAGTGAATGGTTTGGTGTTTGATTGTTGTGTTGGTTTACAGGACGAGGTGAGAGGTTGTGTGGATTGGATGAAGAGGGAGGAGTGAGAGAGGTTGGTTGCTCAGACAACTCTTTCTTTTGTTTGGAGTTTAGACGTAGTGAGAATCCCTTCTTTTTGGGATCGGCTTGTTGTGGTCCGCCACCAAGATAGGACGTATTGTTGTTTTGGGGAACAGATGTAGAGAGCGGCGAATTGGGAGATGAAGAAGACGATGAAATGGAACTAACTTCCTCTTCGTAAAAGGCTGATGACTCTGAAGTATCCATGGACGAGACACTGTCCGAGTCGAGAATATCTGAGCTCGAGTCATTGGTTTGTTGCATCGTCAACATTTGTTGTTGCAACTGTTCGCTAGTATACTTTTCGGCCACTGAGTCCCAGAAACGTGGTTCCTTTTTCTTGTTGTTGGCTGTCGACATGAGCAACATCTGTTGGTACACCCATTGTTGTGTGATTTTCATGCTCTTTCCAGCCTTGGACGGGTCGGCGATTTGTTGTTGTTGCAAAAGCTCCATCAAAAGTGGTGGTGAGCTGTGATTGACCATGAAACAGTATTTCTTGCCTTTCAGCTCCTTCTTTGGTGTAATTACAGTGTCTGGATGGAGATATCTAGTTGGAGTAGTATCCGATGGCTTTCTAAAGAAATATAATGATCCTTCACTAAGAATACACCACTTTCTACTCCATTTCTCTGTTACCTTTCCTTTAACTCTAATATTTAACCATCCTTTTTTAACTGCATATGGGAATTTTGCTCTAAACAAAAAGAAATAAATAAATAAATAAATAAATAAAAGAAATTTAATTAATATTTATAATTTATAATTGTCTGATTGATTTGTTTTGTTTTTATACATACTGAGTAGGATCCATTTTAATTTCATCAGCAAATATTCTATCATAAAGATCTTCGATAAATTCTGTTGGGAAATCCTTTCCATTGTTGATCTTGGCAAGTGATTTGATAAATTTGACTTTGGTCATGGAAAGTTTGATTGCTGGACTATGTACATCGGTATTCAACAAGATAATAGCAAAGGCTAAAACGTATACGGAATCTGGGTCTTCAAAGATTCCACTCTTTATGTTGTCTTTATAATATTGGTTTGCAAACTTTTGCATTATTCTATCAATCTTTTGTGCCTCGCCAGGTAATCTAAAAGTATACAATAATTGTCTCAAAGCCATATCAAAATCTAAATCTTGGAAATTAAATCTTGCAATAAATGCCTCTAAAATGGATATAGAAAATGGATCACTAAAAAAAAATAAAAAAGTTAATATTAATATATATATAAATATTTTGATTTTTTTCTTTTGTTTCTATTTTCTATTTTCTATTTGATACATTACGATTCACCTAAATAATCACCAATTGATCTCTTATTTAAAAGTGGACAAGTACGAAGGAATTCTGAAACAGATTCAGGTGTTTTTTGTAATAGTTTACAAGAAAAGAAATAATCTATACCCTTTTTTGGTTTGTCATTGAAAAGATTGATACCAGCCATAACAATTGCTTCTGATGGTGGTTGTAGAGATGGAGAAGGTGTAGAGGAGGAGGAGGTAGAGGTTGTGTTTGTGGAACTGGTAGAATTTGTGGGAGGTGGAGTTGATGATGTACTAGATGTTGGTGATGGAATCTTTTTGAAATGAGATGCTTCTGTAATATGATCGACAGTTGTTGAACCACTGACATCTATTCTGACTTGAGGTATTTCATGTTCCTCTTCAGTCTCTACTTTGACCTGTTCCAATTGTTTTCGAATCTCTGCTTCCTTGTCATATTCATCGCTGTTTTCGCTATTGTCAGCGTCATCACTATGATTGTTTTCATTGCCATTCTCTTCACCCGATATGACTTGGCTTGTTGCCAATTTGTGCATCTCTGAGAGATGTTCTATTAATACACTTCCACGTTTGAGTGGATCCAGTTTATCATCGATCCCTTTCATTCTATTGTGAAGTAATGACCATTTTGGTGCATCATCATGTCCATTTTCAATATTGGATGTAGCGCTAGTAGATGTAGTCGAGGTGGTACTCGTGGTGCTAGTACTCGCAGTACTATTGGACATTGATCTGGGTGGTGGTGGAGGTGGCATGTTTGGTTTGGATGTTGGTTTGTAGTCTGCACCATCCACCTGATGCTGCTGGTGTTTGTTGTTGGTTCCTGGCAAAGGAACGGTTGTAGGCTCTGACATTACTTCACTCGATGTATCGCTTGTTGCTGTCGTATAACTATTCACTGTACTTAGTGTAGATGCTGATTGAAATGATAGAAATTCTTCAGATTTGGTTGAAGATGATAATATATTTGGTGATGTTTGTTGAATAACTATTTGTTGTTGTTGTTCTGGTTGCTGTTGTTGTTGTTGTTGATCTACAATACTAGTAAAATTTGGTATTGGTTGATGTGAATGATGGGATCGATGAGTTTCAGTTTGATACTTTAAAATCCTTCTCTGTAACATTTAGTTTGGTAATATACACAGGTTGTTGAGTTGAATTGATTGGGGTTTGGGGTTTGGTGGGGTTGGATTATTGAGTGAGTATAAATATAGAAACAACTATAATTCTACTCTACCGTTACTATTCCTTTCCTTTTGTTTGGTTTGTTGGTTTGTTGCTGATTTGATTGATCAAATAAATAAATAAATAAAGGTTCTTTTTTTATAATACAAAAATGGTGATACTGTTGCTAGTGTAGTGTAGTGTTGCTGTTGCTCGAGATATTCTATTCTTCTAAACTATGATATTTAAATAATAGTTAATGTTTATGTATTAGTACTAATTTAATTGACTATTGTTAATAATATTATGTGATTAGAGAGAGAGAGAAAGTAAAAGAAGAAAGGGAAAAACTTTTCTTTGTTTGTTGTGTTGTAGGGTAGTGATAATATTATTGTTTGTGTTTGTATTGATGGTTGGTGAGTGAGTGAGTGAGTGGAGCGTGTGAGTGTGTGTTGATTGGGTGAAAAATGATTATTTTACTGTGTGTCACGAGAGAGAGCAAAGAACGTGGTGTGGTGGGGTTGTGTTGTGTTGTGCGTATTATACTGCTGCTGCTGCTCTTTGTTGTTGTTGTTATTGCTATGCCTATCATATCATATCAGATAGATGTTGTTTGGTCTGATAGAGGAAGGAAGGAGGTGATGAAAGAAAAAGTGAACAAATTGTTTAACCGATAAAATACGAGAGCAAAAGCAACATACAATGTAAAAGGGGAAAAAGGATGGATTGAAGGATGATGATGGGTCATTCAATCATTCATTCATTCATTCATCATTCATTCATCAATCGCACAAGTTTGATACACACTCAAACACAAAACTGCGAACAATAATAAATAAATAAATAAAGGTGTGTGTTGTGGTTGACTGATTTAATTTAATTTGATTTGATTGATTAATAATATTATTGATTGATGTCTTTTTTCTTTCTTTTGTCTGCTACTATCGGTGCTACTATTGCTGCTGCTGCTGCTACTATGACCATGAATGAAATGGCTATAGTAACGACCAACACCAATATCACTAACTATTAATTCTAATTCTAATTTTTAAAAGTATGAATTTATATGTACACACACACATACACATAATAATAATAATAGCAACAAGAATAAAATGATTGATAGATAGATTGATGTATTATTATACCCACTAAACTAAATGGAATGTTAACCTCTCCTAATTTGATTGTTCCCTTCTCGTTCTATATATTGTCATTGACTAGATGATGATGATGATGATGATGGTTATTGGTTATAATATAAAATTAGCCTACTATTCCATCTATCTGTCCTACCGAGCTAGCTAGCTAGTTGTAGTAGTTGTATTTTAAAGATAAATTAACTGTTTGATTGATCGACGACTGACTATCAGCATCCAAGTGTTGGTTTGGTGAATCTTTTTGTTTGTTGTTTTTCTGATCGCTACTGATTCTTTTTCAACATAGATCTATGAGAAAAACAAATTAATTTGGCAATACAATAGCTGGCCAGTGTTGTCGGGGAGAGAGAGGTGGTGGGAAATTGTCATTGGAATCACCTAACCAATCAAAGAACAACAAACTTTCTATGCACAATAAAATGGTTTATCTGGTATTCCGGAATGAACATTATTCTATCCTTCTCTCTCTCTCTCTCTCTCTCTCTCTCTCTGTCACATATGATGAACTTGACAATAAATAATTGAGATGATTTAATTGAAATCTACCTTTTGTCTACATGCCCATCCTTGTTTGTTTGATTATTAATTAATGTTGTTCAAACAATATTTCTATCTCTGGATGAATGATTTGGTTGATTGTGTTTTCAAAAAAAAAAAACAGGGTAGAACCTAATGGGCTGAGTTTTAAACTAATTATTATTATTATTATTAAAGGAATGTGATTAATCGACAATAAATTCCATTCATTATCCAAATATTCGTCTGATTTTTTTTGGTTGATGGTTGGTTATACCACCACTAGTAGTCTACTAATGAATGATGTCAGTCGTCTTTTAAAAAATTAAAAGATAGGATACAATCCCATCCCAAAACCCCCACTCTTCACAACAATTGAACTAACTATGTTCCCTTTTGTCTTCCTTGTTCGTCGTCTGATTGATTGATTGATACGTCAACCCAACTAACGGACTGCTGTTTTGCTGCTGATGGTTGGTTGAATAGTGTGTAGATATATCCAAGAGATAGATATATAATATAATACTCTAAACCTACCTACCTACTCTACTGATTACAATATATATATATATAATATATTTAAATGGAATGTATAAAATGAAGTTGATATGGTTGTGACTAAAATGATTTAATGGATGGTTTAAACTCTAACTATTATTCTAATGACTAATACTATTATGATCGATTATTATTATTATTATTAATATTACCAAAATAATAAATAGTTATTATTGTTTTTCGAAAAAGAAGGAAGAAGGGAGTAGTCCTTTGCATGCACAACAGTGTTCTTCAAAAGAGATAATGTAATGATGTGTTGTGGTGGGATTATGATAATCGCAACGAATGAGATTTTTGTGATCGTTGTTGTTGTTATTATACCTTTTTGTTTTTTTGATTGTGTTGTTTCAAAAGAGATAGTAGTTGGAAGATGGTTGATATGGGTAGTGTATTTGGAGATGGTCTCCGTTTGTATATTTCCTATTCTTCCTTCAATCTGTATTTTTGTCTCTGTCTGTTATGTTATCTATCTATCTATCTTATGTGTTAGCTATGATGGCACCGTCGTAGAGATTTTTTTGGACAGAGGAGCTGAGCCCACTTATTTTTTTTTTTTTTTTTTTGATCCATCACACAGCGATTTTAACAAATTTTGCTTTGCTGTTTTTTTGTGACACCCAACGGGACAACGAGGGGATCCTTTCAAACCCAAAAAAGTCTTTTCATCACCCAATCGTGCTGAATGAATTCAAAATATCTTTTGTCATAGTATTATTGTTATTATTATTATTATTATCTTCACCTCATTTATTTTAAAAGGGTGTCTTTAGATGGGCCATCTACACCAATCAAGGGCCATGCCCCACTCACGCTCACACACACACATTTGTATTTATTTTTCTTACTTTGGGAATAGAATGATTTTATTGTACTTGTACCAAATATAGGAATATGCATTGGTGAAGGGCTCGACAATGTCATTACAAACATTGGTGTGGTGTTGGTTTTCGGTTAATTGTTGTTGCTCATCTGCATCGTCAATCTCCATATCTATATCTATATCCATGTCCTCTTGATCGTCGTTGTCGCCTTCATTTTCATCTTTGCACTGATCGTCACCACCATCACCATTGGCACCTTCACTTTTTTGTTCTGTATCGACACATCGATTGGAACACAACAACGACGGAATAATGATCTTATTATTTTCAATAGTCATCTTATTGTTTGTGAAAGTGTCGGTTGACAAAGACGAGGATGATAGATTTAAATCAAACACACAAACCTTTGTTGATTTTGTCTTTCGAATATATTCCATTTGTTGATTAGGTATCAATAATGATTCCACTATTATTTGTTCATTATTATTATTATTATTATTATTAATATTATTGGACTTATAAACTAAAACATGAATTTTAGTTGGTTTAAGTTCGGTATTAAAGATATCGATTTGACCAACCACCAATTGTCTCATAATATCTCTTATTATTGAGTTGATAATTGTCTTTTGTTGGTCGATTGTATCATTGTTGTCATGATGATGATCATCATCATCCATACACAACATATCTTCATGTGATAACCTAGGTACATTGATAATATAAATTTCTTTTGGTGCCATGATGGAATTACCAAAGATAATGACAACCTTTTCATAGTAGTTACCACTATTAAAGTCTATTCCAAGAGATCCAAATAATTGATTACAACTACTCAATGCAATCATACATTTTTTTGGTATCTTTTTAATTATCTTCTTTTCAACATTATCATCTTTGTTGTTGGTGATTGGAGAATACAATCTTTCAAAGTCATTATAAGGTCTAAGAAACAATATTAGTTGAATGTATTTAATGTAATGATGATTGATTGAGTATAAACATACAATTTAATTTGATTTCTCATATAAAAGAGATACTTGATGATCTCTTTAACAACGGTTGTATACAATTCAGATAGTAGATTGATACTATCTATCTTGTTATCATTTATAAATAGAGGTATATCAATCACACTATTTTGATTCTTCTTCTTTTTGTTATTCTTGTTGATATTCATTACATTGCAGTTTAATTACTTCTTAATTAAATTATCTATCTATATTGTAAAACAAAATGAACATCACATCTGACTGAACTGAACTGTGAGTAAATAATAATTTTCGAAAAATTAATTTATTATTTCTATTTCAATCTTTATTAGGTATAATAATTAGTTAGTGAAGGATGAGTTGGACCTATTAAATGATTAAATTCACTGTCAATGGTTGGAGGAGCATTTAAAGATACCTTTTTGTCTGGTTGTGTTTTATATTCATCTGAAAAGTCGTCATCTTCATCTTGGAGTGAGTAGTTGACTATGAGTGGTTGTGTTGTAGTTTCGTCACGATAGTTTCTACTTTTAATACATCTACATGATAGATATTTATCTATACATTCAGAGTATCTTGTTGCAAATCCTTCATTGAGACCATATACCACTGCATTGAATAGACCTTGTAGAGGTTGTATTAGGTTCAACACAAACAGTGTAAATTGTGGATCGAATGGGTGATAGAAAAAGTGAATTGAATTAATAAATGCTGGTAACTGTGAAATGGAGAATGACATGATATAAAATATCATCAATATCATCATCCTCCTTGCTAAATTATTTGATTGTGATAGTTTCCATCTAAAATAACGAAAAATAAATAAATAAATAAATTAGTATAAATATTTCAATCAATCTATATCTTTCTATTATTATTATAGATACTTTAATAAAATGAAAATAGTTAAATTAACAACAAATACTAATATTAATGGTATAAAATACAATAATTTAAATAAACTTTTAGGATCTCCAATAAAACACCTAAATAAATTTATGGATGGAAATGAAGTTTAGTCATTTTGTTGAATAATTTGATTTGATTTGATTTAATTTAAATTATTTACCAAGACCCAGTTCTACCAAAAATATCATAATTTAACATTGCAATGAGAGTAGTGGCAAATGGAACACCCCAACTAATGATATGAAAATATTTCATTAGATGGTTTATATTGACTTGATTTAAAAAGAATACAAAATAGACAGAGATGGAGATACACATTGTCCAAAAATAACTACTCGATAGGAAAAACATGAGACCAATACCTTGAATATCACAGAATGTTTTTGACAATCGACCAAATGGATAGTAGGATATGGCGACCATTAGGTCACTGATGCTTAGGAAAAATATCAACTTTGATGCAAACGATGTTCGAATATCCTTGAATAAAAGAAAGGTGATAATAATAAAAAGTGATCCAACACATCCTAGTGTACTCGTAACATAAACAATCTTATCCAATTGTTCTATTTGAATCTCTGTAAAAAATCTAAAATCTTTATCGTATAGTGTATCATTATTCGTTGTTGTTGTTGTTGTCGTTGCTATCGATGAATGGTGGCCATAGAGTTGATCAATTTGTAAAGGTATCGTTGAAAATGATGATACCTCTTTCATTAATGTTGATTCCATCCAAACTAAAAAAAGAAAAATATTAAATAAATTTAATTTGAATATAAATAGAAATAGAATTTATAAATAGATAAGTATAATATTTTCCTAAAGATGAATAAAAATAGATATATATATATTTTATGACATTATAAAAATAAAAATAATAATAATAACCATGGTAGTATGTATTACAATTGAATAATCAAGTCTGTCTAATACTACCACCATACTACAACAACAACAACAAAAAAACGATAACGGTGCTAATGATCTTTGTTTTCCCACCAACCCACTGTACAACACTGTTTTGGGTGAGTGGTCAAGAGAGAGAGAGAATCAAAAAAATTATTTTGTATCGTCGTATTCCAAAGACAGAATTATCACATCCATTCCATGTACATTGATAATTAATCTTCTCTTCTTCTTATCTGTGATCACTATAATTATATATATATATATAGTTATTTGTAAATAAAATGATAAAATAATTAATTGGATCATTTTATTCAAAAATTTGAAAGTTATATTATATCATATTATTATTATTATTATTATTATTATTATTATTATTATTATTACCTATTTTTACAAAGAATAGAGAATGTTTGAATAGCAAATCTATATTCATTTTTGTTGTCGGTTCTTTGTAATTGTGAAAGGAATATTTGTCTATCACATGGTGCAACAACATCATCAAGGAATGGAGATTGAACTAAAATGATCTTGGCTTCTCTTCTAAAAGGTGTTGGATAAGAAGATGAATAGGAAAAGAGTACTTCTGAAACTGTATTCATAAATGTTGTTGGGAAAACTCTTGAAACTCCCTATTGAAAAATAGAAATATAATAATATATATTAATATTTGTTTCATAGTAATATTTATATATATAATATTATTTTGAGTTTTCAAACTTACAATTAAAAGATTTTTAATTAAAACTTTACCATGAACAGCAATGATTTCATCAATAATGGCACCAAATACTTTATGTCTTTCATCTTTTGATTTACATGACATAATAATAAGCGATAAAAAGTTAAAGGTATTTCTGACAGTTGACAAATCCTTTAAATCCAATACATTATGAATAATATAAATAACAAGTGTCGAAACTATATTTGGATTTAAACATTGTGGTGAATATGTATATGTCTAAGTAAATCAAAATAATCAAATAATTAGTATAGATAAATATTTAGGATCTTTTTCTTCTATTTCTTTTTTTACTTACAGATTGAATTAATAATAAATAATCTTTTGTAATATCAGGTCTAATTGAAAAGTTGAGATGATATTGAGGATCAATAGCGTATTCTTGAGGTAATGTTTTACTAAGTTTGATGGTTTCCTCACGAAGTAGAGAAAGTGTAGTGGCAGAGATAATGGACAAGGATTCTTTTAGTTTGTTTTCAGTTTCAATTGGTAGTTTGGTTGAGGATGCACATGCGTTGATAACCTGTAATAAATAGGGAAGAGGGTTCTTTTGATAGGCCAATGTAGCTTGAGTAATGATTTCCGGTGCCAATTCTGATACAACATTTCTACAAAATAATAATGTCCATCTATAAATTGCTGAAATTAACTAAATAAAGAAAAAAGATAAAAGAGGGTTAAATATGATATAAGATCTTTTTTAGTACTACTATTTGTTTTTATCTTCTTACCTCGACAATTTCATAATCATATAAATTAGTTTCCAATAATTGTTTTAATTGAGGAATGATTGCTTGGAGGAATGGGAGGAGTGGATGTTTACCAGTATCTTCTTGATCGTCAAGTTCGATGATTTTAGTGGTGTGTTGATAAATCTCTAGTTGGATCTTGAGGAATGGTATGTTTTTCGCTTTGGTTTGAATGTATTGGTTGACGTGTCCAATGATGGGTGAGAGGAGTGCCTGGAAGGGTGGCATGATCTTGTCGACCTGTTGGATAGTGTTGATGAGATAGAGAAGGCCGTGGTAGAGGTTGGGAATGGCGGGATGGCATTGATTCGAGTGGAGATGGGGTGCGCAGAGCTCAATGATCTGTGAAATGTGTGGAACGAGGTGGTGTGCACAGTGACGGTCCGATGCAATGCTAAAGAACGACTGCGAGGCAACCTCGAGTAGTTCTGGCGATGCAAAGGCGGGTATCAAATCAAACACCACCTTTTCAAGACACTCTCTGTTGTCTTTGAGATAGGATGCATACTTGCCGACAAGACGAATCGAGTTTTGACGAGATCCAAACTCTTGCAACGGATTTGAGGGATGAGTTGGAGGAGTACGGGAACAAAAGAAAAGTCTTGTCCACTGTGCATTCCTGCAGACAACCCCGAGATATAGTAGAGTGTCGATTCGTAAGTCTGCCAGTTTGGTGTTTGTGCAGAGATATCGGATCGCAATCTCTCGATGAGGTGGTCGAGCAAGTACCGCTTCTGCGTCAACACGTATGTCTGAATCGAGATGATCGCTTCTTTGGACGACGAACGGAATTGGTTAAATTGCGACAATTCCTCTTCGTCGAGCTTGCCACTGAGCGGGAACGACCCCAACTCTCTAAAACGGTCGACCACGCGGATAAAGAACGAGTCGAGTAGCTTGCGGTCGAGTGACATGTACTCGGGGTGCGACTTGAAGTCGTCAAACAGTGAAAAGAGGGGTGTGCATAGCTCGCGGTCTCCCATTTGAATGCAGGTGATTGTGATCTCGAGGTAGCGCGTAATGAGCTCGTTGGTGAGCATAGACGCGTTGTTGTAGTAGAGGATCTTGACAAAGAGGTGGAAGATGGATCCCGCCATCTCTGTGTTGTGGCCTTTAAGCGCCTGCGCAAAAAACTCGGGCAACATGGTCGACAGACGCTCCGTCATGACGGTAAACATCTTCTCCGTCTCGGTCGATATGTTGGACTCGAGGTGACGCAGTGCGTTCTCGATCATCTCGATCAATGGCTCGATGAGCGAGTGTTCCCTATTTACAATCTGCAGCGCCACGTCAAATGCGCAACCCAACAACTGCGGACTCGGCAGCATATACTTGAGCCACGAGCCCAACGATTTGTACAGCAGCTTGATCTCTTGGCTGTACTGTGCATTTGGCTCGCACGATGCCAACGTCGACAACATGGTCAACAAAAACTTGGTCAGCTTGTCAATGACGCCACCACGTATGCCCTTGCTAATGTCCTTGTACGAACACGATATCGACTCTGCGTTTAGCTCGCGTGGCAGCTCGGTCAGATACTCTGACACGAATTTTAGGTTCTCTGTCTTGACGCATTGCAGCGGGTTGTCTATCGACGGACTTACCAACTCAATCACATTCTCTATCGGAGTCGGCCACAATTTGCCAAACGTGTACATTGACACCAACGCAAGCACCACTGCCACACGTGTCGCCACTATACCCGTCAACTTGCCAACATTCTGTGTAATTGCTATAATCATCTTTAACGTCTTTTCTCTCAATTCTTTTGGTAAACTATGCCATTCATTCTTTAGTTTATATTCCAATGTCGATGCTCCAAAGTATTGTAATTCAACAATCTAATAGATAACAAATATCAAACAACAGTTAGATAACATTCAACTACACTTGACTTCTTCTTCTTCTTCTTCCTCCTCCTCCTCTTCTTCTTTGCTTACAGATGTTTCCAATATAAGTTTAGGACACAAATCCCATGTACTAGGTAATTTCTGAACTGCTATCAACCAATTCTGTGCAAAGTCACGAATACTCGTTTCTGTAGCATTGTATAATGCTACCAATGCTTGTGATATATTCTCTATAGTTGGGGGAGGATCTAGTGGAGCATTTTCACCATTGCCGTTTGAATGATTACCATTTTTATTGTTATTCTCTCCCATATTCATATTTATCTTGTAGTCGATATATGTGTGTTATTTACAATACTACTATATATGCGCTCTATATATATATATATATAAATATGTATTACTTTTCTTTGTTTCTATTATTACAAATACAATAAACAAAAGAACTAAACCCAAAACTATTCCTCTTCAAGAGAAGGTCATTCGATTCGAATTCCAAGTTTTTTTGAAAATTTCAAAACATCTGGCTCCTCTTGTATGTCCTAGATCAACGACTAATTCGTCTTGATTTAATATTTTTAAATAATAATACACAATAATGTAAAAGTAGTTGGTAGAGAGAATTTATTCATCAATTAAATGGTCATTAACATGTTGTATAACATCTTGACCTTCATTATTTAAATATGATCTTTTCATAATTACATTGGTATGTGATAAACTAAAAGAGTTCAGGTTTTGGAAACGAATGGAAATGGAAATGGAAATAAAAATGAATTAATACAATACTTGGATTAAAGAATAGAATATATAATATCTAATTTTAAACTTACAAGTTTTTAAAATAACAATGATAACGATCAAAAGTTAGAGTTTGAAGATTTTGTAACATTTTTAAAAGTTGTTGACGTTTCTCTTCATTCTTGAAACTGTCTTCTCCAACTGGAACGAATGGAGCTTGTGTAGATGGATTGATAATGTGGGGATACTTTTCATGGAATATCATTTCAATCAATTCTTCAACCTTTCCAACTCGTTTAGTATATGGGTTTCTATGTGTCATATCAGATGTACAAAAATTAACTTGAATATCATTTTCAATGTTTGAATAAAGTATTCTTGATTTAAATAATTCTAATCCTTTATAATAAATATCATCTAAAAAAGAAAAGAAATAAATAAATACATCATTAATCAAACGACATTCGTTGTGTTTAACATCTACATACTTGGATCAGTCATTTTTAATAATAAAGGATTTTCAGGATCATCAGTCAACATTAATTGTTTTCCAGTCATTTTAATCATTGCATCTGTAAATACACATGCCAACTTGTTAAATGCTGTTGATTTTGGTCTTCTACTCCCACAATCTAGAATCAAAGACATTAATTAGAATCAACCAATATTCCAAAAAGATATGTGTGTTTTGACATTTAGTGTTTACATACGAGGAGAAGATAAAGAAATGTATTGGATTGGTTGTACATTGTTAAAGTATCCATGTTGATATAACTTTCCGATTGCATGACGAGTAATCAAACCACCCAAACTATGTCCAATGATTGATATCTTTTTAATTTGCTCTTGGTATTGTTTGGTGAGCTGTACAATTTCATTAAACAATCTATCACCACATGCATCTATACCTTGATGAGTAGCCTGATTGAATAGACTCGTATTGTTACTCTTTGCAGCATATACCATCATTGTAGGATGTGATTTTGCCAATACATCTTTCATTACAATATAATCACCATCGGTTGCATTCAAACCATGTTGTAAAACCAATAAGTGATCTTGTTGAATCGCAACATATTCATTGTCATGGTCATAGTCAATGTCATTGTCATTGTCATTGTTATCTATATTTGTATTTGTATTTGTTGAAGTAACAGTTGTCTCTGTTGAACTAGTAATAGTATCCATAATAATAATAATAATAATATTTATCTCTTTCTTTCTCTCTCTTTAGTAATATACAAATTTTAATTATAATGAAAAGTAGTTTGGTCTTTTTTTGTCCTGCTTTTATAAACTATAATTATATTTAATTTTATTTTAATTTATTTTTTTTTTCTAGAAAATAAAGAGATGATAGATCCTTAAATGTGAAGAGAAGAAATAAGATAGATAGTTATTAATATCTCTTCATAATTATTGTAATAATAATAATACAAATTAATAATCGGGTTGTGACTCATCAAAACAGCATCGTCATCTGCAAATTAAGTCCTATTTTGTAAAAGCTCACATCCGTCGTCATCTTGTTACTAAAGTAGTTAGATAGATATTTTAAAAGAGAATGATTAGTTGTATAGTATCAAGTTGTTTATATATAGTAGGTACTTTGATTGGTGTTGTAGCAGGTCTTGTCTTATTGACTAGACTATACTATCAATCAAAGAGACCTTCAACCTATACAATTGGATTCTTCCATCCATACTGTGCAGCTGGTGGAGGTGGTGAACGTGTACTATGGTGTGCTGTAAAGGCTATTCAAGAATCATACCCAGATGCAAATTGTCTCGTCTATACTGGTGATACTATATCTGACGATGAAATATTCAACAAGATTAATGTAATCTATCAAACAAACAAACAAACAAACAAACAACAAACTATCAATATATTGATACATTGTATTAATACTCTTCTCTTCTCTTCTCTTCTTCTTGTCTCTTCTCTAGAATACATTTATGATTGAATTAAAAAGAAAGAATATTGAATTTATTAGATTAACAAAGAGAAAATATGTTGAAGATTCATTGTATCCTGTCTTTACATTGTTGGGACAATCATTGGGATCGATGATACTTGGTATGGAAGCATTGTCAAAGTGTAATCCACACGTTTATATCGATACTATGGGTTATGCATTCACTTATCCCATCTTTAGAATATTGGGTGGTAGCAAGGTTGCTTGTTATGTACATTATCCAAT
The DNA here is from genome assembly GCF_000203815.1 of Cavenderia fasciculata. Taxonomy (NCBI): domain Eukaryota; phylum Evosea; class Eumycetozoa; order Acytosteliales; family Cavenderiaceae; genus Cavenderia; species Cavenderia fasciculata. The sequence continues at coordinate 1,882,884 of NW_004457624.1, forward strand.
TGTTAGTAGTGACATGATTGTAAAGGTTGCAAACCAACAAAACCTTACTCTCAAAAGAAAGATATTCTCAAATGTTAAATTAGTGTATGTCAAAAAATTACAGATTGACTATATATTCTATTTATATTTATATATATATATATATTAATATTAATAATTCTTATTCTTTTTAGATATTATAAGATATTTGCAATTATTTATAGATTAGTTGGTAATTTATCACAATTGGTATTTGTAAATGGAACATGGACTGGTAATCATATTAGTACATTATGGAAGAGAACTTTCAAAAAGGATGTTATATTATTGTATCCACCGGTTGATGTTAGTTCACGTATTGCTCTACCATTGAACTGGCAAAAGAGAAAGAATATGGTTCTATCAATTGCTCAATTCAGACCTGAAAAGGATCATATGCTACAATTACTTACATTGGATCATTTGTTAAAAACACATCCACAACACAAGAAGGATTTGGAGTTGGTGATGGTTGGCAGTTGTCGTGGTGAAGAGGATAGAGGACGTGTTGAACAGCTAGAGAAAAAGATAAAGGAACTTGGTTTGGAAAAGAATGTACGCATTTGTGTTGGTGTCTCTGCTCAAGAGTTGAATGATCTATTTGCACAGGCATCGGTTGGTATTCACACAATGTGGTGTGAACATTTTGGTATTGGAGTTGTCGAGTTGATGGCCGGTGGTCTGATCCCAGTGGCTCATGACAGTGCAGGTCCAAAGGAGGACATTGTACTTCCAGGAACCGGGTTCCTAGCCACCACCAAAGAACAATACGCCAACTATATCCACGAAATCATCGCCAACAAACCAAAGTATGCAGACATGCAAAAAGCTGCCCGTGAGTCAACCAACCGTTTCTCAGAGACCACTTTTATTCAACAATTTAAAAATCATATTAAATTAATCATTGACTATAAATCGAAAAATATTAAAAAGGATCAATAAAACACATAATATAATAAATAATATATAATATAATAAAACACACACACATATAATATATAATATATGTATAAATAATAATAATATCTTTATTGTTATCGTTAAAAGTCAAATTTAAATTTACCACGTGCTTTTTCGGATCTTTGTGCCAAAATCAAATGAGCTCATTATGATTTTTGCTCAGACTCTTCTTATTTTATATTATTTAAAAATTTAGTAATTAATTTATATATATCGTCGGTTCAGTTTCAGTTGTCGCGAGCATTAGAGCGGAGAGAGAGAGTCGCAAACATATCATCAGATGACAGCAAGGATTAGAATGGATGAACAAAAGAACTATAAGATTGTCTTGATTGGAGATACTGGGTATGTCTATATAATTCGTCAGATAATATCATGTCATGTGACAGACCTCATTTTACTCATACTTTCTCTATCTACTCTCTTTTGTCATTATTATTATTATTATTATTACTTAACAGGACAGGTAAAACTTCAATCTTACATCGAATAGTATTTAACAAGTATAATAACGAGGCAAGACCAACAACAGGAACAGACTTTTTCTCAAAGACCTTTTATACAAATGACACGATATGCAATTTACAAGTATGAAAGATATTTATTGCGTCTCAGAGAGTTGAGTCAAATATACATTATCATCATTAATCATCATCATCTCATTCTTTTTCTTCTTATTGATTACCTTAGGTATGGGATACATCAGGACAATTAAAGTATTGGTGTTTAACGGATATATTTTGGAGAACAGCTGATGCTGCATGTTTGGTATTTGATATTAGTGATGAAAATAGTTTGGTACGTCTAGACACTTGGTATAGACAATGCAAAGCAAAATGTTTAAACGAAGATTTATCAGAGAGGAGTCTACCATTCATGGTGATTGGAAACAAAAGTGATTTAAATAGAAGTGTATGCACATAGAAAATATTAAACACAACAAACAACTTGTTGTTGTTGTTGTTGGAAATTGTGTAATAACACTTGCTTGCTTTGCTTGATGATTACTTTACTTTAGGTTTCATATGAACAAGGTAGACAATGGTGCAAGGATCGTAATATACCACTATATTGTGAAGTTTCTGCAAGAGAGTCGATCAATGTCAAAGAATCCATCACCAAACTTATAGAATATTTATTAGAACAGTCACTAGACTTTGACAAGTGAGTAGTGTTATAGATAGATCATCAACCATCAACATCATAATCGTCGTCATCAAACAGAATTGTTCACCAATTTGGATTGCGATGGATGGATGATATTTGATTGATGGGTGTTGTTTTGATGAACCAACCTTGGTCATCACAGATATATTAACTAACCACTCCCACTCTCTACGATTAATCTTTTATAATAACGAACATTTCTATTATATTATTTACTCTAGTTCGCAGTATGATGAATTAACATCAAACGAATCGTCACGTCTATTTCAAGCAAACAAAAATTATAGTAACACTGGTGGCTCAAAGAATACATCGACACCAAATGCAACGATTTGTCAGTGTTGTAGTTTAATGTGATGATGTTGATATTGATCAACTTGTGGCATCGATCGTTACACCTACTTTTTTTTTTTCTTTTACTCTAAATTTCCACACCCCATTCGCACACATTTCTAAAACCATCCAATCAGCAGCAATTGGCCGGGTGGTGACTCTCGTCAAACCAAACAAAACCCCAAACCATCAATCAATCAATCAATCCACCACTACCCCCAACTTACCACCACTATAAACCAACATTATTTGAAACTTTTGGAAATTAATAGTTCGTTCTTCCCAAAAAGACTTCTTTGGCTTATTTTAAAATAATACAAAGATTTATAAATAGAATAAAAAACACATGTAAATAAATTAGCAATCAATATATTATATTATATTATAATAACACATACATATTTTCATATTATTATTTGTTCCAACAACTATTTATATATCTTAAATCTTTTAATTATTTATTTATTCAAAAATATATTTTAAACATGGGTAGTCATTCATCAAAGTATTTAAAAACCAAGGATATTGATCATTATGGACCAGAAGAACAATTGATTGTTTACAAGGACATCTTACAATCCTTACAAATTCAAGATAACTTTGATAAAGATCATACTCAAGGGTAAGCATAAATAAATAATTAAATAAAAAGATGGAAATTAATACAATCATAAGGAAATCCAAGATATTAACATCTATTCCCTCTTCTTTTTTGTTTAGTGATAGTGAATTTATAATTACCAAAAAATTAAAACATTAATCACAATGTGTTGTTGGTAGTGATTCCTACTAAATCCTAAATGATCCATATTTAAACAAAAATGAACAATGTATACTCTAATCTGTATATAATTTCAAATACTCTGTACATAACTTATTTATTTAATAAATACCAACTAATAATAACAATATGATTATTATTATTATTGTTGTTGTATATATATATTTGATTTTTTTGAATTTATTATACTGCTCTTTCAATTATTATAGAATCTTCAATATAAGCTACATCATTAAAAATATCCTTTGATTTATCATAGCAATTGTTGGGACATGAATAGATAAAAGCATTTCCAAAATCAAGTTCATTTGGTTGATTGTTTCTTGGTTCTATTTGAGTGATCATTGTTGAAAGGATTTGGAATTCAAATGTCTTTGTTCTAGAACATTGTTTACATTTTGGTGCATTTCTAACTTGTTCAACTCCTTGATTTGACATACACAATGCTTCACCTCCAAATGAATATCTACAATTTAAAGAAATATTAATATCTTATTTTTTCCCTTTTTTTGGTTTGTAATATTAATAATAATAATTTACCTTAAACATTGATCTGGATTTGAACCAATTTTCTTTAAAAATTTACTAAATACTCTATCCTGTACATATTCATAGGTTTCACCAGACCAAGCTTCCGCTTCTTCAACGTCGTGTGATTGATATTTTTTGAGATGATGAGATTGATCCTCTTGTTGTTGATGTTGTTGTTTCTTTAATTTTTCTTCTTCAATGAACAAGTAATATGATTCATATTGATTACTCTTATCATTTTCAATGACTACACCTGAAATAATCTCTTGTTCACTATTGAATGATTCCCTAAGGGATACTTGTGGTTGTTTCTTTTTTGGTTTGTTTTGATCCAATTGTAATTGTTGGTCTCTACTTTTAATCATTTCCGCTATTGTTTGTTTTTTTTCTTGTTGTTGTAATGATGTTGTAGTTGTTGTAGATGTTTCGTTTTCATTATCATCATCAGCACCCCAATCATCATCATCAACACCCCAATCACCTTGTTCTTTCTTTGTTGTAACTTCTTCTTCTTGTTCGTCGTCATTTTCATTGTCTTCTTCATCGTCGTCTTGATCGTCGTCATACTCTTTAAGAGGATCTAAACATTTAATCACCTTCCAACCATTTGCACCATTACTACACTTTGGACAAACAAAGATATAATAGTTTCTTTCATAGTCGGGTACCGAGTCTAACGGACAATATGCTTGCAACAGAAAGGCCAAGTTCTCTTTAGAACAACTTGTACATTTTAAATCTTTGTATTGTGCAGGTGGTTGAGAACACCAAATCTATACATAACAGAATGAACACGTGTGCGTTAGTTGATTGATGGTTCATTCGATCGATGATGACGACAAAGGTTCTTGAAACCTTTGAGTGTTAGCGAGCTAGATTGTACGTACAGGAGCACCACCTATTTTAGTTTCATATGGGTATGCATCATCACTATCGAATGGTGTATCTACGTATCCTATGAATGTCTTTATCATGATGATGTTGATGTTGATGTTGATGTTGATGATACTCCTTCCTTTTCGTTGTGTTGTTCTATAGTCTTAATTGGGATAATAATAACTAGCTAGCTCGATTCATCTGATGTAATCATCGGTCACAACACCATCATGAAGCAAGCGAAAGTGGTTCTGCACCCCAAAAAATTAATCGATTAAAAATAAATGTATGATGTAATGATGACCAAAGATGGAGGTTGGATATTTTTGTCTCTTGAACCGTGTCACCTTTAACAACCAATCATCTAGTTTCAATTCAATTTCATTCAACAAAACTTATTTATATCTATCTATCTATCTTATCTAACATCATCTAGAGAATGGATCAAATTGTAACATTCCTTCAAAATCAAAACCCAATTGCTATAGCTGCTGTTGCTGCTGCACTTGCTGGTGCTTACTTTCTTAAAACAAAGAAGAAATCTGGATATGTATGTTTTTAAAAGATATCTTAAGATTGATCATCTGATCACCCCTTTTCATAACTAACTTGTAGAATCTATTTCCTGTACAAAAAAAACAAAGAAATATGAAAAGGATATTGTCTATGTAATTGCTATTGGACCAACTGATTTACAAGTTCCACATCCATCACCATTTGCATTAAAGGTTATCCTCTTTTTAAAGTTGGCCAATGTACCTTATAAAGTAATTTGTATGTAATGGCTATGATAGTTTATATGTTTTCATTCATAGTATATACCCTAACCTTTATCTTACTTTAGACTCAATGGACAGAGGTGAACGTAACAAGATGCCATATGTTTATTACAATGGTGAACACATTTATGACTCTCACTTTATTATCAAACAATTGGCTAAAAAGTATGTTGTTTAAAATATCAATTATCCTAGTGACTAGTGATCCAAATGCTCCAGAGTACTTACTTTTTGATCTCTTTCTCTTCTCTCTCTCTCTCTATAGACTCAATATGACCAATTTATTCCAAACCAATGACCAAGAAAGAGCCAATGAAATCTTGATTAGAAGATTTATCGATGAGGCAGTCTATTGGCCACTCGTCTATTATAGATGGGTCGATGAAAAGACAAATGAAACCCACAAGTTCTTTGTAGCAGCACCCAAATGGATTGTTCCACTCATTAAGCCACGTTTGTTGGCAGGTGTAAAGAATCAATGTTACCAAGCCGGTATTTCTAGATACACTGAAGAGGAGAGAGTATCATTGATCAACGATGATATGTTTGCACTCTCCACCATTTTGGGTAACAAGACCTATTTGTTTGGCGACCAAATCGGCTACTCTGATATCTCTATGTTTTCAATGTTGGCTGAAATGTGGACCACCGATATCCCAACTCCAGCTCGTAATGCCATCTTGACTCATCCAAACTTGGTTGAATACATTGAAAGAATTAAAACCAAATACTTTAGCGTCGATTGGGATCAATCACTAACCACTACCAGAAAGTTAAAGAACAAATCTAAACAACAATAAATCTCTCTCCCTCTCTCTTATAATTGTCATATTCATAACCTAATGCAAGTTACATACTTTAAATTAAATTGATAAATTGTCGTTCGTTTTCACACAAGTCGAGTAAATTTTTCAAAGAGTGATCACTTAATCTATTTTTCTCTTTTATCTCATTCTCTTTACTCTCTATATATATAAATATCTTTATAATGGTAATGAAACAACAACAACAACAACAACACTAGATAGAATAGAAAGAACAAAGATTATTAATACCCTTTCTTCTTTTATGTATTTCAGTCAAAACTAAGTTATATTAGTCCAGAAGGATTAAGAATTGATGGTAGAAGATCAAATGAAATAAGAAGATTAAATATGAGAATGGGAGTATTGAATAGAGCAGACGGTAGTTCATACTATGAACAAGGTAATACAAAGATTACTGTAGCTATATATGGTCCACACGAATCGACGACACAGAAATCATTGTTTGACAGAGCTAGTATAAAGTGCGAGTTTGCAATGAGTTCATTCTCGACGAGTGAGAGAAAGGTGAAATCGAGGTTCGACAAGACTGCCTATGAAACATCTACACTCATCAAACAGGCTTTCGAGTCGACAGTGCTCACACATCTCTTTCCTCGTTCACAAATCGATATATACGTTCAAGTACTTCAATCTGACGGTGGCTTGAAATCGGCTGCCATCAATGCAGTGACACTCGCAATGATCGACGCTGGTATTCCCATGCGTGACTATGTTTGTGCTTGTTCTGCGACATTTATAGAAGGAAGTGCATTGATGGATCTCAATCACATGGAAGAGAGATCGGGTGGTGCCGACCTTTTACTATCGATCCATCCTCAGTTGGGTGGTGTCATTTCAATCAATATGGAATCAAAGGTACCCCAAGAAATGTTTGAATCCGTACTAGACATGGCTTTGGCTGGTTGTAAAAAAATATATTATCTCTTACAAGAACAAGTAAAGAAACATAGTAAAGATTTAATGTCAAATCAATTGGTTGGTTAAAACACTAAATAAAGAAAGAAAATAAAAAATACTATGATAGAGAGAGAGATCTATCACAATTGTATAAAACACACCATATTATCAGTTGATATGTATATAAATATATAATCCAAGTTAAATATATATGGTTTTATTGAATAGATATCAATATGCATCTAGAAGAGCTGCTAAAGTTCTAGAAGGTAATGTCAATTTTGTTTTTGGTTGTCTATTAAATAAATCCAATCTTTGTTTGAAACTTTCCACTTCTTTATCGATTTCTTCCTGTAAATCTGGATCGATTTCATCATCATCGTCATCATCCCATTCCTCTTCAAATGTTTCAGTTTCCATAGATGGGTCTTGTTTTTGTTGAGTGGTATGGTACAAATTATCTGTCCTTTCTTCAGAAGAGAATAGATCAGGTGAACTTTTAGATGATTTCAAAGAGGTTGAAGATGATTTTGATTGTTTTTTGTTGTTGGTTAGTGAAATATCAGGAATTTGTTGTTGTTGTTGTTGTATATTTCCAATAGTACTACTAGTACTACTATTCGTTGTAGATTTGGATTTGTTTGGTAAAATAATCGGTGAGGTTTGCTTATTGTTATTGTTATTATTTACAGATGATGATGATTTGTTATTATTATTTGATTTTGAATTATTATTTGATTGTTGAGATGGTTGTTGTTGTTGTTGAGATGGTAATGTACTACTACTATTTAATTTAGATTGTTGTGTAGTATTTGATGTCGATGATGTCGATGACGTTGATGATGACGATGATTTGTTCTTATTCTTTTTTGATGTTGGTTTTTTACTAGACTCTCCTAAAAACTCTAGCAATTCATCGACCGATCGATTATCATCTATTGCCAATGTAGTTGGTGCTACGATTTGTAGTTTCTCCTTTTTCGATGATTTCTTATAAGACGGGCATTGTTTGTTTGATGAAAAAAATTGATTATATCCTGCTAAATGTAAATTGGTAAATGTTTCTCTAATTTCTTCTGAACTTTTCTCTAAATTAAATATAGTATTATATTATTAATATTTGTATTTATGATTTGTATTTCGATTTGAGTTCAACAGTGGTTTTAAACATACGAGATATCTGTGCAGCAATCTCCCTAGAGGTTAAACTAACTAATGATTTTACATCCAAATAATAAGATGCCTAAAAATAAATAAATAAATAAATAACGACGATTCATATTAATATTCATTCCAAAAATATGATGATCATCATTATTATCATTATCATTAACATTCTCGGTTTAAACATACAGATGCCAATTCACATAGACTTGATTGTTTCATTGAAATTAAATTATCGTCATGTTCTAGTATTTGTTGAGAGGTTGGATTTGAAGAATGAAATTTACAATATTCGATGATGGTTGAGAGGATCTGACCTCTTATTTCGGGAAAGCATAGTATGCATTCTTGATCGTTGTTTGTGTAAATGGTTGCTAGTAGGCGCCCCTCTTTTTTATGCAACACGTATTTACCTTCGATATTAAACCAACCTCCAAGACCATTTCTAAATCCCAATTTACCAGAGGCTATATATTTGACGGTTCGACACATCTCTATTACACATTCTTCCAATTCATATTCATCTCCTTCATTACTAACAATCTTTACCACTTTTCTATTTAAACCAGAAGCAGCAGAGGTGTTGGTTGATATTGTTGTTGTTGTTGTAGATGTTGTAGATGTTGTAGGTATAATTTCACCCACCATCGTATCTGTACCATTATCACTACTATCGTTTGTCATTGTATCAATATTCGTACTAATAGTTGATTCTTCCATTTTTATAAATGATTTATATATCTATCTATCTATCTTTCTATTTTAATAGATCTTTTCTTGTTGTTGGTTGTTATTTCTTTTAAGATTTGTTGGTAACCCACTATTTGGTATTTATTGAATGTTAACACAACAATAGAGAGGTTATGTTATCTTCTTCTTCTAATACGATTGATTATTATTCTCCTTTTGATAATTCTTCTATTTTTATCAAACTCTACTTCTTTTGCTCTCTCTCTACAGACATCTACCTCTCATAATCTTCATAGTCATCTCTCTTTCAAACGGCGCTGTTGTCGTTAAATTTAAATTACAAAAAAAAAAAAAATTAATTTTCGAAAAAGGATGCGATTTATTTTGGTTTTAAAATTGGTATCCGTTGTTCCAAAAATCGATCCAAGTTTTTTAATTGTTTGATTCCGATGTAGAGGCATTGTTGTTCGTCGAGGCTGGTTGGGATGGTGCAACTGGCGACGATGCTTCTGTGGATGGTGGACTGTTTGTTGGTGAGGTTTTCGGTTTGGCAATCCATACCTTGTCTTTCTTTGGATGTGGTGACGATTTCTTTACATCCTTTAAAGTGTGAACATTAGTGTTGTTGGTATTGGTATTGGTATTGGTTTGTTGTGGTGATTGTGACTTTGGTTGTTTTTGGTGGTGTGGTGATTTTGGTTGTTGGTGGTTATTGTTGTTGTTAGTATCGTTGTTGTTGTTGTTGTTGTTGTTGTTTTGTGGTTTATCTTTCTTTTGGTATCTTGGATTTGGTTGTCTTGGTTGTCTTGGTTGTTGACCTTGTTGTTGTTGTTGTTGTTGGTGTTGTTGATGAGGATGATATGGCATTGGATGCATTTGACCTGGTTGCATGGGAGGGAATCCATAGGGTGGTGGAGCCATTGGATGGAATCCAAAAGGTGGTGGTGCCATTGGATGATGCATTTGACCTGGAGGGTATCCATAGGGTGGTGGTGGTGGAGTAGCTTGGTGATCAGCTGGTCCATCCTTTTGTGACTCTAAAGAATTATAAATCAATCCCATAAGTGGTTGTGGTGGTTGTTGTGGCTGTTGTGGTTGAGATGGTTGTTGAACCGATGATGATGATTCACCAGCAGCAGTATTATTTCCATTTGTTGATGGAACAATCTTTGAAGAATCAAATATCTTTTGAAGTAATTCAGGTGTTTGACCAGAGGTTTGTTGTGGTGGTTGTGGTTGTTCCTTTGGTCCTTTTTTACCACCTTTACCAGCCTTTTCACCTTTTTGTTGTTGTTTTGCAGCAGATTTTTGTTGTTGTTCCAATTGTTGCCAATTGAGTTGTTGTGTTTGAACATTGGGGAATGTTTTACGGTAGGTGGCGTGATCTTCTTCCGTCTCCCAGTTGGTCTTTACAAACTGGTCTTGACGAGTGTGGTAGGTCTTGCGTTGGTTTTGTCTGTAGACCTCTTGTTGTTGTTGCCAGTTGAGGTTTTGAGTTTGTTGTTGCACCTTTTGGACCATGTTGGTGTTGGCTTGATGGTTGACCTTGATCTTGACGACACCATGGTCTTGGTCGTTGGTCATCTTGAGATTGTTCCAGTACTCGTTCGAGTCGTACTCTGGGAAGCTGCCGAGACGGTAACCACCCTCCTTTTCCGACTTGGTTGCACGACGATAGTTGGCATCGGGTGTAGACAGATTGTAGAGACGCCACTTGCTGATAAACAACCCTCTCTTTTCAGAGCAGAACCCTTCGAGGTTGTTACCACTAAAGCATTCTCTGTCGAGCACAACGTCAACCTTTTGGTCTTGGATCGACACGACAGTGCCATAGAGACCAAATGGAACATTACCCTTGTCCAACATGGTGATGACACGGTCACCAAGACGGAACTGACGTTCATGTTGTTTTGGCTTGGATGGACTTGATGTGCCTGGACTACTCGTTCCACTACCTCCACCATACTTGCGTTCCTTTTGGAGTTGTTGTTCATGTGCCTTTTGGATGACATGTTGTTTTTCATAAGAGATGACTGATTCGTAGGAGGCTGGCTCGATGACCTTGTCCGATTGGGTACGTGTTCTCATGGGGATGAGAATGGCAGCGGCTGCAAGTCTGCCGTAATGATCTTCGATTCTTTTGATCGATTTCTTGCTGAGCGACAAGCTGTCACATGGGACATAACGCTTTCTACGGATACCAGTCTTGTCAAAGTACTCTTCGATCGACTTGACCAAGGCAACGCGATCAGTCTTTTCAGAGATGAGCGATGAAATATCGATTGCACGAATTCCACCACCACTACTACTACTCTTGTCGTCAGATGGTTGACTGACGAGAACCAAAATCTTTTGGATGATGGGGAAGGTCTTGAGATAGTCCATGATGAGTTGGATGGCGTCGTTGCTAAACTCCCACTTTTTGTAGGTGCCACCGTTACGGTCACCGAGGGTGGTACCACGACAATACCCCATCAATTGTTGGTTACGACCGGTAAACTTCATGTTGAGACCAATATCGGTCATTGGCTTGTCGATAAAGAGACCACCTGTCAACAATGACAATTGTTGGTTGGTCAATCCGGTAGCCTTGCAAACATGTTGGATGGGGAAGTATTCGTCGGTCTCTTCCTTGGCGACACGGTGTCCAAAGTGCAAGTCTGGTCCACTCTGTCCAACCTTGAGTTCAAGATCCAAGGTCTCGGTCGATTCGTCGGCGTGTCCAAGCACCTTTCCAATAGCACCAAAGTGGTCTGGGTTGGTGTAGAGCACCTGCTTGCCAATAGGGAATCGCGTGGCAAATGGAATCTCTTCGGTCTCTAGGTAACGCGAGTCGGCACGCACCTTGTCATACTCGACCATCAGTTGGATGGGCAGTTGGTACTCTTTTTCCGTGTATCTTTTGACTGTACGACCACCAAATTCAACATCGATACCTGCAATCTTGCGGACGTGGACGAGAATGGTGTTACTTGTGACTTCACTGACATCGATACCCTTGGTGAGATAGTCCATTGGGATCTTTTTCAATTGGTCGAGATAGGATACCTTTTGGACGGCCAAGTAGTCTTGAGTGGTGAGACGGACCGTTCCATTGGTACTGCTGACATTCTCCAACATGGAAATCTTTTGGTTGCTGTCTGAGAAACCGACAATCAGTGCTTCAGTGTTGTATGGCCAGTTGACATAGCAACGTCTGCCAATCCAATGTTTGATCGAAGCGAGTGTCATCTGTTTGGCAGTCTTGTCCTTGTTGAGTTGGGGGATGGGTGGATGCACAATGATCGACTCTTTTCTACTCTTCATGCCCCAAATGTTGACAACGGCATTCTTGTACTCCCAAGTAAAGTCAACGTCAACAGCAAAGGTGGGGAAACCCGATGGCGAGTGACTACCCAACAACACACCCTCACACAGACGGAATGGCTTGAGACCCTCGTAAAACGGCAGGATAAAGTCCTCAGTCTTGGCAGACGAGTGTTCGAGCGATGGGAAGAGACGCAAGTTGGGTGATGGCTCGCTGACGACCTGCTCGGCGTCGTGGTAGATGATGACGGCGTTACGCAGGGCGTTACGAGATCGCTCCTTGTCGGTCAAGTCCCACGAATCTTCGGCGGCGGTAGCTTCGAGCAACCTTCCGAGATCGGGGAACCCAATGACGGCAATACCGTCAAAGTAATGGCTGTCGGACGTATCCACCTCAAACTCTGTGGGGTAAAAGTCAATGATGGGCGATGCGGCCGATGTCATGAGTTCTTGGTAGGGAGCAGGCAAGAGATGTGCGCTTTGTGGTGGCAAGACGCTCATCAACTGTTGGAAAGGTGTGACTGGGCCGTTGCTCTCAAACTCAATCTCGAGACTGGAGAGGTCACGCATATCGACTGCCAAAGGAGCATAGTAGTAGGGGTAGTACCAACGCCACGAGATGCAGCCATTGTGGTAGTAGTTGAGCACCCACGACAAACCCTCGACATACTTTAACACGAGATGACGCTTGTAGTCGACGATAGCCGACCGATTCTCCTCGGGAAAGTCTGGGAATTTGGAACGGTAGTAGCCGTTGATCCAGTAGTCGTTGATGTCCTCCACGTCGTCGTCTTCAAACGTGATCTCGCCAAAGTGGTTTTTAAGACGCTCAAACGCCCTGCGCTCAATCTCCTTTTTCTCCTCATCGTCTTGCACGTCGTTCTCGAGCAGCATGTCCTCGACCACCTCGTTCTCCTCGGCTTCGCCGACAGTCAGATTCTGCTTGCGCTCAAAGACGGCGATCTTGGCGAGGAACACGGCCAGACGGTCGAGATCAATCTCGGCCTCGTCGGTGAGGTAGCCGCCGAGCTCGTTGAGCGAGTTTTTGTAGAGTTCGAGCACGCTGTTGAGCCCGCCGGTCGAGATCTCGCAAAAAGGGAGATGGGGAAGGAAATCATTGCCAAAAAAGATCATCACCAACACGAAATCGTCAATGATGCGCTCCAAGCTGTAGCCAAAGTCCAGTTCGCATTTCAGCTCCAGCTCCATGTACTCTCGCAGCAACGAGATGTGAAGTAGTTGAAAATCGAGTTGCTTGTTTGCCTGTGGACGGAACGCAATCTCCTCACGCAGAATAGAAAAGTGTGGCTCGTGCGTAACGAGTGCGAGGAGGATGAGATCGGCGTCCAGCCCATAGAGACAATGTGACTGGTTGGGATCCCAGTCTGGCGAGGCTTTGTACTTTCTGATATAGTCGATGATCTTGTGTTCACCCTCGCCTGGGTTCTCTGGACCCGAGAATATGATTTCAATCTCGCGCCAGCTGAGATCCTCCGATATCTTTTTCTTGATAAAGAACTGCAAACACTCTGACAGATTCGACATGAATTCCGTACCAGGTGTAATGGCATTTCTAGAAAATATCACCTCGGGAAGTTCTTTTCCCTCTTTGATCAATTCCTTTTTTTCTTTTTCCTCTCTAAACACCGAAAGGAAACGACGTTGTCTTTGTTGATTCAGCTTTGAACGTGGTGCGACACCATCGATTGCCATGTACAGCAATTTGGTTGGTCTAATAATATGAAACAGTTTATCGATATAATTACAAACTAGTCTAATTAATTCTTCCTCTGAAAATCTTATCAATTTTGTAGTCATCTCTTGTGAACATGCATGTATAATACCATTCATATCTAAATATAAATTATCTATAAAAATAAAATGGAAAGAGGAAGTTGAAGTGTATGAGAATTTGATTTGATTTGACGACGACGACGATTAACTATAGTCCAATCCAATAACAATAAGATCATAAAGATATTTCTTCTTTGTCTCTAAAATGGTCATTGTCTTGTTCTTGTTTGAATGTTCAGATGATCTATCATACCATATTCTGGTGGATTTGAATCTACAAGGTTTTGTATTATTTGTGGATATCTTTCTGATGCCCATCTAAAAAATCTTGGAACTCCCATTGTTTGTTGTTGGTTGTTATTATTATTATGTACTGTTTGAAGTAGTAGTAAGGTTGTTGTTTGGTTTGTTGGTTAAAGAGTTGTTCTTTTACTTTAGTGTTGTTGTTGTTTGATTAATATATATATATACAAATTTAAATAAAAGAATATAGTATATCTATATATAAAGTATAGTATAAAATTGTTATTCCTTTTTCTCGGTTGTTTAATCTCCTGATATTATTATTATTATTGATAATAAAATAGTATTCTTGATTGTTATAAGATATATATAGTAAACTAGGACTTTTTGTCTCTATTGATTTAATATATTGTTATATATATGAGTAGATTAGATTAGTAGTTGAGTTGCTACTGTTTGGTTTGGGGTATTGTTATATTTATAAATAATAAGGGAGTAAGATGAAGATCTTTGTAAATAAATAAATTGATCAATCTATCTTGTTGTTCTCTCCTTCTCTCTATCTCTCTCTCTCTCTTTGATTATGTGTTTGTTGTTGTTGTTAATAGTACGAATGGGGAAAAGATGAAGTTGACTATGCGTGTCTGTCGCACACCAACAAACCCAAATTTGCTTTTTTTTCTCTTTTTTTTTTTCCCAACTTTTGTTTGGATCATTACCAGGTCCGACCAGATAAATTGGTATTCATGAATATTGTTTATTAATTAATAAATAAGTATTTATTTGATTCAAGAGTAGTTTATTTATTACTCTTCATCATCATGTCCAATATTTTGATATTTTTTAGAAGAGTTTGGAATTTGTATAGAAACTGCTTCTTGTTGTCCTCCAACCTTGTTGTTTGTTAATTCAATTGAATGATCATCTTGATTTTCATTTGGAGTTGATGAATTGTTGGTCGTACGATTCTTATCTAATCTATTTAAAATAAAATGGAACATTACGACTGAAACTACAACGTTGGCAATCAACCAACCAATAATTGGATAAAATGGAATATATTTGAATGCGAAAAATGATACCGCCGTACTCATTGACATTACAAATCTTGTTGCTAAAAAATAAACCAATTAATTAATAACCATTCTATTATTATTTGTTATTTTTCTTTTAACATACTTGAAAATTGAGAGATATTATCATTTGGATAAATAGTTGCAATGGTTGAAAATATGATCATTGTTTGGAGTGAATCATAGGCACCGTTTAAAGCACATGCTATGTAAAATAGAATCATGATATTGTAGGCGTCGCCAATGATGACAAGAATAGTAGAGATTATAAAAATGGCTGTTAAAGAATGTGCCATTGCGCGTTTACCCAAACTATCATGTACCTTTCCCCAAACGGTCGACCCTACAACACTAAATATTCCATACAATACCATTGCAAATCCAACATGATCCATTCCAATTAATTTTGGAATCGTTCCAAAAAAGAATCCTTGTCTTTTTTAAAAAAAAAAAAAAAAGAAATTAAAAGGTTAGAGGAAACTCGAGTTAACTCTGTAGTTTGTTGTATAATTATTATAATAATTAACATACGATTGACCTTGTTGAATTAAAAATGGAGTGAGTAGTAACATATCGGTATGTTTTAAGTTTAGGAATACACCTGCAATACCTTGTTTGAGATTGAAAGCTTTTTCCTTTGATTTTGCAGGTATCGGTTTGAGGAATGCTAAAATGAAGGATCCTACGGTGGTGACGACTGTAAAGATGATCAACATTGTGACAGTCGATAGATTGAGCGCAGTAAATGTTCCAGACATTGCATTTCCAAAAATAGCGCCGCCACTGTAAATGGTCTGGAAAATCGAAGAGTATTTGCCAAGTTCATGTTCACTTGGTGCTGCTCGACTAAGATAGGTTGGTTGTGCAGTCCACAAAACAGCTGCTCCAATTCCTATAATAAAGGCAGAGGGTAAATAGAAAAACCAAAGTACGTCAATTGAACAAACAATAAATAATGAATATGTTATCCCAGATAAAAATAATGATTTACTAAAAAGTAGAAAGAGTGATTAGTTTTGGTTTGTTTCCCTCTTCTTCTTCTTCTTCTTTTTGTTCTTCTTCTTTTTGTTCTTTTTGTTCTTCATCTTACATTAGACCTATTTTTTTTGTTAATACAGGTGATATTAAACAACCAATTGCAAATGCAAAATAGAGTATACCAAGACTGAGACTACCAGTGTTTGGATGTATACTTGTTGTTAAATTTTGTGTTGGTGAATCTAAATATATATTGTTTGTTTTTTTGGGAAAACATTAGGTGGATAATAATAATAATTGGTTATTCTTAGTATAGTTCTACTTACAACCAAAGAAAACTAATAAAAAGCCAATTCCCAAATGAAATGTGTTTCCAAGTGGAGCCAACCATTGTCTAAATCTTGTTAGTTTTGATTGTTGATGAGTGGATGGTGGTAATGGTTGATCTTCCAATTCAACATCTTCCATTTCAACGTTGTCTCTATCTTGTTGTTGTTGGTCATGTGATGTTGTAGATTCATCGGATGAAGTCAATCGATCGGCTCCATCCAATAATCTTTCTCTTGCTTTCTTTTTATCTCCATGATGATGATGACTATGGCGATGATGGCCTGGTACCAATTGTTCATCATCTTGGTTATATTCTATTATTGAAGGTGACAATGATGGTATTATGATTGCATCACCTGCTCCATCATCATGGTCATTTTCTTTTTCCGAATCCATGGGTCAAAAAAAATTATTAAGTTATTAGATTATTATTACTATATATTACTATTATTATTATTTTTTTAACAATGATGACAATATTAAATTATAATAATAATATGAGGAGGAGAGAGAATTTAGTTGTTGTTGTTTTGTATTTATATGTATATGTTTGTTTTTGTATGTGTATATAAATATAGAATCAGTTCTCTTTTCTTTCTTTGTATGTAGGTAGGTAGGTAGGTGGTAGGGCATACAGTGTAGGTATGTTTGAATAATTGATGTATGTTATTTATGTATGAATTTGTCGGTTGTTCGCACAACAACTTTAACTCTTCTAATCAATCAGCAGACAACGCACACACTCTTCTCTTTCTCTCTCTCTCTCTTTGTGAACTAACCCTATCAACAAACGATGAGGTGGTATAAAAGCGAAAGAAAGAGATATGTGTTACTTTAAATACACACACACAAAAGTAGTGCAAAATATCAGTGCTACGATGGGAGGAGTACCCCCATTGGTGTGGTTTAGGGATAAAGAAAAATCAAAAACAAACTGACCAATTCGTTTCATTGGGAAAACGAGTTTGAAGATGCATCATCAATCGGGTCTTACTCCCTTTGTCTCCCCAGATCGACCTCTCGAAGCGAGCGAGCGAGAAAGCACCTTCCTCGAGATTTGTCCAACCAACATCTTTTGTAACCTAGAACTGTATATTCTATTCTTGATTGCAGTCTATATATATAAACCTGCTAAGATCATTCTATATAGTATCTATCCCTGGTGTGTGTCAGATGATGATGAACTTTGATAAAAGCTTTTGGCTATTAATAGAAAGAAGAAATTATAGTGAATCATCGACCGATAGATCGAATACACAAACAAATATTTGTTTGATATTCATTTTCAAAAGAAATTAGAGTTTGTGTGAAACCATGAGTCATTCGATCGTGAATCATCGAATTTTATTTTAATTTAAAATTTAATATATAAAATCATACAAAAGCATAGCTTCATTCAGAGCACAGTCACATGTAGTATTGACAGACCTACAGACAGATAGATAAATAGATAAACAACTTATAGTTATTAAAAGAATAAACAACAACAAAGAAAATGCTTCAAAGATTATTTCGAAGATTTGGTAATGAAAACAATACTGGTGGAGATAATGATCATCAGAAACCAGTTGTTGGAGGTGATAACCTGACTGAATTGTCAGATTATCTATTGTTTAGTAATATTGCTAACCAAGATATATTGGATGATATCGATCGTATCTGTTTGGTGATGACTTGTAAAAAGTTGTGGGAAAAGAAAGGAATGCTGGTCTTTCAAAAGATTCATTGTCAAAGAGGTGATACAATCCCTTTATGCTATCTACACTCATTCTCCAACCTACAAACACAATCAAAACAATCAAATACTATATTTACAATCACTCAACCAAACAACTTTACTGATCTTGTTGATCAATTAGCAACCATCAATAATAATAACCAAAATAATAATAATAATGATAATCAAAATAATATTGATAATAATATAAATATAAAATTAATAGCAAATATAAAATCAATAGTAAATTACCCCGATAATTATAAATTACCATCAACCATCAAACAAGTCGATTATCTACAAGTCATCTATTACCCTTCACTATTGGATATTCTACCGCTGGAATTGACAAGTTTAACCATTTCATTCGACTTTGGTTTTGAAATTGACAATCTATTCACAAAGTTGGTTCATTTGGAGACGTTAAGATTGGTCGGTCGATTTAATAGGGAGATCAAACCCGGTCACCTACCAAACTCTATTCGTACACTTCAACTTGGCGACGCTTTCAACAAGCCATTGGTACAAGACTCTTTGCCGAGCAACATTGAACACTTGTCTATTGGTGCAAGCTATCAGGTCAAGGGATTGATGGAGATTCTACCGTCGACAATCAAATCTCTGACGTATGGTGTATACAACTACATGGAAATCACACCAAACTCGCTTCCAAACGGAATAGAGTCGCTTAGCATGTCTGCTACGATTGGTTTGGACAATAGATGGGAGGATTTTAACTTTCCACCAACCATTCGACACCTTTTCATTGACTGTTATCATCACGACAATCGTCCAAATTTAAAGACTCTTCCTCGAGGTATTATCGATCTCGAGTTGGGTCCATTGATCGATGTAGAGATACCAGAGGGTGCATTACCACCCAATCTCTTGCGGTTAAAGCTCGGTGCTTGTTTCCGTCAAACACTCCAACCACGTTCTCTACCCTCTCAACTCACACATCTTGTCATTGGCGACCTGTTTGATTGTCCAATCAACCCAGGTGTACTACCCGACACCATAATCAGTTTGACACTACCAGCATCATATAAAATGAAAATCAGTATTGATGCGCTTCCATCGGGCATTGAATTGATCCAATTCCTACCACCAGTCAAAAAGAATGAATATATCGATGAAAAGAAAGCAATTCTTCGATCCCTGTCCAGGCCATTTTCCGAATTCCAAGCACTCTTTGGTACCACCACGGATTCCGATCAACTCAAATCACTCGCTGAAAAGTGTCCAAACCTTTCGGTTTGTGTATGGACCGTCTACAGATTGGCAACATGGCACCGCTATTTCAGTGTCACCATGCCAATTAAAAACTTTGCAACAGTCTCATTTGACTCGAATAATACAATCAATTTGAATAATTTAAAGTTGTTCCGAATGATTGAACTACAACGACACCAAATCATCCAAACCAACAATGTAAAGTATTTCCAACTCTTTATTAGACTGATTGGTAGCAACAGTCTCTTATTCTACAACAACACACAACTCTATAATGGTATTATCAATGTTAAACAATTCAATAATAGTTCACATGGTCGTGAACTAGATAAACTATTATCCATTATTGTTAATCTAATGTCAGATGATTATTGTTGGAATCCTCTATTTCAAAGCAATTTGCTCTTACCAAAAGAGAAAAAGAAGAAGGATGGTGAACAAAATTAATAATAATAATAATAATAATAAACTGTACAGCTCATTGTGGTAAATCAAAATTAAAATTAAATCATTTCTCTCTTCAAAAATTCTGTGACTGTAATGAGATTTATAGGGGGTATGGTGGGAATAATTAATAAATCTCTCTCCTCGAATGAATGAATAGGGATCAATCAATTTTCACTTCATGTAATCTTCATTTCATTCAATCTCTATAATTCTTTTATACAATCACAATCAATTATTTAAATGACAGATAATACTAATAATAAGATTAGATTAAAAGAAGAAACAGTTTTAAAAATAATTAAATTAGCATTTGATTGGTCATGTAGAAGAAATGATAGTTGGTGTCTTTCAATGGCATTAGTTAGTTGGAAGTTCTACTCTATCATTAAATCATTCAACAATCAAGTTCCACTATTATTATTTAAAACATCAAAACATCAATCAAAAAAAACACTTAAAGATTATGCTGGTCATGTTGGAAATAACAAATATTTAATCATACCAGAAAAGATCACTTCCTTCAAATCAAACTATTATATCAATGAATTAAAAACAAATCCCAATGCAATTCAACCATACCTATTCTTTATTGATAATGCTAAATTGATAACTATCGATCTTATTCATACAACTGATAATAATTTCTTACAATGGTTTAATAATAATAATAATAATAATAAGGTTGGAAAATCAATTACCAGTTTGGATGTTTCAATCAATGCAGATAAATCAATCATCAAGCCATTAGATAGTTTAAAACTATATACATTGTGTCCAAATATTCAACAACTATCCTTTTATCATCCTTCCAACAGTATTAGATATTATTATACTAAACAAGATGATAAAATAATGATTGATAATCCACAAGTTTCCCCATTTAAAATATTGGTTTCATTAATACCTTTAATTGATTCATATCAAAGATCTTTGACATGTATATCATTTAAAAACCTCGCATTCTTGGATATAATGGATGATCGAGATTGTTTATTTCAATCTTTGGGCAAGTTACCACAACTAGGGTCTTTCAAGTTACATCTAAATCAAACTAGAAACCACGCTTCAATGGAGGAAGCAGATATTCTATTTAAATCAGTTTATAATTTAATTAAATTAAAAGCTTCAACTTTGAAAAGTCTATCAATCAACTTTGGAATATATGAAACACTTCCATCAGAATGTTCATATCAACAAGAAGCAAGAGAAATGGTTAAATATATTTTCACAGACACTGAACATTGTCAAATCAATAGATTGGCCATTAACATGGAGATAACTGATATTCCTTGTACATTAATTAGAAGATTATCAAAATTAAAGATTAGACCTTATATTACAAGGATTGATGAGATAGAAGAAGGTATTGAACTTGAAGAAGAAATAGAAAAACAAAAAAGAGAGTTGGTTCCAAACCTTGATAGATATTTGGAACTATTATCATCCATCTCAAAGAATGTCAATTATTTATCAATTGGTGCACCCGAGATATTGGAGAATTTAATAGAGTCTGATTCACCTGCACCTCTACCAAATCTATTATCATATGGTCCAGTTTTCAAATTAAGTCAACAGACTGTACTGGCAATCAAACAATGTCAAAAGTTTAAAGTAGTTGAATTTAAAGTAGATGAAATAGATCAAGAGATGGAAAATGAAATTAAATCAAACATTTCAATTTGGAATAGAGAATCATGTATAATTAAATTAAAATAAAAATATAAAGATTTGTCGTTGTTGTGTTAGATAATAAATACAAGAGAGGGAGGAGGGGAAGATACTGATTATTTATTTATATGTTGATTTAGTTTAAATTAAACTAAAGAAAAACCTTCTGAAGCTTCACTTATGGCAGTTAGAATATTTTGTTTTAGAGTGTGATAGGAAGTTAGACCACGAGGAATATCAATTCGATTGAAACAAGTATGTGAAACTGGTAATCTACCAACACTAGTATTTGGTGTAATATTAACTGTAAAATGAGGATACAATTGAAAGAATCCACCCAATGGAACAGAGCTGGACCCAGTTACAAATCTCAATAAAGATTTCTTTTCCTCTTCTCCAAATTCATTTAATATTTTCCAAAAATGATTAACAATTTCTTCAGACTATAAAAGTACAAACAATTGATTAATAAATAAATTAATTTTGATTTAATTTAATTCTATTTTCTACATACAACAAAACCAGTAATATTTGAATGAGCTTTTAAATCATCAACACTAACATTTGATTTACCACAAATGAGTATTTCCAATTCCTTCCAAGTGAATATTGAAATGAATTCTTGAGGTAACAGTTGATAGAATCCTTCTTTAAATTCATCTATTTGAGTTTTGATGGAACCATACATCATATGGTCAGCCAATAATTGTAAGTATTCCTCTTTGTTTTCATCGGTCACTCTGATTAGATTTCCAAATGGTTTTAAATTAACAACTTTATACTCTTGTTTACTTTGTATTCCATTTTGACAGACACCAGATGCATTTGTAGATGATTGTTCAGTAGTAGTAGTGTTGGTTAAAGTATTATCATAAATATGATGAACAAAGTAAAGTGGATCACCCAACACTTGATTAACTTGTTCCATTGGATTATTGAGTAAATATTGAAAGAGATTTCGGTAGAGGACTGGATCGAGTGATTCGACATCCTCCATGGCGACTGGCTCGTTTAAGAGTCGTTTGTAAAAGGACGGGGTAAAGTGAATGGATAGGTGACGGTCAGCTTTCAAAACGCTTTCAAAAATTGATTTGGCAGCGATGCGACCAAGTGTGCGAAAGAGTGTTTTGTACTCTGGCACTAGATTAGAGAATGGTGATGGTTGGTATCTATCGTTTGCTTTGCACTCAAACATACGGTACCCATTTAGACTGCTCTCTCCCATTCCTTGTGAGAATTTGGAGAACCATTCCTTGGAGATACCTCCAACATCTACACCCTCTTCATTTTCAAACTTGACAATGATTCGAGTTGTCAACAGATTCTTTCCATTCACATTCTTTAAAATGTCCAATGATTCCTCTAGTATATTGTCTCGTGACGATATATTTAATTTTAGTGGTGTTGGTTTTAATCTTTCATTATTTTGAATCTTATTTAATTTATCTTTTAACCATTTACATTTTGAATCAAATGATGGTTCTAAAAAAAAATAATAATTAATTAATTAATAATACTCTTTATAAATTTAATGTTTATACAACATACCAGTTTGATCACCAAAAAAGTAATAGGCAGTTAATAAAATTAAAAATGTATTTGTACAATTATGAATTATTATTTTTGTTTTGTTATCTTTGATTAATATTTCTTTTTCATTTAATAATTGTATCTATTAAAATAGAAAGAATTAAAAAACATTTTAGATTAAAAATTAAAGTTAACTTTCAATTTACATACTTGAATGGTTGGATTAATTGTAAATTCATATACAACTAAATTGGTTATATAATAATTTTCTGTAATTTCTATTTTCTAGAAAATAAAATAATTAGTAAACTATAATTCGAGTTTGATTGATTTATGTATTGTTTACATACAGATGAAGTTATATTTAAATTAACATTTGCAAATTTTTTGTTTTTTTCTATTTGACAAGGAAATGATGATATACCTTGAGTGTAACGTGTTGATAGATGAGAATAATCATCCTTGGAAATTGATATTAAAGTATAGGGACTACTACCACCAGATAACAATGGAACTCCGTTTAAACTAAAGTTGACAGTATACCATCCACACTGATTGATTGGAATTGATACGATTAGACCACGTTCAAATTCTTCGTCTTTGGTAATTGTATATTCTAATTTGGTTGTAAAGTTGCATTGTTGTTGTTTGTTATTTATAAAAGTCTCGTTTGATAATGGTGAAAAACTTCTTAAACATTCTACATTAAATTGACCAATATATTTCTCTCCATTACATGGGTTTCCAAATTGATCTTTTGTAACAATTAAAAATTTTAATACATTTGATGAAGGGGATGATGATTTTTTTTGTTGTTTGTTTTCTTCAAGAATGAAAAACTTATTTTCAGAGATTAATTCTTTTCCATGCCACATGATTTGAGAGTATTTTGGTGAAACGCAACCTGCCTCTACTCTAATGGCCTTTGAAAAGACTAGGATTCCTTGGACACTACCTTCGATCACATAGTCGCCACTACGGATCAGTTTACCGCGTCCATGGAATCCTTCGGGATCGGTCGATGAATACAGTGTAAAGTCATTGCTAATCTTTTTCATGACTCCATTTTCATTGACAAATGTATCGATCGACACTTGGTCATTTATCTTTTGGTTGACAATCTTGGTTGGTGTAATTTCAAAATTAAATTCTTCTCCTGCAACTATCATATTTTGTTTACTATCTACATCTGTTAAAAAGAATGAATATTGAACTAAAGAAGGAAGTAATATTCAATAAAAGTAATTAAAAGGAGAAGGAAAGAGGTTCAATATTAATATAAATCAACTTTATCGTTGCAAGCGCGGGTAGGGTTGGGTATCTATCATCAAGTCGAGAGAGGATTGTGATTGATTTTTGGGTTTAAACGAGGGTAGTAGGTAACGCGTAGAAAGGAAAGAGGATGATGATGATGATGATGACAACCATTCATTCACTCATTCAACCCATTACCATTCTTGGAGGGGGAGTGGTTTTATGTATCCTTGAAAAAAAAATACACAACAATCCCTGCTACTCTTTTTTTTTTTTTTTTGTCTTAAACACCCATTATCTCTTGATCAGATGTGGTTGTAGTTAACTTTCTGAATGTGAATGTGCGAATGTGTAATTACATACCAGGAGATAAATAAACAGAGTATGGGGATAATAAGACTTGGTTAACAAATATGTTGATTGTGTATGTTCCACTCTTGGTCACTGAAAAGTAAACACTAAACGTTCCATTTTTGCGGTCGATAACATTGATCTGAGCGTGTTCATCCATGTTGTAAAGGTCGTGTCCTTGGATGGCTATAGTCACAATATCACTTGATCGCCCTTCTCTTTTGTTTGACATCTGACCAGACTTTGGCGAGATCAAGTGATTGACAGTACTACTGCCACTGTTAAAGAGATGTGGTTGAGAGACGACCACAAAAGAGAACTTGTCACCAATAGTTCCTATGGTTCCAGATGTAATGCCCAATACATATGGCTTGTTGTTTTCATGTCTTTGATTGAATGATCTACCTGAAATAGAAGGTGATGTAGATGTAGGAGATGATGAGGCCGGAGATGTTGTTGTAGATGGGGAAGAGGTAGATGATGATAAAGAAGGAAGTGAAGGCGAAAGTGGGCGAGAGTGTGTAGATATAGTGGGTGGTGATAATAGCACAGATGTTGATGGGTTGACTCCACCAACACCACTTCCACCACTACCACGAATATTCGTAAACCAGCATAATGATACTATATATGCTAAAAAAAGAAATCAACCACAAAATGTGACACAGAAAATGAATGAAAAAAAAGAAAAGATAAGAATGTGATTAGTTGATTAATAGATCAAATCTATTGTTTGTTTGTTATACTTACCAATAAAAGATTGAATAGAGTAAGCTATGGTGGCGATTGTACCATGGTGGTGGCGATGGAATTGATGATGGTTATGATGATGGTTATTTTCATAATAATTATAGATGTATTGGTTGTCTCGACTGATACCATACAATGATGACGACAAACTGAGAGATTGGGAATTTGATTTTAATTTATGGATAGAAGGTGCTTTACTATAATATGATAGAATACCAAGATAGTATCGAATGGAAACCAATAACATTACCAACATGACGATGGTAAATACTGAATATTGATCATTTTGTTTTATTCCACTTGTATTTAATATCCATTCACCAATCGATAGTGATATTTCAATCATCCCACTAGTTGCCATATTTTTTTTAAAAAGTATATATATATTTAATTAATTATAGTTTTTGTTGGATAATTAATTAATTTACTCTGTCTGTCTGTCTGTCTTGCTGCACTCAAATGCAAGCAAGTATAAATAAATAAATAAAATTTCGTTTAATTAAACAAGTACTGACTGAATAACATCTATTGCCTATTTTAGTGTAACTTAAAACCAAATGGGAGTTAATATCAAAGGTTAATCTAAATCAAAATACTGAACAACAACCAAAGAAAAAAACACAAAACTGGGTAATAGATTGTGTAGTTGTTGTTGTTATCATTTCACCACATCCAAAGCCCGGAATATACAGTGTAGTTATATTTACATTTTGGGTGGATTGAAAAAAGTTAAAGTTATAATTTTAACTTCAAGTAATAATAATAAATGATAATAAATAAATAATTATCTCGAGATATTTTTTAAAAATCAATTAATGTGTGTTCCAAAAACTCTACTCTTTCTATTTCTGTTTTATGATAATAATAATAATAATAATAATTCTTTAAATAACTCTGGTAAGATGATTCTGGTAATACTGACTGAGAGTTGGTTGGATAATGCAGTGCAATGAAATTTAATTTGAAAATAAATGTAAATAATAATTATTATTATTATTATTATTAATAGTAGTAGGTAGGTATATTATAAATAAAAATGATGGATCATTAGAAGAGAAGAGGAAGGAAAAATAAACAAAAATAGAGTTGAAAGAGATAATTTTAGTGTTTAAACACACAACAACAACAATAAATCTAGATGGATAGAAGAGATAGATGATGATGAGAATGGTAAGCCGGAATGCAGATGTCGAATCAATACCTCTCGTTAGTTGTTTAGGTGGTAAGGATGGAGAGAGAGAGAGAGAGAGAGAAGAAAAGGTTAAGATGGCGCAAGTAATAGAAATAGATTGATAATAGTAATTAAATATAGGATATAGATTACAAGAGGAGTGGATAGGATAAGAGGGTGGGGTGTCTCATATATATATATATTTTTACACGCGATTTACAGCTGCTTCTGTATGCATAAACATATATATATATATTTATATATAGGAGACGAATGAACTTGTCCATCACACACACACCTCAACAAGATTTACAAAAAGAATGGAATAATTATTGCCAATTGTGGACAAGTGGGGTAAAAACATAACAACAGTGTGGATAATCATTATCAACCATTCAGTGTAATATATATTTGTTGATATCAATATCCACCCCTTTTCCCCTCTCACACCTGATTTTTTCTTTTTTTTCCAACCAGTATACGGAAAATTCGATATCAATCCAAAACTAGTTTGGTTTGGTTTGGTTTGGTTTGGTTGTTGTAGTACTCTGTGTGTGTGGAATCGGATTCGATTGGTTATAGATGATGAGTGAGTGAGTTGATTTCAAATCTATAGATTCATTTGTGCAATAGATTTGGAAATGAAAATATGCATTACATGACATTGGATTGTATGGCTGATGTTTACCTTTTTGTATCTTCTTCTACTTTTAAAATCAAAGTTTCATTGATAATTATTGTTGTTGTTGTTTCTTTTAAAATATAGGATTTAATCTATTGTGAGGACGATGATTAAATGTCTGTTGAACAGCAATATGTAGTAGTAGTGGTAGAAGTTGGTTGTATTGTTAATGTTAAATAGAGATTGAGGATGAATAGAACATTTGTTTTAAAATAAATGAAGTTGATGGGTTTGTTTCAGAAGAAGAAGAGGAGAGGAGGTTTGGAATGATGTCAATTGGAAATATTTAGTTTGATAGATCAAAGAAGATGAGATTTAATGAACTGCACTATTTCTTCTACTACCTGATGATCCAAACCAAACCAAACCAAACCACACTTCCTTCCTGATCAAACCTACTATCGTATCATCATCATTATTATCATCCGAACGACCAACTAAGGACAGACAGACAGACAGCCCGGACAGATGTTTGTTGATTGTTGGGGTTTCAATCAAACATATTTGTTAAACGGATGGGTTGGGGGTTGTTTGATGATATTCATCAATCAATCACACACCCCCATGATGCAGAAAGATAGTTTGTCTTTTGACGTTTCTCTCTATCCTCATCATCTCTTGATTTTCACAGTGAAGAGAGCAAAGAGAGAGAGAGAGTGAAGAACGAGAAAATATATAAGTCAACGTGTGATAATGCGTAGACCACCAACTTCATCACCCCCCTCCACAGTCGCCTTATCACAACCACCGACCATCCCCGCTGATCATTGAAAGAGATAAAAGCAAAGATTAGGGTGAGCTGGATGATTGTGTCTCTGTTAAAAAAAAAAAAACAAAAATTGGAGAGTGAAGGGTCATCATGATCGTCTCGATTCATTATTACTTTAGCCAATCTAAACATAATCAGAGAACGTAAAGGTTTACTTTCCTTATTAATCGATTTAAAGTAGTACAACACAGCTCATCAACTTCACACCCTTCTCCACATCCACATCACCCACTCACATAACCAACAGCCTCCTCAAAAGTAAATAAACAAACCTCAAACCTCAACCTTATCATTCATAATCAATGAATCAATGAATGATTGATTGAATGAATAGATATAGTTAAGAGGTTGATATATATACTCAAAAGAAGAGTTATATATAGATAGATTAGTAGCGATGATGGTGAATACACAATCAATTCAATTTCAAAGAGTCGTTGGGTAGAGATTCAATAGATATAGATATAGATATACATATTACATTGCAATCGATCGATATATATTTAACAATATTATAATTGGAACAACTTCAAAGAAGAACTGATAGTCAATGTACATTGCTTAGATACATTTCACCTTTTCATCAATTCAATAATTTATTCATAAATGAAAGGTTACATCTACCCTTATCATATTATCATCAATATACATAATCTACCTTAAGATCCCTATCTTGATCGTAGATCTTTACATTTATATTTAGCTATAATCAGATCAAATTTACTAACTCTCTCATCTCTCTCCCTCTCTCTCTTTTAATTTTAATTAGAATAATGGCATCAGTATTTATTAAGAAATCAACTGGTCTAACTGGTTTGGCTGTTGAACCAAGAGCACGTCAAATCTTGTCAGACCTCTATTGCAAGACACTCAAGGAGCTCCAAAAGATCCCAGCAACCGCTGGTTATCGTCAAAGAATGGAAGAATTGACCAAGTTTAGATTCAACGTTGTAGAAAGCGAAACTGACATTCTCAAGATTGAACATACCATCAAGGGTGGTCAAGTTGAAGAACTCATCCAACAAGCAAAAAAGGAACTCGAAGTCATCGATTTGGTTTCAAAGGAAAGAGTTTGGGAATTAAGAGACAAGAATATGCCACCAATGATTTTACTTAATAACAAATAGAAATAATAATAATAATAATAATAATTTAATATAAAAGAGGATTTGTATAATGCACAATAATAATAATAATAATAATTTTTTTGAAAAATAATAAGTATGTAAATTCATTCATTCATTCATAAATCCTCATAACCAAGTTAAAGTTATTAACAATGTTCCTTTTTTTTTTTATCTCTAGATAATATAAATATTTATTTAATCAAAATTACATTTAATATTTATTTATTTTTATTTTTTTTAAGCTTCAATAATCTTTTTAAATTGGATATCATTTCTAAAACTTAATAACTTTTGTAAAATACTGACATCTTCGAGATCGTTGATTTCATCTGCTTCCATTTCACCGTGGACGACAGTCTTTTCTTGGAACAATCGATAGACTGGTGCCATGTGAGTATTACGACGGGACTTTTCCAGGGCTCTGCTCTTCTTGCCTAGCCATTGGACAAACATGGTTTTTTGGAGTTGGGAATCCTTTTTGGCAGCGGCACGCTCATCAGTATAGGTCACACGGATGATGCCAAAGGCAGTCGACTCGTCTTTGAGATGCTTCTTCATTTCGTTCATTCCTTTTGGACCCTTTGCAAGCAGTCCAAGACCCTGACAACCTGGGGCAGTGTATCCAATGAGCAACCAGCAGATCTTGCCAGCATTAAACTCTTCCATGGCAAGGGTGATAGCGTCGTAGCCAAAGTATGGTACGTTTTGGATAATGTTTGGTTTCTCATCGGTGCAACCTTGGCGTAGCGTTGATGGAGTGGAAGGGGTCGACGAGATACCAGGTGTCGTTTTCATTTTGAATATCTTTTGGGAGCTGTCTGGAGTGCTGCATGTGGATGGGGTGGGCGAAAAAAACACTGGACCGGGGGTAGAGGCTGTTGAATGGACCGATGACGAGGAGCATGATGTGGCGGTGCCTGGAGACGTACGGATAATGTCTACCAGTTTATCAAACTCACAGCTACTATCACAACGAACGATACGAAGTTTTCTATGGAGATCTTTGTGGTAGAGATAGACATTGTTGGTAAATGACGCAAACTTGCATTTCTCGATGGGTCTAGTGACCGTGCCATCCCAGATGATGAAATAGAATTCCTCGTCATTCTTTTTGTACAATACAACTGTGGAATGCTTCTCACACAACATGGACTGGAGTTTGTTGACCGATAGGCCGTGGAATGCAGTCACAATATTGTCTCTGTCATATCTATACATAAACCATTGACCATTCTTTAATTGTGGTAATAGATTGGTTGAGGGATTAATGTTTGGTGATTGTGACCCAGATTGTGAGAATATTTTACATAATTTGTTAATATTGGATGAAGGACTGGTGGTGGATTGAGATTTCAATTTACTAATCAATGATTGGTCGGTTGGTGTAGTTGGAGGTGACAATCTATTAAACCCAGTATATCTATTATAATTGATATCATGCATGATGGAATCCATTGAATAATAATTTCTTTTACAAATTTGGAATGCACTTTCTATTTTACAAATTGTCTTTTTAAATAATTAATATTAATATATATTATTTTTAAAATTAAAAACTATAACATACACATAATGATTGAATTGAAATTGGAATGATATCTCTAAATCTTTCAATGGTATAAGCATCTAATTTGGAACCTTCCCACCATACAAAATAAAAACTATCTGTATCCTTGCAACGGATCAATGCAATAACCCATCGACTATTTTTAAATTGGGAACATAATTTTTCAGCATCATTTCCAAACAATACAACTTTTAAATCTTCATCAACAATCACCCTATATTGATACTAGATGTTAATAGGTTTATAAAAATATTTTTAAATTATTAATAAATAAACATACCATTGATTCTTTTCACTTAGCGTTTTTAAATCCATCCTTTCCAAGACTAATTAAAACAATTGTTGTTGTTGTTGTTGTTGGTCAATAAACTATTATTATTTAATATTATTATTATTATTATTATTATTTTTAATAGTTTTGAAATAAATAAAAATTAAACAATTAAGATAAATAAAATAATAAAATTTTATAAAAGGTATCTGTTTCAAAAAGAGATAATAAAAAAATCACAATTTAAACATGATCCGATAAAGGAAATGAATAAGTTATCATTTTAAGATTATAGATCTGACAGATTTCATTTGATTTGTAACTGTGTGTGTGTTGATAGAGATACAATAAAAGACTGAATGGAATGGGGGTATCGAAGGGATGCATTGGGAATAAAAAATCTTTGCAAACCACACCGAATTGTAAGATATTTCGAAAATTTTTCTTTTGAGCTCACCCCCACCGACTTTGAGGGAAACTGAATTCTCCTTGGAGAATAGAACAATTCTATTGATACACCACGCTCATCTATATCATATTTAATTTATCACACTACATACTCTCACACACACGCAACACTACAACCACACACAATTACAATTATAATAATAACAACAACAATAGATCCGATGTATTATTCGTAGTAGAGTCACTTCTAAGATAACCACTCGATTCACCCCCCCTATCACCACCACCACAGTAATAACGAATACGTATCTCGATAAAGTAACAACACAACATCATCAAATATAGTATACACTCGTACAATCACAAAATGGTAGAAGTTTGCTCGAGTCCAACAAAGGGTGAACAAGATGCCATTAGTATCATCAATATAGTAGTGTCGTTTCTAAGTTTGATTGGTAGTCTCTTGACAATCACCTCATATATTGCGAAAAAGTACAAGGAACGACAGACAGCAAAGAAACAGTTGCAAAATGAACGATCAAGACCCGTGATAGGCCGATCGTTTGATGGTAGTACCAGTCCAAACTACTCAGACTATGGATTGCAACCAACATACAAACCCGAATCAAACAAGTTGCCCCAACTCATATTTATGCTCTCGATTTCCGATTTTCTCACTTCATTCTTTATCATAACCTCACAGATCACTCTGTTGAGCAACTATAAGCTCTACACCAATTCGGTCGACATTCACGGATGGATCTACTCTCCTTGTATTATATTTCGAAGTTTTATCCAATTCAACTTTATGTCTACCTTTTTCTGTACCGCTTGTATCTCTTTTTATCTTTATCAACAATTATCTTCACCTGAACCAAAGTATGTAAAAAAATGATTAATAATTATTATTGGGCAATTTATTTACACATTTATTTTCTATCGCTAGCCGATTCCTAATGTATATTTTTGGAGCAATTTCATATGGTATCCCACTCATCATTACATTACCATTGACATTTACCAATAGTATCATTCAAGACACTGAAACGGCATGGTGTGAAACTGACAGAGTATTTGAATTAACACTCTGGTTTGGACCACTACTCGTGTGTCTATTGACCTGTGTCTTTTATTATATACGTCTACGAAGATTGTTTAGAAAGAAGTTTGAGTATCGTTTAAATGTCAACGATCGTCTGCGCCAAATCGATGGAATCATATCTCGTCGTCTCACATTGTACATACTCGTTTTCATCGTGACGTGGGCACCTGACGTCGTCCAACATTTCATATCCTTCTTTTCATCATGTTCTTTCTATCCACTAATGGTCATTCAAAATCTTTTGGCTCCATCTCAAGGGTAATTATATATTTTAAAAAAAAAAAAAATCAAGCATAGTTTTTTCCAACTATTTTTCTGGATACTCTCCAACGATGAATCACATATTAACTAACCGTTCTATTCCTAATAGGTTCTGCAACTTTTGGGTGTACAGTTACTCTAACTCGCACTTTGGAAACAAGGGATATGCCCCTGTATCTACTCAATAATCGATTGGTAGAGGCTAAAACAAAAAAATCACCTCTTTAAAAAAATAGTAATAGTAGTTTATTAAAACAAATTAATAAAAGACCTAATTGGTATGTTCTAATTAATCTGTTTCTCATGAGATACCAGGGCATATCCCTTGTTACCAAAGTGCGAGTTCGAGTACGAATATACCAAAAATTATTTAAACAAAATAAATTTATTAGGCCTAGATAAAAATTGATTTGGTTGTTGTTGGTATGTTAGAAATCTCTAGTTTTGTTACATCTCTATCAAAAGTAAAAGAAATATTTTTCATACTCATGTTTAAACAACAAAACAGAGATCCTGATTCTTGTCACGCAATATAATAAATATAATGTACTTTCTGCTGTTTTGAATATTTAAATGTATATATATACATATAAACTTTGTAAAGAACAAAGAGATGGAACTGATTTGTAATATGATAGTAAACTTTTTATTTCTACTAATAATTAAAAAGTTTACTATCAAAATACTAATAGTATTGGCTTTGGCAAAATTTAATATTAAAAAATAAATCAACTTGGTTGTTGTTGTTTACCAATACTGATGTTCCATTGTTGCGTGGGATAAACATACGGCTTGCACCAGTGTAATCTCTAAAATAGCAATGATAATGATAATGAGATGAGGAAAGGCAATCCAAGATATCAAATACCACTGATAAGTTTTTGTGTATACATACAACAATTGTGATGATAATGTAGATATAAAATATTACACCTAGACGACTAGTGCAACTATTGGCGTTGATCTGTGAATATCATCACAAATGATTAAAGCTCTCTCTCTCTAACCATATTCTATAGATGTACAGATACCAATCCAATTACCTATGTACATTGAAAAATACATAGTCTATAGTAAAAAATAGGATATTAATAATATGACTTCTTCTTGTTTGTTTCACCTTGATTGTAATTCACATACTTTGCTACACACTAAAAGGAATGACACAACAAGGAGTTCCGTTTGAATAATGCACCAATAAACCAACTATCGCCAGTCTCATAGTCAACATGTATGTCAAACAGCTGTTGATGCTGGGCCATTGTTGCTATTTGGTTTATTGACATATTGAATAGATGGTCATTAATAGTAAGAGTTGTGTTATGTTTATCATGTAACTTTTGTGCGCATCTGACAACCAAGCCCAAAGATGTAATCAAATTGATATGCTGCTGATTTGTATTCTCTATGTATTATTGTCACTTTTTTTTGATGGGCCAAAATTGAAAAAAAAAAAGGAAAAAAAATTTTAAATTAATCTTCTATTTTCCTCTGGAATACCAGATGTTTGTTGATGAGGACTTAAATTAACCAGTTTGTGTAGATAAAAAAAAAAACCGACAAATATTCTACATGAATTTTCTTTGTCTGATTCAAGAAGATCCAGAGAAACATTAGTTTGATCATTTGTTTTAATAGACTGCTGGGGGTGGAAGAATCGCCAGATTTCTCTCGCAAATAGGTCCACAGATCTTGATATGGTAGCGAACAATGCAAAGAGGTAGGGTACAGCCTAAAAGAACCTGTATAGGAGTCAGAAACTAGTTTCAACCTGTTGTTAGTTTTCACTGTCGTATTGCAACAGGACAGTATCAAGACGTACAATCCTCTCAACTTCCTCACTTGATGAATACCTCAAGCCAAAACCAGAAACTTTTGGTTGGATTCTATTATTTGTTTTTTTTGTAATTGATTATAAACGTGTATATTTATTTAAATTATTATAATATTAATAAATTGCTGGGATTGGATCGTAATCAAGTGGCATCATAATATTGAGATGGTAAAAGATGGTTGGTGATAAAAGAATCAAACCGCTAACGCATGAATAGGTAAATAGTTTTTGGAATGCCTCGACCATTGGTTGAATAACTTGTTTCTTACGATTGATAATAGGTGCCACCAAATTATTAAAAACATAATAAAATAATTTCTTTGACAAATCTTTTATCAATAATACCAAAACAATACCTAAAAAAATAACAAACAAAAAATGATTAATAAAAATTAAGAAATCAGAATAAATCAATTTTCTTATTATTATTTTCTTCTTTCTTTTTCTTCTTACCAATTAAAATTCTTGCTATAGTTAAATAAGTATTACTTGTTTGAATAAAATTAACAATAGCATAGGATGATTGATAGTAAGGATCTGGGGTATAATAGAGATTGTATTTGTGAGCGATCCAACCACCAAGGAAACTACCATGAAAAGTACCAACGACCAAACCAGTTTCTGGATAGGCAGGGGTAGGAGTCTTTAGTTGTGGATGCATAAAGAGAACCACACAACAGGTGGCAAAGACAACCATGGGTGCAAGGAAACTGTCGTCGGCCAAAAGATTGATAAAGAATGGACGGTATCCAAATACAAATGTGAAAACGGCGGAAAAGCCAATGATGGCACCAGCAGTGACGTCCATTGGAGTGTGATGTCCATTATAGAGTCTGCTGAGCATGACTGAACCAACTGACCACATAACTGGAATAATGGCGATCCAATATGGGAGGTATTGATGTGAAGGATTGGGATTTACGTGATAAAAATACATAAAGTAGTAAAATTGAATGGCAATCGATGATGAAGTATGTGTCGATGGTAGACCATGATCCTTTTGTGGAGCAGTGTTGGTCCAAACCTTGACTGGTCGAGGCAACGTAAAGGTATTTTTGAGTATATTACCTGTACCAATCGACAAGGCCAACATAAATGTCAAGTCAATTGCCAAACCACGTGAAATTACCCATGCCGTAATCGGTAACAATAAAATATAACAAAATTCCTCTCCCAATAAACTTGCAAATGAGAAATAATAATCTAATAATTTTGTTCTATAACTCTAAATTAAAATAAAAAATAGAATAAATAAAAAGAAAAAAGAAGATAACTTTTGGGTTGGTTATATAATATTTACTTGAATCTTTAAAACTATAGGGATTTCTCTTTCATATTCTTTAAGTAAAACTTCTCTGATTGCATTTGTAGAGAGAGCACCTAATAATCCTCCCAAATAACCATCTTTTTTCCTTTTGTTTTTGTTTCCTCCAGCTACTGCTCCTGTTGTTGTTGTTGATGTCATTGTATTATTTGTCAGTGGCAAACAATCCATGTATATATATATCTCTCTTTTTTTGTAAATGACTAATTTGTTTGTGTCAAAGTAATTCTATTCTTTACTCTTTTTTGTTTAAAACCTTTTTAATGACGCTTCCTACAATACATATTAAAAAAAAAAAAGAATTAGAAATGATTGATTCTCGAATCTGTCTGGATAATAAATATTATTATAACAAAGTGAAATGACTAAATTTGTAGTAGTAGTAGTAGTAATGAGGAGGAGGAGGAGGAAGAGGTATATATATCGACACCCCCTCCCTCCACTATCTAAAAAAGACAGTATGTATTTTCTTTTGAAACTTTTATAATTTACAAGTAGTAGTAGTAAAATTATTATTATTATTAATATAACATTATATATATATGAGAATAATAATTAATTAAATGTATATATATCTTGTTTCTTTTTTAATGTTGTTGCTTTTAAAGAAGAAGAAGGTTTAAAAATGTTTAATTAATTATTATTCTCCTTCCTTCTTTCCACCTGTCTGTTATCCTATCTTTTTTGTATAATGCTTTACTTAAAAAGGGGTTTGATTTGATGAAAGATGTGATTATTATTAAGACATATATATGTATGTAAGTGTTGTTTTGTGTATAACAAGTAAGTTTAGTGTTTGAATCTAAAAATATTTAAAAGATAAGATAGAAAAGTAAAGTAGCTGCTGCTGACTGACAACAAACAACAATAACCACCTCTAAAAAAACTTATTAATTTATACGAGTAAACAACACTGACAATAAATAAATAACAACAAGGTTATATGTCTCTCTTTTTCCCTCCATTGTTGTCAGTATTATTATTATTATTATTATTATTATTATTATTATTATTATGATTTCCTCCACCAGAATTATGATTTCCTCCACCCCACACATCCCGCGATGCAATCCAATTTTGCAGTGGTGGTGTGAAGTTGTCACAACAACAACAACAAAACTCCAACTACCGACACGACATGTGGTTAGTGGAATGAGGGGAGGGGGGTGCTGTCTGCTAGTAGTTGGGTTATAAACCTTTCTCTTTGCTCTTTAAGATACAATAAGTAAGATAGATAGATGGATGAATGCATCATACATGATGGCAACCAACAAGACTTGCATCAACCAAACAATTCTTTCCAGATCCTTAAAAATTGTATGAATGTGTTTTGTTTGTTTGTTGTTGGTATGAGACACAAAAGAAGAAGAAGAAGAAGGAAGGAGGGAAGGATGTAGAATATACTTTGTTGTGTGAAAGACCATTTTAAAAAAGGCGGGTACTATCCACCGCTCGAGCTACTACTACTACTAACTTGCTCCATTGTATGTATGTTGTTGCTTGTACTATTTTTGTTGTATTGTTTGAAGTACTCACCAATATATATATTGTAATGTTATAAATGAATGATAATATAAATGAATAACAAACAACAAACTATAATTATAATTTAGTCTAGTGTGATTGATTATCTACTATCTACTATCTATTTGTTTGTTTGTTTGTTATAGCAAATGTAACAATGAGATGAGAGTTATACAAAAAACTACTGCTATACTTTTAACGAAACTGTCGTTAACGTTTAAAACCAAAGATATTAATATGGGGGTGACAAGAGTAAAAGACTAAAAGGATAAGGGGTTTCCTTTTTTTGTCTTTTTTTTTTTTTTTATTTTTTTTATTGTTTGTTGTAACTGTGTTGGTTGAGTTGCTATGAGACCATCTGTCGTCATAATATATATCATAAATCTCGATATTATATTACTATTATAATTTAATCAATCAATCAATCAATCAAACCAATCGATAACAAGTTACGAGACGATCTTTGACGTTATACTCTCCCTCTCTCTCAATTGGTGTTGGTGTACATTCAAATACATTATTATTATTATTATTATTATTATTGTATTTGGAATCAAATAGTTGATTATTGTATACAATATATATCAAAGCGACGTTTTAATGACATCTATAGGTGGTAATGCAAGTCACCTGAGGCAGCTACAATTAGATGCTGTTAGAAAGAAAACAATCAAAAAGTATCTCTTTAAAAAGGTCAAAGATGATAGAGAGATTGAAGCAATCGAACTAAAGAAACAAGCAGACAATGCTTCTCAAAAGGCTGCATTGACAGTCAAAGAAGAACAAGTCAAAGATGAAGATAAAAAGATCGATATCACAACAATCGATCCTATAAAAGAAGAAAACATTCTAAAAGATTTAGAAGGTAAGAATAACATCAAAAAAAAAAGAGAGAGATAAGATTTACTCAATCTATGAATCATAATACTGATGGATTATTGTATATTTCACTATGACATTAGAACAAAAGACAATAATGGCTGAAAAGATATCAAATTTAGAATCAAAGTTGGAAGATATGAATACGAGCAAGGTAGCACTATTTAATCTTTTAAAATTGATATTAAACGAAGAAGAGAAAAAACAACAAGCAGAACAACTGAGACTCATCGAGATCAAGAAACAACAGGAAGAACAAATGAGAATGCAACAGAAATTGACTCTTCAACAAAATGGTGGTGTTGCTAGTACAATGATGAATGGTATGGGTGGAGGTGGAAATAACAACAACTATGGACAACAGCAACAACCGCTGCATGGTCAAAGTGGTCCACCAAATATGCACTTTCACCAACACCATCAAAATAATATGAACTATAGACAACAACAACTTAATCATCATTATCAAATGAATGGTAGTACAAATAATAATAATAGTAATGGTAGTGGAGGAGGATTCCAACAACAATCTCCTCAAATGAATTATCAACAACAGCCACCTCAACAACAACAACAACCACATCAACAACCACATCAATCCCATCATCATCAGCAACCCTACTATTCAAATCAACAACAACAACAACCACAACAACCATATCAAAATTCACCTCAACCATATTACAATCAAAACCAAAACCAACAACCACCTTCTTCACATCCACCACAACCTGCAGCTGCAGCTGCTGTTCCTCCTCCACCACCATCACAACAACAACAACAACCTCATCAATCACCTCATCAAAACTTGCCACCTCCAATGGCGCCATCAGCCTCTTTCCAAAGCCCAGTTTCTCCGGCCAACCATCCCAACTCTAGTCCATTTTTCAAGGGTAACAACTTATTTTTCTCAAGTAATGGAAATGGTAGTAATTTGATTCCAAACAACAACAATAATCAACCATATGAACAACAACAAAATGAACCTAGTACGCAACCACCTCCACCACACCAACAACCAGGATATCACCAACAACAACCAAATAATTATTACAATTCACCTTCATCTCCATCCCCACATCAACCACAAAACGAAGGAAATTATTATCGATCACCAATGCACCATGGTAATAATAATCCAAATAATCAAAATAATAATAATAATAATAACCCAAGATTTAGTGAAAGAGATGCACCATACTCTAGGGATAAATATTACAATAACAATCAAAATAATCAAAATAATCAAAATAATAATAATCCCAGTGGATATGATAACAGAGATAATAGAAATGTAGGAGATATGCGTGACAGTAGAGATAGAGATAATAATAATAATAATAGGGAAAATAGATATATAAATAATAACAATAATAACAATAGAGATAGATTTAACAACTATGATAATAACAATAACAATAATAATAATAATAATAATGCTAATAATGATTATGGTGATAGATACCATTCTGGTGGATATAGAAATAATAATCAAAGAGGTGGAGGGAATAATAATAATAGCGGTCCAATAAGACATCATGGAAATCATTGGAAATAATTATATAAAACAAATAGACGGTCTTTCACACCATTGTATAATATATATCTTTGCCTATAATTATGTTATATATTATTTATTTGAATGTTAAGAAATTGGACTTAATCTGGTAGAAGGTAATAATAATTCTAATCTTTTTTCCATTTTAAGAGCATGTAGTTCATCGATTGCACTTCCATTGTATCCTCCAAACATAAACATGGTAGATCCAACCATGTTTCCAGAACCCATGTCTCGGGGATGTGGGGCACTTGGAGCATCGATCCTACTCCATTCCATATTGACAGTATCCAATAGATATAAATCATTTGTCAAAGAATCATCTGACAATGATTGTCCTCCAAATACAAACATAAATGGACCTGCGTTAAATACAATTGTAAAAGTACAAACTGGAGCATTTCCTTTAACATTTACTTTTGTCCATGTATTAAACTATAAAAAAAAGAATCGAAATTAGTACTAAAACAATGGGAGGAGAGATAGGTTGTTGTTTAGTATGTCTACATACTAAAGGATCATAAATATGAACATCATTATATTTCTTTTCCCATTCTAAACCATAACCACCACCAAATAATAATAATTTGTTATCAAATGTCATTAGTTTATGTCCACATTTGGCTGGAGGGATATCACCTTTGGCATAGATTTTTCTCCAAATCAATGTTTCAGTGTCCAAGCAAAATAGATCATCTAAAAAGATGAGTTGATTATTATTTCCCTTGTACATTCCACCATAGATATACATGTATTTTCCAATGACAGTTGCTGAATGATTTGTTCTTGGTATTGGTGTTTCTCCTCTTGATTCAATATATTCCCATGATTCCAATTCTTCAAAAAAAAAAAAAAGGAAACAAATTAGATGTTTTTAGAAATTTAATATATATTATAAATATTAAATATTATTTCTTCCATACATACTTGTATCAAAAATACAAAGATTAAAATGTTTACTAATACCATTGAAACCACCAAAAGTGAATATTCTATGATCAATTGAAACTGCAGAATGTCTAGCAAAATTGGGTGGAAATCCATGACGAGGAATAACTCTTTCAAAAGTATAAGACTCTGTATCGAATCTAAAAATGTCATTGAATCTTTTCTCTGGTATTTCCTGACCTCCAATATAATAAATATATTTTCCAACCACTGTACTTGTATTTTGGTACCTTGGTGATGGTCTTTCACCTGATGGTTTAATTTCAATCCAACATAATCCATCTAAATACAAATAATGCCAGATATTAATATTAATTAAATCAGGTTAACTTGATCTCTTAAACATACTTTTATCACTCATAAGAGTCAATTTTTTTGAATAATAATCTTTCCAACTATTGATAGGTCTTCTTTTGAATATTGGAGAATGAGCCCATTTTCTTTTACAAACTGCCTTCCAAACAATATTCTCTTCACAAAACATATTTAGAGTTCTATTGGTTTGACAGATATTACCAATATCATTTGGATCCAATAATGAAATGATTCTTAATGTTACTTCATTTGGTAATTCCATAAAATTTCTTTCCTTTCTATTATTATTATTATTATTATTATTACAATTATTATTAGTATCTGGTGAGATTGCCAAAGTTGAAATCATTTGATCTTCATAATTTCGATTATTATTATTTTGATTATTATTATTTATATCCTGTCGGTGGATGTTAACTAGTTTACGGTTTCCTTCCATTGTTTTCTTATTTAATATTTGTTGATGTTTTTTTTTACTTTTGGTGTTACAGAGTTTATTCAAGGTGCTGGCTTTATTATTACTAGTGGAATAATAAGAATAATAGTAGGTTAGAAATATGACTATAAATGGCAATGATATGATAAAACAAAAGATGATATGGAACAACTTTTTTATGGGAATGGAAACGAATGATATGATGGTCTCGCAAAGCAGCTGTAAAAAACTGGTGGAACCGGAACCGGATCCACCAACACATCTTGTTGCTCCTCGTCGACAGTTAAGAGTCAGTGGACTTTGGGTTGAACCCACGGTGGTTGAGGTGCTAAAAGATGGTTGTTGCATGCTTTTTTTTGGAAAAGATTAAAGTTTTAAAGTTGAAAATAAAAGAATGAAATTGAGGTTGAGAGCATCTGTGTTTGAGTAAGTGTGTGTAAGTATACAATGATAGAGTGAAAATAATATTTAAAACAACGTCTATCTATCTCTATCTCTCTTGTTTTGAAATCTAATTTAAATGTTGAAATAGAACATCATCATCATGTGATTAGAATGTTGGTATCGAATAATAAAAATGATCTATATATATATAAATGTAACAATAACATCATGATGTTGATGCTGGCAGTTGGATCAAGTGTATTGGTGAAAAAAACAAAAGCTCTGTTCTGTGCTTGCCAAACATACAAAAATGATATTTATGAATCTATCTCTGAAAATATTAACTATCGTCGTCGCCCTATCTGTATCTATGTTTCATGATTTAGGATGGGTGGTAAACTACAAAATTCTTAAACCTTTTCAAAAATGATAATACTAATAATAATAATTGGTTGTCTTTGGAGAAGATTGATGGAGGGAAAATTGATACTTGGTATGTGATTGCAATAATTATAAAAACCCAATGATAAGAATGTATTCTGATGGTGATAGTGGTTAGGGTGAAGAGAGAGAGAGAGAGAGAGAGGTAGGATATATATCGTGCGTGGTGGTTGAGACCAACCGTATCACCAACCACACAAAACAATGTTTTTAATACAAGTTGGGTGGGAGTTGGAGTTGTTGTTGTATTCTGATCGATTGTCAACTATACTTACAAGGAAGGAAGTGCACGTCAAAAAAATAATGAAATATATATAGTATTTATACAAAGATAAAATAGATATAATCTCTTTTGTTATAATTTAGAAAAGACAGGAAGGAGGTAATAATAATAATAAAGTTATTGCTCTATACTTGAGGACCCTGTCTTTCTCCAACTAGGTATTTTAAAGGAGTAGTGATAACAACAAGTGTTAAAAAACACAATAGGAATAAAATAGACTCTCTCTTTGACAATGGGGAGGCCAATGTAATGGAAGCCTGCCAACACCATGGTGGTTGGCAAAGACTCAAATTTATTTTTTATATTTTAGGTTGGCGTTTTCAACCATTTATATTCGATGTCGCTTTTTGCCTTGAGTCTAAGGGTTGTACCCCTAGACTATCTATCTCTCTCTCTCTCTCTCTTTTCATTTTGATTTTGGTTTTGATTGATTTACTGTACAATTTTGAGTGAGTTGAATTATTTATCTATAACACTCTTATATATCTTTAATCCATTAATGGTTTGGATATGACCTCATCCCTATCTGTCACTCACTCTCTTCCTATGGGTGTGATAGTCATGAGGTCTTTGATGATTTTTGTTGTACCATTTTTATTACTAATACTCCCTACAATTTTAAAATGATTATTATTATTAATTAATTCTCTTTTGATCTGTCTTTCTGTGTATTTTTCTAGTTGATCTTTCTTACCACAGCCAATATATGTATAAATACAATCAAAGATATTACCTCTTCGATGGTTATAATGTAACTTATTTTATCAACTATCATTTCATATTCCCATTCATGAATGATAGTAGTATTCTCATTGTTTGCATAGCAAGTAAAAAAGGGGAATGAAAATTTAATAATTGGAATTACCCACCAACAATATATTTTTAGGGTGTTGGCGGGAACTTTGAAATAATTTTTTTCACGAACGCACTTCACCTTCATACTTTATAATTTTTTATCTCTCTCTCTTCACATTTTACTTGCTTTAGTCTATCTATACATTTGTGTACATTTATATATACTCTGTTGTGTATTTGTATCTCTTATTATATCATACTTGACCTCCAACAATAACCTAAATAATGGTAACAAACAACCTTTATATATCTTTACAAGAGTAACAAAAAAGCTAACAAACTCTCGTCTTTCTCTTCTCTCTATTCTTTACTTTACTTTACTTTACTTTATTATAATAGGAGACCAATAATGGTGTTATGAAGGTTGTAGATGATGATTCAGACTTGGTTACAAACGAAAGCTCGGATGAGGAACCAGTTAAACCATCATCAAATGGTATTAAGAAACCATCTACTCCTCCATTAAACAACAACAACAATAACAATAACAATAACAATGGTACACCAACGAAACTATCTACTCCACCACTCAACAGTAATGGAGTTAATAAGAATTATAAAAGTAGTCCTACATCAACAACGTCGAC
Source organism: Cavenderia fasciculata (assembly GCF_000203815.1). Classification (NCBI taxonomy): domain Eukaryota; phylum Evosea; class Eumycetozoa; order Acytosteliales; family Cavenderiaceae; genus Cavenderia; species Cavenderia fasciculata. The sequence continues at coordinate 1,927,307 of NW_004457624.1, forward strand.
AACTTCAACAACATCTACAACTTCAACTACTTCAAATAATAACAAAAAAGTAAAGAAGGAATCGTCACCAATGGAAATTGATGAACCAGTTACCAAGAAATCATCACCAAAGATTAATGGAACACCAAAGAAACCTCTATCACCACCACTCAAAAAGGCAACTCCTGCAAAGCGTAAGCAAGCTGATTCGAGTGACTCTTCTGATTCGAGTGACAGTGACTCGAGCGATAGTGATAGTGATAGCGACAGTGATTCATCTTCAGACTCGAGCGACAGCGATTCATCTTCAGATTCTGATTCATCAGGCAGCGACTCTGACTCATCAGACAGCGACTCTGATTCATCAGACGATTCTGGCAAGAAAAAGAAAAAGACACCAGCCAAGAGAAAGGTGGTCATTACCAAGAAAGAACCCAAAAAGAAAAAGACACCGGCAAAGAAGACACCAGTAAAGAAGGAGACCACACCAGCCAAGAAAGCACCAGCCAAAAAGGCAGCAGCAGCCAAGAAGGAAAAGACGTCCACCACTTCTACCACCTCGACAAGAAAGAAAGTTAAAAAAGAAGAATCTGATTCAGAGGATGATAAAAAGTCAAAGGGAAAGAAGAGAAAGAAGGCAGACGACAGTGACGACGATGAAGAGGATGCAGAAGATGGATATAAATGGTGGTTGGAAAAGGACCATCCTAATGGTGTTAAATGGGAGACATTGACTCACAATGGACCTGTTTTCCCACCCGACTATGAACCACATGGAATTAAATTATACTACGATGGCAAGGCACTAGAACTCACACCAATTCAAGAAGAAGTTGCCACTTTCTATGCTACCTATCTTGAAACTGAGCATGTTCAAAAAGAACAATTTAGAAAGAACTTTTTCGCTGAATTTAGAGCTTTACTTAGTACTGTAAGTATTGAAAAACAAAAAGAAAAAAGATAAAAGAAAAAGATAATAGAAAATATTTATTTACTTTTATTTATTTAATTTTTTTTTTAGGAACAACAAAAAGTTGTAAAATCGTTTGAATTATTGGATTTCTCAAAGATTCACAAGTTTTTAGTTGCACGTAAAGAAAAGAGACTAGCAAGAACAACCGAAGAGAAAAAGGAAGAAAAGGATGAAAAGGAAAAGTTGAGAGAAAAGTATGGATATGCCATGGTCGATGGTCACAAGCAAAAGATTGGTAATTATATGGTCGAACCTCCAGGATTGTTTTTGGGTAGAGGTAAACATCCAAAGACTGGTATGCTAAAGAACCGTATCTATCCATCGGATGTGACAATCAACATTGGCAGTGAGGCAGATGTGCCAGAACCACCCATCAAGGGGTACAACTGGAAACAAGTCATCCACAACAACACAGTGACTTGGTTGTCGTTTTGGAAGGAGAATGTCAACGGTGGCTACAAGTATGTGTGGTTATCGTCATCGTCCAATATCAAGGGACGTGCTGACATGAAAAAGTTTGAGACTGCGCGTGGTCTCAAAGAGTGTATCGACGACATTCGTGACGGTTACAAGCACAAGCTCAAGAGCTCCAACCGTAAGGAGGTGCAGTTGGCACTCGGTCTCTATCTCATCGACAAGTTGGCGTTGCGTGTTGGTAATGAAAAGGGTGAAGATCAGGCCGACACGGTCGGTTGCTGCTCGCTACGTGTCGAGCACATCACCTTCCCCAAGGATAAACCCAACCACGTCACACTAGATTTTCTCGGCAAGGACTCGATGCGTTACCACAACACGGTCGAGATCGACCCCAAGTTTTACAAGCAGCTCAAGGAGATGGCCACCACCAACGCAGCGGGCGGCAAAAAGAGCGGGTCTGACGACATCTTTGATCTGCTCTCTGTCACCACGCTCAACACCCATCTCAAAAAGCAGATGACTGGTTTGTCGGCCAAAGTGTTCCGTACATACAACGCATCGATCACCCTACAGAACGAGCTCGCCAAGATGCCCGACGACCTCGAAACGATCGACGAAAAGATCCTCTTTTACACACGTGCCAATCGTGAGGTTGCCATCCTCTGTAACCATCAGCGTTCGGCTCCCAAGACACACACCGAGTCGATGGGCAGATTCCAAGCCAAGATTGACGAGCTTGACGACCGCAAGAGACTGGCCGCGCACGATCTCAACCAACTCAACGAGAAAAAGGGTGAAGCTCTCTCGTCTTCTGAAAAAAAGAAGATCATGAAACGTGAGGATGAAAGATTGAAAGCTGCCATTCAAAAGGCCATCGAAACCAACAAGGACGCCGAAAAGACCGACGAAGAGGTTCGCCAAGAAGCAGAGACCAAGTTTGAAAGATCTCGTAAGCTCTCGGATCAAGTTGACAAACTAGAGCTCAAGATTGCGTCGCTCGAGGAACAAATCAAGAAACAGGAATTGACAAAGACTGGAAAAGATGAAACATCAACCGTCGCCCTTGGTACCTCAAAGATTAACTACTTGGACCCAAGAATCACAGCTGCATGGTGCAAAAAGATGGAAGTTCCCATTGAAAAGATCTTCTCAAAGACTTTGCGTGACAAGTTCCCCTGGTCTGATGTTGATGAAGATTGGGAATTCTAAAGAATAGAATAGAATAGAATAGAAGGAAAAGGAAGGAATCCTTTAAAATTGAACATACACTTTTAAATAAAGATATCAAAAAAAAAGATCATTTAAAAATAAATAAAGAGAATTTAAAACCCTAACCCATTTTTTTTCCCCAACACCACGACGAGAGACTTTGCGTCGTTGTCAAAAAGTTGATCATCGTCTCACATTCTTGACCAACATATCATTTTAAAAACCATAGATAGATAAACAGATAGACAGAAATGACATTTCAATATGTTTTAAGAAATGGAATAATAGTACTATTTATTATTCCATTAGTTGAATTGTCATATGGTCAAATTGGTATTCCTTTGCCACCTGATGAACGTGAGTATTCGAATGTATACAATCAATTCACCATTAGTTACCAATATTTTTATTACAAACAAAAACAATCACAGTCGCTTCAGCAATATGGTTAATCAAACAGTAAGTAACAACCAAAAAAAGATTTTAATTATTATTTTGTAAACTAATCAAACTTTTTATTTATTCAAACAAACAGATACAAACTTCCGATTCCTCAAGATCAAACCCTTTGTAGCTATAAAGATCCTCAAGATTTTCAACCCTTTTTTAGTCCAAATGGATATATTTCTGGCATGTAAGAGAGAGAGAGAGAAGTATAATGTAATATTTAGATTCTTATTGTTAACTAGATGCTAAACCCTCTCTACTACTACAGGTCAGATATATAAAAGATACAACTATATGGACTGACAACGGAACGCCAAACCCTTTGTTGAACCTTACCTTCCCAAAGTTATCTAATCTATTAATCGATGGAAGTGGCAAAGTCGCCGATCCGGATCAATCATTGCTCAGCCAAATTGGTACATCTTGTTGTCCTCTAATATCACAATTAGCGTAAGTGTTGTGTCATGTCATATTATATTAATAAATTGATTTTGTTTTGTTTGGGTTGTTTGTAGAATGTCTGGTGATCCATCTATGAAAGATATTCCACCTGGTCTGACTGATCTCAGTGAATTGATCGTTGCCCGTTTCACATTTTGTAATGCAACAATAATCAATTTGAGATCAAGTAAATCATTGACCGTCATAGGTAATGAAAAGCTCGTTCGCATTGTCATAGATAGGTCTACAGAATGTCATCCCAGCCTCTTCCACCACCAACAATAACGAATTTATTTTTAATAATGTTGATTTTGGTCTACTTGCTATTAATGTTTCCAATTCATATTACTCTGCTCCTCTTGTTATTACAAGCTATACTATTGGTAAATATTCAAACTAAAACAAATTGAGTACATCCATTTACCCTTTTTCAATTTATATTAACATTGTTTTTTTTTTTAGAGTATCCAATAATCAGTGGGTCGTCAATGTCGGAACCTTCTATTAGTGTTGGTTCAATGATACTAATTAATGGTAATTTTGGAACTTATCTTACAAGTTCCAAGGTATTTTTAACCAATCAAAATAGTCGATACAATCAAACCACATGTGTTGTTGCATTGTTGACAAGTGACCTAATCAAGTGTATTCTTGTCTCGCATTTGTCATCTGGTCTAGCCACCGTTAATGTAAATATCGATGGTTATACAAACACCAATACATATCTGTTAAAATCATTTCAAACAGATTGTGAAATCTCAACAAACAATTGTTATGGTAATGGTGTCTGCTCTCAAAATGGTACATGCATCTGTGTAACTATTCAAAGTGGTGCTTATTATAATAATTGTTCAAAAAGTATGTAAACTTTAAAATATATATTTATATATCTATATACATATTAATCCTTTTTCATTCATTCTCTTTAAAGCATATCCATTTATTACAAGTGGTACTATAAATGATATACAACAAAGATCTATTAGTTTGTATGGAGATTTTGGACCATTGTTTGAACAAACCAATACAACTGTCATTTTGAATGGTACAATGAATTGCAGTATCACTGCAGCAAGTCAACTCTTTATTAATTGTACACTTGAATCATCACCAACTGTATTTGGATATGTATCGGCTGAAGTAAAGGTATCTTCATACCAATACACTAAACCTCGTGTATTTGCATTCATCAATCCATCTTCTGGTGGTGGTGGTGGATAAACACCAAAAGAACAATGTGAAACAACTACCAATTATTGTTTTGGTCATGGATATTGTGATGATAAAGGAAAATGTCAATGTGATCAAAAATATAATCCTGATGATAATTGTTTTACTCAATGTATGTAGATAGATAAGATATTAATTATATTTACTTCAAATGTGTATATTCTTTTTCAAATTCTAATAACATTTTTTATTTTCTTTTTCTTTTTTACTTTCTCTCTCTCTATAGTCACTGATAATACAACATTTACACCAAATAATACATCACCATCATCAACTATTAAAGTTGATGGCATGGAATTTGGATTCCAAATCATTGCTATTCAAGAAATTGGATTAAATGATGAGGTTGTCAAAGAACTATTGACAAATAGTTGGTCATCAAATGTTAGTACTGTCAATTCATTGACCAATGCCATCTATCAATTAAAGATTGATAATTCAAGTGTTCTTGCATCGACCACTGTAACAGCCTACATTTCATTCTCTACACTTGCAAGAACTGTATTGTTTGGAAATCAAGAGCTTATTGTCAATCCAAACTCTATCAAACTATCCGTCTCCATCTCTAATTGGCAATACTCATCAAACATTGGTACAATCAGATTATTATTGAAAACAGATATCAACAATCAACAATTGGTACAACAAGATTGTAAACAAACTGAAATCGAGTCATTCTCATTTGATGATTTAGGTGATATTCAATACCTAAGAGTTATCAAAGACAATATCCAATTTAATGGAAGATTCCTTGATTTTGCCATTGCCGATGGTAGATCAACCTATTCTCAAACTCTTTTAATCAATCAAACTAAATTGGATTCTGACCTGTCAACTGTCATTATTGGTATTACATTGCCTCAATGTCAAGCATGTGAGATTGATCCAGACTTTACACCATTGTTGGTAGGTGATAGTGTTGGTTGTGACAGTCAAACCCCTATCAAATGGAAAATGATTGTTGGTATTGTTGTTGGTGTTGTCGGAGGTGCATGTGCCTCTATCTTTATCTTCCAAGGTATTAAAAAGTATAAAAGATATAGAATTTTAAAAGCAAAATCAATTGCCATGACTAGAATCTAGAAAAACAAAACAAAATAAACAAATAAATAAATAAATAAATCAATAAATCAATAAATAAATAAATAAATAAATAGTAATTACAAAAAAGTATCAAATGGTTGGGATAAGGGTTGGATAGATCTTTTTGAACTGACCTTCCCTTTAAGATCAAACACATCAATCATGATCAACAACCATCACCTCAACAAATTAATATAAATTTTATCCCAATGCAAGGGAAATCAGATATTATTATTGTGAGACAAATAGAAGATAGGATAGAGATATTATTATTATGTGGTATACCACCACTTCACCTCACCACACCACACCACATAAAGGAAAAATGAGAGGACATTGTGTGGAGATGATCGATCTTTTAAAAGAGTTATAACTCTCTTGATCATGGTACGGGTGCTTATGATAATAGTACACAATGTCGGTTGTCAATGAACCGATGCATTATGTTAAAGCTTTGATATCTACGAGTATGGTTAATCTCCGTACGATTAAATGCGTCTCCTCATTGGATTACGATAAAGAGACACCACTACAGTGGGGGTAATGAAAAACAATCGGGGGACATCTGCGATCATTCAACTAAAGTATGCGGATTTTTTACCCTTGCAACGATGTCATCATCCTAAAAGAACCCAACTCATTATTTTAAATGAGCACCACCGCTTTTTGATGAGCCCCACATGTGCGTAGAGAAGAGGTCCTTCTCACCACAACGAAACATTATTTATTCATCTCTGTACATAGTAGTTTTTTCTTTTATTATATATCTCTATCTCTCTATTTATTTATTTTTAGGTAGGTTTAAAAGATAAAGATAAAGATAAAGATAAAGAAGTCAGCAATGACAAGATATACAAATCACATGACCGATCATTATGTGTTCAATATATCTCATCGATCGATTGCAAATCACAATCTTTTATTTCCTTTCATCTCGTATACTATAACAAGTTAGCATTGTGACTATATATATATATATATATATATATATATATATATATATATATATATAAAACCAACACCATCAATTTCTTTTGATTGATCATATCACCATCGATGTATACACACCACACACACATACATTGCACACACATAGATATAGATAACACCCACGTCTCAATTTTTCGGCAATGCTGCAAACCAAAAAAAAAAAAAAAATTTGTTTCCATTGCGGTAGTTTAAAACAAAATCTTTTAAATATCTCTTTGTGCACTACACTTTATGAATACACACAATGTGATATTTATCGCTTCTCCAAGCGATCATCATTTTAATCAAAAAAAAAAAAAAAAGTCCATCCTTTATTCTCATAAAATAGTATTTTTAGTTGTGTCAAAAAGTCAGGAACAACTACAACGATAAAGTATAGAAGGTCAAGATTGCAGTGAAAGGTGACAAGCCCTAGGTCGGTGGGTTTGGTCAATAACGCAACTTCTTAAGATGAGGACAGTAGTAAACTATGATTTAATTTTTGTTTTTTTTTTTGTTAACTGACAGACCCCATTTTTACTCTGAATGAACAAAGTTGGATGCAGATACCTTTAATTATCCCTTTTTTTTGCAACCAATCGCAATCACACACACTCTCACCCACAGCACACTTTATCTATACCATTACATTGATGTAGTTTTTTTTATATTTATACTTTTAATTTATTTATAAACAAAAACACATCTTTAATTGTACAATTACCTCTTTTCTTCTTCTTTTTTTTTTTATCTCTTTTCACACCCAAACACATTATATAATACCTGTTATATATAAATATATCAATCAATCAATCAACTTACAATTATATTTTCTTTAACTTGATTTATAGTTTTTTCTCAAATGAATAAATTATTATTAAGTGTAACATTGCTTGCATGTTGCATGGCAGTGGTTTATGCCGATATTTATGGACATTCACCACCACACTCTAACAATCGTAACAATGAAGAGTCGACCAATCGTGCCAACGCCAACCGTCTCTTCAACTCTCAAAACAACGACAAGGGTGGATATTGCCGCGGTGGTATGTTCAACTGGTACGAAAAGTCGTATCTCCCCATCGAGTGGACCAACCAACACGGTTGTGGCTCTGACCAGACCACCTGTTCACTCATCCTCCAATACATGTGCACTGATGTCAATGCACCCGCCGAAGAGGCTGTCCGTGACGGTACCACCACCGACACTATCCCCAACACCTTGGATGCTACCAAGACCATGGACACTGCCGACTACAAGTATGGTTTGCACGAGGGTTACTACTACTACCAAAACTGTAGCAACCGTCAACGTAACACTGGTCTCTGGACTGCCACCCAAAACCCAGGCAAGTCTGCCTTGTCCACTCGTCAACAACCAGGTACCACCCGTTATGGTTTCGAGTGCCCAGAGGAGCGTGATTACTACCCATACTGGGCACCAACCCCATGGAAGGATATTGCCATCTTTACCACCGAAACTTCACGTTGCAAGATGTACAAGCGTGAGTCGCAAAACGACAAGGACAAGTACTACTGCAAGACCAACGATACTAGCAAGCTTGCTCCATTTGACTTTGAAAACTGTAATGCCACTGGCGGTGAATGGGTCAATGCCTACTCGCACGACATTGGTGCTCCAGGATGTTACGAAGCTGCATGGAACCACGTCAACCATCTTGGTATCAGTTTGGAGAATGGAAAGTACAACACTTACAATTGGTCACTCCCACACTCTGGCATGGAGCCATGCATCTTGACTGGCACCTGTCGTTGTGTCCTCCGTATCCGTTACAATATCTCCAACTCGCAAGTCGACTATGACTTTGACGCCTCGTACAATGGCGCCAACTCGACCGTCAAGACCGACCCACTCGTCGCCGTCAGCGGTGTCAACCTCACCATCGAAGTCAACACTGCCCAATACGGCCGTACCTTTGAAGATCGTACTCACTCTTTCAACATCATCCCACGTCCCAAGTCACTCAAGGACGCCAAGATCTGGAATCTTCTCGTCAAGGGCAAGCGTGGAAACATTGTCCAAGTATTCCCAGCCATTGAATACCAATTCTCGCCATCACAGTTGCACATGAAGGTCAATGAATACATTCACTTCCAATGGACCGGTTGTGACACCAATCCAAACGGCAATGCCGGTGAAGGTATCGACCAAACCGATCGTTCCAACATTGTCCAAATCGACGGTCTCAACGAGAACATGCCAGCCGAAGATGTAGGTGGTGACACTGCCCTCTTTAGAAACGAAGAGGATCGTATCAAGTTTGCATCGCTCAACCAAAAGGGATGCAAGTCGTACGAGCAATTGATGGCCGACAACAACAACGACAGAAACCAAGTTGACCAAGACCCACAAAACTGTTTCCGTCTCAATGCTGCCGACAAGCACTTTGATGGTGGTGTTTTCAAGATGAGCAAGACTGGTTCCTACTATTACATGTCTACTCGTAACAACAACTTCTCCAACCGTGACCAAAAGGGTGCTATCCACGTTGATCCACTCCTCCGTGCATGGCAAATCGCCTTGATTGCTGTTGGTGGTACCTTGTTTGTTGGTCTCTCTGCCACTGCCGGTTCTCTCTTGTTTGCCCGTAAGCATCCACACAGTGGAGCTGCTCGTTTCTTCCAAAAGATTCCACTCCTTCGTCGTGCTATTCCATAAAGGAGATAGAGACATAACAACCTGTTCATACTATACTATACTATCATCATATTTCTCAATCAATCAATACATACAATTCATATAATCGATAAACCCCTCCTCCTTCTTCAAAAAGTGGTAGTAGTAGTTATATTGGTTCATTTTTTTGACAACAAACAAAACAACAAAAACTTTGAAACTTTGTAATACAATATTATTTCTTCTCTTTTTGATGATTCATTTTCCCTTTTTTTCCAAAAAGTGTGATTATTGTAACTTTAAAAAACAAACATTTAACTATACCTTATAATAAAAAATTTATTATTTATTTTAACCCTCGACAATTAAAATCTGATACTCTGTGACTGTACTCACAGAGATAATTACCCGATTTTTTACCATACCTTTTGATGATTCATCGAAAAAATTTCATCCCCTAAAAATAAAAGAGAAATGACATGGAACAAGCCCCCCATCTCATTTAAATTTAATATTAGACACTTTTACTTTGTTAGACCAAGTTGAACGCAGTTGATTATTATTATTATTAATCATTCGTACAGATAGATAGATTTTACTAAAAAAAAGATGACACATAAACATGAAGGAGAGGTAACGATTCCATATGAATTGTACCAAAAGACAGTAGATGAAGTACAACAAATCAAAACAAAGCATCTCATCACCTATACATCATATGCTGGTATAGCAGAGTTTAACGAGATCAATCTACAAGTAGAACTTCATATTAGAGTATTCCAATCAGAGAGATGTGCTGTCCCATTGATGGGTCAAAAGGCAACCATGATCGATTCAACTATCACCTTTGTCGATCCAACCAAAGGTGTATCTGTTGATGGTGACACTGTCAATGCCTGTATCATTACCTCTCAAAATTACTATCATCTCTATACATCTACTCCAGGTAGATATATTGTAAAGGTTACTCTTTCAGTACCTTATTTAACCTCTAAAAAGACTGGTATGGAATTAATGATTCCTCAAGTATGTAAAAAAACAAACTTTATAGTATACATATATATTTAAAACAAGTATTTACTTACTTTTTATTCCTTTTTCTTCTTAGTCATCAAATAATAATATATCATTTAGAGTACCACAATCAAATGCAAATATAAAGATATTTAATTCATTCCCAGATATTGAATCAACTGAGGAATATGAAAAGAAGAGTGGCAAAGAAACCAATAATCAATACACTATGATATTCTCTAAATTGCCACAAGAAACTCTTCTTCGTGTTCAATGGACATTCAAATCCGAAACACAAGTTCCAAACAACAACAACAATAATAACCTTGTCACTAATATTGTAAAGACTAAACCAAATGTTAATGTTCTTCAAAATACTCTTGGTTCAATTGGTGAAGGTTTATTAATTTTAAAATCAACTTTTAATTATAGAGTAAGATAGTAAACAAATATATTAAACACAAGTACAAGTAAATTAATTTTCATTTCTATTTTTTAAGATTGTAAGTGGAACATTATCAGTATTTAATATAACAATTGAAAAGAATGTAAATATTATATCTGTTGATGGTGAAGCTATAAAGAAATGGGAGGTTGTTGATATTGAAAAGCCAGAATCTTCAACACAACCACGTATGCTTCAAGTACATCTTGATTATGGTGTTGAAAACAACTATGAACTTTCAATCTCTGCCGAGTACAATATGCGTGATACATCGGCTGAAGTTCGTATCCCAATCATGGTATGCAAGGGTGAAGAAATCTCTAGACAACGTGGTTTCCTTGCCATCGAAGCACGTACCAATGTTGAAATTTCAGAGATTGGATGTCTTGCCGCCGACGTTATCGACGTTCAAGAGCTTCCCATCCAATTGTCTCGTTTGGCCACACATCCAATCCTCCTCGGTTACAAATACCTCGATCCAACATTTGAGCTTGTACTAAAGGTCAAAAAGAACTTGGATGTCCCAGTATTGGTGTCGATTTGTGAAGCTTCCCATTTCATCTCTACAGTCTCTGACACTGGTCGTGTCATTCATCAAATGGTGCTTCTCATCAAAAACACTCAAAAGCAATTCCTCCGTATCCAACTGCCCTTTGAATATGACCTTTGGAGTACGCTGATGGATGGGACCCCTATACGACCCAGCTGCATCAACAATGACAATGAGAGCTCACCAATTCTGTTGGTTCCTCTTTTAAAGCCCGCTGGCGCAAAGTCACTCCACAGCGACTCGACATCCGTCCAAATCGAAGTCGTACTGTTGGAAAAGAATATCAGACCGATTGCAAAGAGCTCATCCATGACATTTACAATGCCACGTGTCGATCTCCCACTTAGATCCGTCTCGTTTACTCTCTACCTTCCCCAAAAATTCATGACCAAAAACTTTGAAGGCAACCTCAAAAAGGTCACCTACTATAGTCAAACCCCTCCAGCTCCCATTCTAAAGGACGCTTCGCATACCAGCAACAATAGCAACAACAACAACAATGCCTATGGAGGTAAAAGAGGAAGAGGAGGTTATAGTGATGATGATGACGAAGAAGATGAAGACTTTGGTGGTGCCACCCAAATCAACTCATTGCTCAAAAGAAATGAAAGTATGGATTCCTTTGAGTATAATAGCAAGGGTTCGTCTCTCTCCTTTAGCAAAAAGAGTAAGGCCCCCGCCAGAAAGGGCGCAGGTCTCATCCCGGTCAGAGTCGAGATGCCAACTACAACCAACCAAGTAATGTTTGAACAAATTCTTCTTTCAGGTGATAATGATCTCACTGTCTCTTTTGATTATAAACAATATGAACAAAAGGTTGTAAGATAAAAAGAAAAAAAAAAGTAGAAAAAGAACATTCTTTTACTAGTTTCTTCCTCTAGATCTTTTTTGTATATTCCAACAATAAATTAATGTGATTCATTTTTTATAAATATTTTAACCTAATCTAACTTCTTCTTCATCACCCATTAAATCTCTTCTAAACTTCATTCTTGGATCAACCAATTCCTTTGATCCTTGGAATTCTACCATTAATTTCTTTTCTGGTTTCTTTGCATCGACATAATAATGGTTATCTAATAATATATATTGGTTAGTTATGTGGGTAACCAATTGTTTCTCTCTCTCTAGATTAACATACCACAATGAGGACAATATTCATCAGATTCATCAAACTCTGCATTGATTAACTTTCTAAATACTTTTGAACATTTTTTACAAGCAAAGATCATTTCTTCTGTCTTTTTGATTGGATGATCTGATGCTTCTGCATGGCATTCAGAACAATCAAACCATTTTTTACAACATTGTGCTCTAATCGAAACCTTAATGTTAATTAATTAGTAAATATAAAGGAAAACTGTCTTTATCTAATATACTAACATACTTGAACATTCTAGATAAGTGCAATGAAATAAGTATCTAGATTAGTATAAATGTACTTTTATGTTTAATTTAATATCTCAAACTTACGACTATATGTTTACACATTTTATATATATTACAAAGGAGAGATAGATATCTATATTTACACACCTAAATGCGATCTTCTAACTTTAGACAACATTGACTACAATAAAAGACGACACCACTCAAAAAAAAAAAAAAACAAAAAAGGTTAAAAAAACTAATAACCTAAAAGACTTCTTCTTGAAGAATAGATTGATTTAATTTTTTTTCGTATATTTTAAAGGGGTTTATTAGATTAGAATAGAATTTACAAAGGAGTTTATATTTTTGTTAAAGTTTTTCTTTTTTAAATTTTTTTTAAGATTTTAGTTTAGGGTTTTTTTAAATCCTACAGGGTATTTTTTTTTCCTCCATAGGGTACAAATATTTTTAGCATTTTTTCACGTGGACCTTTTAGTTGGCGTCCTTATCTTCAGTATCTTGGTCATTCTTGTCTATAGAAATTAAAAAAATAAAAATAAAGATATATGAGTATTATTATTTTTTTTTTTTTCTTTTTTCTTCTTTTTTTTTTACTACAAACCTTGGATATCAGAAGTCCAGAGAGTTAAATTGTCACGTAAAAGTTGCATGATAAGAGTAGAGTCCTTGTAAGAGTCTTCAGAAAGGGTGTCGAGTTCAGCAATGGCATCATCGAAAGCGTTCTTGGCCAAATTGCAAGCTCTGTCTGGGGAGTTGAGGATTTCATAGTAAAATACGGAGAAGTTGAGGGCAAGACCCAAACGGATTGGATGTGTTGGTGGGAGTTCGATGAGGGCGGTATCAGAGGCAGCCTTGTAAGCGAGGAGGGAGTTTTCGGCAGAGACCTTACGGTTTTGACCAGAGGCAAATTCAGCGAGGTAACGGTAGTAGTCACCCTTCATCTTGTAATAGAAAACCTTGGATTCACCAGATTGTGAAGATGGGATGAGGTTCTTGTCAAGAACGTCGAGGATATCCTTGCAGATCTCTGAGAGTTCGTTTTCGACCTTGGTCTTGTACTCTTTGATCTTCTTGACGTTGTTTTCGTTACCCTTGCTTTCTTCCTTTTGTTCAATGGATGAAATGATTCTCCATGAAGCACGACGAGCACCAATAACGTTCTTGTAGGCAACTGATAACAAGTTACGTTCTTCAACTGATAATTCAATATCTAATTGAGCAACCTTTTTCATTGATTCAACCATTTCTAAAAGAGAGAGAGTAGATAAAAAAAATAGAAAATAAGAAAAAAAAAAAAAAAAGAAGTAAAATAGATAATTATTAGTAACTTCACCAATAAGAATAGTATCAAGTAAAAAGATAGATAGATAGATATGTATGTGATCAATCTACTCTCTTTATCTTTTAGAGAACACTACATATCAATCAACTAACAACAACAACAATAGTAGTAATAATTACTATTACTATTATTAAATTTTGTTTGGTTGGTGCATCTTCCTTCTTCCTATTAAATAATATAATATATACCTTCATATCTTTCAGCTTGTTCAGCAAGCTTAGCCATGTATACGTTATCCTCTCTTGAAGCCATTTCTAGTGTTATGTTTAATTCTGTGTGTGTAAGTGTTAATATTATAATAGAGAACAATCACAATTTTAAGCTTGTGAGAGAAGGATTTTTTACCCAAATAAATTTTCAAAAAAAAAAAAAATCAAAAAAATATTATTATAAAAATTTTTTGACCTTCACTGCGATCAGCTAGAGAGAGGAGCAAGGAGAAACCAATGAATAGTCGACTTGTTGTGGACTTTGCGCCAGCGCTGGCTTTACAAGAGGAACCAAAAGAGTTGGTGACCTCTCATCCATCAGCGCAGGCAGGATTGAAGTGACTAGTCCTTGGACTCACTTGTCTCAATCCTTGGTCCTTCCTCTTGACAGGCTTTACGCCAACCAACCAAAAAAAAAAACATATTATAACCAGAGTATCTTTTCGAAAAGAAAGAAGACGAAGAAGAAATAATAATAATCATCTTTTGGTTATAATTTGTTCCACACTTGATTCCATTAGGAAAGCTCGAAATTGATCTATGCTTGCTTTGGTTCGACGATGGAAGTCCACACCGATTGGAATGATGATGATGATTTTGTCTATTACAAAGGAAATTTCTCAGAACCTCCAGCAGCTGCAGCAGTCTACGCTACACTCACTATACAATACCGAACGTTCAATATCTTTTTTTTTTTTTGTATTTAGTCTATTTATTTATTTACTCACATACACATAAAATGGAGCATCTTTCAATTTCAACAAATAATAATAATAATAATAATAATAATAATAATAATAATAATAATAATTCAAGTCATCAATTCAAATCGATCTTACAAAATTATACAATACGAAAATGTTTGTTTCATCAAGTAAAATGTATTCATCGTCATTTGATTAAAATACATTATTGTAATAATACGACGAGTATTGGTATTGTCAGTAGCGATGATCGAGATTATCAATCGACTGTTTTCGATTTAGATTCAGTTTCATTGTCATACCTCTTGTCAAACAAAAGATTTGATTTATTGTATCTTAAATATCGCTATCATAATCAGACACAGGTCGAACAGAAATATCAATCCTTTGTTGAATGTAATCGTAACAAGGACAACAAGTACTGTAGTACTGATATATCATCATTGTTGGTATCGGTGCCAATTCGATTCAACATTGACTTGTCGTTTACTGAAGATGTATTGGTTTCACTGTGTCGATACAATAGAGACTATAAGATCTTTCACTACTTTTTCACAAAGTATAGGTCATCATTTGATTCATACAATGGTTCAATAATCAATCTCATGTGTTGTCACAACAACAACAACCAATTGGTCACACCATCTCCTCTCAACGATCGAATCGTACAAGAATTATTAGACAATGGTTTTAAAGGTAATCTATTGCTTAGAAAGAGTTGTTATGATGGTAATATTGATTTGGTTGAATCAATATTGAAATCACAAACATCGTCGTCCTCTTCGTCATCGTCGTTACTAGACGATCAACAACAACAACTTCAAGATATCATATTCTATACATGTGCCAATAACGATGTCAGTGTTGATCATAGACAAACAAACAAGATATTAGAGTTATTAAATAACTGTGATATAATCAACAAAAGAGTATTTGAAAAGGGTAGAAAGATGTCAGATTCAATTGATTTGTTGGCGTTCAGAGGTAACTTGGATGGAGTGAAATTCTTACACGATAGAATGGGTGTGCATTGGACTAAACGAGCATGGGCAGGTGCTGCATTGGGTGGACATGATCATGTGGTGTCTTATCTCATTGACAACTCGGCCACCGACGTGGTGTGTACCTCAAAGTCGATTGAAAATGCTTGTGTCAACGGACACTTTAAACTAGCTATTTCAATACTTGTCCACGCCAAAAGTGTGTATGTTGGTAGCAAGGGAACACCATTTACACTAAAGTCGTTGGAAAAGATTGCTACTATTGGTAGTTTGGAGGTTTTGAAAACTCTAATCAAAGAGTTTAATCTTCAACAACAGGGTAAAGAGATCAAATCAATTGCCGATGGATTGGTCAGAGGAAGCAAGCCAGTGTCACTGAGATGGTTGGTCGAGGAAAAGCTGTTGGTTTTGCATAATGTTAATATTCCTATATTTGTAAAGACCGTGTTGGATCAGGCAACACACCACTCTACCAAATCAAATGACGACAATGCAGTCTATGTGTTGGAGTATCTTGTGGAGCAGTGTCTCAAGTTCAATGATAATACAAACAACAACATCTTCATGAGCGATCAACAGAAAAAGGAGAGGTTGTGGGGACTGGTCGATCCAGGTAAGTCGGGTCGTCCAATCATCGGGCTCTGTATCAAATCCAATGTAAAGATGCTCGGACTTTTATGCAAGCATTTCGACAACTGCATTGCACTGGCCAATTGGAGGTATGGTATGTTGAGAGCTGCTTGGTTGGGTCATATGGATGTAGTCAAGTTTATTCGTCAAAAGTACGTGTTTACCAAATTGACCTTTGGTTACGAGTTGCATATCCAAAGATTCCACCACAAGGATACATTCAAGTACATGTTTGAACAAGGGTTGTTGTCAGAGACCAAAACCTATGTAGACGATGTCGCCAAGTTTGGAGACATTGAACTATTCAAACAATGCGAGTCTAAATACAACGCACTTCGATTCAAATCATTGGATGCCGTTGCTTTGACGAGACACATAGAGATGGCAGAATACATTATTTCCAAACACATTTCATCGCATAGTGCAACTGGGATGGCAGTCGGGTGTGGTAACTATCAGATGGCTCGAGTGTTATTCGAGCATGATCGCAAGACCAATCGAAATGCCGTTCTACAAATATACCATAGTTCACATTTTGACAATGTCGATGCTGCATTGACACTCTCCAAAGATTATCATGGGGCCAAAAACCATGAAACGAGTATTTATAATCTCATCTTGAATGCCCATGTCGACAGTGTCCGACTTTCACTTGTCAAATCATTGTTCCTTTTAAATTCGACCGTATCACGCCAGTTACCAATCAAAAAATTAGTCACAGAGTCTAGTATCCAGACCATCAGTTACCTCGTTGATGCCAATGCCGTCTCTGATCCACTAGCAGGACTTGAATGTGCCATCGATCTCAGAAAATATGAAATCTTCCAAGTACTCTTTAAAACCATTTCCCAAATCGAAAAATCAAATCATATCATTCAAATGGCAATTGATATCGGTTATTTAACAATAGATCAAATTAATAAATATAAATAAATAAAGTAAATATTTACAATTTACTCTTCCAACTCCAATGGTTGGAAAAAAAAAAAAAAAAAGGAAAAAAGAAAAAAGAAAAAAACGAACGAACGCAATATTGCGTTTAAAGTATGAGTGCTTTGATAAGAGTTAGTTGGGTGTAGTAGAGAGAGAAAGAGAGAGAGAATACGATTAAGTACTAGACTCTTTTCTAAAACGACAACAACAACGACGACGATAACAACATGTTACGATTCAGTAAGCTATTACAAACTTACAAATCTGTAACTCCACAGTTTGTAAGTCTACAACAACAACAACAACAACAGTCACCTACAAATACTGTATCACATAACATCAGTCAACGTAACATTCATAGTGGCAACAACAACCAAGACCATGATGACGATCTCAATTCAATGACACTCGTACAATTAAGACGATTGGCTAAAGAGGAACGTATTCGAATCACCTATCTTGCCAAAGGAGAGATGATCAGTCATATTCAAAGTGTTCGTCAATCACGTCAGTCCAATCCCAATACTACTACTACTACTACAGATTCAAAGAGACAACTACAAGAAGTACAAATTGAAGAGGAACAACAACAAGAGGTTGAAGAAGAGGAACAAGAACAAGTAGTATTGGAGAAATCTAAAAGAGGAAGAAAGAAAAAGGTTGTTCAAGAAGTACAATTTGCTGCTGCTGCACCAGCTTCACCAGCCGTTTCTCTTCCACTCCAAAAGTCAGATTTAAATACTCTTTCAGCCGAGCAACTGCACAATCTAATTGATTCTGCAACCTTAAAGGAAGCTCTCATCAATCTATTGCTCGCACAATCAAAGCCTGTCGAAGTTAAGGCCACTACCACCACTGCCACCACCGACAACACTACTACGACAACAGACACTACTACAGACAGTACCGTTCGTGTCAAGAGAAAGTATACAAAGAAGCAACAATTGTTAAAAGAACAAGATATCGATGTTCAAAATAGCTTTAAAAATATTGGTGCAACACTCAATATTGCAAAAGAAACACAAGAAAAGGTTGTACTAGCTGCACAACAACAACAACAACAACAACAAAAATTCGAGAATGAAAAGAGTATTGAAGATATTGTGGCTACTTTTAGTCAACCACCAATGCAAACCACTCAACATACAATGCCATCATTTGATATCAATGCACTCAACCTAGAGGTTGAATCATTACTTGGTGAAATCAACAAAGAGGTATCATGGAATAATAAGGTCAAAACTGTACAAGAGACTATTGAATCACAACCAACAACAACAACATCAACAACAACAACAACAGCAACAGCAACATCTACAATCGAATCACAATCCCAACCACCACAACCAATAATATCAACAACAACAACATCGACATTGGAATCACCACAACCAATAACAACACCAAAATATACAATCCAATCACCAACAACATCAACATCTTCTTTCCACCAATCTCCAACTTCAACAAAACCAAAAACATCCTTTTCTCGACCACCATCACCATCATTTAAAGAAGAACAACGATTAGCAAATCAATCAAAGTTTGTTGAAAAAGAGAGTAGTAGTCAAGTTGGTTCATTGTCTACAAGTTATGTTAAATTTATGGAAAAGAGTATATCGGAATTGTCAAAAGAGGAGGTCATGCGTATTTGTGAACAAAAGGGAATTAAATTCTCACCCAATTTCAATAGAATGGCACTTGTCAGAAAGCTCAATGATAACAATATATTCAAGGTTCAGGTTAGAGTAGAAGATAACACTCCACCCCCTCCCTCTCCTTCTCCTTCCCCTTCTCCTTCTCCTTCTCCTTCCCCTTCCCCTTCTTCTTCCTCATTTTCTTCATCTTTGGAATCACAACAACAACAACAACAACCAATAGTAAAACCATATCAAAAACAATACGCTCAAAAACAAGCCAAACAATTCAAATACCAAGAACAAACTCAAATCAAGGTACTTGAAAACCAAAAAAACATTATCAGATCTGCCATTACTAGTTTATTCCAAACTCAAAATCAAGTCAAATTTGCCAAAGAATTAACTTTGTATGTATATAGATAGATAGATATTCACATTTACTCTTTATTTTCTAACATTCCTTTTATCTACTTGGGTTTTAGTATTTTTTCATTATTAACATCAATGCAAACAAAAGATAATACTTTATTTACTCAATTGAATCAAGAGATGGTAGATAGTATGCTTTCACATAAATGGATTTCATTGAATTCTGTCAATAATTTCATTAGATATCTGTTTGATACTGGGTACCCAGACTGTTTTGGTGTCATTGAACACTACATGTCTAGAGCATTTTTTGGTTCAAAGATTTTGGAAGATGTTGCCACTGCATTGGGTCTAGAGAGATTGGTAGAGTTGGAAAAGAGTTGCAAGCTAGGGTTTGAACAAGGTCAACCACTCAATCTCAACCTCTACAAGAATTTGGCTGAATGTCTTTTACTGTACAAGTACAGAGACGGAGGGTTTGACGCTGCCTTTGAATTTTATCAAACGTTGCCAGCCACCGTTCAAAAGCCAATCACCATCTCGTTGTCCATCATTCTAGAGGGTATTGAAAAGAATTTGGGTGCTGCAGAGGCACTACAGTGTTTTGAAAAGATTACCGCCACCTTGCTCTCGTCGTTGCCAGCCGACCAAAACGACGTGGTTAGTCAGAGCGAGATTCTCCAATTCCTTACACATCCATTAGTTTTTATTCTCTCTGTCCACCACCGCTCCGACTATGCCGCTTTGATATCGCGTCCAACACTCGCACCACTCTTCCGCGACCAACGTGTCGTCCAGTTTTTGATCTTTAAAAAACACTACGAGTTGCTTTGGAGCAGCTTGGTTGGCCAAACCCCGTCCACACAGCTCCAGATCCTCTTTGAGGAGGGTGAGATGTTGGCCTATGGCAAACAGTTCCTCTTGCGAGACAATGCCAAGCAATTCAAGGCATTCCTCGATACGTTTGACGCATCGCACGCCAAACCCATCCACATTGCTCGTCTCTTTGAAATCCTTTTGCAAGAAAAAGAAGAGGGAGGTACAGCTATCCCAATCGACCAGGAGACAAAGCAATACTTGGTCAGCAAGATCTGTCAGTTGGCATCGACCCAGTCTTATGTGTTTGCGACCATCTATGTGCACAGCGTGCTCACTGCTCGCACTGCCGTTCTCGAGCCGATGGAGCAATACCTCGGCGCACAAAAGTCGACACACCTCAACAACCTGACGAGTCAGATTGTCAGATATTTCCTCCAGTTGGGCCACTACAACTTGGCGCTGGAGCACTATGTAAAAAGAATCGAACAGTACAACATGTACCCTACCCCCTCCTTGATCTCCCACTTTTCAACACACGCTCAAAACAAAATGAACACTGTCTACAAGCACCCATTCCACCACCAACAACTGCTCACCAACTTTTGGGAGAAACGTCGTACCATGTTTGGTTTTGGCGAGGCGTCGCAAGACGACTATGACATTGCCCGCGACTCGATGCTCAACTTCCCCAGAAACAATGTCATCAAGTCTGATATGGACATTGAACTCGAGAATGCCCTCACCAACGGTGACAGTGCTGCCGTCTATCACACGCTGGTCGAGTTTTCCAAGAGTCGTACCACATTCCCCATCGGCACACTTTTGATTCGATCTGCTCAATTCCTTCTCGAAAGGGATCCAGAAAGCTACGACCGATTCATTGGTAATACTTCGTTGCCATCCATGTATCGTGCAGTACTCTATGACAGTCAACTCATCCTCGACACACTCTCCAACAAGAGTCTAAAGGACGGACTCGAGATGTGTCTCCGAGAACACCCCAGTTTGTTTGGCGGCAACCCACAGATCCGATCAACCATTCTCCAGACATTGATCGATCTTGGTATGATTCAAGAGGTGACAGATATTATCGAGAGCATGTCAAGTGCACAACTCTCACATTACAGTATCATCCAGACATTTTCAAAACTCGTCCTCCAAACCTACCAAGGTGGATTGAGCGACATTCCTGAAAAGGCACGTACTCTCTTGCTCAAGTATTCTGATCAGGCTACTGGTGCAGTTAGTCGTAGCGACCTCTCGCGCCTCCGTCTTGTCATGCAATACTACCACAAACACGGACCAGCCGAGAACCTCAAAGAAATACTCGACTCTTTCCTATCCATCAAAGCCAAAGACCTAAACACTCTTGAAAACTGGAGAAACTATATCTATTGCTACTACCAGTATGTCCACCCTACCGATGCCCATCTCTTGGGCCACGATTCGGCCTTTAAGATCATTCAAGGTTGTTCTGAAGAATCCAAGCCATTTATGTTCTCGGCACTCTTTGAATACTTTATCCAAACTGGAAACCCCCATCTTGTTGGCGCCATCATAAACACATACGAATCCTATTTTACCACTATCCGTGAGGTTGCTCTCGTCCCCATCCTCAGCAGTATCAACAGTCCAGCTCTCCGCCTCGAGCTATTCAAACGTCTTGAAATCAACTACCAACTACAATACGATATTAGAATTCACGACGCTATCCGATCGATCCTTGCCTCTGTACCAAACGACTCGATCACCAAAAAGTTAAATGCCATTCAATGGGCACAAAAAGACGTACCAGAGGAATCAAGAGCCAAAGACGACCAACTCACAAAAATCCTTTCAAATTTACATTCCAACTTTATTTATCATTATCGTAATCATTCAAAAGAACTTGAACATGAAAATTAACAAATTAAATAATAAAAGAGAATATAATATAATATCTATATTTTCCATCAAAGCTCGAAATCCCAACAAACACAAAACTTTTTTCTATAGGTCGACGAGGAGATCTTGTGACATCAGGACCTTTTTCATCAATATAAATATATATATAATCCCTCGAATAATTTGATTATTATATAATATCTTTACCTTCTTTTACAAATATACATATACATACAAATAATTAAAATCATGATGAAACTTTCATATTTATTAGCTTTATTAATAGTATTGATTGCCATTGTCAATCAAAACGGTGTCAATGGAGCATATAGACCAAAACCTGATGGTCCACGTCCCAATACAAGTCCATGTTGTAATGCAGTATACAATCCAACTACCCGTAAAACCTATTGTAATGGTCCAGTCAAAAGTATGTAACCCATTAAATCATATTTAATAAATGATCCAAACAATATTAACAATACTGATTGATCTCTATAGAAACCAATATGTTGAGAGAAGCAAGATGTATTGAAGATAAATACTTTACCAATGTAACAGGTGTATATGAATGTGAAATTGGTTGTAGTACCTTATGGTTTACTAATTAAGTTCAATTTGAAAATGAACTGTGTAATATAATAATTAATAAATGTAAATTTAATAAGTATCACACTGCTTGGCACTTGTGATCATTAAATTTTTTTCTAAATATAAATACAAACAATTAATTGTTATTATTATATATATATCATTCACATGTATACAATTAAAAGATGTATAACCAATAGACTTTTAAACAATCAAATTACTACTAGTATTACGAGTAGTAGTAGAAGGAGTATTACTTGTTTGAATCTATTGTCAAATAGATACCACTATTCATCATCATCATCAACCACTACAACAACAAAAGATGATCCCGATATTATAAGTATAAAGAAGAATGATCATCATATACAAACTAATCCAAGGTAATTACGACAATTGTTTAAACAACCTTCTATATATCTAATTTTACTTTTCTTTTCTTTTTTTTAGAGGACATTGGGTAGATAAATTAAATCAAAAGGAATATTTAGACAAGATGGGTAAAGATATGGGTTTCTTTGATGATGAGAATATACCTATGGATCAATACTATGAGAAATGGTATCAAGTTTCAAAGATTGACTTTATTGAACACAAGGGTAGAGGTCTGTTGTTACATTATAACGATAGTGTACATCAACTTGTTAAAGCTGTCTATAGTGAATATAAATGGTTACCTTGGAAGTTTAACAATTCACCCAAGAACTTTTGGAGAGATCATCAAAATCAATTGGATTATCTCTTGTGGCTTGGTGAAAGGATTGGTATTACAAATCCAAGAGATTGGTATAGAATCACAAAGAATGATTTCATAGAGAATCATGGAAATAGTTTATTATTATTATATGGTGGTAGTCCTGTAAGAGTCATTATGCAAGTTTTCAACAAAAATAATAATGAAAAGAAAGAGGATGGACAAGATACTTTTATTTCTCCTCAATCATCTATATTTATTGATTATAAATATTTAATATGGAGATTTACAAATTTACCAAGAGGTAGTTTTAAAGATATGACAATCTTGAAGGAATTTATAGAATTTACCAAAGACTACTATAGAATGGAGAAAAAAGAGGATTGGTATAGATTATCGTGGACTCAAATTCGAGACATTGGAGGATTTTCACTGGTTAAAAAGAATGGAGGTATTTGTAAATCCTTGCAATTGGTGTACCCCGATATTGAATGGGAGGTGGGTCAGTTTACAACACCTGGCAAAAAGTCATCACAAAGATTATTGAGAATCTTTTTAGAGAGACTATTCCCAGAGGATAGTGTACACGAAGACTATCGCAATCTCTCACAACTACGATACCAAGAGAGTACAGGTGCAGGATTTCAATTAGACTTTTTCATCCCACGTTTACAATTGGCATTTGAATATCAAGGCAAACAACATTTTCAAGATACTAGTTTATTTGGAGACTATAAAATCTATCATGACCGTGATGTTGAAAAACGACTCGAATGCAAAAAACATGGAATTCATATTATAGATGTTCCCTATTGGTGGGATAATCATTTGGATTCTCTTGTAGGTACTATTCAACAATACGATGCCTCTATACTACCATTACAATTTTCCAAACAAATGTATCAACCCATACCAAAAACCTATCAAAAAATTCAAACAAATAAAAAGATTCATACTTTATTTATTGATTAAAATGATAAGAGAATAAATTAATTGATTTATTTTTTTTGTTTAAATAGATGTTTTAGTTAGATATAACATCATTTTCCATAATTTTAAAACAAAAGTTTCAGCTTCATCATCAATCATTTCCTTTAATTGACTAATAATTTGATAAGGGTCTTTGTGTTGTTTCAAGAGGGTAGTGACATGATTGATTAGAATCTCCTCTTCGACACCCAAAAGTTCTGTCAATTTCTTTGCAATCCAAGGTTTTAATTTGTTGTCTATCAATGATAGTTGATCGATAATCTCCCAATTCATTTGAATTTCCAATAATTCCTCCTTGTTTGATGGTATACTATCAATAATTTTTTGTATCTCTTCTTTTGTCAATGGTATCTTTTCTTGTTGTTGTGGTTGTATGGTATTTGATGAAGAGGATAAGATTTGTGATACTGGTTGTAATGGTTGTATTATACTATTTGTTGGTTTCTTTCCATGACTAACAGTAATTTGATTATTTGTAAATGTTACATTGATTTCACTATAGTCAAGAGGGATGAATTGAAGTTTTTTCTTTTGTTCAGCCTCTGAAGGCTCATCACCTTGAGTATTAAAACCAGAGGCAACCGCCAATTTGTTCTTTTTACTCGAAAACTCTAATTGAATCTTGTTTATAGTCTCGACGGTAAGTGTTTGTTCTCTGCGAATTTGTTCCTCGTGTTCACGTTCCTTTTCACGTTCCTTTTTGTCGTCATCTTTTTCTCTTTGTCTTCTGCGAACCTCGTCTCTTGAGCGCAATCGATTACGCATGCGATCGTCGTCATCAGAGTACTCGTCCAGTTCTTGTTTTCGTGCAATGGCTTCGTTTTTGTCTCTTTCGCGATCACGCTCTCTTTCTCGTTCTCGGTCACGTTCGCGATCGCGTTCTCTATTCTCCCAATCGCGTTCCTTTTCTCTAAATTCTCGCTCTGTTCGTTCCTTGCGTCTCTGTTCTCTGTCTCTTTCGCGGTCCATTTCTCTTTCCTTTTCGCGTGCAGCCAACTTTAATTTTTCGTCGCGTGTGAGTAGTCTGAGGTTGGTCTCGTTGGCCTTGGCCTCGAGTGGGTCAATCTCGACCAGTGGAGCATTCATTGCAGCCACGTCGTTCTCTTTTTGAATCGTTTGTATGAGTGCTTCAATCTCGGTCTGTGCGCTATCGTCCTCTGTCTTTTCCGTTTCTTTGGCTTGTTCCGATTGGTCGCTTGCACTTCCCGACTGGCCCTTGTTTCTGCCCTCGACGTATTCATCGAGATACTTTCGAACCTTGTCGTCAACCTTGATCATGAGACACTTTTCTCGGTTGATGATTTGACGATCGGCAAGCAGTCTGAGTGCTCTCAACACTCCCTCTGGTGTCTCATATTCACAAAATCCAAATCCCTTTAACTTTCCATTTGGGTCCGATGCTCTTGTCCACTTTACAACCTTTCCACACATCTCTAATAGTTTTTTGATAAATTCATCTTCAACAGATTCTGGTATTCTTCCTACATAGGCTGTTGGTTTTGACAATGATGATGTAGATGATGAAGACGGTGCAGTTGCTGTAGAAGATATAGTTGATGATGCTGGTGGACGTTCACGTTCACGATCGCGATCACGGTCGCGGTCACGGTCGCGATCACGATCACGATCTGATGGATGTAAAGGAGTAGGAAAAGGAGGTCTATGAGATTGCTGTGGAGGGGAAGGATGATGATGATGATAATAGTATGTGCTGTTTTTTGAGGTTGGATGATGTTGCTGTACAATGGTAGTATGAGGTGTAACTGTAGTTGTAACACCCGGGGGTGGAGATGTCATGTTGGATGGTGGAGGGGATGGTGCCATCTTGTGATAGGGAGGCATCAACATGACACCTGGAGGTATATTTGGTTGATTGTGAGGAAACATCCCTGGAGGTATCATCCCGGGATGTGGGAAGAGATGAGGAGGTGGCTTTGCAAAGAGAGGAGGTGGTGGCTGTCCATGATATCCTGGTGGAGGTGGTGGATAATTAGGAGGATAGTGATAAGGATTCATCAAGATAAGTAGAATCTCTCTTCTCTCTCTCAAGCTAAAGCTATATAAATATTTTAAAGTTCACAAACAAACAATAACAACAAACCCTTGAAAGATCATCGAAAAAAAAAAAATCAATAATATTCTAAAATTCAACAACATCTTCCCCTTTTTTGTTTTTTTTTCATTCTACTCTGCTAGCTATGTTTTATATAAATATATATACAAATTATTATTTATCCATCAAATTGAGGATAGTTACAAAAAGTAGTCTTGAAAGATAAAGAAGATTAGAAGGACCCTTTTTTTGGTTTCTATTTTTTTTTTTTTCTTTTTCGGTTTTAGTACTTTCTCAAGCAATATGTATATTGCAATATATGCTCTGATGATGCATCGATGACGATTGTCAAAAAAGGAATTACGTTTTTGTCGGTTTCATAATATTTATTTATTTATTTGTTTGTTTCTAGATTACTTTTTACCAAAGATGGGTAGACTACTTCTTAATTGTATTCTCTAAAAAGTCTTAGAGTCTAAACGATCGGTTCGTTTGGTTTGATGGTGACATTATGATATGGTGTAATGTAGGTTGAAAACCAAACGAATTCTACCAAACGAGTGGGTAGGGCCGGCTCTTGGGGGCTCTCTAGGACAAGCTCATTCGTTGAAAGAAGGGTCTTCTCTATCCTATAATGTTAAATCAGTAGGCATCATCATTGATGAGACGAGCTCGGAATGGCTTCGAGGTTACAGATGAACTTCAGATCATGTCTTTAAAAGAACCGAATTGTCGATTGGTTTAGTGGGGAGCTCCCTCTCTGGGGGTGTGGTCGCTTTGCCCAAAACAGCGAACAACTTTAAATTGTTTTTAATTAATATTTTTTGACAACTGTTGCTACGAGGCTCGTATCATCTGATTAATGAAGGGTTTCTATTTAATAACCCTCATGACCCCCCAGTTTTCACTCACAATTTTAATGTATGTAATATACTACTACAAATACCATATATAAATATATAATATAAATATTACCCTCTCAAGAAAAAAAAAAAAAAAAAAAAGAAATTTAAAGATTTAAAAGGTAAACAAACATTAGTCAGTTGGTTGGTTAGGTTATGCGCAATGTGATCGATACCAAGTCATCATATGACTTTTTGATCTTCATACACACTTAATAGTTAATTAAATAACACACCACATCACCAACACTTCACATCACATCACCCAACATGCAGCACTAAAAACAAAAAAAAACAAAAAGTAATCGATCACTCTCGCTCTCACCTGATCGCATGCGTGGTCTTTTCATTGCAACAACAATGGGTGATGAGATGGAATGATGATGTTGGTGATGGCGGTTCAAAATCTCCCTCCCTATTTTCAACAACAACCAACTACTACTTAATTGACGTTGAATTTAAATTAACAAAAATATTCATTTCACAATAACAATTTTTTTTTTTTAGATAGATCATGAAGAGTAGAACATTAATTATTCTCGCTTTGGCTGTCGTTATGATTGCAGCCATTGCTTTGGTTGTCAATGCTGAAACCAAAGTAGTTTCATCAACCAATAAATCCTCTTCTTCTTGTCAAGGAGGAGGATTAAAATGTACCGTTCAAAAACTTTCAACATTTGGTAAGCAAAAAAGAAGACGGATATATAGATCAATGGAATAGTTATTAATAATTGTTATCAAGCAAACAAATTTTCTGTTAGACAAATATTAATTGGAATAATACTAGTACTTGTTTCAATAGCAATACATCAACAATATATTTTATATCAAAAGAAGGGTAGTTTACCTGGACCATCATTTGTACCACCATTTGTTGGTATGCTTTTCCAATTGATTTTGACGCCATTTGACTTTTATCAAAACCAAGAAAAGTATGGATTGATCTCTTGGACATCGATCCTCAACAAGTTTGTCTTGTTTGTCGTCGACGCAGAGATGACTCGTCAGGTTTTCAAAGAGGAAAATGCCAAGCTCTTTTTATCGTTGGGCGCTAAAAAGATTTTGACTGAAAAGGCCATCCCCTATATTGAGGGTGTGCCACATCGCCAATTGCGCAAGCAACTCTTGCCACTTTTCACCATCCGTGCCCTTTCATCGTACTTGCCCATCCAAGAGGCCATCGTCAATGAAAACATCCAGTCTTGGCTCAAAGACGGCAAGATGAACGCACGTAACCAATGTCGTGACCTCAACATGATGGTCTCTACGGGCGTCTTTGTCGGCTCCAACACGGACAAGACAATGCGCGAGGAAATCGCCAAGAACTTTTTCATCATGAACGAGGGTTTCCTCTGCTTCCCCATCGATCTGCCAGGCACCACCCTGCGCAAGGCCATTAGAGCCCGTGAGCGTCTCGTTGAGCTCTTTACCATTGTCATTGAAAACAGCCGTAAGCGTATGGGCCAAGGTGACAAGCCAGAGTCCCTCATTGACCTCTGGGTCGAATATTTCCTATCGTGTGACGAGTCTGAACGTGACGAACTCTCCAACGACACTATCATTTATACTTTGCTCTCTTTTATGTTTGCCTCGCAAGATGCTCTCACCTCTTCGCTCGTATGGACCGTCCGTTTGATGGCCCAACACCCAGACGTCCTCGCTCGTGTCCGTGCCGAGCAATTCCGTCTACGTCCCTCCAACCAAAAGCTCAACCTCGAGGTCATGCGTGAAGCCACTTATACCCGTCAAGTCGTCAACGAAATCCTTCGTTTCCGTCCACCCGCCGTCATGGTGCCACACGAAAATATCGAAGAGATCAAGGTCGGTGACATTGTCGTTCCCAAACATTCTTTAATCCTCCCATCCATCTGGTCGGCTCACTTCCAAGACGGTGGTTTCAAGGATCCATATAATTTTGACCCAGACCGTTTCAATAGCGAGCGTAAAGAAGAAGTATCTTGTGCCAAAAACTATCTTGTTTTCGGTGCCGGTCCACATTACTGCATCGGGCGTGAACTCGCCAAAAATCAAATCGAAGTCTTTTTAACTCAGATGGCCATGACCACCAATTGGGAACACGTCCCAACAGCCGGTGGTGATGAAATCATCTTTGGTCCAACTATCTTTCCAAAGGATGGTTGTAACATTACCATTAATCCAAGAAATTATTCTGCTTAAATAATATTAAATATATATTTA
The DNA here is from genome assembly GCF_000203815.1 of Cavenderia fasciculata. Classification (NCBI taxonomy): domain Eukaryota; phylum Evosea; class Eumycetozoa; order Acytosteliales; family Cavenderiaceae; genus Cavenderia; species Cavenderia fasciculata. The sequence continues at coordinate 1,957,054 of NW_004457624.1, forward strand.
ATATTATTGACAGATACGACGAAAATAAAACACACACACATTTAAATTATTTAAAAATTAAATAGTAATAGTAGTAGAGTAGAGTAAAGTAAAGAGATGAATTCATACTTTTTTTTTTCTAGAGAGAGTTGAGGAGAGAGATCCAACTTTGAATACCTTTCCCCTCTTATTTATATTGATAAAATATTGAAACTATTTTAAAGTTGTATACATCCATATTATTGTCAATATAAATAAGAGGGTCCACAGATTGTTATCGATAGGTTGTTATCTTGTTTGTTGTCCAAATAATTTATTAGTATTTGTACCTGTTTGATATTCTTTTTTTTAGAGTGTCTGTCCCTGGTATTGAAACACGCTATACATCCAATGATGTAAACACTAGGTTAGCTCAAACAATGATAATAAAAGTATATAGGAGTATATAATAATGAATGATAAAGATACATTGGTACTCGAGTGTACCTTTTATTAAGCTTGATTCATTATTTATTTTAATGTTAAAATCCTTTCTGGATATTCTCCAACCTTATACAAATTCTAATTGGTACAACCCTGCCTAAGATATTTATATGGCTTGGTATTCCAAGTCATAAAGTATCTTACACAATGACCATGAATATATTTGATTGTGTTGAGTTGATTGAGTAGATTTAGTTGCATCTTTACTTTCAAATGAAAGTCGATGTTGTCGGTTCCGATCGCTAAATCTACGTCTACGTATCTCTCGCAGTTGATTTCCTCATTTTCGAGATCAAGCGATTAAAGAATGCACCAGAATTCTTCAAGCCGAAACAGGTTCGAGTAAACATGTAATGTTCACCGCCGTATGAGAAGACTAGTCAAGATTTGACTTTCTTTCGACCGAGGTTTATTTGGTGGCATCCACTTTTCAGATCAATGAATGTTTTGAAAAGAATCAACATCTTTTTTTCTAGAGTTAGTGTTATGATTTGGGAAATGCAAAGGAGATGATATATGAACTAATCGTCTCTACATGTTATTTGCTGTTCCTTTTCTAATAACTTTTTAACAAAAAGAAAAGTTTGGCGAACCATTTTAAAGAAAACTGATCATTGGACAAAAAATGAAGGGTACTTAAAATGAACAATTCCTTTGACTCTTTAAAGGAAAAGGGAACACTGATCTATTAATAAACCAATGGTTTTTTTTTCGGGCTTTTTTTTTTAAAGTAATTCTTTTCCTGTTCTCTCCTATCGGGAAGAGTAGTACTCAGAAGTTACAAAGTTTTATTAATTATACTTTTTAATTGACCACCAAGAAATAAAGATTTTTTTTTGGGCGGTATATTTTTTTTTTTTTTAATAAATCTGGACTCTAGCCGCCGGACAATAAAGAAATTATGGTTTATTTGTTTTAATTTTAATTAAAATAGTTAAAGTTTCTGTTAGAATAGGGGCTTGTACCCCCGTTGTTGGGGGTTATTGTTTCTTATGTTATTATTATATTATTATTATATTATTCTTGTATTGTTATTATTTTTTTTTTTTTTTTTTTTTAAATTATATTATTATATTGTTATATTGTTATTGCATTGTTACTAGATTATTGTTGATGTATCGCTTGTTTGTTAATAGTTGGTGGTGATATTTGGGAGAGGGAGGGGTGTGGCGAGTTTCCCCCATGTTCTTGCGAACCTGGCGAAGAATTGTCTGGCATGTGTTTGGGTCTTGATTATTTCGTCAGTAGGGCTGTTGGCGATGGCTGTTGTGGTTTGGTTAACCAGTTTGGCGTGTTCGACGTAGATTATACCTTTGAATCTTGCAATGACCATCTTATCTTCGTTTTCATCAGGTGATATTGTCGAGTGATAGATGGTGTTGAGGTGGTGGTGCCATGCTTTTAGAAGCATGATAGCTACTAGGGTTGAGTATCTGGTGCGTGTCCATCCTTTGTTGAGTGTCGAGAGGTTGAGGGCGTTTGGATCCCAATCTTTTTTGATACCTGTGATTTCTTGAATGATCGTTCCCCATCTCTCCTTTCTATTTGCCAGGAAGGGGCATAGGAATAGGCTGTGGAGGAAGGGTCCAGTGTTGGTTTCGGGGTACGCCTCGGGCGGTATAAATACCGCAAATTGCCTGATTCAACATCCAAAAAATCGGGCTTGTAGCTCAGATGGTAGAGCGCTCGCTTAGCATGCGAGAGGTAAAGGGATCGATACCCTTCTAGTCCACACTTTTTTGCCGTGTTTTAATGGGATTTCAACCATTTTGCTTTATTCTGCTTCTACTCGTCGTTGGCTATCGAATGAACTAGGTTTGATTGATTTCCAAATAAACCGGATCAACACAACATGTTGAGTTTAAAAAAGTCAGTCCAAGTTTTTTTTTTTTTTTTTTTGTATTTAAAATATATTCACCACTTTTATCTATATTTGGAATACATATTTGATAAACTAATAATTGCTACTACTAAATGGTAATATTGTATTTTTATTTGACTAGAGTTTATTGATTTTCCCATTTCATAAAGAATGGTCGTCATATTTATCTTTGGCAAAGCTCCATTTAAATGCATAGGGGGATTTTGAGTTGGCATCAACATGTAAATAGATGGGATGATATTGTATCTGTTGTTGTTGATTGATTGTTATTTGTTGATTGATTATTATTCGTTGAGTGATTATTCCACCTGTAAGTGACTGTTTCTCCAATACTAATACATTTCCATTATATGGGTCCAATCTTTGAATCGAAAAATGATAGAAAGAATGGGGAAGAGTGATAGATAAATGTCTAACATTGGTGTGATTGATCACTTGGTCCAATCTAAAGACAAACTTGAGTGCTCCCCATAGATAGCAAGTAAGATGTGTGGTATTGAGTGGTAGCCATTGTTGTTGTTGTTGTTGTTGTTGTTGTTGTTGTTGTTGTTGTTGTTGTTGGGTAGTGACAGCAGAGTCGGTAAACAAAGAGTCGATTGAAAATATTGTAGGGCCACCGGTCCACAATATACCACCTTTGAGCAAGGGAACCAATAGATTGGTGATTGATGGTGGTATATTGTCAAGCACAAACTTGTCCTCTTTGACATTGAAAATGTCGAGTGTTTCAAGATTGGGTGGATATTCGGATGGGAACGTTATCAACCGACTTGAATAGTTGTACCCATCACTCCAATAGACAAGCTTTTTCAAAGAGCGAGGAAGTGCGACTGAATCTTTCAAGGTATTGAACTTTAGTTGAACGAGTGATTCTGGGAGTTTGACATGCTCACAGTCGGCAATGTTTCCAATGGTTAGGCGAGTCAGTGACGGTGGGAATACAACTTGTTCAAAAACATCCACACCTCTGAGTTGACGTTTTGTATAGCTGTGTATTGTAACTCTTTCAACGGTAGATGGAATGATATTGGCCGGAAGGATATCTCTGCATTCATCAATAACGAGTTTCTTGAGAGATTGACACGACGCTAGACTGACTCTTCCATCAACCAATACCTTTCCTTGCACACTCAATATCTCCAATAGTGGCATGATACACCGCGATAGGATGTATCCCCAATTGGACTGGATGATAAGATTCTTGATTAAAGGAGGATGCTCATCTCGATCCCAGGTTTTCTCCAACCGTAAGTGTTGTCGGTAAACTTGAATGCCTGGAGGTTTTGTAGATGTTCGAGGTCGATGAATGCTTGTTCTTGCTCCCCCGCTGGCGTACTATACAGGAGAATCTTGAGTTTGACGAGCGACGTCAATGAATGGAATGTATTTCGTGGGGGTATCGTTTGTCAGACTGGTTGGTAAGTCAGGGCCAATACTCTCCAAACAATGATTCTTGAGGCTCAAATCGGTCAGCGATACGAATTTGTCCAATCCAAAGTCGGCGAGACAGTCTCTCTGTCTGTAAGACCCATAGTCATTGACATCTAGTCTCAGAGACTTGAGTGATCTGTGTTGACCGAGCTTGGCCCCGGCTAGACCACGAACTGAAAGATGTTCGAGACGAGGCAAGAGTGCAATAGAGTCAAGATCAACTTTCATATTAATATGACGGGGGAATCTCTGCAGTCGATGAATAGTGTTTCGATCGATGGTATGTCGTTGTATAATGACTGTAATGAAGACTTGAGTGAATTGGTCACCAAGGCAGTTGTAATGTTACTCTTGTCAACTCTGATTGTGGATGTGATACGTTGTTGTATCCATTGAGGATAGTAATTTTAACGTCGACGATGATTGTGATGAGACACGTTGTTGGTTTGAAATACTACTATTACTCATACTAGTATGGGTAGTTAGATTAAATGAACGTTTTTTTTTTTTTTATTTATCACTGATACACAGAGATTTTATTATTATTATTTAATAATTAAATTAACATGTTTGATCAACCAATTGTCTTTTCAAGATGATTTAAGCTCTACAATCATCCAATCGACGCACTTTACGCCAGATATCAAGTGTCGGACGTCTTAACACAGAAGATGTGATGTGATATATCGGTCAAGTTACTATAGCTATCGGTTCATTTATTAATGTGTGGTATTCCGTTTAACGATATTGACCGACGTGATGAACGTCAATTCAGTCGTCCGCTGGTGATCTTGAGTGCACTTTCCTGGTCGTCGATACGTTTCTCATAGACTCGTCAAGTATTGGTAGCGTGTCGACCGTATCAACTCTACTATAAATAACAACCGACCAACTTTAATTTATTCATCATCAAAGAATCACAAGATTATCGTTGCCGAGGACAGACAAAAGCATCAAGCTGTTGGGGCCTATGCATGTAATATCAAAGATGTTTTTGAATGTGGTGAAAAAAAGACATTGTACTCAACATCCTCGTTGCATCTACATCATAGAATAATGCAACTGGAAACAATTGAAATATCTCCACAATATGATCAATGTCAAATAACTTGGAAGGTATCTAGTCCAGTCAAAGTTAATCCATTGCCATCCAATTGTTCACAAATTAGATTTATGAAAATGATCGAGAATCAAGATAATGCATTCCAACAATAAAATACTTGTATTTGATTATTTGATTTTTTTATTTTGAACAAATCTAACAAACGAGGATAAAATCTACTCGTCAGCTAGTATAGTTCTTATTGTGAGTTTATTATTATTTTACAACATATATAAATTAAATGAGTTATAGTTAAAATGCTTAGAAACACTTTCTGTGGACGATGGATGGACCAGACTCGTCGTATTCCTCCTTGGAGATCCACATTTGTTGGAAAGTGGAGAGAGAGGCAAGGATGGAACCACCGATCCAGACAGAGTACTTACGCTCTGGTGGGGCGATGATCTTGATCTTCATGGTCGATGGAGCAAGGGCAGTGAGTTCCTTGTTCATACGGTCAGCAATACCTGGGAACATGGTAGTTCCACCAGAGAGAACGACGTTACCGTAGAGATCCTTACGGATATCAACATCACACTTCATGATCGAGTTGTAGGTGGTTTCGTGGATACCAGCAGATTCCATACCGAGGAAGGATGGTTGGAAGAGGGCTTCTGGACAACGGAAACGTTCGTTACCGATGGTAATGACTTGACCGTCTGGTAATTCGTATGACTTTTCGAGTTGTGAAGAGGTGGCAGCAGTTTGCATTTCAGATTCGAAATCAAGGGCAACGTAGGCGAGCTTTTCCTTGATATCACGGACGATTTCACGTTCGGCGGTGGTGGTGAAAGAGTAACCACGTTCGGTGAGGATCTTCATGAGGTAGTCAGTAAGATCACGACCAGCGAGATCGAGACGGAGGATAGCATGTGGGAGAGCATAACCTTCATAGATTGGAACAGTGTGGGAGACACCATCACCAGAGTCCATGACAATACCGGTGGTACGACCAGAAGCATAGAGTGACAATACAGCTTGAATGGCAACGTACATGGCTGGGGTGTTGAAGGTTTCAAACATGATTTGAGTCATCTTTTCACGGTTGGCCTTTGGGTTGAGTGGGGCTTCAGTGAGGAGAACTGGGTGTTCCTCTGGAGCAACACGGAGTTCATTGTAGAAGGTATGATGCCAGATCTTCTCCATATCATCCCAGTTGGTAACGATACCGTGTTCAATTGGGTACTTCAAGGTAAGGATACCTCTCTTGGATTGGGCTTCATCACCAACGTATGAATCCTTTTGACCCATACCGACCATGACACCAGTGTGTCTTGGACGACCGACGATGGATGGGAAGACAGCACGTGGTGCATCATCACCAGCAAAACCGGCCTTGCACATACCAGAACCGTTATCGATAACTAAAGCCTAAGAGTAGAGAAAAAAAGATATTAGCATCTTTGAAGGAGTAGAGATGGATTATATCTTTTGTGAGTTTACATACTTGTACGTCGTCAGACATGATTGTATTTTATATATATTATTTGTTGAATAAACTGAATTGAATGAATGTAAAGTGCATCCTTTTATTGCTGTCTCTCTGCAGATCTTTTTCCACCTGTAAATTTTTTTTTTTTTTTTTGTTGGATGGCTTGGGTTAGAGGTTTCACTGAAAAGCAATGGAATTGATTACCAAAATTTAATTTGTGTCAAGCCTACAAAAAAATCATGCCTGTGTCTCTCTCTCTCGTTCATGGCTTGTATGATTTCAATCAGAGGCAGATGGAGTTTTGAAGAATCTTTGAAAACAGAAGGAATTATTGGCTATGATTGACAATGGGAACTGGGATGAGCTAAATCGAGGGTACGGACAATGGTGGAATATAGTAGATAGTATCATAGTTACTATAAAGGTTAATTTAATGATTGTTGGTGATTACTTGAATGTGATGAGAATTTCAGAGCATAAATGATCAGATATCTGGGCTAAAGGCTGTTTGGAGAGCTTGCTAAACCATTTATAGGTTTGGAGTTATGTGATAACAATGAACACATCATGGATCTATTCTATTGTTTTAGACAAGAGAAAAATATTAATGTTTGGTGGTGAATATGACAAACAAATAAGATTCTTGGTTGGTGACTATTTTCACTATCCATACTGCCAAATTTTAAATATATTTGTAATACCAAAGTGATGGCAATGAAAAATACTAAGAATGGTTGATGCAAAGTCTTGTGATTAAATTATTAATTACCACCAGCCATATCGATTGATTGTAAAGTGTATACAAATAAACTATGTAGTAGTACCACTCTTGATAGTCTACTACAACTGTTACAAATATATATTAATTAAAAAAAAAGAATTATATACATTTTTATTTTAACCTTGGACCAGCATAAGCTGACTTGCATGATGTTATTATTATTATTATTAAGTTATTATATTGGTTCATTATTACTATCTATTATTAATATTATTATCTATTATTACTTATTTAATTATTTTAAAATGGTATAAAATCGGTACCACTATTAAAAGATCCAAAGTCATTGTCAAAAGAAGCGGGCAAAGTATTAAAAAATGGATTATTATATGGGTCATTGTTGGGATGATTATTATTATTTTGATTATTATTATTTTGATTATTTTGATTTTGATTTCTATCGCCAAAAGTATTATTATTATTTGAAGTGGTTGAAGTAGTAGAGGTGGTTGAAGTCATGAATGGATTGTTTGCAATCGGTGATGGTTGATGAATTTGCATTGGTTGTTGTTGTTGTTGTTGTTGTTGCTGTTGGATATTGTGGCCGCCGTTGCCACTATTACTATTGTTGTTTGATAAAAGACTATGACCGAGGTTGTTGTTGTTGTTGTGTGAAATGCCGTTGCTGTGACTGCTGATGGATATGATCGATGGCGAGAGAGAAGATGGTTGTGGAGGTTGTGTGGGAGAGAGTGGGAGAGGTGCGATAGCCCCCAATGGACCGCCGACACCCTCTGTTATAAATAGATCCAATAGCTCGCTCAGAGTCTCTGAATCGCGACTACTGGCGTTTCTAAAGACACGTCTAACCTTTTCTACACGTTGTCTTGGGTCCAATTGTACATATGAGCTCATCATCATTTTGAATGCATCTTCAAACTCGACCTTGCCCAGAGATGATGATGACGACGACGACGAAGACGACGAAGACCCAGAAGAACCAGTCATTATGACTGGATTGGGGACAGCAAGAAGAAGACTACTGTTGCCGCCTCCTCCAGTGGTTGCGGTGGTACCTTTAAAGTTGTGATCGATTAATTTTTCTATAAGTCTTTGTTGCTCGCTCTGTTGCATTTGGATCTTGGTGACGCTGTCCATCAAAATGTCGTTCCAGGATCTCTTCTTTTGTGGTTGTTTCTTTTTGAGTTGCTCGGGCTTGGAGATGACCTTGATGGGTTGGGTGTACGCCGAGAGATGCTTGATAGATTCTTTCGAGATTGGATCGAACCCTTCAATCTTTACCTTGAAAAACATATCTTCGTGCTGCGATGTCAACACCTTGATACGAAGCTCCATCGTGATGGTGTCTCCCGTCTCGTTGGGTGTCGATTTATATTCGACGGGCTTGCTCTTTACAAAGTCAACCTCTTTCTCGCCTTCGACAGAGTCACTGTCATAGACTAGCGTTGCCTCAAAGGCGACGTGGTTGAGATCTATATCGTGTTTTCTGAGCTTAAACTGCACTGTAAAGGGACTGTTCTTAATGACCACTCTAATGTTCTTTTGCAATCCATTTCTTGTCACCTTTTCTTCAAATGGCGATGTCTGTAAAGACAGATCCAATCTTGATGGATCACCCGTTACCATTGCCATTGACATGTTTTAAAAAAAAAAAAAAAAAGAAATAGATAGATAGATAGATAGATTCTTTTTTTCTCTCTCTCTATCTCTCTAAAGTGTAACTTGATGGGTGTATGTATGATGGGTAGGTTGTAATAATAATTGATTTTAAAAAAAAAAAAGCTAAACTACTAAAAGATGTAAAATAGTATGTTAATAAAATGTGATATAAATATAAATAAATATAATATGTTGTTGGTAACAAAAAAAAGTTATACTCTAACGTATTGTGTTTTTAGAGTTTTTTTTTTTTTTTTTTTTTTTCCCTCTAAAAGTAGTAGTGCAAAAATGAGTCAAAACTCTAACACACTATACCTGAAAGCAATACACACAATCGATCCTTCCTTCTTTTCTAAGAGTGTGGTGGTGTGTGAATAGAGATGTATCTTTACTTTATCTGTATGGTGGGGTGTATATAAATATATTTACAATGAATGATTGATTTTGAGAACCTTGACTTGCCTTCTTGCTCTCACTCTACACAAACAAACAAAGAGATAATGTGTGTTTGAGATATTTTATAATGAGAAAAAAAAATAAAAAATTGATTTTTTTTTTGCAAGCAAAGAGGCAACGATGGCACTACAAAGAGGAGGAACCCCAATAAATTGTTGATAAACACTCTGGATATTATTGATCTTTGTTGTTATAACTTCCTCTGCCCTATCCATGCATAGGTCGTCTCTCTTTCCCGAAAATATTATTTCGAACTTTCCTCCATTTTCACCAATGCAGCATCTCTTCATTGGAAGAGTCTGTTGATTGGGTACCCATGGGTGGCTCTGTATAAGATTGAAAAAGAAAGATTTGTTTGTTTGTTTGTTGAATTGGGAGACCCATCCATATCATATTAATATCCCCCAATATACAATGTGTGGATTGATTGATTGCTTGATGGCTATCCGAAAACTCCGAGCTGCGGCTCGGTTACTGTTTGTCTCACAATAACACTACTACACAATGCCGTTGGTATGATATGATACTGACTTGTTGTTGTTACTATTGGTATTATTAAATTCTGTGTATGTATGTATATGTATGTATGTTATCTTTGCTTGATTGTATTTATTTTTAGGAAGAAGATATATAATATAAAAGGAGTAGTGAGGAGTGTAGGAGGAGTGAGAGTAGGAGAGGAGTGTCGCACACCGTGATGATTGATGTGAGATGGTTTTGAGAACTTACACTAAAGAGAGAGAAACAATGACAAATAATGGGTTGATGTTGTGCAAAGAAGAAAAGTACAAGTAATTTTTTTACAAACGACAAGGAAGGGAGTAGCGTGTTTGCAGCAAACAACAAAACACGAAACAATTTTTTTGATCGATTGCTTTTCCCACATTCCTGGTTCTTTCGGTTGGTCGTCTTTATAAAGACGAGCACTTTTAACAAAGTAAGTATCCCAAAATCGTCGACCGTTATCAGAACGTCATGGGCTCGATCTCACTTTGATGACCTTTAAAGAGGTGGATCCCCCTCTTCTTAAGATTTAGTCCCAATGCACAATTGAGGGGCTTCCACCAAAAAAGAGAGTCGTCGTGTGTCCTTTGGAAATGTGTTGTGGCAGTGACCAAAAGTTTCGATAAAGGTCACAAAAGAGAATAGATCTAATCTAATCCCTAGATAGTGATAAAAAAAAAAAAGGAGGTCGGGTAGGGGATAATCAACCATGGATTATCGGATAATCGGGAATATATGATCACATTTTATTCCAACCATCATTGACTTTTTTGTTTGAAAATCAAAGAGTAGTAGTTACAACAATTGGGTACGAAAACAAAGCGACTACTTTATCCAATTGTTAATTTTGATACTTTTTGTTGTTGCTGATCCAAAAATAACATATTGTATTGTTGGTATACCAATAAATGAGTTAGATATGTGATGGACAGTTTAGAGATAAAACCCATCAATATTCGACATATGTTGTCAAACCAGCTTGTGAAGAATGTAAATTTACAAAATAATATCATCATTATTGATATTGTTATTTTCTTTTTTGTTGTTGTTGTTGTTGTTGTTGTTGTAATTGTTGTTGAGTTGCTTCCTCTAATGCTCTTAGATGAGGATTTGAATTTAATACAGCTTCATATTTTGCATTTACTATAGTGTAAATAACCATTTGGTTAATATTGAATGACATTATTGTATCGCTTTTAAATACTTGATACATACAAGAAGCTACATGTTGTTCTTCAATCTCTCTTTCACGTTCCAATTTTCTTCTGTGATGACGTTCTTCGGCCTATGTTGATAGATAACAGAACTGTTAATTACATTGTCGTTTGTCGTTGTCGTCGATTAGTTGTTCAATAATAATAACTTACAATAGGTCTAGCAGCAACGACAAAAATGAATAAAGGTATTGAAATGATTTGAACACCTCTTAGGATCTTACCTCCAATAGTCTTTGGTTTATCTGCTAATCCTAATGCTCCTAATATCTTGTTCATTCTTGACTCGTCTACAAGTATAATACAAAAAATGATTATATTAAAAGAATACAGAAAAAATAATCGATCATTGCAGTCTTGAAAAAAAAAAAAAACAAATTATTATTATATTAAATAATACAGATAATCATTATCTGTAAAGAAAAGAGGTTATTTGTTTGTTTGTGAAGAGAGAGTGACCAGTAGTAGCAAGTACAACCAAGCTATACAATTTATTTGTTTTTATTTTCATTACAATATGATTTATAGAATAACTAGTTAAATAAAGAAATATAATAGTATAGGTAATATGTTTGTGGTGATGATGTATGTATGTATGTATCCATCCATTTACAGATAGATAGAACAAATTAGAAGAGGGGAGTGAGAGAGAGTTGAGAGTTGATGTGTGATATGTTGGAGTTGTGTATAATAATTTTGATTCTTTTTTTTTGTTTAATGAATTAACTTTAATAACATTGCTTCAATAGATGCACCTGGAGAGAATGCCATGATCATACCATTATCCATGATGGCAGTGGAGGAGTGACCATTGTTTGAAGATTCCTCTTCCATTGACTTGATACGGTTCATGATGCGTTTGAGGACAAAGAGAGCCGAGCAAGAGACCATGTTACCATACCATTTCATAATGTCGTACGAGTCGGCCAACTCTTCGATGGGGAGTTCGAGACCTTCTTGGACAGACTCGAGAATACGACGACCACCTGGATGGACGGCCCAAAAGTGGATGTCTTGGAGGGTGAGCTTGTGGTTGGCGAGGAACGTGGTGACGGCAGGCTTGATGTTACGGGTGATGCACGAGGCGAGCTCAGGACGAAGAGTGAGGTCGATACCGCGGTCACCGACATGCATGTGGAGGGCAGACATGGAGTCCTTCATGAGCTTGCTCATCTCGTCGACGATTTCGATGCGGCCTTGGAGTTGGTCACGTGGTTGGGTCGACACGAGGGCGGCGACGGCACCGTCACTAAAGATGCAGCTGCTGACGAGATGGCTACGGTTGGACCAGTCAATATCCATGTTGATCGAGCTGGCTTCGACGCAGACCATGAGGACATAGGTGTTGGGACGGGCACGAGCGTGGACATAGGCGGTACGCAAGCCAATGACAGCGGCACCGCAACCCATAAAATTGATCATGGTGCGACCAGCAAGATCGGGGAGGTCGAGCTCGCGAATGAGCGTGGCGTCAATGGATGGAGCAAGCATGCCGGTCGAGGTGACACCGACAACATGGCTGATTTGGGAACGATCGATACCAGTGTTTTTAATGACACGTTCGGCAGCCTCGACAATGGTGGCGGTGATGGCCTTGGCAAACATTTGGTTTCTCTCGCCAGTCTTGGCCTCGGTGATTGACAAATCGGCAATATCATAGAAAAAGTGACGTTGACGGATCTTGCAATTGTTGTAGACGTTGGTCAAAAAGGCCTTTTCGGGAACCTTGGATTCGTACAACTTCATGATATCCTTTTGCGACTTGCAGTGTGGGGCACTGATTGGTTCAATGCCGACAATGGCAGTGGCCATATTCGACGAGTTGTTCAATGGCGATAATGGCGAGTGACTGTCCGACACTGACATGGATGCAAGTGGTGACACGAGTGGAGTGGTCGATGCCGAGTTGATAAATGGCGATGGCATTGGTGAAGATGGTGGAGTGGTTGGTTGAGCAAGTCCAACTGGAATGTTTAAAGAATTCTTTAAACATTCACCATTGACTTGTACTTTAAGGTCATTGTGATGATTAGTAATTGATTGAATAGTTGATTTAATTTCAGAAGTTGATAAAGTTGAAGTTTCGAATACCATTTTTTAGGAGGGAGATTTTACAAATTGTAATATTATAGATAAGTAGTAGTAAGAAAAAGAAGAAGAAGAAGAAGAAGTTTTTTAATTTTAATAGTAGTATAGAAAGAAATGATACAAAAAAGTAATTAAATAATTAATTAATTTTTTTTTTTAAAATATAGTATTGATACAAAAAAAAAAAAAACTAGTAGTAGTAGTATAAATGGTACAAGAAGAAGAAGAAGATATTTGAAATGATTTATCTGTTTCGATTATATATTGTAGATTAAAGTAAAAAAACGACCTTTTATACTTTCTGTTGCAGGAAAAATATGGATATTAATTAATTATGATTTTTTAAAGAAACAGTTAAATTGGGATAAAAGTTGTATAAAATCTCAAAGATATTATCCCTACACGATTATTTGTCCCAATCAACCGTACACAGTTTTACAACATCGGAAATTATTTGATCACCAATATTAAAAATATTCAACCACCAACATCCGACTCCAAAGATATGTTCAACAAGCCAATATAAATCATGTTACTTTTGACCGACACTGCAAACAAATCTTATTGTTGGACAAGAGTGCGTTCGGTTTTAAGTTCATCACAGCAGGGAGTTCGTTGTGGGTTCCAAGCCTATTTCCATCCCAATCGATTGCCACCTCCTCCACCACAGAGAGAGAGAGGAACTTCCTCCCAACAACAAAACTGCAACGTTTGCACTTGGAAAAGTTTTTTGTTAAAAATTTATTTTTAAATTCCAACCAATTCAACAAATTTTCGTCAACCAGCCACCCTTAAAAGTCCACTAGTCATCGAATCTTCAGACACCAACAGACTGAAATAGATATGGCTGGTGGGTGTGTGGTAGTGGGGTGTTGGGTGGTGGTGACGCCAGCTACATACAGCTATGGTAAAGTGTCATCATAATAGATGGGTTTTGCAGAGCAGAACAATGACAATAGAATTAGTTTATTTATAAACTGTGTACTCTATCACTCAACCACCAATTGCTCGTATAATCAACAAGACTAAACAAAACATCAACAACAACAACATCCTCTCTCAACATCAATTTAACTTTTAATTTATTGGACGTCATCTTCTCCTTTGGTGGGGAGTGGAAACAGATAGTCATATTTTCATTTTAAAATACTACACCCAATTGATCCAACCCTTGTTTTTCTCACCACCCACACAACCATTGTGGTGGTACTTGTAGTGTGAAAAAAAGGTTTACATCACGCGATTGATGTGCAAAGTGATCATTCTATCTTATCATATGCAATCTGGTCATTTTTATCATTTTTTATTACCACCACAATTGTTTGTTGGTTATCTATCTTCTCTATTCTTTTCTTTGATAATTTTGAAACCAAAAATATTATTGGGTTTGAGTTGTTTCAAATTATTTTTAAAATTCCACCAATTTGTCCAATCAGATCCAACAAATTCAATTCATTTGGCAAACTTTATGAAGACTACCTTCCTATTCGTTTGTTCTTCTCTCTCTCCCTCTCTCTTTCTCTCTCTCTCTATCTCTCTATGGTGGTTTTTGCGTATATGTGTGTGGGTGCGTGTGAATTATTCATTATGATAAATAATATGTTGAATCTTTAGATCTGTTGTTGTTGGAAAAAATGACAACTACATTGAAAATCTAAACTTATACATCTTCCACATCTTCCTCGAAATCCAATCCAAATTAAACTCATAGTAGTAGTAGTGTAAAAATACAAACAAACAAGCAAACACACGCTCGAACAACTATTGTTTGTTTGCAAGTATAGATCAAATATTTATTTCGATTATTAATATTTTTCAATTGTGTTGGTGGGTGGATGGGTGGAGAATGTGTGGGTGGTCAACTCTTCAAAGCATCCTAATTGGAAATGAGCCCATTGACCAATTAGCCAGGTGGTCAAATTTGAACCTTCCTATGACTACTATTTACTGGGTTCTTGGGGTACCCATTTCTACGCTCTATAGAATTCTTACCAAATACCTTGTCATAACAACAAAAAGTCATCGTTTCAAAAAGGATAAACTAACTAATTGGTCGCTTGGATCCTCCTCCTCGTCGTTTATCAAACAAACCAGACTTTTTATTTATTTAATGCTGCTGCCTTTTGTGTTATTATAATTATATAAATCCTTGTTCTTGTTGTTGTTATTATCGTACTTTAATACTTTCTTTATTATTATTATTATTATTATTTAACAATGGTTTCACCACATTATGATGTTGTGGTGATTGGAGCTGGAATTGCTGGCTTGTCACAATGTCGCCATTTACTATTAAAAATACCTGGTCTAAGAGACAAGAGGGTTGCCATTATTGACCCAAGATCAACCATTAGAAACAATCAAGCAGAAGATTTTAAAGTTGGTGAATCAACTGTTGAAATTAGTGCTTTATTTTTTCAAAGGTAACAAAAAAATAATAATCCAAATATATATTTTTTATTTTAATATTAAAATAATTATTTGTTTATTTTTAATTTTTTTTAAGGAATTAGAATTACAAGATTATTTAGTAGAGAATCAACCACCAAAATTTACATTACAATTTCATTGGCCTAGAAATATTGAAAAGACAGATAGTATGGATGATTATTATTCAACGTGGGCCATCAAGAATCCAGAGATCCAATCATTTCAATTGAATCGTTCAAAGATTGAAAAAGATCTATTACAAATGATACTTGGTCAAGGTGCTATATATTACCATGGTAGAGTTAAAGATGTCGATATTACAGAGGGTGATAATATAAAGACCGTTGATATTCAAATGTTGTCAGATGAAGATCGATTCGAGGACCAAAAACAATTGGAACGTATTTCAATTACCACAGACTATATTGTCGATGCAAGTGGTAGAAATTTCATTATTGGTAGTCGTACCGATAATATCCTCAAAGGACCAGAGAATTTGTTTGGACTTGCCAATGGTAGTACTTGGGTGCGTGTCAAAGCAATTGATAAAAAATATTTTGACTTTAACAGTCAAGATGTAACTGCTAGTTGGTACTATGATACAAACCATTTCTTTGGTCCCGGGTATTGGCTTTGGATGATTCCAATTGAACGTGGTAGTCATGATTTTTCAATTGGTGTTTCTTATCATAAAGATAGATTTAGTCCAACTCAATTTAATTCGTATGAAATATAAAAAAAAATAATTATAATCTTAGCTTTATTATTTTTTACTTACTCTTTTTTCTTTTTTAAGATATGAAAAATTTATGTCATTTTTAGAAAAGAATCAAAAGATATTATATAATTTAATCAAGAGTGGAGAGATTATAGATTTTCATAGATGGCCAACATTACCACACACGAGCAAGAGATTTGTATCGCCAGACAATTGGTCGGTGATTGGGGATGCAGCGGCCATTTTCGATCCATTCTACAGTACTGGCATGACCATGATTGCCCAAGAGGTGGAGTGTGTGACAGAGATTATTCGTCACAAGTTGGCAGGTGATGAGAAAGGTGTGGCTGATCGTGTCGATGCATATGACAAGTTGGTTCGTACCATCACCCAAATCAACAACCATCTGATCAAGAGTCACTCGAAACATCTTGGTAATGCATCGGTGATGAGTTGGCGTATCTACATGGAGAGCACCAATTACTTTGGAACAGCACTTCCCGTTTACATTGGAAAGTATCATCTCTGTCCAGTGTTTTGTCGTGACTTTGCTGCCAATGTGCATTTTCTCCTAGAGGGACGTGACCGTCTGCTGAAACTGATGGATTACATGGTGGACAATAACATCAATGCCGGGTTTATGGATAACCACCGTGGTGACAATCAGTTGAGTGGCAGTTGGGCACCAGCCATCTCGTGGGACTATGACGGTGCAATCAAAGATTGCAAGTATGGCTTCAAACGACTAAACATTCACAAGTACATTGTCAACACCATGTGGTATGATCTTCGTATAGTTACACTTCTATACTACCGTGTGTACGGGCTCGCTGGTCTTGTTCATCCCGACTATCTCTGGTTGCTATCGGTTCGTTCAATTGCAATGACCAAACATTCATTCCAATCTCTCGTTCACCAATACAACAAATGGGGTGTCCCTGCCAATGAATACTATCACAAAATGGGTCTAGATTTTAAATCTTATTCTTATAATGATGATATCATTCCTTGGAATTATGATTAAAAAAAAGTAATAAAGAGAGAAGGGTAAACACAATTATATTGAAAAAAAAAAAAAATTAAAAAAATTAAAAAACAAAAAACGAACGATAATGATAATTACCTTGAAATCAAACAAAGTAATAACTCTATATAGTTGATAGATAGATAGATAGAAAGAGAGAGAGATGGCACCATCAACTAATGATAAAAGACAATTATCTTTTCAAGTAAAGGAAGATTCAGGTGATTGCTCACCATGTGTATTAAACTTTCATGGTGGTCTCCCAAGTCTAAACTTTCTCGAAGATAAAGACACCTCTTTCCAAAGTCTTAACAACAGAGCAAAGAAGATGCGTGTTCTTCACTCACATGGTGAGAATATGACTTATGAATCAATCCCTCAAACAAAAAAAGGCAAATGAAAATCAATATCAACAGTAAGTAGAGAGAGAGAGAGAGATTAGTAGCCGAAACAAAGAGATAGATAGATAGATCGATAACTAATCATTTCACTTCATTTGTCTATTATTTCTATATTTTAGATATGTAATTTGTAGATATAATGAAACAACAGGTAAAGTTCAAGTTGTACCAATTGATGAGATTCTACAAGTGAATCAATCGATCAATGATTATGAAGAGAAGTTTGATACAGTCGATAGAAGCACAATGAGTTATCTTGACAAGGAGAAATCACTTGCCAACAGCTTTGGTAGTAGAATCACAAAGAAGACTATTCACAAGACAGAATCTGAAAACTTGGGTAGTCTCGACAGTAGCAAGACCAAACAGATGGCTGACAATGTCAAGAATGAACTCGTCAGTCAAGGTGCATCAATGGAAGACCAAACAACCGATCTTCCACAATATAACTTGGAAGCTACCGAGGCAAAGGATATCTATGCAATTGAAATCCTCCTTCCATTCGACGTCTACTCGGAATTGGATGTTTCCGATTCAATGGCTTTTTGCAAGGATAAATCAACCATCCCCGAAACTCTCCCATCATATGTCAAGCAAAAGATTGAAAAGATCTCTGGTATCGAAGATAACGAAGATAAGGAACATGCTTGTAAAATTTTATTAATTATCTATTATATGTCTTTGTATGTTAAACAAAAAAATTTAAAAACAAACAAAACAACAAATATTAATTATATTTATTTATTTCTATATATAGAATGGCAAAAGCAAGAAAAGGAAAGGATATTTTTACTGTTTTATCAGAAAATGGTGTTCCAAGAGAAACCAAACATTATCTTTTAAATAATTTCTGTACTAAAGTTTCAAAGACGTATGTTTAAATATAAATATATAATATATCACATTGAATTGATCATTCTTGTGTAGAAATATTAATTTTTAATTCTTTCTATTTAAAAGTAAAAATACTATGAGTTCATTCCAAACAAACAAACTTTACAACTTTGTTGCCATTTTATCACTTCATTTGGATGGATTCTATAGTAGATCAGAATCAATCAATGAACTTGCAAAGGCTTTGGGTATTGAACCACATATCTTAACCAAACATTACCAACGTGTTGGTTGCACAACCATCAGAGATCCACAACGAAAGAGTTTTATTGATTTCAGATTAAAGGCTCCATTAAAAATTACAGAAGAAGTTAGACAATTTAAAAAGAAAAAGTTTTAAAAACAAAAATAAATAAATAAATTATACAAACATATCACACAAACAAGAATGAGAAAAGATAAATATCTCAAAATAGTATTATTTTATTTATTTTAACCCCCCACTTATACTAGAGAGATATAATATCTCTATCTTTGTTTGTATTAGTTTTGTTTGCGCGATCTCAATACCAAAGATTCGTCTGCACCATCCCGGGAGCAAAAAAATGAATTAATTAATTTTAAAATAGAATTATAAGACGAATGACTCATTATGGGGACTCAATTTTTATCTAGTTCTCACATTTTATACATCTTTATTCAACATAACAAATAGACGCATACACGATGGTATCAAAAGAAGAAGTAGCAAAGCATTGTACAAGAGGTGATTGTTGGGTCATTATCAATGGAAAGGTAAGTGAATAACTATTGAAAGTCTTGGGTGTTGTGTGTGTGAATTTAGAAAACACAACATTACATTCAAACTGTTTCTAACATTGTTGTTTTATATTTCTTTTTTGCTCTTTGTTTTGTAGGTATATGATGTAAGTCATTTCCATTCACTTCACCCTGGAGAAGGTATCAATGGACAATATATTGCTGATCACGCTGGAAAGGATTGTTCAGATTTGTTTGAAAAGTTTCATCAATCAGACGATCCATTTGAAATGTTAGAAAAGAGTGAAGATGGTAAAGAACCAGGAATTGTATATATTGGAGAATTAGACGAATAAAGAAGAAAATCAAATAGGAACAGAATAGAATAGAAATAGAATTATTTATAAACACAACAAAACCAAAACACAATCATTATTTATTATTTGGGTCAAGAATCTTCTCTCTTCAATTTCTTTCTTTTAAATACAACCAGTACAAGAAGAAACAAAGTTATTATCTTTTGTTTTGGTATTGATAGCACAATTACATCTTCTTCTAAGATCCAATGATGCTATATCCATATTATTGTGAATGATTAGAATCTGTGTTTTATCAATCACCCTCTTTGTAATATCTGCTTTTGATTTCTCTGTAAAATAATCAAATATATTTGGTAACAATACATTATCATAATGACATGATTTAATAATCTAAAAAAAAAAAGGAAAAGAAAGAGTTAATACTCTTTTAAAAAAATAAATTATTATTATCTCTATATAGTTTGATTTCTTACAGATTTTAATCTTAGACCATTAATAAAACCTATTTTCTCTTCAATTTGAGGTAATATTGGTAATATTTCTTTATAGAATTTGCCAATGTTGAATAGTCTATTGATGGGTCTAGAAGTATGACTGTCAGTATTCATGAGACAAGTTCCAAAACCACAGAATGGATTTGGTCTAATAGCAAATGATCCATAACCCATCAAAGATAACATTGGTTCAAGAGCCGATCCAACATTGATTGGGAAGAAATCAGAACTTGCAATGGTTTGATTGGTAGCTCTTTCAATTTCTTGTATCAATTCATAGGGATCATTGTTGTTGATAATATCTTGACTCGTCTGTTCTGGTGTTGGTAGTGGTTGAGATTGCTTTTCAGCTTGTATATCCTTTTCAACTCGTTGTTGAAGTGATTGGTAAAGATCTTTTGGTGGTCGTTCCAATGAGAGAATGATGAATCTAATCAATTCATTTTTCGATCTTAAAAGATGAAGAATCGATGAAAGATTGGCAAATGGTCTCTCTACCGCAATGGTAATGACAGCTTGTATACCATTGTATTGTGAAAGTACTTGAAGAAGTGCATTGAGATCTTTGGCAAACAAGTCCTCATCACCTCGTTTCAAAAAGTATTTGAGTGCCGGATAGACCTTACCCAAAAGGAATGAAGAGTCTGGTAACTTTCCAATCTGACCCAATCTCTCTACTGTCACCTCTAATAATATTGGATACCCTTTTAATGTATTTGCAATAAATATAACTATACTATTAATTGTAACTATATCATTTGTTCCTTTTGCCATAATTTTTAAAACAAACTAAAAAGATAATTAAAAAGTAAGTAAATTGTAATCAATGTCTCTTTATATTTATATATATATATATATATATCTTACCTTTCTATTTTTAGGATACATTGATTGAAAATATTGAAGATTTGATAGGATTTGATCATTGGTTAAAAAGGTACCTTGTTGAAAGATATTCAATTCCAGAGCAAGTGATTGTTGTGGTGTAAAAGGGGAAGGTGCAGATGATGAATTTGAACTAATCCTAGATATAATAGTATCTTCTATATCTTTAATTGATTTATTTAATTCTATACTATTATAACTTGACATCTAGAAAAAAGGTGTGAATGAACACAGCCGATGATGTTAATACCAAAAAGTTAACTTAAAGGCCATTTCTTCTTCTTCTTCTTCTTCATTATCTTACTCTATTAAAGAATTCCAATGATGAACATATTAAAGTATAATTTGATGGATGGTGTACACATAATGATTTCAAGTATACCTTGTTGTCTCTTGATACAACTTGAGCATCATTTAATATTAATCCCTTTCGATCTATCAATGTACATCTTGAACAATATGTTTTTGTTGAATATATAATATCCTCTTTAATCATTCCTAAACTACTAGTAGTAGAAGTAGTAGAGGTCATTATTACTACTATATCACTATATAACTGTAAACTGTGAATTTATGAATAAAATAAACTATGTCTTTGCAAGTTGTCTGAAATCATTCGGGTTCAAACACCTTTTCGTTTTCAGCAGTAAACTGAACAATCGATTCTGTGTTCTATTCTATTAATATTAATATTAACTAATTTAGCTATACACTGAAATTACTGTGTCAAGCCAGAGTGAAGTGTTGGATGACTGTTGGGACATGTCTTTGGAACTTTCAAAATGTTTTTAAAATTGATGCGCAGAAGTGTTGGGTTCCCAATGCACTGAAACAAAAATATCTATCAATAGATACCTCTCTTTCGATTTGCGTTATTCGAGTTATTATCTAATTAATTAGAGAGAGTAGTTATAATAATAATAATGTTTATATATAAATATTTTGTATTATTAGTAGTACTTGCTGCAGTACTTTCAAACAACTGTGCAGCAGTCTTTGCAAAGAGACAACAATCAAAATCATCGCATGCAACACAGATTAACAATCGACCAATCATTGGTATTTTGACACAACCAACCAATGGTGATATGGCCAATTATGGAGATCAATATCTTGCAGCTAGTTATGTAAAGTATGTAGAGAGTGGAGGTGCACGTGTTGTCCCCATCCTCTATGATAGTCCGGCCGACGAGATCAAGAGTCTCTTTCAATCGATTAACGGTGTCTTTTTACCAGGTGGTGGTGTCGATCTAGACCAATCACCACAGTACACAGACACACTCAGATTGTTGTACCAACTCGTCATCCAAGCCAACGACAATCAAGACTACTTCCCACTTTGGGGTACATGTATGGGTTTCCAAGAGATCAATATGATGCAAGCCAACAACCTCGACATTCTCTCACCATACGACTCTGAAAACTACACTGTTCCACTCAACTTTACGTCGGCTGCTTCTAGCAGTCGTCTCTTTAGTCTTGCTACACCATCGATCATGCAAAACCTCGCATCTCTCCCAATCACCATGAACAACCATATGTGGGGTGTTGCTCCATCGACCTTTGCCTCTACCGCTCTCCTCTCGTCATTCTTTAACGTTCTCTCGGTCAACAATGATCGTCAAGGTCGTGTATTCATCTCGACTATCGAAGCCAAGGAATACCCCATCTATGCCACCCAATGGCATCCAGAAAAGCCACTCTTTGAATGGTGGGATCAAGAGGTCATCGATCACTCTCTCCAAAGTATCCAAGCCAACCAATACACCTCTACCTGGTTTGTCAACGAGTGTCGTAAGAGTCTCCACTCTTTCCCAGATCAAACAGCTGAATCTGCTGCTCTCATCTACAACTATGCTCCCATGTTTACATTTGACATTGAACCTGATTTTGAACAAGTTTATTATTTCAATAATCAAACTGAATTATATTATTATTAAATAAAACAAAAAAAAAAGAAAGTAATTAATTAATAATTATTTTAGATTTTACATAATATCCAGGACAAAAATAATGGACGGATGGATGGATGATTCTTTATTGTTTTATTTTTTCTTGTTTTGTTTGTTAGACATCAGCACCACTATTATCAACAAGACTTCTAGGATGATTGTTATTATTATTATTTGGAGGACTATTATTTAATGGATTTATATTTGGAATATTATAATTGTTACTTTGTTCGACGGGTGGATATTGTTGTTGGTGGAGTTGTTGTTGTTGATTTAATTGAGAAAGTTGAGGTGGTTTATGTTTTTGAAGGAATTTAAATCCATTTTCAATTTCCTCTTCCTTTTGCTTTTCTAGATGTGATTTATCATAGGGATCTTCTGGATCCTCTGGATTGTTGTTGTTTGAACGACGTTTCTTTGCCTTGTATCTCTGGTAACACATTAATGATCCAAATACCAGAGCAAGAACGGCAACTGCTCCAAGTACAAAGAGAACAACCCGATTACGTCGTATCCATTCCTTTGGACACATGGGATTATAATTGTGCAATGTAAATGCTCTGAGACCCATTCCATTGCGACCTGTCGAGTTGTTTAGAATGACAACGTTGACTGGAAGTTGGGAGGGGTCACCTTGCAACAGGTATTTCGAACTACTTGGTTGGAATAGTCTAGAGGACATGAGAACGTCATTTGATGCAATCTTGACAATCAACATCTCTGTTCCAATCATCTCTACTGTTTCTGTTGGCTCTACAATGATCACCTTGAGAGACCCGTAAAAGTTTCGACCTTGGATCGTGACCAATGAGCCGGGTGCTCCTGTTTCAGGATAGATCGAGTAAAAGATAGGCCAGTCTGTTTCGTTGGCTACTTTGTTGATACACAGTTCTGGTCCGTTGGGACAGTCTATCTGTCCGAGGAACCCCTCCACTTGGATTGAATCGCCGTACGGACAGTCGTACCAGACCGACGCCACCTTGATTTTAAGTTGTTGTTGTGAGATGCACGACACGGGGTAGCATGCCGGTCGCTGTGACAGCGATCCATTGTCATTGGTTATGTAGCCGCCCTTGGTGAGCGTGCTTTCAAAACATCTGCTTGCGGTCTCTCGAGACTCTCCATAGTCTGCAACAGAGAGTTCCTTGAATTGGGAGCAATAGTTGTCGTCAAATCCTTCGATAAAGGGGCAGTAGTCTGGTATTTCAAATCCACCCAACCCAGTGCCTTGGTAGTCGAATGCTGGGGGGACAGACTTGTTTGCATTGCAGTTTCCAATCGCCATACGGTCAAATGTGCAGCTACGTTTGTACGCGGGCTGGTTGCAGTACATACGCTCGTCCTTCCACTCGTTGCACGGGCCATTGACAAAGTCACATCCTTGCTGGTACCCCCAAACCAGCTGGTTGGCTTGAGAATAGTTTACACGGTAGAACCCAGTGTCCTCGAAAAAGGCAAGGGTGAGGTTGGATATGATCGGGTTGTGTGATGCTGTGCCAGTCATATACTCGTTCATAAACAGTCTCTTTTCCCAATGTGACAGTTGTGTTCCCACGCCACCGCCATCCTCGAGCTCGGCTCCTTCCAAATGGTCGCATCCATAATGCTCACGAACAAACTGTTTAACGCGAGGTGTTGCGACCATACTAGTCTGGACCAGTTGGCCATGCGCACCACTCTTGAATACCGGCTTGTCCATTCTCAGATACTTGATAGTATCGTGATTCAAACCAAGGACATGTGTGATTTCGTGTATGGCGACACTTCGTTGTTGCTCATAAAACTGTGGTTTGGTGTTGAGTGCCGCTGGATTAAAGTTGAGTTGTGCAATGATCGACTTGCCATTCTTGCCGTCGACGCACGACATACCAAACGCAAGCACGTCGTTTTGCACCAGCGGACGACTTGTCACGAGCAACACCAAATCACTATGGTTGACGCCCGACAGTATAAACTCGGGTGGGACGGCAATGGGTGCACTTGGATTGCAATAGCTTAGTGGCGACCCAAATTTTATCGGATAGTCGATTGGATGCGTCATGGACAGCGTCGACTGGAAAAATTCCACTGCTTCTCGGATCATTTTGTTGAGATGTTGTCGTTTCTCGGGTGTCAACACATCGTTTGGTCGACACAATGTACTAACCATCGTTCCATTCTCCAACATAAAAACATTTTGATTTCTATTTTTACATGAATATTTTGTATCATTTTCATCCAATAAATTATCAGAATAAATTGTTATTCTAATTGGATTCCAATCATTACTATCAATATTATTATTATCTATATTATTATTTTCAATTGTTGATGGTGGTGGAGTGGTGGTTATATTGTTGTTTTTGGTTGTATTATGATTAGTATTAGTATTATTTTTCTTATTATTTCCAGTTCCAATATTAATATTTACATTAATATCGGAGTGTTGTAATTTCGAATTTACAAAATAATGATTATTATTATTATTATTATTTGTATATTGTTGTTGATTAGTGCCTTCGGGGAAAAGTGATTTTCTAAAATCAGCCATTTCTTGATGAATACATCGATATGTGGGAGGTGAGTGTGAGGAGGAGGAAGAAGAGGAGGATTCTGTACAAATAATGGCGGTAGGTACAGTGATGAGAATTAATAAATAAATAAATAATACATGGCTAGTAATATTAATAACCAATTTGCAATAATTGCTATTATAACCAAAAAAGTTGCACGATTTTTTAAAAATCATTTCTCTAAAAACAAAAGGAATGAGAATTATTTGAATTAATATTAAATATCATTGTGATTGTTGTGTTGTTAATCATTGTCATAATTACCAGGATGTGAGAGAAAAGTTATAAAGATGATCTATCCAATTTTTTTTTTAATCAAATGGGAATTTTTCCAACAACAAAAAATAAACTTTTAGATTATTATTTTTGACAGTCGATCAATCCAATTGCAAAATAAATATAAATATATATAAAAGGTAGTGGTAGTAGGATTATTTGTGTTTTGGAAATTACTATTATAATAATTTTAAAATTGATTGAATTTGATGTAAATTCGAATTTGATGAATCTATAATTATTTTGATGTTTCGACTTGAAGATGTAAAATTTGATAAACTAGTCAATAGGAAAAATATTTTAAACTCCTACTGAATGTTGTTATTGTTGTTGTGAACAAACTATCTTTCCAATGTGTTTAGCAACAGAAGAAGAAGAAAAAGAACCATTGGTGGGTAATTTTAGTTGGAAGATTGACAAGTAATGGAACTAGTCCAACGCAGCAACAATTAAATAATAGTATTAATATTTAATGCTCCAGGGTGTTGGTTGTCCACTCAACTCTCTATAAAAATAGTTGAAGTCATACAATCTCTTGAAAAATCTTATCTTTCAGCTTTAAACTATCATAACATAATATCCTCCAACACTCTGTCTGGTTTCATCAACCCACACACTATAACCACAACCCTAACATTCCTTCCTTCCTTCCATCTCGTCTGTCAGTCTGTTTTGTCCATCCATCTGTCCATCCGATGCATACAACAACAGTGGCAAAACAAGTACCGTCACTAGTGTTGTCGGTAACAGGACACGGTATGTGAGTGTGAGGGGAGTGTATGCGTGTGGTTGATATTAACACACAGAGTTGGTTAATATTCCAGGTGTGTGTGGGTGATAGAATCGTTAACGACATTACCAACCAACTCTTCTGATAGAATTCTATTTAGACGTCGAATGTCTGTGGACAGAGAGAGAGAGAGAGAAGAGAAGGAAAAGAAAGGGAGCAACTGCTTTGTTTTGTTTTGTTTGTTTGTACATGTTGGTTGATTGATCTCGATTGATTGATTGATTGAATGATTTGAGCTATTACAATCATTGATTGTTTGAGTTGAGATGATAGTTTTAACCAGAGTTGTAGCATCTAACTATACATATATGGAAATAGAGAAGCTTGCTGCTGCTGCTCATTTGTATACAACTAATAATAATAATAATAATAATAATAATAAGGGTTAGATAGATGTTGTGATGATGGAATCAACCAATTATTGTCACTCCCGAAAATCATCTTAATCATTAAATCATCTATCTATTATTAATACATACAGTGAGGATGATTACTGTAACATCGATAATTTATCGTTTACTATAATGAACATGTTATACGTATACAATCAATCAATCAAATAATTGATTATAATTCATTGTAGATAATATTTGAATTCGTATCTCCCTTTATACATAGATATAGGTTATATGTATATGTATAACTAACTATATGCAAATATATTAAAACAATGAAGATCTTTTGGCTCTACACTATTAATAAAAATTTAAAAAAAGATGATATTTTAAATAATCTGAGCAGAAGTGAAATTCATTCTATTCTTCTTCAAAACGAGTATTTTATTTAAATACTATCATTAGTTACTAGTTCTATAGAGATAATCTATCTATCTATCTATCTATATTTATATTTATATTTACACTAATGTTTGTACTACAAATTCATAGTGTAACATTTTATAATAGTTCAACACAGAATAAACCTAGAAATGTATTCTTGGATATATCAAACGAGAATCAACCATCACGTAGATACTTTGTAGGAAGATTCTCTACTAGTAGTACAAAGTCCTGTGAATCAATTGTTCATATATCAAAGACTCCTATTACTGTACATCTATCATACGGTCCGTTGATGTATCATGATTTAGGTCCTCAAACAATTTATGAATTCCTTTATGAAGATCCTGTTCATTTGGGAAAGAAAAAGGTAAATATATCTAAAATCAAATATATTGATAATGAATGAATTAATGATTTCCTCCTCCCTCTTTATCTTTTCTAGTTTTTAACATTTGGAAGAAGAGGACCATTATATCATGTTTGTTATAGTGTATCTCTTGTTAAATATTCATATGGATTCTCATTGAACAAGATTAGTTGTTTGAAACAAATCACAACTCAAAAGGATCAACTATTTGCAGAGGTTGAATTCAATCATAGTCCTCAGAGTATTGGTTTGGGTCATACCAATCGTTATCATTTGGGTAATTTCCAATCTCATGATATGACTGAAATACATAGTGTTCATAATTGTATGATCGATTGATATAAATAACTCTATCAACTTCTTCTACTGTTTACTTACTTTTTTGTTTCATTCCCTTTTTTTTTAGTAACATTTTCAACACTTGGAAACTTTGTTATAACATTTTATGTAAAGACACCAATAGCAGAATATATCTTGGGAACTATGAAATATACACCAACACATGAGATTAGTAATAATCCAGCTATATTACAAGGGTTGTCGGCATTTACATCGTCTACAACTAGTCCTATAATGCCACCTCCACTTGCTCAGACACATCCAACCAATCCATCGTCATCATCGTCGGTTCCGTCGAGCGAGTATTTGGCAAATGATCGAACACTAAATATGAGTAATGAAATGTATAATAGCGGCAACCACAATAGCAATAATGTACTCAATAATGTACAACAGCAACAACAGCAGCAACAGCAACAACAACATCAACAACAACAACAGCAACAACAACAAATCATTTTAAACAAAGAGAGAGGAGGATTGTTATTTAATCGTACAAACGACGACAAGATCTATACATTCTTGATGGATGATTTTTCAACGACGAAAAAGATCACTCTAACCTCTCCCGAAGGTAAAGGATCATACGAATTTGTATTTACATTGACAAAAACAGACTATATGTTGACTGGCGAGTCAAACAATCAAAGACTGGATGGAGAAGAAATCGACTCGTCACCACTTTTAACAATTCACACAAAAGATAATCCAAACACTGCACCAACAAGAAGATATTTACCAGTAGTTGATAAAGATAAAAATATACCTACCAACGCTACTAGTAATAGTGCAAGTAGTAATAATAATAATAATAATAATAACAATTCAGGTCAAGAAGAAATTAATAATACATCATTTAGTATACAGACAGAAGGAAATGATGTAGAGATTCTTATTGATGGTTTACAAACATTTAGAAGATATTTTGAAGTGATGATGGCTGCCAAACACAGTATCAATATTTTGGCTTGGGAATTGTCATTTTCATTTGGTCTGGTGATGACTGAGCGAGTCAAGAGTGGAATCCCAACATTTTCAGGTGGTTCAACAGAAAGTCTTGGTAAATGGATTACATTGGAGGATGTTTTATTGTCTCGAGCATTGGATGGTGTCTCTGTTAGAATCATTGTTTGGCGTCATGAACTACTTTCTCATCTTACTAGATTTTTGTATTTGGGTGAAGTTACAATTGAAAGAGAAGCTGCAAAACTTGAAAGAAGATGTAAACGATTGGGTATACCCTGTAGAATCCTAAATACCACCCATCACAATCTAAATGACATTTATGAGGATGAATTGCATCCACCTCAATACCAATACCCAACACCACAACAACAACAAAAACAACAACAACACCTCAAACCAATTGGTCATATTACCATTATTATTGCTGGTAACCCAGAAGGTATCCTTTCATCTCATCATGAAAAGTTGGTATTGATCGATTCAGAGTGTCCAGAGAATTGTGTAGCTCTTACTGGTGGATTTGATATGGCTCGTGGTCGTTATGATCAACCTTTACATCAAATTCCAAAACAAATTAGATATTTACCAACAACAAAAGATGAAAAATTGGGAAATTCTACATCTTCTTCATCAAATTCATCAAATTCATCACCTACAAACAATTTAAATCGACCAATTAGATATACAGGTACCAATATTCAACCAGTACTTCCACAAATTAGATTCCTTTGGCATGATATACAAATTCTACTTCGTGGTCCATCAACTCAACAACTTCGACTTCATTTTATTCAAAGATGGGTTCATGCATTTACCAATAACATTTCTCTAACACGTTCAAAGTCACTTATCAAAGATGTACAACTTGAACAAAACTTTCATTGTCAAAAGGCTCATCTTAAAAACAATGAAATCCAAGTAACTCATACCGACCCGGCACCAATCTATCGTGACTGTTCCGTTAGACTATTTAGAAATTGGAAAGGAGTTTTGGATAGTAACCTATTGTTTGACGATTTTGGAAAGATGATTCTAAACGCAAAAGAATTCCTCTACATTGAACATCAATATCCATTCCAAAACTTTACTCTTACCTATTACATGTGTGAAGCATTAAAAGCAAAACCAAATCTTCATATCTTAATCGTTACTCCAGTTAAAACTGATTTACCAAGTGGTCTTGTCGGTGAATTATTTGATTGGTCTCAAGATCATAGTAAGTTTGAAAATATAGATACATTTTAATAGAATATTCATATTAAAATTTTTTTAATTTATTTTTAGTTATAAGACATTTACATTTAATTTATAGTGTTGCGCCTGATAGAGTTGGAGTTTATGGTTTAATTAGACAAGATGAAGAAACAAAAAGAAGTAAGTTTAAAAAAAAAAAGAATTGAATATTTATATAAATTTACTAATATACGTCTTTTTCGTTTAGTTAAACCAATTTATATTCATTCAAAATTAATAGTAGTTGATGATGTAACATTAAATGTTGGTAGTACGAATATGGATAATATGAGTTTTTTTCATTCAAGTGAATTAAGTATATCAGTGATGGATCCAGCACTGGCAAGAGAGACTAGGGTAAGATTGGCACAAGAACATCTTGGAGATCATTACAATGAATCAATGGTGACCAACTTTATGGAAATGTTTCATTGTTTTAAAAGAGTTTCAGATGAAAACTATGAAAGACTACGTCACAAGAGATTATTAATTGGCAGACCTATTGCACTTAATCCTCTTGACAAGTATGATTTCCTACTCAAAAAGATTTACTATCCAAACAAATTTACAAAACTATTATTCAAACTTGGTGTAGACACTGAAGAATGGATAAACAAGGTTGTAAATAATCCTTCGAGTTGGTTGAGTAAATTTAAACCAAAATTATAAATAAAATAATAAATCAAAGTGGAAATGTTTATTTATTTCTTTTTTGGTTTTGATTTTTTAGGAGGACCAACTGTAACAGAAGCATCTCTCATTTCACTATTCTCATTAATGGTTCTTTGTGCCTCTATAAAGAATCTTAAATCTCTCAACTCTTCTGTTAAATCTTGAATTTGTTGTTCCTTTTCATCATCTTGTTTTTTATATTTTTCTTGATTATCTTTCATTGCTCTATTAATCTAATAAAAAATAAAAAAAGTTAGATAAATATATTATTTCTTTTTTTCTATTTCTATTTCTTACTTGTTGTAAAAATGAAGATTCTTTTTCCAATTCTTCAATTTTTTGTTTTAATTTTAAATGTTTTGTATTCCAACGACCATTTACTTTATCCAATTCATCTTTGAAGAAATGACTATTGTTTACCTTTTCCTTTTCCATTTTAATCATTTGTTGTTCGAAAAAGGCACGTTGTTGTTCGAGTTGAGATGTTAGCAAAAAGTTATATTCCATTTCGATTGATTCTATTTTCTCTTCTTTGAGATGTGATCCCTCTCTGACATCAGACGATGCCGATGGATTTGGAAACTCCAACACTTTTCCATCGGTTCTATTTTGTATTAATCTATGTACATATCCATCGCCTGCATAATCCCATACACGTTGTGTTTCCAACTCTAGTGCGTAGGTGTGCATTGTCTCCTCATAGTGTTTGTTTGCATGTGAATTGACGTATCGACTACAACCAACGTGTCCACATATAATACAAATCCACAAAGACTCTGTAGTATCGCATTTGACACACATGTTGTTATTTTCAACCGATGGTATTTGAATGTGTCGACATACCGGGCAAGTATTATCACCTTTCCATCTAGCCAAACAATCACAATGGAATGCATGATGACATAATACCGTTACAACACCCGATGTCGAAGCATCCATTCTTTCCAAACATACTGGACACGATGGTATCTCTACCAATGTTCCACCAACCTCTGTTAATTGTGAAAATATATAAGAATCTTGTGATTTTCCTAATTGATATTCAACTCTTGCAACAAATAATAATATACATGTTTCTGGCTATCGAAAATAAAAAGAAAAATAAATATCAAATAATTTAAGTTTACTTCTTTTTCCTTTTTACATACTTCAAAAGAAGAGAAATGTTTTCCATTATATAATTGATAGAATTCATCAGCATGACATTGATCTCTAAACTTTAACAATACCATATAACGATTGGGTGATGCATCTCTAACAATTTTCATTTCTTCAAGATGTTCAGCTGATTGTGAAAGAAAATGAATGAGATCGGGAATTGATAAATATGATGGTACTGCATGTAAACAAATTATATTACTTCTACTTGACTATTAGAAATGAAGAAGAAGAAGAAGAAGAAGTTTTAATAACAATGAAATAAATAGATAGTAATTAATGTACATACAGGTAATAAACATAATGAAGATGGTGCATTGGTATTAGCCTTTGCAATTTCATTGTCAACAAATAAATGAATTGATCCTTCAATCACTTCAATATTTGGATTACCAGAAAAGAATGGTATACTTGTTGGTGAAGATTGTGATGACTGTTGTGAAGAAGTAGTCATGATTATATTTGTAGTTGTTGTAATAGTTGTTGATGTAGTTGTTGTAGATGTTGATACTTCATTTAATCCACCAACTATATTATTATTATTATTATTATTGTTATTATTATTATTTGAATCTAAATTTACAATTGAACTAGGTAATAGTACTTTTTTCATTGGTTTTAACTTTCCAGATAAACTTAGAGATGATGATGATGATGGTATCGATGATGATGGATCTAAAAGTGATTGTGATGGTGAAGATGATAATGTTGAACTTGTACTATTACTATTGATTGCTCCTCCTCCTCCCACCATCGTCGTAGTGCTAGTTGATGATGAAGCAGCTGATAAAGGTGTCAATGACATGATACTCTGTCTCGAATCACTCGCTATATAATAAAGGTTTGAATATTCAATTAAAATACTATGCATAAATTAATTAATATATTAAAAATAAAAAAGAAACAAGTAAAGAGATAGATAGATATCTTTTTTTTGTAAACTAGTCAAACTTGTGTCAAGGTTTAATTTAAGAAAAAAAAAAGATTTATAAAGTAAAACAAAAATTAAAAAATATTAATAATCAATAAAAATAAATCATTTGTTTTCTTAATATAAGAAAGAAAAAAAAAAGTAATATATAAATTGTACAGATATTAATCTTTGATCTTTTTTCAAAGATTAAAAAAAAAATTAAATTAATTTCATTGCGTGATGAACTTCCCCAGAGCTCTGGTTGATGAATCATCACACTTGTTCTTGTTGTTGATGTCATAGAATGCAATCGATAACAAGAGGATTAACACAAACTAGTAAAAGACTTGCTTCAAAGTCATTACTAGCAACTAGTAGTATTAACTCTACCTCTTCTTCTTCTTCATCCTCCTCTTCATTCTCATTCAATACTTCTTCATCTTTATCATCTTTATCATCTTTATCAAAAACATTTATAAATAATAATAATAATAATCAAACGATATTTAAATCATTATATTCAAATAATAATGGAGGAAGAGATGAGAATATTGATTTTCAAAATACAGTAGAGATTAGTGGATTACCATCGACCATTACCAAACATGATATTCAAGATCTATTCCCAGGACTATCGATTTCACACAATGGTATAAAGATGATTTTTGACGATGAGACCAACTTGGGTTACGCCTATGTAACATTTGACACGCAATCTGATCGATTGGGTGCACTTCAAATTCGTGATGCCAACATTGGTAGTGTCAAGGTTAATATCTTGCCATTGTCAATCAACAAAAAGGATTGGAAGGATATTGGTTCATCGTCCTATCTACACAGAACCGCTGTCACAAACCATCTTTGGAGATCACGTACACCTCTTTTCGAACTAAAAAGCAAGACCATCAACCATCCACCATCAAACAAGACCATCCCAATCGTTGAAAAGTCTCCACAAGACAGTTTTACAGAGATCTTTCTTCATTTTAGTTCAGACATTAATCTTCGTGAAATGTATCTAAGTCCATTTGGTCATTTACGTATTGGTAGATTCCTTGAAGATCTTGATGCTCTTGCTGGTACTGTTGCATACAAGTAAGATAGAAAAGAAAAGAAAAGAAAAGATATAATTATATTTATTTATTTCAAATTCTTTTATTTTTTTTTTATAGACATGCAGAAGGAACAAGTGAAGAAAAGTTATTTACAATTGTAACTGCATGTGTTGATAGAATTCATTTATTAAGACCATTATGTCCAGATAAAGATTTCAAGATGGAAGGTATAGTAACATGGGTTGGTAAATCATCGATGGAGATTATGATCAAGGTTAGATCGATGGATCCAGCCACCAAGGTATGGGAACCAGTTTTGATTTCCTACTTTACCATGGTTGCTTTGAACCCTGAAAACAGAAAGGCTGCACCTGTCAATCAGTTGGTTCTCGATACTGAGAAGCAAAGAAAACTATTCGAGGATGGTGAACTTCATAAACAACAACGTCTCAGTCATTCACAACAATCACTTCAAACCAGTCCTCCAACCGACGCTGAGTTGAAAACCATTCACGACCTCTTTATGACTAGTAATCAACCACAACAATTTGAAAAGACTCAATGGATTCCAATGAAAAATACCAATCAGACCACCGTCATTCTCTGTCAACCCCAGGAACGTAATATGCATGGCAATATTTTTGGTGGCTACCTAATGAGAAAGGGATTCGAGTTGGCATTTACAACTTGTTTTGTAAGATTCAACAAATCGATTCCTCAATTCTTTGCCATGGATGATATCACCTTTTTACAATCGGTCGATATTGGCAACATCTTGTCGATGGATGCTACCATTGTCTATGTTCACCCCATTCCAGATCTAAAGGAAAGTTATTATGTCCAAGTAGAGGTTACTGCACATGTATCCAATCCAATCAAATCTGGTCCAGAAAAGAAACGATCAAATACTTTTAATTTCACATTCCTCTGTACTCCACCAGATTCCTCTACCAATTATTCAACCACGGCTCAACAACCAGAAAAGCAAGGAAGCGGTGATATCCCAAAACCAATTAGAATCTTACCACAAACCTATACTGAAGCTATGCGTTATTTGGCTGGTAAACGTATTGTTGATAGACAAAAATTATATAGTCAATCTGATTTGGATGTTTGGAGAGAATAAAAAGAGAAAAAGAATAAGAAAAAAAATATAAAAATAAATTCTAAATATCTTTTATTTTTTCTATTTATCCAGTATTACGTAAACCAGCAGCTAAACCATTAATACTAATGATTAAGATATCTACGAGGATTGGGTTCTGAGCTTCAACATGATTTGAGCGAAGACGACGGAGAACTTCTGCTTGAATATAATTTAGTGGATCTAAATATGAACGACGTATAGCGATGAAATGTTGTAATAGTTTGTTGTCTTGTTGAAGAGTTGAATGATTGGTGAGTGAAAGAATAGATGATACAGTTTTGTTGAGTAGACCAATCATTTCCTTGCCAAGTGATTGTAGTTCGAATGGCACCAAAAGGTCATTGTAACGAGCAGCAATGAGGGGATCAGCCTTCATCAACACCATTTCAATGAGATCAATGGTAGTTTGAAAGTATGGCCAAGACTTGTACATTTCCTTTAGGTCATTGGTATAACCTTTTTCCTTGGCCGCTTCTAATGCCTCGGCAACACCCAACCAAGCTGGCAAGATTAATCTAGTTTGAGTGAATGCGAAAATCCATGGAATAGCACGAAGCGATTCAATACCACCACTAACATTACGCTTTTGAGGACGACTACCAATATTTAAATGTGAAAGTTCTCTTTCCGGAGTGGATGCACGGAAATAACGAACAAAGTTTTCGTTTCCTCTAACGATGGAGCGATACTTTTTACCGGAAACAGAAGAGAGTTCATCCATGATTTCACGCCAATGATCACTTGGTGGAGGAGGTGGTAAGAGAGTTTGTTGGAGTGTGGCGGTGGTATAGACTTCGATGGAACGGAATGCTACACCTGGTTGACCATAATGAGCTGTAATCATTTCACCTTGTTCAGTTACTCTTAGACGACCATTGATTGAACCACCTGGTTGAGATTGGATGGCCAAATAGGTTGGTGCACCACCACGACCAATCGTTCCACCACGACCATGGAATAGAGTTAGTTTGACGCCATGTTTATCAGACAATTTTGTCAAAATCTCTTGAGCCTTGTATAATGACCATGAACTAGTCAATCTACCAGAGTCTTTGGAAGAGTCGGAATAACCAAGCATAATTTCTTGACTTCCATTGATTCTATCCTTGTACCATTTGATACTGTACAATTGTTCCATAGTCTGTGGAGCACGTTCCAAATCATCAATCATTTCAAACAGAGGAGCTACACGTTGTGGAAACTTATTACCAGACTCTTTTTGAAGGAGTTCAACTGCTAAAATATCACTTGGATTTTGACACATACTAATAACATAGGCACCAAGGGATTCAGCTGGTAATTCAGCAGCCATACGGAATGTATCAAGTACCTCTTGAACTCTAGCATTACAAGGTAAATCCTTTGGTACAAGTGGTCTCTTTGATTCCAATTCTCGAATTAAAAACTCTTGTCTCTCTTTTTCATTCCATGACAAATAAGATCCAATTCCCAAATAATTGGTAATTGCATCCAATACTTCTGAATGTCTTGTTGATTCTTGTCTAATATCTAATTTTGATAATGTTAATCCAAAACAATTTAATTGTCTAATTACCTATAAAAAGTAAAAGTAAAAGTAAAAGTAAATATTAATATTTGTATAATTATTATAAATTATTTTTTGTTTTCTTACATCAATTAATCTACCATTTGCAACATCAATAGCACCAACAGAAATTAAAGAATCATAACAAAGTAAAAGAGGATCTAAAACTTGTTTTGCAGTATGATAGATATCATCATCATCATGATCTGGTGGAGGGGTTTGACCACCAATTAAATCTTCATAATGTTTTTTGGTTAACAACATTTTGTCTCTCATTTCAGCCAATAAAATTCTATAACCTTCACGTTCAGGAATACCAGATCCACCACCAAATTCCTTGTAAAGAGTCAATACTGGTTTTGGTCTATTTGTATTTCTACGTTCTTGTGCTTTCAATGCAGCCTCTGCCAATTCTGGTGTCATCCTTACCATTGAAAGTTCAAACAACAGTGCATCAATCTCTTTATAAAATAATGATGCAGCTATCCATCTTGAAAAATAGGATACTTGTTTTGTTACTTTTGAATTTACATTATCATTTCCATCTCTATCTCCTCCCTAAAATAAAATAATTAATTATTAAATAAGAATAAATAATAATATTTATATTATATTCTACTTGCCATCCAAGAACCAAATTTAATATTTGTAAAACCAAGAGGTAAATTTTTACCAGTATATTTGAAACAAGTACGATCTAGAACTTTCATAAACTTTGGTAGTGTACGCCAAAGGTTTTGTTCGAGGATTGAGAAACCGCCTTGAGCTTCTTCGAGGGGGGTTGGTTTGTTTCTACGGATTTCATCGGTCAACCAAGATCCACTAATCTCTCTACGTAGTTGGTCTTCCCAGTCTTTACGATCACGTGAGCTTTGTGACTTGTTGCTCAGTCCTTCGAGTGCTTCTCCAATGTGATTGTTTTTAGTGATGAGAGTACGACGCATCATCTGGGTTGGATGAGCTGTCAATACCAACTCGATCGATTGTTCAGTCAGCGCCTTGTAGATTCGGTCTGGCTCGACACCAGCTTCGATCAATTGCTTAAAGATATCTTCACACGAAAACTTTAATACACCTTCTTCTTCGGATTCTAGGTTCTTTACCGATCGAATTAGATGGGTCTGTTCTGCAACGTTTGCAAGGTTCAAACAGTGGCTGAGTGTACGAGAGATACGTAGTGCACTTTCATTGGACAATGAAGACACCTTTTCTATAAATTTTTCCATAAACTCGGGTGTTCTTTCGCTTGGTGTCTCTGCAAGTAACAATTCCTTTACATCCTTGATTAATTGTTCTCCATCTCCACTCTTTTCCAACTCTTTGATAGAATCTTGTAAAATGTTTCTTAATTTATCAATATCTCTATCTAATTCATCTTTTTCTACTATTCCAAAATCTAATGGTCCTAACATGATTTAGAAATAAATATAAATTATATCTATATAGATATATATAAATATAAAAGGGTAATAAAAGAGAGTAAAGAGAGATATATAAAAAGGTAATAAAGGGAGGGAGAGAGTAATGAGTAAATTGGATTTTTAATCATTGACAATTTTGTTCAAAGATTTTTTGTTTGAAAAAAAAAAAAAAAAGTGTAAAGTAATTTTTGTTTGGTTTGGCTTGATTCCATTGATTACCATTTTTAGAAAAATACTAGTAATATTAAAACTAATAAATTTATTGTTGTGATTGATTGATTGATTGTGATGTGTTTTTTAAAAATATACAAAAAGGGGGTATTAATGTAATTAATTACATTTTTAATTTGATTTATCTTGGTTCTTTTAATTGTTCAAAAGAACGTTTCATATGATCCAAAACATTTTTAACATTTGAACTAACAGAACTTTGATGATTGGTAGCAATCTCTAAAAACTTGAGTATTTGGAATTTCAAATCATTTGTTATTCTTTCCATATCCTCTTTTTGTTTTTCATATTCTTGTTGTGTCTTTTCCAATACTGCTTGCATTTCTTCTGATGATTTTTTAGTTTGTTCTTTTAACATTTCATTTTCTCTATTTTTTAATTCAAACTTTTTTTCATATTGTTTTAATTCTTTATCATTTTTCTAAATAGAAATAAAAGTAGATTATTAACAAAACATGTTCTTTTTTCTTTTTTCTTTTTTTTTTTCTTACATCTTTTTCTCTTTGAGAAACATTTTCCAAATTTGATAACTTTTGTTCAGAACGTTTTAATTGTTGCTTATTATCTGATAATAAATCATCCAATTGTTTTGATTCATTTTCTTTGATTGTATTTTCTTCTTCCATTGACATTTTCTTTTCAATTTGTTCTTCAATATATTGTTTAATTTTTTCTAAACAAAAAAAGTAAATAAATATAAATATTCTTTTTTTTCTTCTTTTTTTTCTTCTTCTTTTTCTTCTTACTTTAATTAATTTTAAATCATTTATAATTGGTTGTTGAATTGAACGATCAAAATTAAAATCAATTTGATAAGATTGTTTTTGATTTGATGACAAGAGACCAAGTTTTGTTGCAGTTACATTGTAGGATTGAAGTAGTTCTTCAATTTCCTTGACAAGTTTGGCAATTTCCAAATTCTTTTCATTACACAATTGATCTAGACGTTTCTTTTCCGATTTAGTTTTACTAATATCATCTTGAAGTTGACGATGTTTTTGATGAATCATTTTAGCGTCTAGTGATCTACTTTGTTGATCACTTACAATGGCTTCAAGATTCGACTTTTGTTGTTGTAAATCTTTAAATTCCTTTTCTCTTGCCAACAGCTCTATCTGATGTTCACCAAATATCTTTTCATTTGTACTCTTGTAAACTTGTAATTCATTTATATATTCTTCAAAATTTGATTTATCATTTTCTAATAATTGTTTTCTTTCTTTTAATATTTCAATATTATTCTAAAAACAAATAGAAAATAAATAAGTAAAAGATAATAATATATTGTATCTTTTTTAGCTTACAGGAGAATTATTAATAGATTCAATTTCCAATCTCATTTTTGATTGTAATTCCAACATTGCATGAGATTCTTCTCTTAGATAATTATCATTGGCACCAAAATGATCTTCTAAAAAGTTGTCTGCTGCATTACTACCAACATCATCTCCACAAAGAAATGCTGTATATGATTTAATCAATTCATTTGAATAAATATTATTAAATGCTTCCTCTCCTTGAATTTCATGATCAACATTGGCTACTTCTATATCATACTAGAAAATAGAAAATAAAAGTTATAAATATAAATATATTTCCTTTTTTTGTTTTTTTTTTTGTTTACCTCTATTAAATCAGCAATCCAAGCAAGAGCAGCTAAAATATAAGGCCAATTATGTTGAGTACCAACAGGGTTTAGATTACGTTTGTTGATGGTGACTGGATATTTGATGATTTTAAAAAATGCAATCAATTCATCTTCCTTTTTGGTTGGTGTGAATTTAAAGGTACTATCGATATGATGAAAGAGGAATTCAGTGATATCGTAGAAATCCTTGGCCGATGGTGCCATTAATTCTTTGGTGGTGATGGCAGATGGATAGTTGTGTGACGTTAAAAAGCTGACCAATTTGATGATACATTGTTTTTGGAATGCCTTGTCTGTTACATTTCTTGCATCTTGTCTTGTGCCACCAGCTGTTGGTCTGGATGCTCCAGTACCTCCAATTGAAGTCGTCGACTTTTTACCAGGTGCCAATGGTTGACCCATCGATGATGGTAATGATCCAACTGATATTTTAGCTGGTTGTCCAACTACTACTCCCAATGATGAAAATGATGATAAACTTGCTCTTGGTGGTTGCAAATTATTATTAACAAGTTGTGGTTGGATCATATTGGTTGTAGTAGAAGAATATACACCTGTTGATGATGGAATGATTGATGGTCGAGATGTTGTTGAACTACTCATTGGCATGACTGGATTATTGTATTGACTATTATGTAGTGATGAAACTGAAGGATTATTATTGTTGATTGATGGAGCACCAATAGCACTCATAGTCAATGCAGATGTATTGTATGTAGAACTACTAGTTGTTGTAGCAATTGATTGTCTTGGAAGAGACTGTT
The DNA here is from genome assembly GCF_000203815.1 of Cavenderia fasciculata. Taxonomy (NCBI): domain Eukaryota; phylum Evosea; class Eumycetozoa; order Acytosteliales; family Cavenderiaceae; genus Cavenderia; species Cavenderia fasciculata. The sequence continues at coordinate 1,997,703 of NW_004457624.1, forward strand.
GTTGTTGTTGTTGATATTGCTTTTGTGGAGGAGGAAATGTTGGTACTCCACCTGCTATTGATTGTCTACCATACATACTACCTCCCATCACTTGTTGTTGTTGTTGTTGTTGTTGCTGTTGTTGATTTACCATTGAACCTGTCAATGATGACAATGGATATCTTTGTCCATTCATTGATGGATGCATATTTTATATCTCTATTAACAAATACACAAAAGAGTAAATAATTGAAAATGTCGACCACACTTTTGATTGTAGTAATATAAAAAACCGTTATAAAAACGTGGCGCCAAATTTTATTTTTGAATATTTGGAACTTTTTTTCCCAATAATTTTTTTTGTGACATCCAAACACATGGGGGAAAAGAAAGCAACCAGAACCAAAAACAATCAACAGAAGAAGAATTGATTCACTGTCTATTAAATTTGAATGTATTGTTGATCATGGTTTGTTTTTTGAACATTCTTATGACACTAACGTTGAACAAGATTTGCCGACAGCGCGCTGGGTGTATCAAGAATGCAGACTCTAAAGAATGTACAACAATTACCAAAGGTAGGAAAATAACTTTTGTTGATAAATTATTTTTTTATTTACACTCAATCTACTCTTTTATATATTATATAGATATTATTGTATTTGGAAGCTATTTCCTTTTGTGAAAGACTACTTTAAGGTTTTCAATATATGGCGCCTTATTGTCGGTTATTTCTTCTTGTTCATCCATTGTTTTGTCATTTAATACATTTTGAACCAATGATTAAAAATTAGAAGCAAAAAGAAGGAGTCAAGGTATTAGATGGTATTAGAGTCAAAATGTCAATTAGATGACAAAACGATGGATGACCAAGAAGGAATTTATCTACTGGGAATGTGATATTTTTTGTGAAATCTTTCAATAAAATTAGATTATATTAAATATTAAAAACTATATTTAAATGATTATTTTAATATTTTTATTATTATTTATTTATTTATCTACTCATTTGTTGACTAACTCTTTGTAACTTTAATTGAGTATTACGATCAAGTTTTCTTTCACGATGTCGTCGAGTGAGATAGATGGTTAAAGCAACTCCAATAGCAGCACCAACAATACAACCAACAACGATTCCTGCTATTTTACCCATTGATAATCCTTTTTCATCACTACCTTTGCAAGTGGATTCAATTGATGTACCAACCTTGTTATCAACATCTATTAAATGAACAAAGTTTGGATCTAATTGTACAGATGTAAAAAATATTGGTATATTTAATCCAATATAGGTTGTTGAAAATGATGAATTTGACTGCTGTACACTATCGTTGTCTATAAAATCTGTTACAATTTCATTATTTATGGTTGAAATTTGATCATTATCAATTACACCTCTTTTAATGAATTGACCAAACAAAGATTTATCATCAATACTTAATTTCATCCATTCTATATCCTTGTCTGAATCACCACCATATTCTTTTGATGTACATTTAGATTCATATTCTGCTTCTACCGATGTTTTCATTATAACTTGTAATGTATTTGTATAGGAATTGAATGGATATGATGATATACCAATTGATACTTTGGTACTTGTTGCTGGTATTTGAATGGTTTGATTGGCAAATTCAACTTGACTGGCAATTGCAAACCATTCTATAGTTACATTGACAATGGTTGATATATTTAAGAGTTGTGTTTGATAATTCATTACAATACTATTATTATTATTATTAATATCGGGTGTTGTAATATTTAATATCCAATTTTTTGGTCTATACTCTTTGAAAACTTGATCATCCATTGTCAATTCTCTAATAGCAACAACTGATATAATTGATCTAATAACAGTATGACTATTTGTATTATTTACAATGATATCTACCATTGGTGATGTTTGGTTAAAAGTTGGTCGATCAACATTGATAATTGTAGATTCACAAAAGAATCCTGACCATCCATTATTACAACGACAACCATCGCCAACTGTACAAACACCATTACCAGTACAATTGATAGATGCAGATGGTGATGAGGAACATGGTATTGGTTTGGGGATATATGGTGGTGGTGGTGGTGGAACAATGGGAGCAGGTAATATTTTTGGATATACAGATAAAAAGTTACCTCCTTGTCCAACTCTAATCAATTCAACAAAGACTGGTTTGTTTGGTACTGCTCTTCTTGGATTATATTGTATAAATGCAATAATATGATGAACCCATAGAATTGTATGTTGTTGTTCACCATCTTGATAAACTAAAGTTGCGATTAGTTTTGATGGGTCATCTCCAAATCCTCTTCCACGAATAGTAATGACTTCATCATCACTTGATACAGGAACATAATTTGGATAACTATAAAGATTTGTAACATTTGAAATATTTGGAATATCTGTAGAATAGGTAGTATTGATCATACATTGAAAACCTTGACTACATAATCTTGTTGAAGAATATCCATCAAGATTTTCTTGTTTATCTCTTAGACCATAAACTGATAGCAATATACCATTTACACCAAACCCATGTGGTACAATAATATCATATGAAAATATTAAACTATCTGTTGTTGGCAAAGAAGGATTAACGGATAACCATTCACCTTGATTACCCCATAAATAAACTGTTGGAGTATAATTATTAAAAATACCAACTCCTGCACCATCTGTAATTTCCAAATCAATTGATATATATCTATCATTTGATCCAACATTTAATATTTTCTTTGAAACATTAAATGATAAAATAGTAGGTGGAAATAAATCAATAAATGATGCTTTAAAAAAAAATATATATAAATTAATTAATTTGAAATTTAATATTATTATTTTTTCTCTCTACTTACGATTACAATTAATAGTTGTAATTAAAGTTGGTAATTGATTGATTAAATAATAAAATGGATTAAAATAACCAATTTTTTGAATTGGATCAGTTTGGGATAGACGTTGACGTTTATATTCTGAAGTCCAACCAGCTTTATCAACAAGTTTAGTATAACCAATTGATAATGTATGACTATTACAAGTTGATTCATCAATGGTAATATTAAATCTATAAGTTGAATTGTATGGTGTACCACCACTAACCAATGTAGATTGATCAAAATGAAATACAAATGGTATAGGTGATATACTTGATTTAATTTCAATTGAACCATTTTCAAATCCATTTACTAAATCTATAATTGTAAATTCGTATTCTATCAAACCATTTGTTGGACTCGTAGGAATGATTATTGATTCAAAATATGGTGGTAAATGATCCATTGCTACAAAAAAAAAAGGGAAATCAAATTAATAAATTAAACAAAAAAATATATTTTTTTTTTAATTTTTTCTTACAATTATTTGAATTAATTTCAAGAGAAGCTTTTAAACCAAATTTTTCAACCAATGAAGTTTGAATGGGAGATAGTAAGAGATGAGTAAAACCATAAGAAGCAGTAATATTATTTGTATATTGTGGTACTGTAAAATCAATTCTAAATAATTGATCAATTGGATGGAAATAAGATGTCGATGTTATATTTAATTGTCCCCATGACATTATATAAAAAGGTGACCATGTTGAAAGTAATAATGACATTACTAAATTATTATTCTTGTCTAATAAACCATCTGTTGTTAAATTAAATACCAATGATACATTAACCTCTCCATTTGTAGTATCAATTATATTTGGTATAAATTCAAATCTTGTAAAATTTTCTGCTGTTACAAATTCTAAAAAATAAAAATAAATAAATTAGATATTAATTATTTTCTATTTTTTTATCTATACATTACTATTTGAAAAAGGATTTTTTGGAAATAAATGAATTTTATCATCATAAACATTATAAACTTTAAATTCATCACCAAAAGTATTCCAAGCACCATCGGCAACATATAAATCACGATATTGGAAATATTGTGCAGCTGTAAGATCAGATTCTGGAATGAGTTCAAATGTTTCAAATACAAATGTACCATTATGAATGGTACCATCAACCAAAGTATTTGATCCAAATAATTGATCTTTGAATGATATCCATTCAATACCAGAATCTTCATCATACAAGTTGAGTGTAACTAAATAACTTTGTGGTGATACCTTTTTATAACTTATATTATAAATTATTGGTTGTATATAATCTAAAAAATTAAAAATAAATAAATAAAAAATAATCTATCCTATTAAATTTTAATTTTCTTACCTGATTGAATTATTATATTTGATAAATTATAACGAGATGAATCTGAACCTTCAGAATCTTGTTGAAAAATAAAAGATACAATATCTTTATGTTTTATATCATTCATTGGAATGGTAAATTGTTGTATGGCTTGTGTTACAGTATAACCAAATGGAGCTGGTATACGATATTCAAATTTTGTATTTCTTATTTCTTCCAATTGATATCTAAATCGAAGTGGATAAGATATTTGTGAAATTGTAAAAGTCATTGAATAAATTGACATTGTATCATTAAATTCATAAACTAGAAATTCTGGTTTATTTGGTACTATAAAAATAAAATAAAAAAAGAATTAGAGAATAATTGTATTATTATTATTTTGTTTTTTTTTTTTTACATACAGGGAGATTGTTGAATTAATAAAGAAGAATTACAAATATAAGTAAAATTAATAGCTTGAGAAGCATTGGCAAGAAGATAAGATCTTTGAGAACTTGAAAATCCATTTGAAATGGGAGAGTCTATGAATTTTAGACCATCCTTTTGGTTTCCAAGTACTGGAATGAGTGGATACATTATATAACCTGATGACGTTGAAGTAATAATGTTTACTTGGGAGGGGTCAGAAAAGACGATGTCAAAGGTGGCACTAGATGGATAATAATAACCATCACTAACAGGCATTGTATAACCTCTTGGGGGAGATTGAGAGTTTGATAGAAATGACATGTCAACTGGTCCTACAGTATAACGAGGGATGACTGGAACCTGTACTAAATGACCAACATTTGTTGTTATAGTCAAATTGAATGGAGTGGTAAGAGTTGTAATTGATTTGGTCAAGGCTATGGACATTACAATGACAATACCATAGGGTCTTGGTAAACTTGCACCACATAAAATACCGGGGAATGGTGCGGAACAAGATGGTGAGTCATAGAGATAAAAGTTGTGGCTCGGAATGATTTCAAATACGGCAGAGATACGATCGAGTGAATATTCCAATGGAGTGATTTGGTAGGTCAACGAGGCAGGATCAACACAATTAAAAGAGGGAGCAGTAAATATGTAATAGGAACCATCGATTGGTAATGAAATGTTGACCAATGATTCTGGAAAGACTCCTATTCCATATCTTAATGTGATGGCCCATAGTTTACGAGAAAGATGGTAATATTCATATTTCTCACATTTTCCAAATGCCTCTAGACTATTATTGACAAAATCAACATTTGGCAATTCAAGTGAATCACTATCAACTAGTACATTTAGTTGTTGATTACATATTGTACCAGTATCTGAATAATATCTATAATATTCATGTGTTGGTTTTGATATATCAATAACATTGAAATATCCTTCAACTATGAATATAATAAAAAAGAAAAAGAAAAAGAAAAATGTATTAATTTAAAAGAGAAAGATAGTATAGAAATATTATATTATATCTTATAATAAATAGTTACCTTTAAAAATACAAACGTATAAAAATATTATTATTATTATTATACTATTATTATTATTTACTTTCATCTTTTATCTCTTTCTCTTTGATAATCTAAACAAAATACTATTTTTACTTTTTTTATTGCAACTACTACATTCTTTCTAATCTTTTTAACCGTTTACAAAGTAGAGGTTGATCGGAGATTGGTGTTTATGAATATCAATTATAAATAGATATTTTTATTTTAGTATCTACATACTTTACGATGATCGCAAATTCGAAAATTATTCAATGATCTCCTCCCCCATCAAACACATTAATTTTTTAAAAATTTATCATTGAAAAATTGATCTTTTTTTTAAAATAAATTAAAATCATCGACAGAGTCGGAAAATAAAAGTGGTGCGACGTGTTGTTTAAAATATTTTAGAGTATTGGAGAAGATAGTTTGATCTATTGATAAGGGTTATATAAATTGATGATTTTACTATTTTTAAAAGTAGTAGTGTCTTTTCATACTTGTTTTGAAAAACTTGTTGCTTGGCTCGTGAGTGAACAATTAAAATTTAGAGGTAGAAAATTTCTTCCAAAAACATCCAAGGTGCATTGCGTTTAAGGTTAAATGGTATAATATTTCACTGCCAAGTAAGTGTTTAATAATTCCTCTTTATCTTTTACATATTGGAAAAAAACAAAATTTTCAAACAAATATATAAACTTGTAATGTGAATAAAATTATTTTACTTTGGACTGAAATCATAGGCCGATGACTAGCTAATAATAATATAATTATTAGAAATGAATAAAGACTGGATCATTTTTTTTCAAAGACTCTTTGGACCTTTTCGTTTTTTTTCATTTTTTTCGTTTTTTTTGGACAAATATCTTGGCCCAAACCCGAGGCCATACTTGATACCTCTTGACTATGACTCTTTTTTTTAAAGTAATTCTTTTCCTGTTCTCTCCTATCGGGAAGAGTAGTACTCAGAAGTTACAAAGTTTTATTAATTATACATTTTAATTGACCAGCAAGAAATAAAGATTATCTCGAGAAGAATTAAAGTTAATTTGTTCTGGGGGTTGTCCATGTCTATGATACATGTTATATGGACGTTGATCATGTATCTTATTGTATAGTGTCAAGCATGTTGGATTGTTTTGGGTTGTTGCTTGTTCTAAAAATAAATTGGTTAAAGATATCGCTTTTTTTTTTTTTTTTTTTTTTTTTTTTTTCTCAGCACTATAGGCTGTAATATTGTGTTATATAATTATTCTATGTTATTATTATTTAGTAAATTATTATATTATTAATATTATTATTGATAGATGAAGAGAGAATAGAAGAAGATGAAGGTGTTGACGCAAATATGGCACCCATCTTCTTCTAATTTTAGTACCATACTTGCGGTGAAACCTTAAGCCTTGGGTGCGTCCAAGACCGACTGCCGCTCTCAACTCTCGCGCCGATTTACTCCCCATTGTGGACACTCGTCTTTACGTGTTGCATATTGTATTTGAGATGTCAGATGGCTTTCTATCGCGACGGCCCAGTAGGTCCTCCACTACCTTCCCGTTACTTGTTGCAGTCTGGCTACCCAATCTCCTGCTGAGAAGGGGAAACTAACCCGGTCATCCTTCCGTGGGGGTGTCCTGTCTCTAGATCCCTAGAGTCGGATGGTTTTTCTCCTCAATCCCCCCAATTGTGTCAAGTTAAACGTTGGCGCCAAAGGTAAAGTTCGAGGGCAGGATTCGAACCTATGACCTTTACGTTCCCGGGGTAGCACACTCCCGACTCACTTGCCACGCCATGCCCTAACTCTTGACTATAACTCGTTGATAGTCTTGTTCAATGAAATTGTTCAATGATTGCTGATAAACAATAAAATACTACACAATTTTTTTAAAAAAATTCGGTATAAATACCGCGATTTTTTTCCTTTCCAACATCCAATATGCATTGCGTTCATGGTTAAATGGTATAATATTTCCCTTCCAAGGAAGTGTCCCGGGTTCGATTCCCGGTGAACGCACAGTGTTCTTTTTCGGGTTTCCTGTTGCTCCCGGTTGCAATGTTTGTTGGTGGTCACCGGTGAACGCACAGTGTTCTTTTTAGGGTTTCCTGTTGCTGCCGGTGAACGCACAGTGTTCTTTTTAGGGTTTCCTGTTGCTACCGGTGAACGCACAGTGTTTTTTTAGGGTTTCCTGTTGCTACCGGTGCAATTCTCACGCACCTACAAACGAGCAACAGCTCTCATCATTCATTATTATTACATTTTATATAACACTATACAATCTATAAGACTAACCATAGTTTATATAAGATCTTGATTATTACTATCCTATTACTATCTATATCGTAGGGCCCTCGACAAGATAGAGCATAGTTTAGTAAATGTTGCTCCCGGTGAACGCACAGGGTTTTTTTTAGGGTATCCTGTTGCTCCAAAAAATTTCCAGCATCGTCACACATCCTATTCTCTATCTCTTTCTAAAAATCAAGTCTCGACATAGACAATATATCCTTGCCAAGGATGTTCATATTTTTTATTCTAAATGACATCTATTAGTTTAATATGAAGTAAATTAATATTTAATTATATCTAGTTGATTCAACAATTGTAAAAAAAAAAAAATGCTAAGTTTTTTATTCTCATTCACCAAGCTCTTAAAGAATGTACGCGCGATATTAATAGTAAGATACCTCAAGTGATCGTCCTAGCTGGCCGTACCTTGATTTGGTTGGTTGGTTGGTTGGTTGTTTGGAGTGTCATACCATATTCAAAGGTAGCAATAACAACAACATCATCACATCGTCAACAACAACAACAACAAGAAGCACCACCAACAACAACAACAACAACAACATATGCATTAAATCACAAAATAATCGTCAACTAGTTTGATGAGCAGTAGCAACAGATTAATCTATATAACAATGAAAAGTCAATCTATGAATATTTATTCAAATACCATCATCATTCTAAAAGCAACAATCAAAATGCCAATGCATGTCGATTTAAATGAACATGTACAGTATTATGGAGTTGTAAAGAATCAGTTTGGTCAAGATTATTATGAAAAGTTATGATATTATCATGTTATCTAAACAACTATAATCTAAACAAAAGAATAATAATAATAATATTATTATTATTGAAGGTAAGATTTTATTGCAGTGATATAGATACGTCAAAAGTATCAATAATCATTGACTAATATCTTTCATATTCTGTTCATTGCATAGTTTCCATTTTATAGTCGACATACAGTCTCTTGGTAGCTTGGGAATATATATATATATATTTATATAAATATAAAGCCTGTTTACCAACACTACCGCAGTTTTAGTGATCGTTGATGGTCTATAATCTGTGATAACCAAAAGGTGTTATACAACAATAGTGTTGACGCCGTGTGTCACATTAGGACTGGCATTGGTCTCGACTCCAAAAGAGAGGTGCTGCTAGTAGCACTACTCATATTCAGGTGTCAGCTGTAGATATATGCTTTTGAAATAGAGATTAATAATAGATAGAAATGATAATCAACAAAAAAAAAAAAGATAAGATATAATAATAATAATAAATAAATGAGATAAAAACAACAATTCATTCAACCCAACAGCGGCAACATCATCAACATACATCAACCCATTTACCATTAAAAAGAGTAATGATTCTATTAATTGAAAGGATATAGTACATGTGGAGATTGTATATCAACAAATGATGATGATGATGATGATGATAATATTCAAAACAGAGAACCATTTTTGTTCATTTACTTAGTTGGAACTTGTAAGATTTAATTGTAGGATGATCCTCGGATGGACAAATTAATTAATGTTTTTTTAAATTAGTAAAAATTTTAGTCATTCCAAGACATCATCAACATACTTTAGTATTATTGTAGTTTTGTATACAAAACTTTCTTATTACTTTATCTTTTACTTTTAATCTCTCTCTCTCTCTCTCTCTCTCTCTCTCTCTCTCTCTCTCTCTCTATTTGTTTTTGTTGTATATCATCTCTAGATTTGTATTATCTCTGTATATTACCATTATCATCCTTATTATTATTATCTCTATTTATTTCTATTTATTATTATTATTTGTAACATCTCTATTTATTGTTTACTTTCAATTCATACATATATTCGCATGGGATATTAAATCCTATATTTCCATCATCACACAAAAGTACTTTATATACTTTTATTACAATCAATACTATTCACATAGTGTATTCACTCATCATTATATATATATATATAAATTTCACAATTTAATCCATTGGTAATTATCTCAATTGTACAAATTCAAACCTACTTTTATATTTATATATTTATTATTTATTCTTTATAACAAATAGAGTTTAGAAATTATAATAATAATAATAAATGAAAAGTTTATTTGATTGATTGATGGAATCCTATTCTTGTTTCAATCATGAGTATGTAAAATAGTATTTTTGATATATTTGGTTTTTGGACCATTTTATAGATTTCTAACATTACTTTTTTTTTTTTTTTAGCTACACCCAATGAAAAGATATGCATCGAGTGTGGGGATTCAAAAGATGAAAAATCATTTCACAAGAGGGCAAAAGTTTGTAAAGATTCCAAAGAGAGATTCGAAGCATTTCACCAATCAGACAAAATCACAAAATGTAATACGTGCCCTTTAGGGAAACTACCAATTGAATTTGCCACCACGACTCAATGTAAAGATTGTAGAAATACAACAAGAAACAAAAGGAAAGAACAAAAAGCATCAACATTGGCATTGCAAATTTGTAATGAATGCCATCAACCAAAGTCATCGGGCCATTTCAGTTTTGCAATGGGACCAATAGGTGGCTCCTCTTCTTCTTCAAGTCTCATTTCCTTTTCCTTTTCATTTTCCTTTTTCAATCCCACTTCTATTTGATCATCCTTTTCCTTTTCATGTTCCTTTTCCAATACCACTTCCATTTGATCATCCTTTTCCTTTTAATCATTTGTCATTAAGTTTTATGGACTACCATAGCTATGATGATAATATTGTCAAATCAAATTTGGTTTATTCTTTAATTGAAAAAGGTTTTTTGTATGTAAATTATATTTATAAAGTAAAAGTAAAAGTAAAATTTATTTATTATTTTTATTTTTAAAATATTTAGGGTTATTGTAATTAGAACAAAAGGTAATGGAACAAGATTTTATACAATAGAGAATCTTTTGGTATCATTGGATGGTCCAGTTTCAGAAAAATATGGAGAACATTGGTACAGTAGATTAGTAGTATTGATCAAAAAGAAATTCCAACAAAATATTGATGTATCAACACAAGCTAGAAACTTTTACTATAGAGATATTGCATCAAGAATATTTGCATCAAATGTTAATTCATCGAGCAAGCTTACTCGTTGGTTTATCAATCTTGCATTGATCAATCAATGAAAAAATCTGGTTTTGATATAGTATCATATAAAAAAAGGGTTCAAGTTTTTACCACATCTACTTCATCTACTACATCTACTACTTCTACTACTTCTACATCTGCTACATCACCTAATATTATATATGATACTATATCAAAACCAGATTGGAACAAATTCTCATCCACCCAAACATTGTCAAAGAATTCTTTGGCAACAATTGCAATTATTCTTTCAGTACTGTCAAATTTTTAGATATTACCTCAGAATATCTAAACCCTATAAATATTCTGATAGAGTTTATGGTAAATTAGATATATAAATATTATTATTTAATAAAAATAATGTATTCTCTTTATAAAGTTTGTTTGAATTGATTATCCAGATTGGATCCATGTTGAAAGCCACTAGTGGGAACTGGCTTTGCAGCCACTTTGATCTTTCATGTAGATCCAAAAAATTCCAGGCATTTTGCCCTCCTATTCATTCTCTATCTATTGTTTATCGAAATATCGGGGGTAGACAAGATAGATGATACCTTCAAGAAGGTGACCCCTCAAGTTGGGCCCCAACAGCAATCAAAAAATGCAAAGCGTCGTGCTATCAAGAAATCACGACGTGAGACCCAACAACAAGATAGGTCCATCCATGGCCAAACCACTCAACAACAAGATGCTGGAGACTTTGAAGATACTATTGATCCATCGTATCAACAAAAGTTGGAAGAGACCCGTCAAGAGTTGGAAAAGTCCCATTGTTCAGTACTCAAAGAACAACAACAACAAATAGAGGAATACCAAAAGGAGTTTGAATTATTAAAGTTAAAACATCAAAATGATCAACAAACAATGCAAATACAACAACAAGTCATTGAACAGTTAAAAAAAGAAATAGAACAAAATATACAACAAATAAAAAAAATAGAAAAGACAGTATCCTGATGGTGTCAGAGGTTGGAGCAATGGATGGTTATGATGATGTACAAGACTCGATCATCCAAGATATCATCGATGAAGTTCATATGGTGTACGATCCAGTGCATATTTCCAAGACCATACGTAATCTCATGATTCAAAACGCAAAGTCATCTCACTGATACTAATTAAATTTGGTTATAATTTTATATGTTTATTAATAACATCAAAAAAAAAAAAAAAAGGATTCGATATTTGAGGATTTGATATTACATTTTAGGAATAAATAAATAAATAAATACATTATATGATCATATATATATAATCACTTTAATCTTTTACAACTTCGACAAATTTTGCTGGGAATTTTCCATAGACACCCTTGGTCTCACCTTCCCAAAAGTCCTTGTTTAGCTTTTTGAAAACATAAACCAAATCATCCAAAATAAGTGTAAGAGTTTCGTTGTTTTCTGGAATATAGTCTCTAACAACACGACATGTGCAAATAATAGTTGGTGCCTTGATTTCTTCATCATCACTCCATCCATCGTCATCATCATCATCTTGTTGTTGTACTGGTTTCTTGACAGCTGCTGCTGCAGGTGGTGGGGTTGGACGAGCAGCAGGGGTTGGTGCAGAGGAAGGAGCTGGTTTTGAAAGTGGTGTAGATGATCCTGGGACTGGACGCGGAGCAGGGGTTGGTGCGCCGCCAGTTGGTGCTGGTTTTGGTGCCATACCTGTTGGTGCTGGTCTTGGTCCAGTTGATGGTGGTCCAGATGGAGCTGGTGCGCCGACTGGACGTGGAGCTGGTGTTGGTCCAGATGGAGATGGTGCACCAACTGTTGGACGTGGGGCTGGTACTGGTCCACCAGCTGGTTTTGGAGTTAATCCAGAAGATGGAGCCGCTGGCTTTGGTGAAAATCCACTAGCAGGGGCAGGTGCACCAACTGGACGTGGGGCTGGAGCTGGTCCACCAGCTGGTTTGGGAGCGAATCCACCAGCAGGTGCAGGTGCTCCAACTGGACGTGGAGCAGGGACTGGTGCACCAGCACCAGCTGGTTTAGGAGCCATACCACCTGGTGGTGGAACAGCTGGACGTGGTGGTACTCCACCAGCTGGTGCTGCTACACCTGGTGGTTTAGCTCCAAATGGAGCTGCTGGTTTTAATCCTGCTGCTGGTTTAAAACTCATTATTATTATAATATATATAAATTACTAAAGATGAACCAACTAAATATATATCTATTGATTAAATGATTACTTTTCTATTTATCTATATATAAAAAAAGTAAACTATGATGATGAAATAAAAAAAAAAAAGATATTTAATAATACTATGATCTTGTTTGTGGGTGCAGAGCTGGGAGAGATCATCAATAAAAAAAAAAATTGAAAAAAAACAAAAAGATCAATGAAAAAAGAATTCATTATCTTAAAGAGTTGAATCGAATCAAACCCATGTTGTTGTTGTTTTATTTGTTTGACACATAAAATACTCAAAGAGTAGTAGTTTTTTTTTTTAGATGGTTACTATAGATTAACTTTTCTTTTGAGATGTGTTTATGCTACAAACAACATGTTTATGTATTTCTTGATTCTTGTGATTTTCTTTTTTTTAATTTTTTTCTCTTTTTTTTTTTTTTTTTTTTATTCGTCCGATGTTTGTTCACTTCAACAACAACAAAAAGTCTCTCTCTTTTCTCATTCATTTCGTTTATCTTTTTTTTTTTTTAAAAAATGTCAAAAGTAGATAATAAAGGAATTTTAAAGTATGACCATACAGGTGATACATTCCCATTTGTATCGATCATTTCAGCAAAATTAGTACCAGGTTACAAAATCATTGTTAGAAAGGGATTAGAAGAACCAGAATTAACTATTGTTACAAATTCGTAAGAATCTCAAAAAGAAAAAGAATATCTTTTATATCTTTCTTTCTTTCTTTTTTACTTATTCTTTTTTTTTTTTTTCATATAGTGAAACAATTAAAGGAAATTATTTAACATCAAAATATCTTGCACGTACAACATCAACACTTTATGGACAAGATGCATTATCAGCAACACATATTGATTATTGGATTCAAAAGGGAGCACATATCTCTAGTGAAAAGGTTGAACAATTTGTAGGTGAACTCAATGATCACTTGACATTACGTACCTTTGTCGTTGGATTTAACCTTTCATTGGCCGATATTGTCTTGTTTGCTCGTACTCAATTGTTCAAGCCACTCAAGGATGAACTCGCCGCCAAAAGTAAAACCCTCCCACATATTCATCGTTGGTTAAATTATCTCCTTTCTTTGGATGCTTTCAAGGAAACTGTTGCAATCTTTTCACCAGCTGAAAAGAAACCAGTAGCCAAAGCAACTAAAGATACCGCCGCCACTACCACCGCTTCCACTACTTCTACCTCTACTGAAGAACCAAAAAAAGGATTAATGGGATGGGCAGGAAATTTTGAAAAGTTGGCCTTACCAGATTTAATTGAAGGAAAGGTTAGAACTCGTTTCCCACCAGAACCATCTGGTTATATGCATATTGGACATTGCAAGGCAGCCGTACTCAACAATTACTATGCCACTCAATACAAGGGTAGTATTATTTTACGTTTTGACGATACCAATCCAACCAAGGAAAAGGATGAATTTGTTGTAAACATTATCAAGGATCTCAATACTATTGGTATCAACTTTGAAAAGACTACAAACACATCCGACTATTTTGAATTATTAATGGATTATGGTGAAAAGTTAATTACTACTGGAAATGGTTATGTAGACAATACAAACAAGGAAGAAATCTCCAAACAACGTGAAGAAGGACGTGATTCTGTTTGTCGTAGTCACACTGTCGAAAAGAATTTGGAATGGTGGGCTGAAATGAAAAAGGGATCCGAATTTGGTCAAACTTGTGTATTGCGTGCAAAGATTGATATGAATCATCCAGATCGTGCTTTCCGTGATCCAGCCATGTACAGAGTATCCATGACCCCACATCACAAGACTGGTGACAAGTACAAGGTCTACCCATTGTATGATTTTGCCTGTCCAATCGTCGACTCTATCGAAGGTGTCACTCATGCTCTTCGTTCCAACGAATATCAAAACAAGGTCAATCTCTACTATTGGGTAACTGACATTTTTGGTTTACGTCGTCCTTATGTATCCGACTATTCCCGTCTCTCGTTTACTCATGTTCTCTTGTCCAAGAGAAAGTTGCAACAATTTGTTGATGCCGGTATTGTCAATGGATGGACCGATCCACGTCTTCCAACCCTCCAAGGTATCATGCGTCGTGGTCTCACTATTGAAGCACTCAAAGAGTTTGTACTCTCACAAGGTGCCTCTTCTGTCAACACTACCATGGATATTGGCAAGTTGTGGGCCATCAACAAGATCATTGTCGAGCCAAACGTCCCACGTTTTACCGCCATCCCAGCCAAAAAGAATGTCCTAGTCACCATTCAAAACATTGCCGACGACAAGGTTGAAAAGATTCAAAAGCTCAAATTTGACAAGAAACCAGAACTCGGTGAAAAGACCCTCACCACCTCCAACAAGGTTCACCTCGAATACGATGATGTTGCCGATATTACCGTTGGCGAAGAAGTTACCTTGATGGGTTGGGGTATGAATATTATCATCCGTGATGTCAAAAAGGCCGCCGATGGTACCGTCGAATCGATCACTGCCGATGCAAACCCAACTGGTTCCTTCAAGGATACCAAGAAGCGTTTCACCTATCTCAGTTCAACCACCAAAAAGATTCCAGTCATTCTCCAAGATTTTGGTCCACTCATTGATAAACCAAAGCTCGAAGAAGATGATATCCTCGAAGAACATATCAACAAGGTAACCAAATGGGAATTGGAAGCATTTTCCGATGAAAATATCCTCTCCCTAAAGGTTGGTGATAAACTTCAATTTGAACGTCGTGGTCTCTACAATGTTGATCAAGTAGGAAGTGAAACCACTCCATTTGTTATGATTTACATTCCAGATGGTACCACCAAATTCAAACCTGGTGAAGCTCTTCATCCATTCATCAAACGTGAAGAAAAGAATGAAACTATTCGTGTTAAACCTTCTTCAAAACAACAACAAAAGAAAAACTAAAGTAAATAAAAGACTACAGAGTTTGTTTTTCAAAAGTAAAAGTAAAAGTATTATTTTTTTTAGAGTTTATTTATTTGTTTTTTGATTTTAGAATTTCCATAAATTAAATCCATCAGAATCATTAATTAATTGTTTTACTGGTTGATATGCCAATGGTACTTTTGGTACTTTCTTTTTAATTGATGAATCAAATAACTAAATAGAAAATAGAAAATTAATATATATTCTTTTTTTTTTTATATTTTTTTTCTTCTCTTTTCTTTACCGATTTATAAGAAGAATTTGAAAAATCTTCAGTTGATAAAGCATTTGAAAGACCATTATCAAATAATTTAGCCAATTTACTAATATCTGGATGATAATGATCACGGAGTAATTGAATTTCCCAAAGTGAACTTTTGAGAGCTTGACATTTTGATGGATCTTCTTCATCGATCAAATAACTATCCTTTCCATAGAAACCTTTGACTTGTTTGGTAGACTTTGCAGCATTGATGGCACTGTTTAGTAAAAGACCACTAATAGTACTGGTAGTTGGATCCTCTCTCTTTTGAATGACATTGTTGACCAAAATGTGACATTCTGGATGTCTTTGAAGCAAATTGTAAATAAATGGCAACAAAGTCATACATCCATTGGCAGGTGACAATAAACAAAGATAGGAACATCTCTTTACAAATGCTGCAACTATATAATTTGGTAAATAGGTAGATGAAAGAAACAATTCTGCCAATTTAAAAAATCTTGCTCTATATTTGGCATAAATTAATCCTGGTTGGAAAAGTGAATAAAGTTTTTTAAAGAATTCTGGATATTCCCTAAAAAAATTAAATAATAAAAAAGTATTAATAATCTCTTTTACTTTTTTTTTTCTCTTCTACTTTATATTTACAAATTATATTTATGAATTAAAATAAATAAACCATTTAAAGCAAGAATACTACTAACACCACCAAGATGATAAGATTTTGAAAAGAAATCCATCAAGGAGCGAGGATCACTTAGATGTGGAATGACTTGATCTGGTAGACCGAGGAGGACATGTTTATAGATGGATGATGGTAGTGGGAGGGCGAGAAAAGACATCCATGCCTTGGCAAATGATGATTTATAAGATGCACGACTGGTAATAGTGATCCAATAGGTGATACTAATCTTAAAGGCTGGTGTTTCTGGGTATTGAAGAGCTTGATTCTTTTTGTTTTTCTTTTTCATTGCTTTGAGATCGCTGACCATGTGAGACATGGGTTCACCAACAAGAATCTTCCATTCCTCTGGTGTCTCTTCAATCACTTCGAATAGTACCAACAAATCAAATACATTTTCTACAAATCTATCCATTGTACAGTGTTGGAGTTGTTGTGATGTCTTTTTCTCACGAACCATACGATCACACAGACTAGACAATTGAGTCATCATATGATAAAGTACATCGTGGTATGGCAAGAATCTACTCTTGAAATGATCCAATAAATGATTATCCAAATTACTATTAATCAACATTGGTTCAAGTATTTGATTTCTTAAAAATTCTCCTGATAATTGATAATAAACATTATCTTTAATTTCTGCCAAAATAGTAGTAGTAGTAGTAGTAGTAGTAGTAGATGAAGTGGATGAAGATGAATTAGATTTGTTTGTTGTTGTAGTTGTGGTATTAGTTGATTGATCTTGATTTGTAATTGATAATTCAAGAATTGAAGATTCTAAAACCAACATGTGGAATAAACTGGTGAGGGTTGGTAGTTGAATGGAACGATCTTGATGACGAAGTAAACTAGACAACAACTCGAGATAGTTGTTGTAAATGTTGATTAACCATCTTGCATAGACTACCAAACCATCCTTTGACTTTTCTTTGATCGATGAGGCCGATTTACGATACTTTATAAATTCTTGACACAATACCTTATTGTTTACATCTAATCGATTTCTAAAGATTCTTTCCAATGATTTAATAGTTTGAAATATAATCTCTAAATTTTCTTTATTCTCTTCCTAATAAGTCATAAAAAGTAATATAGTAAAGAAAGAAAGAGATGATTGTTGAGACATTTGTAAACTACTTATTTTCTTTCATTCTACATACATTATTACAAATAGCAATGATATCTAAAATCTTGTTTGTATTTTCAACCTTTTCCAATACTTGTTGTTCCAATTGTTTAATATGTTCAACTGGATCCAACTTTATAGTCTTTTTAGTTACTACTACTTCTTCTTCAACAACGTCACCTTGTTGCTTTCTCTTTTTTTGTTGTTGTTGTTGTACGACAGCAGCAGGTTGTTTTACAACTGCTGTTGTTTTTGTTGCAGCAGCAGCAGTCTTTTTTATAACTGTTGTCATTTATATAAATATATAACAAGTAGTACTACTTGATTCTATCTCTATTTTACTGACCCAAAGAGAAAAGCAGCCGAGTCGTTCGTTTTTCTCACACCCAAAATAAATAAATTTTTTTTTTTAATTTTCATCAAACCCTTTCTCTTTCGAATAAGAGGAACTAAGCGATGGAATTGAAGAGATTTTCTACCTATTGATCTTCTCTTTAATTCCCTCCCTTCGTTCCTTTCTCTCTCTCACACAAACTTTTCGAAATGTAACTATAATTATAATTACAAGATAATTGTTATGATACCTACTTATATCGATCTTTAAAATGGACTTCCATTCCAAAAAATAAATCAATAAATATAAAGTTAAACCATAGTTCTTTTATTATTATTATTAATACCCCATCAAATCAATGGCTTTGTTTATTTAAATATTGATTATTGTGATATCATTTTTTTCCAAAGATATCAAACCAATATTATTATTTATTTATTTGATTGATTTTACATAAAATCATCATCATCAACAGAATTGTATTTGTTTGATTTCATATTCTCCTTTTTCATGACGGCGGTGTAATGTAGGATTTCAGCTTGTTGTTTCTTTTGATTTTGAGCTTCTAGTTCTGCCTTTTTAACTTCAGCTGCTGCTGTACGATGAGTAAAACGTTCTTCCTTGTCACGTCTTTCTCTTTCCTCTCTCAATAGTACTTCTCTCCATTCCTTTGTCTTTTCAAGTCTATTAATAACAATAGCTACTTTTTTAACATTCTTTACATATTTTACCTAAAAAAAGTTAATATTAACAAACTCCTTCCCATTCCTATACTCTAATTTAAATTACCTGAGATTCATCATGATACATGACTTGACCAGGTTCCATATCTCTAGTTTTCTTTAAATTTGCCCATGGAGTATAGATGATGCTGACATTGTTTTCCTTGCAACCTTGAATCGAGTTGTTCTTTGTCAATTGACAACATTCCTCCATGACTCGTTGTGGAATGTCATTCATTGTCTCTCCCTTTTTGAGACGAAGGTAAACATGAGCAGAAGAGAGATTGTCAACGTGAAACCAAACGTCTTCGGGCCATCCCCATTTAATTAAATCTTCGTTTTCATACTTGTCCTTGCCCATATAGACAATGTAATCAGGGTCTAAAAAGAAAGAAAAAGAAAAGAAGAGTATTTATATATTAACTATTATTGTTGTTCCTATTCTATCGTGCTAGACTCTTTCTTTCTTTCTCTTCTTTCTCTTCTTTCTTTACATACCACTAATTTGATAGTAAAAGACCATGTTTAGAATGTGTTATGGTGGTGGAGGATAGTTTATGATGATAGCTAAATACTCTATGTTTTGAAGTTACTTTATAGTAAGATAAAAGCTTTCTACTTCTTTTATCTGTTCTCTTTCTCTATCTTTGTAAACTAGTTGAGTGAAAAAAATTCGTGTGTATCACATCGTTTTATAAAAAAATGGAGGAGCTGCAAATTTGTTTGAACATCGGAACCCAAGAAATATTGAGTAATCGATCATCCGTCACTTCACTTTCAGTCGGAGATAGATAGATATTATTATTGTTGGGCATGATAGTTGAAAATTAAATGATTCATCATTATCAAAGAGATTAATAAAGTAATATTAAATAAAAATATTTATTTTATTTTATTTCTTTGATTGTATTTGAAATACTCTTCCCTGGGTAATTCATTGCATTATTACACTTTAGATTTTTTTTGAAAATTTCTTCTTCTTTTAATATTATATATCTTTGTGTGATTAGATAGATAGATAGAGATAGATCGTTAGATCAGCAATAAGCATATTTAGATATGGGACAAAGCATATCAAAAGAGGTACTCAAAGAAGAGATTGAGAAACTTAATATATGCTTTCTATCTCAACATCAATTAGATTTACATATTAATAATATAGCTACTGCTTGTGTATGTTTATTTGTGCTCAGTTATCATTATCATCATCATCATTACTAGTTAACTAACTTTGTTTTATTTCTTTAGTCACAAAAAGGATCGGTTGAACAATACTATAAACTATTATCAAAGAAAAAGGATAATCATTATATTGATCAATTAGTACAACTATTAGAAAAGTCAGTACTATTATCAAAACAACAACAACCACAACAACAACAACCATTGACTTTAAAGAGTGAACAAGTTGAAAAGAATATAAAGAAAGAGGAATCAGATGATGATGATGATATAGATACAAAAAAGAAAAAGAATACATTGAATCAAAAATATGAAATCAATACAAAGGAATCTGCTGCATTTGAAGGTGATGAAATACTTGTTCAATTATTACAAAAGGATTGTTCAAATCAATCATTGTAAGTATTAAAAAAGAGATTGTGATACTACTACTACTACTACGACGTTATTAATATTCTTTTTTTGTCTATTTAGTGATCCAATTATATTTGAAAGAGTATTTGTACAACAATCAGTTAATCAACAATATAAACCACAACCAAATGAATATCTAACAAGTTGGGAATACTTTGATGAATTAAATTCAACTCCCATCTTTTATCATATCAATCCATTGTATAATATGATTAATGCCGATAATTATAGAGTACAAGAAAAGAAATTAAAAGGTTATCATCATGATGAAAAAATTTCTCGAGTATGAACAAAAAAGATAATATTATTTTGATTTAATCATTTTTCTAATATCCTCTTTTCTTTTTTTAGGAATTTATAAATTTAATATTACAATCATTTTCAACATATATTAGTCCATTACCAAATTCAATACATTTTCATGATTCAAGTATACCACCATCAATTGATTATTCAGCACCGAATCTATTAAAACTTCATCCAAATATATTACCAATCCTCGAAGTGATAGAGAGTGAGGAGAACTTTTTCCTACTTTACAAAAAGTATAGTTATACATTGGATGGATTATTAAGATATAGTAGTCAATTCCTACAGAAAAATAGTAAAATATCTGCATTTATTTTATATCAATTGGTACAACTTATTGGACATCTTCATGAAAAGGAAATGGTTCATGGCAATCTAACACCATCTAGTGTCTATTTGAACGACAAGATGTGGTTGGGTCTACACGGATTCTCATTTCCAAATCAATCCATTCCCTATTCACCAAGTGACCAGAATGCATTTGATGGTGCAGTGACTCGTTGGATCAATGGTGAGATATCCAATTACAACTATCTCATGCTACTCAACCATTTGGCACATCGTAGAATTGGTGATCACATGAATCACCCCGTTTTACCTTGGGTCATTGATTTCACCAAACATCCACAACAATCATTTTCGTGTTGGAGAGATTTGACCAAAACAAAGTATCGTCTCAACAAGGGTGACGAGCAATTGGATTTCCAGTACAACAATATGAATATGGATGGACGTCCTCACCACATATCAGACATTCTTAGTGAATTGACCTATTATAGTTATATGGCCAGACGTACTCCTATCCCCCTCCTTCGCCGATTCGTTCGTGCCAACTATGAACCACAGGAATACCCATCGACTATGGAACGACTCTATCGTTGGACTCCCGACGAGTGTATCCCCGAGTTTTTCACAGACCCAACCATATTTGATTCGATCCATGCAGACATGCCAGACTTGGCCATTCCAGACTGGGCACTATCAAGAGAAGAGTTTATAAAGATACACATGGCTGCTCTAGAGAGTGACCAAGTTGGTAAAAATCTACATTCTTGGATCGACTTGACATTTGGCTATCTCTTGTCGGGTGACGAAGCCATCCGTGCTAAAAATGTTGCTCTTGTCGATACTACAGTCCCCCGTACAAGTGGTATCGTTCAACTATTTACAGTCCCTCATCCTCAAAAATTACCAAAACATCATAACCTAGAACAATCATTTACAGAACCAATTTTAAAATTTAAAGATCCTATTTCAAGTATTACTACAAGTTCTTCTTCTGTTGGTAACAGTAGTACAAAACAAGAGACTGATCAATTATCAAGTTCTGGTAATATTATAAATCTAAGTGGTGTAGTTTCTACAAATACAAGTGGAAATACAAGTGGTGGTGGACAAAATTCTACCAGTACAACATTATCTCCACCACAAAATTCTAGTAGCAACAACAATACAATCAATAATAATTCATCATTTACATCTATTGGAGGTGGTAATAGTAGTTTTTCAGCTACTTCTGGTTCAATTGGTGGTGGAACTCAAAGAGGAGGTAATGTTGTTTCAACCAACACAAAATTACCAACAAAAAGAGAAGATTCAAACAAATCATTTTCAAAATATTTACCAAATATATTTCAAAATAATCAAAATAATAATCAAAATCTAAGTTCAAGTGATCCACTTTATAATAGTAATATTATAAATGATTATCAACAACAACCACCACCACCAACATCTAAAAGTAGTAATTCAGTTCAACATGGTCGTGATGAAAGAAGATATAGTAGTATCATATCAACCTTGACATCATTTACTACTGCCAAAACACCAACAAAATCATCAAGTGAAGATGTTTTATCTCCTCCAACATCTCCAATGAATAGTTCAGAGATCAATCAACAACAACAACAACAACAACAAAATACATCTTCTTTGCCTCAAAGATCAATGACACCACCAACAGTTGGTAATGAACCAGTTCATATTATTGAACCATTACCAGCAGATATTGAATTTAATCTATACGACTATGAAAACAAATATCATCAACAACAACAAGAAAAATTGGGACTTCAAAGTAGTTTTAATAATTGGGAATCAGTTTTACGTGATCAATCTCAATTAAATCATAACAATTCAAATGATATATTTGTTGAACAACTTTGTAAATGTGAAAATACTCAAACTTTTATTCATTCTTTTCAAAATCTTTCCCCAATTTATAAGTAAGTAAAAAACAAATTATAAAGTACATCTAATTTATTAATAATACTTATTTTTTTCTTTTTTCTTATTTTTTAGACCAATGGAATTTAATAAAACAAATATTAAATTACCAGAGATTTTAAATTATTTAACAAAGAGAGAGACAAAAATGTTGGAAATATTAAAATCTGCAGATATGTTTGCGATTGGATGTATAATAGCAGAATTACATCAAGGTTACCCATTATTTACACCATTGACAATTGAAAATCATTTCAACCAATACTATCAACAACAATCACAACAAATGGGACAACAACAAAAGACACGTAATAGACATCAACAATCTGTTAGTTTTAATCTACCAACCCCCATTAGAGAATTGGTCGATCGATTGGTCATACCCGATCCAAATGAGAGAATATCACCAAAGGAGATTCTTTCATCTCCCATGTTCCCATCATACTTTAAACAAATGTATCATTTCCTCTGTCACTATCATTCATTTAATACACCAGAGGAAAAGCTTACATTTACTCTGGCCAACATTGGTATTGTGACTAGTCTACCAAATGAAGCAATGGATATTATTCTTCCATTCATTCTAGAACTATTCAATCATCCCAACACCAAAGTGTCGGCACTTGTCGATTTATTGGATCCACTCTCACAACGACTCGGTCCTCTCTTATCACAAACCTATCTACTTCCAAGTCTCATCCATTTACACCAACTACACGATGACCATCTTGTCCAAAGTCATCTAATCCAGATTCCACTCATCGATATGATAATATCTCGGTTTGGTCGTGATATTTACATTCATCACATTCTACCATTCCTATTGGAGAGTATTCGTACCAATCCAAGAGAGAATCCAAATCACGAGATATTAGTCACTGCTCTGATCAAATTGACCAAGGTTCTAGGTGTTCCACTGACCATTCGTCACATCATGTACCCTCTATTGGTAGCTCTTACCAAACCACATCTTCAACACATTAGCGAACCACTCATTGCTATTGCCTCTAGCCTTGGTGAGTCAATCATCATCAAATTCTATTTCCCTGCCATCTTTACACTCATTCAAAAACATTCGAGCAAGGCAACTAGATCCGAATCTATACCTTGTACTCTTCTTTCACTTTTACAAGAATTAATCCTTCTTGTCAAACCTGGCCTTGTCCTTAGATCACTTCTCAAAGAATCTACTCAATTGGCTAGTCTCCTATTAAATCCTCCAAACCCCTCATTATTAATCCCTCTATCTCAAACTATTTTAAGAATTTCAAGAAGAATTGGTGTTAATAATACAAAACAATTGTAAGAGAGAGAGAGAGAGAGAAAAAACAAAAAAGAAATCAATCTATTTATTAACTTTTTTTATTTTATTTTTTTTGTAAGATATTAAAATACCTACAACAATTTTTTTCAAATTATTCAGATTTATATAAATTTTCAGATGATGGATCAGAAGATAATGATTCAAACAAACAATTAAAGGCGATTTATTCACCAGAGATGACCTATTATCTCTATTATAAATTATCTAGAATCATTGGAATGGAAATTATGCGTTCTGAAATATCAGACAATGCTCTAGTAGAACATATCATGATGAAATATATTCACAGAAACAATTTGAAACCAGATCCACCTCCAACCACCTCTATTCCACCATATGTATCAGATGAAGGTTTATTTGAAGATATTGAACCAACTTTGGATGAAAAAATTAGTTCAACCTATACTTTGGATGATTATCAAGAATTTGATGATTTAATTACCGAACAAACAATTACATTGGATGGAAATGTAGTAGCACAATTTAAAGAACATACAGCAGCAATTAGATCATTGGCAGTTTTCCCATCTGAATCTATATTTGCAACTGGTAGTAAAGATAACCTTGTAAAGATTTGGTCTTTAGATTCTTCAAGATCACTTTGTACTTATAATCAACATATTCATACTACTCATTCTGTTTATTTTGTTTCAAATTTGGTTGCTTCTTGTGATAGTACTTCAATTCATGTAAGAAATTAAAAATTAAGTGTACTTTAAAAATCCTATATTAATCTTTTTTATTTTTTATTGTTTTATTATTATTTTAGATTTGGGATGCAGAAAGTAAAATTAGAGTTAATTTATTTGTTGATCCAGCAGGTAATTTTTCATGTTTTGAACCGATAACCAATAAGTTTTTGGTTGCACCAAGTTCAGAAAATACTCTTAGCTTTTTAGATTTAAATGTAGGATTGGAAACACATTCTTGGGTTTTACCATATACAAGTATTCGTTGTATCACCACATCCAATGATCATTTTATTCCATCAGATTCACACTCACTCTTGTCCAACCCACCAATGGTCTATCCAAGTTGGATTGCAGCTGGGAGTCAAAGTGGTGTGATTACCATATTGGACACTCGTACTGGAGCCATTTTAGACTCTTGGAAGACTGGAGATGGACCTGTCATCAAGTTGATTGGACAAGGAGAACGTTATCTCATTTCATGCTCTGAAAAGTCTGTCATTCAATGGGATCTTTCAACATCTCCACCTTCCATCACCAAGCTGTGGAAGGGTTTCAAAGATTCTGTAAATTCGGTCACCTTGTGGAAGAATGACATTGTAGCTGCTGCAGGACACAAATTAAATTCAATGTCTCTTACAGATGATCTTACAATGAGCATGGGTGGATACTCTGTTGTAAATACTTTCAAAAGTGAGGGTATTAAATTAAATACTCCAAAACAATCAACCATATCAAATATTTCCTTTTTACCCTTACATCATCTTTTATTGGCTGGTTCAGATGATGGTACAATTAAATTATTATTGTAAATAAAAAAGACAAAAAAAAAAAGTCTTATTATTACTATTGAAAAAATTTAAATTTAAAATTTATTATATATATTATTTATTTGCTCTTCTTTTCCTTCTTTTCCTTTTTGTCTTCAGATTTTTCCTTCTTTGAAGAGGAAGATTTCTTTTCCTTCTTTTCCTCCTTGTCGTCAGACTTTGATTTCTTTTCCTTCTTTTCCTTCTTGTCTTCCTTATCGTCAGACTTTGATGATTTCTTGGACTTCTTTTCTTCCTTGTCGTCAGACTTTGATGATTTCTTTTCCTTCTTTTCCTCCTTGTCGTCAGACTTTGATTTCTTTTCCTTCTTTTCCTTCTTTTCCTCCTTGTCTTCAGACTTGGACTTCTTTTCCTTCTTTTCTTCCTTGTCCTCAGACTTGGATTTCTTTTCCTTTTTGTCTTCCTTCTTTTCTTCCTTTTTATCCTTTTTCTTGTCTCTCTTTTCTTCAGCTTCGTCTTCTTCTTCGACGTCTCTGGATCTCTTCTTTTCTTCCTTGGCTGGTTTCTCTTCCTCTACCTCGACTTGCATTGGGACAGGTGGTTCTTCCATGTTGACATGAGAGCCATTGGAGTGACCGTTTCCTTCCTTTTGAGCATTGTTGGTTTTGTTCTTGTCGTACTTGTCTTGGTTGACGGTTCTGTTGACATTGTTGGTGTTCTTGGAGAACTTACGGACAATGTTGTTTTCAACTTCGTTGGCACGTCTTTGGACTTGACTGAGGTAGGTGATACCGTATGACTTGTCAGAGGTTTCGCAGAGGGCGTCGAAACGAGCAGAGAGGGCAGCCTTGGCAGCGAGGACACGAGACATCTTACCCTTGTTCTTGTTGGTGGCCTTGTTGACGACTTCGGCATTGTAGATGAGACCGTACTTGGGGGTGTTGCTCTTGGCCTTCATGGCACGGAAGAGAGCCTTTTCGGCACCGAGAATTTGAATGGTGGAGGCTGGGTACTTGGCCAAGGACATGAGTGAACCGGCACGACAGATGAGACGGGCACCAATGAGTTCACCAACCAAAACGGTGAGGTTTGGTGCAATGGCGTTCATTCTGCTGAACAAGTAGTCGTTCAACTCGGTTCTGTATTGGTCGATCGAGACGTATTGCTCGCACAATGATTGGATGTGCTCGAGATCTTCCTCTGAAATGTCGGTACCCATGGAGATTTGGGCAGCTTCTTGGACGGCTGGGACGAGGGTCTCTGGAATAATCTCAGAGAGATCGGTATCGGCGGCGTTCTTACGGTTACCCATCTTTAAGATGATGTTGGCGTATTGCGAGTGAGCATCGATGATCTTACCGAGCTCTGGGAAATGCCAGCCGTACCATTCACGGGCTCTCATGGCATAGATATTCAATTCGGATTGGAGTTCGTCCAAAAGTGAGATGGCATGAACAATCATAGTATCAACTTTGTCTGGTGAGAACTTGATCTTGTAACGAGAGTATGAATGAGAAAGACCAATAGACATTTGGTTCATGTCTGCTTGTGACAAACCAGTAACCAATGAATTGATTTGACCACGAATTCCTCTAACCAATTCTTGTGTAGTATCATCACACATTACCTAAAAAATTAAAACAAAAACATAATTAATATTAATTATCTACTAAATGTTTTCTTATATCTATCTATTTCTATTTTACGTTTAACTTTAATGCTTCTTTGATAGCACTACCAAACTTGTTATCTGAAACAATGAGCTTGTCGTTTAACTTTTCTTGAATGATATTCTTTTCCAAAAAGGATTGGAGTGATTCTGGGACCTTGGATTCAGCAATATCATTGGCAGCTTCAAGAGCAGCCAAAGTATCATCAAACTTGTAAAACTTCTTTAATGATACGCTAATAATAAATAGATTTGTTTGTTAATAAATGATATTCTATTTGTTCTCTATCTACTATTAGATATATTATCTCTCTCACTCTCTTTGACATACATCTTTGAAGCAGAATCAGCAGTAGCGAAATGCTTGTGGAGATCTTTGCTTGAAAGTTTGGATTCATCCAAAACCTTAAAGAGTGCAAAGCCTGCAGGTGTTTCGAATAAGACCAACATGATGATTCTCTATTTCTGTCTGGGGAAAGATGAGGATAGGGTAGAAAGAAAGATATTGCGTAACGAGAATTATTTTAGTGGGTGGGCGCAGTCGCAACCGAGCGAAAAAAAAAATTAAATAAAAAAATAAATCGAAAAAAAAAAAAAACCGAACGAGGCACAAGACGTCTCTCAGAGTCCAATTTTCGGGAACCATCCATAAAATTCATCAAAGTAAAGTAACAAACAATAAATATTTTGATTTGATTTAATAAATAATAATAATTTAGTCGACTTTTATTATTGATGTACAATTGTTGTTTTAGTTTTTAAAATACAAATATTATCTTTGTCCCCAAAAGGTTACAGATTTTCTGGTTGGCATTCTCATACGTCCAGAAACAGAGTTTTCATTTTGTGGTTGTTGGAAATCAACTTGATTTAAAAATAAATTATTATTATTATTATTACTATTATTAATATTTGAAGAGTTGTTGGTAAGACCCAAGTTTGAAAGTGCTTTGAATAACATTGTTAGAGATTGATTTTTGTTTGGTTCTATTTTTAAAAAAAGGAATGGATGGTTAGGATTATTTCCATTTAATATTTAATTGATATTATTATTTTTTTTGGGTTTATACATACAATTTAATTAATTAAATAATTAGGAAGCGTGCAAGTTTGTTGGGATAAATTATTAAATTTATAGATTGTGAGAATTAATAAACCTTTTAAAATTTTTGTTTATTAATATTTGTTGTAGTATTGATTTGATGATTTGAAATGAAAGAAAAAGTAGTCCTATTTATAATGATATGGTTTATTGTTGCTTGTTCTCAAGTTCGATCAGAAGCATGCAACAGATACGTGATTTACATTTTTAAAATCTAAGAATCAAACGGTGAGTTGTTCAAAACAGATTATCTCTTTAACTTTTTACCAGTGTGTACCTACACATAAATATTCATCCACCCCTCACCCAAACACCTGTACACCACCACCACCACCACAAAACAAACAAGTAAAACATAATATATTATAATATATTATCACTACTCCTACTATTCCATCCGTTCCGTTCTTAATAAAATCAATCCGTTCTTCTTCTTGTTGTATCCGTATCATGATGAGTGAACAGCGTTTCACCACCACCACGATTCCATTTTCATTCGTCATTTTTCTGTTCATAAGCAACAGACAGATAATACTAGACAGAGAGAGAGGAGAGACAGATAGATAATAGAGAGAGTGGTAGTGGATCGGTGGTGAATTTTAGGAGTGAGTGCGTTCACAACATTTCCAAGATTAACAGGAAGTGTACGACATAGTCTGTCACCACTATACTACTACTGTACTGTTAAATGTGTACACAGTATTGGTATTGTTGATGTTGTTATAAAGATGTTATCGTGTTGATGTTGCTATTGTTACTCTATTACTCTCAGATCATTATGTTGTTGTTGTTGTTAATGACATCCGAATGGTGGTGTTTGTTGTGAATTATCATTTATTGTTAATAAATTCACACAATTAAATCTCTATCACAATTCATAAAAATGATTATTTTGATATTGCTGGCTGTAGTAGTACAACACTCTTAATATAAACAATTTCTATTACTCATTAATTTAATATTAATATTAAGGGGTCTATTGTGTTTTTAAAAGATCATTTTTTTTATAATCATGGTATCGATCTATTATAATACAAATTGTACATTACTTTTATTCAAACTATCTTCTTCTTTTGGTTCATTTAATTTCCATTTTTGATAAAATGAACACGTCAATTTTAAAAGTAACATTTGTTAAATAAATAAATTAAATTAATAAATATTATTTTGTTGGTTGGTTTGTTGGTTGGGTGGTTAGTTGTACACAGTTGTTTTGGCTATTTATGGTTATTTGTAGTTCCAAATTAATCCAATAAAACCATTTTAAATTTGGAAACTGCCGGCTGAATGAACTCATAAGCTTGTTATGTTAACATTTCTTGACAGGACATTTTGATTTTAATACCCCAGAGGTAAAA
This sequence comes from Cavenderia fasciculata, assembly GCF_000203815.1. NCBI lineage: Eukaryota > Evosea > Eumycetozoa > Acytosteliales > Cavenderiaceae > Cavenderia > Cavenderia fasciculata. The sequence continues at coordinate 2,027,917 of NW_004457624.1, forward strand.
TTATTGGATTGTTCTTGAACATTGTTATCAAGTTGTCTACCCGATCCATATGTTGTATTTTCACCTAATCCATTCACTTTGAATGAATTTCCTAAACTTAAATTACATAGTGCTTTGTAAATCATTTTATGTGTTTTTTTTAAATAATTAATAAATAATATAATTGGAATGTATACAAATTTCTTTGATCTATAACAAATGGAATAGGAAGGAATTTAAGCCTTTTATATGTATTGTAACTCTGACAGATAAATAATAAATAAAATTTAGGTCATGATACTAAATTGTGTTCCACCATCAATCAATCAATCAATCCAAAACATGTAGATGAGGGTTACCTTGTGTAAACATAGAATGCCTATCTACCCTCTTCTATTTTTAAACACTAAAAGGGTTAGGCAATCATTTTTAAATCGATTTATCGAGTATTGTGGTTTGAGGAGTAGGTTGTGTTTGTGGGTTTTTTCAAACCACTCTATTTGAAATTCCAATGTAACTACTATGAACCCATTCTATCATGTCCATGGGAGATTCATATTATAATATGAATGGTTTGAACCAAATAATAGTTAAATTTTAATCTAGATTTAAAAAAAAAAAAAGAATAGGAATAATTCTTTTCAAATTTGATTGAATTCCAATCGATTGGGCATCAAAACATGATATATATATTTATTTTATTATTAATTTTGATTTTACAGCATGAAATTATTACTTAGATGATGATTATTAAGTTGCATTGAATGATGTTCATCTTCACCAAAATCATATTCCATATTATTATTACTATTACTATTTCTTCTACTTTCTTTGTTATTGGTAATATATTTTAAAACATTATTCTTATTATTTTGATTACGATTATTATCTGTTAATTTACTAATTGATTTGTAATTGATTTTTAAAGTATTGAAATAATCGATGGCACCACCAGCATAACCTCCCATGAAAAATACATCACCATTGCCAACACAGGCTGTACCCATGTCTCTGGCGGGTGGACGTGGTTCTTCGATTGCAGGAACACTCCAATTAAAATTATCGGTATCGAGAATGTAAATATCGTTGGTCACACAATGACGTGGTTTCGAGCCACCACCAAAGATGAATAAAAAGCGACCAATAGCAAATGATATGGCAAAAGTACTGGTTTGAACATCACCAGTCGTAACAGGCTTGGACCAATGATTCGTCTCAGTGTCAAACACATGAATATCGTTGAATTTGTCGGTCCATCCTTGTGATTCATTCCAAATACCACCACCAAACAAAAACAACTTGGTACCGATTGCAGTCATACAATGACCCGATCGAGAGCATGGTTTTTTCCCAGTGACCTCTGGTTGCTCCCATGTCATGGTGACAGTATCCAATACATGCAAGTCGTCAAGCACCTGGTATCTTCCATTCTCGTCGTTATTGTTGCCTCCAAAGATATAAACTTTGTGGCCAACCGACACGGATGCATGGTTGGTTCTCGAGACTGGACATTGACCACCGAGGAATGACTTTGGAATATTGGTCCACAGTTTAGTGACAGTGTTGAATACAGCCAAGTCATAGTTGGTACCTTTACCATCGAATCCTCCAAACACATAGATATTGTTACCTACCAAACTAGCAGAATGACGTGAAAAGTTAGGAACCAAGTCACCCTTGATAATTGGTTTGGTAAAGTTATGTGTCTCGGTATCATAATAAATAATCTCGTTGAATCTCTTGGTATCTGATTCCTGGCCACCAATAAATATAATCTTATTGTTTACAAATGTTGCTGTATGTTTGAATCTTTTACTTGGCAGAGATCCAACAAATTTTGGTACTGACCATTTAAAACAATCTAAACAAAAAATAATTAAATGGATTGTTAATAATCAATTATATATAAATATATATTACTATTTCTTTCTATTTTTACACTTACTGTCAGAGGTAATAGAAGTTTTTTCCAAAAAATAAGATTTAAAATCAAAGATTGGATCGAATTTGTTTGTAATTTCCCATTTGTTATCTTGACAACGTTGTTTCCAGAGAGTACGTTCATTTGCAAGTCTATTAAAATGTTTGTTGACCATTGATAGTGAGAGAATATCGGTGAAATGTAATCGAGAGATGATATTTAATTCAACTTCCTCGGGGAAGTGATTCATTAAATAGAAATTATGCATTTGTACGGAACGAAATGTTGGAGTAGAATTGGCCGATGAAAGAGCTGGAGACCCAGATCTCATATCCGAATAGAATTCATCCATACTATTGGATCTAGATGAAGATGTGGAGAATGAGAGTGGACTACCACTCAAATCATCGTAGGAAGGGGTTGATGATATGGAAACTGAACGGGTTAGACCAAACATGTCACTGATTCCACCTTGACCTTGATCTTCGTCAGAGGAAGTCGATCCATCACTATCAGATCCAGAAATTGAAATGGAAAACTTTCTACGTAATCCATTAAAACTCGAACGAAAGAATGATTGTCTGTTGTTGTTAAACATATGACTATTATTGGATGGTGATGATGATGATGTGGAAGAGGAAGTGGAGGATGATATTAATTCTCTATTATATAATGATGATGCTGATGAACGAAGAGATACTTTTGGACTGGATCCAAATAGTTTTTTTGAAGGTAATGTGATTGGTGATAATGGTGCCGATGGTGATAAATCCCCTTGTTGTTGTTGTTGTTGATCAACCTTTTTTTTCTTTTTGTGAGATGTTACTGAAATCTCACTCAAAGAACTTGATAGTTTGTTGAAAAAAGAAGCCACCTTGAAAGTGATCTCAAAAGATCCACTAGAGAAATGATTATTATTTGTAAGGATTGATATGGTGATTGTGGAAACTACAACAAAACTTGTTTTTCCACTTGTTGATGATTTGACTTTAATATGTTTTCTTTTAATTAAACAACTACTACTACTACTAAATTTATCCCTACTACTACTATTATTATTATTAAAAGTTGGTGAGGGGGATGATGATGATGATGGTATTACTATTTTTATAGAATCCATTTTTTAAAAAAAGGTTTAATGATTAATTAAATATTAATTATTATTATGAATGGGAATAAATGGTTCGGAAATATTTGATGTTAGTCAATAGTACTATTGTTTGTTTTAGAATTAAGTATATGGATAATAAATATAAAAAAAAACAATCTAATCGGAATAATAATAATAATTATTATTATTATTATTGACTAATAAAGTATGAAGAATTGTTCTGAAAATGTAAATTGGTTGAACAAAATGATGATGATGTGAATGAAAATATTCTATTGTATTTCTAAATTCTCTCTCTCTTTCTTCTATTAAACATTTTGTCTTTAAACACAACTAACTCATCACTTGATTTTAAAATTTATAAATGTAATAAATAATAAAGAGGGTTGGGAAACGTCTCGACAAAGTTAAAGTAAATCAGAGGAGGTTTATAAATTCTTTTAAATAAAAATATATATAGTAGTAGTAGTTTATATAAACTGTATTATTAAAAGTTACAACCAACAAACAACAACAAACCGAGCGAGGTTTGGATAGGGAAATAAATAAAATTTTGGTGGACTGTATACACCTCCAACCCTGTGCGCAATTACAATATCTGTATCACTACACACATTGTACAATAGCAGTAACCATCATTAATTCTCCTATTATGTTCATCCCCATCCTTCATTGATATACCATCCCTCTTCTTCCTCATTCTCCTCTTTTCTTTTGTCTTTATATAAATCTCTCTCTCTCTCTCTCTTTGTATATTAATTAAACAACGTTGTGGTGGGTGGTCAATGATATTGGAAGTTGTAGAAAACAACCGATTTAATATCCATCTCGGACATGTTATACCTCTCCTTATAGAGGCAAGATATTTATAAATAGTGTTGTGGTGGTAGTAAATAAATAAATGGTGGTGGTTGTGTGCGAGAAACAGCAGCTACAATTCAAGTACTTGTGGTGGTTGGAAAAAAAACAATACTATCCCTCCCTTTTCTGTTACTGTTTGTTTGAGTGAGTATTTTGAAATCGAATAATTAATTGGATGATCAAGAACGAATAGATTGATTGGGGGGTTGTATCAATCGTCAGTCACATAAAAAAAATAGTATTATGATTGGAATAGGGTGCTTGCTCCAAAAAATGGTGGACACTTGAGAATTGTAATAAAATTATAAAGATTAAATAAAAATATGATAGATGGAATGGAACATACCATTGACAATGAAAAGGTGTGATGATAATAGTATATAGGTTGTAAACTTACCAAATTAATAATAAGAATGGAAAAAAAACTTTTGGATACAACTAATATTTCTCTCTATGATGCCAATAAAAAAAAACCGAGTGTTAGTGTCAGGATACTCTTTATCTCTTATATTTGTTAGCTCTAGAGAGGTTAACCAACCTACAAGTTTAAAAAAAAAATCCTAAAACTTTGTTGTTTATCTTGATGATGATGATAGAGAAAAACAACTGCCTTTTTTTTCTAATGATACAAGTTGAATATATCTTTTATATTATATTCTATAATTCTACAAAGTTACTTATATATTCTCTTTTTAATTATAAATCATATATATATTTGTATAATCTTTATAAATGTTTGGGATTTTATATAAGTTTGTTTTAGTGTACTGTTGATTTTGGAATTCAAATCATAATGATTTTGTTTATCTCGTTTAAGAGTGAGATTGTCCAGCAATGGGTCACGGAATGGCACTGATAGTAGGTAGTTAAAATATTAATATTTTTTTTTCACAACTAACGTCCATTCTGATAGCATTCAGAATCATTGCCAAACCGACATTTGCCACCCCCACCACCCACTCACCAGGCAACTTACTGCCACTGAGATTTGTGAAAAAAACCTTTTTTTTTTTTTTTTTCCAAAAGTCCAGATCTAATTAACCGTCAACCATGATTTAAATTACGTTCACTTGTTTCATACTCGTTGAAACAAAGGACAGTTCCTTTTGCCGTTTGTAATTGACTTGAGAGAGAGATAATTCGACAAACTTGTCTTTCGCGCAATGGACTTGAAATCAAAATACTTTTTAAGGAATGTAATCCAAACCAACAATCTATAAAGTTGAATCTTCTTTTCTGTTCTTGTTCTTTTTGTTGTTCCTACAATATATTGTGTATTTTGATTTATTTTTTTTTTAAAATATTTTCAGGAACATCATTTGAAATTTTAATATTTTGAATTGTGATATCTTCGAGGGGTTTATCACTTTTATCGGTCTTGACCTTTTCAATATCTAAAACAACTTCCATACCTTTGTAGACACGACCAAATACTGTGTGTTTGTTATCGAGACGAGTGACGGGGACGGTGGTAATAAAGAATTGAGAGCCATTGGTGCCAGGCCCAGCATTGGCCATCGAGAGAGTAAATGGACGATCGTGTCTGAGGTTTCTATTAAACTCGTCTTCAAAGTCCTTGTTCCAAATAGAGGTACCTCCAGTTCCGTCTCCAAGGGGGTCACCCGTTTGTACCATAAAGTTTTTAATGACACGATGGAAAATAATACCATCATAGTATCCATTCTTGGAATGGGTGGTAAAGTTTTCAACAGTCTTGGGACACTCGTCTGGGAAGAGTTGACAATGAATGTCTCCAAGTGTAGTGTGAATGACTGCATTTCTTGGGAGTTGGCGTTGAGCGTGAAGGTTTGAAAGGAGCATTTCATCCTTTGTCACCTTTTCATTGAATACATCTCTACCAAGTTCTGGATTGTCTGTATCTTCAGGTTCACGTCTACTAAGCATATAGAAACGTTGCTTTTTGTATGCCAAACAAAAGATGGTTGGATCATTCTCTGCATCTCTCTTTTTAGTTCCAAGTGTTGCATCTCCAGAGTTTTTACCTTGGTACAATGCCAATCCCAAAAATCTTGTTGAATTTTCAATTTTACCCAATACTCTAACAACTTTATTTGTTACCATATTTATTACTAAAAAAAGGAAAATAAATAAAATGTTAGAATATTGTTTTTATAAATTACTTTTTTCTTTTACTTCTTTCTTACTTTTAATACCAACAATATTTGAATAAATTAAGAAATTATTACTTTCATCAAATAAGATATTATTTTGAGGTGGTGGATTTAGTTTTGTTAGATTGTTGATAAAGTTTTCAAATGAAGAGTCGATATCTCTTTCGACAGCCATTCTACGACCAAAATCAGTTGGTTCGATATAGTAGGTGGGATCTTCGCTTCTTTGCAACTCGTTGATATGATCAAATGATTCATCATAGACACGATGCAACTTTCCAGTTGTGAAATTAAATATTCTAATCTTTTTGTCGTTTGCCATAATCGATAGGTATTTACCGTTGGCCGAGATGTTTAGACTCTGTGGAGTGGCCTTTGATTTCTGAAGGTCATACAAATCGGTATCCATCTTGTATTCAAACTCAACGCCTTGAATTTGACCATCAAATGGAGGTACACATGACCAATACTCTATACCTCCTCCAATATCAATTGATATCACTGCTTGATAGGTAGTATTAAATTTAATTAAATGTACTGGTTTCTTGTGAAATGATAATGTTTGAATTGGTGTTGATCCTCCAAGTAAGGTTTTTGATGATGAAGTTGAAGATGACTCTTGTTGTTGTTCTTCTTCTTCTTGTTCACTCATTGGATTATAAATATAAATATCAGATGATTCTCTACTACTAATTGCAAGATATTGTTTACTTGAATCATTTGAATAAATCCATTGACATGCTAATGGTAAATAGGTAGTCTTGAATGAAAATGTTACATCTAAAATAAAAAAGAGATAGATAGGTTAGTAGTTGTAATCTTTATAATTCCTTTTCTTCTTATTCTTTCTTGATTCTTACCAAAATTAATAACATCAAATATTCTAACATTCTTGTCTAAACCAATACTACATAACCATAGACCATCATGACTGACAGAGATGGATGAAATCAAACCTTGGTGTGATCTAAAAGTCTTTACAAACTCTATACCTTGAGGTTGTTTCTTCCAAAACTTGATATAACCAAGAATATCGGCTGTGATGATATAATCAGTCTTTGATACCAATACATGTGAACAAGCATCTTTATGCATGTATGACTTTTCATACATTTGACTATTTGGTAAGTTATCAAGATATAATTGTTCAAATGGTAGTTCTCCTAACATAAATGAAGATGTTAACACAACTTTACTATAAACTATAACTGTGCATATATATATATACCTACTTTGTTTCTTTACATTCTTTTTATTTGTTGTAGTTGTTGAAGTTGTTGAAGTACTTGATTCATCTTCTTTAACTTTCTTTCTTGATGATTGATTTTCTAAAGATTCTTGATCTTCAACCTCTCTTTTATTATTATTATTATTATTATTACTCATCTCTTTATCTCTCTATTTTAATAATAATGAGAGCTCTGTTTGTATTGACAATATATTAATAGATAATAATATTGGTTGAAAATCAATAGATTAATGAAAAGTCATCAAAGTCGATGAATGTGGTAAAGTGACGACGAATCAAAGATGAACTTCAAAAAAGATAGATACGAAATAAAAGTGTGCAGTTTTACACTAAAATTACGTTAATTTGAATAATACTTGTATAGTGATCAATATTTCCTTTTACAAAAGATTTGTGTATCATAAGAGAGAGAGAGGGGTGATACTACTACTACTACTATTCGGAGTAGATAGACGTTTGGCGTTGGTTATGAACTGCTCGTGTTTCCTTTCGCGGATAATTATGATGCGGTGCGTAATTTTTTTTTGAAATTTTATTTTTTTATACTGGTTTGGGTTGGATGTTGCTGTCTCTCTTTGATCAAATGATTAATCTTGCTTGTCATTGCTTGTTTCGTTACACTACTACCTTTTTTTTTCTTCTGTATTTATCTTCTTCCCTCATATTTGTAACATATATATATATTTAAAGATGTTGTCTAGATCTACTTTGATTAATATGACTCGTTCAATGAACCGTCTCTACTCGACTAGCACTGTCGGTAGCAAGAGATGGTCACACGTCCAAAAGGGACCAGAAGACCCAATTCTCGGTGTCACTGTCGCTTTCAACAAGGACACTTCACCAAGCAAGATCAACCTTGGTGTCGGTGCCTACCGTGACGACAACAACAAGCCATACGTCTTGGAAGCCGTCAAAAAGGCCGAAAAGAAGATCTTTGAGGCCAACGTAGACCACGAATACGCCCCAATCGTCGGTGTTGCTTCATTCAACAATGCTGCCGCTGTTTTGGCTCTTGGTGAGGTAAAAAAACATACAACATACAATAACGAACAACACACTACTAAACAACAAGACAGATATAGATAGATATGACTTTGGAATGGATTGTTTAAGTGGATGTTCAATATTTTGATGTTTATGGACAAAATGACTGATTTCTATTTATTTTAAATTTTCTTTAGGATAATTCATACATTAAGGAAAAGAAGATTACAACTGTTCAAACCATTTCTGGTACTGGTGCTTTGAGAGTAGCAGCTGAATTCTTTGGACGTTTCTTACCAGGTGTTACTGCCTACGTTCCAAACCCAACTTGGGGCAACCACAATGTTATTTTTGCCGATTCCAAGGTTCCAGTCAAGTCATACTCGTACTACAACCCATCCAACTGTGGACTCAACTTTGAAGGTATGATCAAGGACATCCAAGCCGCTCCAGCTGGCTCGATCATCTTGTTGCACGCCTGTGCCCACAACCCAACCGGTGTCGACCCAACCCACGAACAATGGAAGAAGATCTCACAAGTGTGCAAGGAAAAGGAACACTTTGTACTTTTTGATTTTGCCTACCAAGGCTTTGCCTCTGGTTCACCGGAGGAAGACGCCTATGCCGTCCGTTTGTTTGTCGAAGACGGACATTTGATTGGTCTCTGTCAATCGTTTGCCAAGAACTTTGGTCTCTATGGTGAGCGTATCGGTGCCTTTAGTTTGCTCGCCAACTCGGCCGAAGAAGCTGCTGTCCTCGAATCGCAACTCAAGATTCTCATCCGTCCAATGTACTCTAACCCACCAGTATACGGAGCTCGTGTTGTCTCTTCGATTCTCTCCAACAAGGAACTCACCCAACAATGGCGTTCAGAGGTCAAGTTGATGGCCGACCGTATCATTGACATGCGTACCAGTTTGGTCAAGTACTTGAAGCAACACGGTTCCACCAAGGACTGGAGTCACATCACCAACCAAATCGGTATGTTTTGTTTCACCGGTTTGACTCCAGAACAAGTCGATCGTCTTGCCTCTGAATTCCACGTCTACCTGACCCGTAACGGTCGTATCTCTATCGCTGGTATCACCTCCAAAAACGTCGAATATCTCGCCAAGGCCATCCACAGTGTTACCAAATAAATAAATAGTAAACACGACACACACTCAATCCCCATTTCCTTTAAAAATAAATAAATATTATTTAACCTCTATTTTGTAAACATTAAAAAAGAAGAAGAAGAAGAAGAAGAATTGTTTTTACTGTACATTTATTAATAGTATAATATAAAATATTATTAATAATCTAATTGAGTCGTAGTGGATTGTAATTGCACCACTACCAGTTTGTGAACATGTATATGTATCACAAGGTTGTTGAATTAATTTTCCATTTTCAACTGAGCATGTTAAATGACCGGCACGACATATGATATTATCAGATTTACAAAGGATGTCTTGTGGAGCTATACATTGAGTGATTGAAGACTCTGTAACTCCATTACAATGATATCCATTTGGAGAGTAACATTCACTAATTCCATGTGTTGTACAGTTGATTGAAGTATTTCCTAAACACTGAACATGAAGTTGACCAGATGAATTTAAAGTACAATTAATTTCATCATTGTTGGAGGAGGTGGAAGAGGAAGAAGAGTTTAATATTTTTGGTCCAAAGTAGACAAGGTATTGGTGGTCTGTGTGATTTCCGATTTTAAAATCAACAATATATTTTCCACTTTTGGTAGGGTATTTATCACCAAGTGAACAAGTTAAATAATTGGATGTAAATAGTTCAATATTACGCATTCGATTCACCATTATTTGATATTAAAGAGATATTGACAATAGATTGATCATTTCCAAAATGACCATATCCATTTAATCCAATTCCATTACATTTGAAAATAAATGACGATAAATTTGAATTTGAATCTTCTTCTTTTGGTTTGGGAGGTAGATAAAAATCAAAGGATTTTGAAAACTCAAACAATGAGAATGTAATATTTGCATGACCACTTGAATATTTTAGTATTTGGCATTTGATAAGGCTAGTGGTGGCAACCATGATATGACACAAACTAGTTTGGTTGATTAAAATAGATGGTAGATCTAGTTGATTGGTTTGGAATGAACCAACAAATTCAATGGTTGATAATGTTGCATTGATATGAATATCTTTTATAAAAATACTACTCTCTATCTTTCCATTTATTATTGTACAATCAAAAAATAGAATGACTAAAACTACAAATATTATTTTCATATTATTATTATTATTTAAAAAGAATAAGATAGAACTTTAATTATTCATTGTAAATCAGGCTCATTCATAAATAATAAATAATAAATAATAAATAATAAATAATAAATAATAAATGATCTTACTATTTAGTTTATATCATTTGGCAAACCATAGTACTTTAGTTGGATAACTTTCATTCTCCATTCATATAACCTTTTAATATGTAGATTTTAAAAACAATATAAAAATATATATATATATATATATATATACTCGAACCAAACCTAAAAAAGGAATAAAACAAATACTTATTCATGGGTGTTTCTTTTTTGAACAACAAACAAAAACGAAAAAATAAAAATAATTAAAAATTTATCTTCTTGCTTTTTTGTTTATCACAACTCTGCTTGCTAGATTGATTATTAAAAAAACAGAGAGGAGAAACAAAGATAGAGAAAGAAAGCAAATATTATATGTATTGTATAGTAGATAGATAATCAGTAATTATATATATATATATTTAGAACTTTCAACATACCTAGCAAACAAATAAATATTTATTAGAATCAGAGAGAGAGGAGATTACAGTAATAGTAGTCGATACGTACGAGACATACTTTTGTATTGTACTATAGTAGTACCCTTCTTGTTTTCCTCTTCTTTTTAAAATGGGTAATTTTAAGAGTAAGAATTCTCATCAGAGAGGAGGATCGTATGGAGGTGACCATGTTCTTCAACAAAACAACAACAACAACAATGGTGTTATGAATGGTGGAAGTGGTCATCTCCTACAACTCAATGATATGATGATGTTGGAGAATCAGTTAACGTCACACGTCGGTGTAGTCGATTCGTCCGATGTTGCAAACGAACTAGCCGACTTGAGCAATTCGCATGGCTCCACCACCAACACCACTCACAATAACGCTCAACAGTTGTCTGGATCGTACGGTAAACTCTACCAACAACATATCGTACATCCAGGCATCACACCGGGAACAGCAAGTAATGGTAATGGTAACGGAAACGGAAATACATCTGGTAGTAGTAATGGAGGTGGAAGTAACAATGGTTCAAAGATATTTGGTAATCAACAACAACAACAACAAACTACGCAACAACAACAAATACCCTCACTTCATACATTCAATTATACATATAATCCCGATGACAAGAGTGGAGTCAATTCACAATTACTTAAACTAATGATGAAAAAGACTGGTGCCGAGTTGGTCTACCATCTACTCGATGGCGGACCATTACTATTGATTGACTTTTTACAATATCTTCGTGATCAGTTGGGTCACAATTCGATCGATATTCACACCTTTATCGACAAGATCAATCATGTCTTTTATCTGTCTGACAACTTTGCCATCACCAAACTCTATCTTGCATCCATCTCTAAACGACGTGCATGTCAATGTGTTTGGGGTCCAAACTCTATGTTTTATAGATGTAAAACATGTGCACTATCTCCAAATAGTTCAATTTGTAAGTGTTTACAAAGAAAATAGAGACAACTTGAAACTAATCAAAATATATATTTTTATATTTATTATTTATTTCCTAGGTTATGAATGTTTTAGAAATGGTCCACATGAAAAGGAGAAGCATGATTTCTCGACGAGTTTTGCAAGTTATGGAGGTTCTTGTGATTGTGGATCGGGTGATAGTTGGAAAGAAGAGGGTTTTTGTTCAAATCATTCACATACTGGGCCTGACGAGGACCCAACGAAAAATATGAAGCCAGAGTTGTTGTTATCTACTCATCTGGTCATTCGAAGCGTACTATTGTTATTGTTGGAAATGAATCAATTACATCTCCCCAAAATACCATCCCTCACCATTAAAGAAATATTAAATATCAAAGATCAAACATCTTTTGATAACCTTGAAACTACTTCAACAACTTCAACTACTTCAACTACATCAACGACAAATAATAGTAGTAAATCATCATCATCATCATCATCATCAACATCACCAACTTCACAACATGCGACAAGCAGTTGGGCATTATTTAACGATACGATTACAGAATCATATTCATTGGATTTATTGGATTGGTTGGATCAAATCTCAAAGATTGGTCGATCCATTTCACATGTTTTGGCAGAAGAGTTGTGTTATCAGACGTTGAACCCTGCAAACTTGTCACTGGATAATATCCGACCACTCAAGTTTACCACCAACAAGGATATAACAAAATGGCCGTTGCCAGCAGCTTTTATGCCACCTCTTCCACACTTGGTGTTGATCGACAGGGCAGAGATTAGAACTAAACTAGTGTTCCTCCTCTTGTACATTCTCTGCGAACATTCATTTAAATTTGGCTTTTTCCAAAGCTATATTCGTATCTATCCACGTTTGGTAAAGATGACGTCGATTGAAACATTGTACAGATTTTCACCACAGGTGTTTTCAGCATCACCCATTGTCAACCTCTTTACACGAAACTATAGTCCAAGTCTTTTGGACATGCTCTTTGACACAACTATTGCCACATTGGGTGAAGCATCACTCAACAAGCACCAGATTGCTGTCATCTCCGATATCAAAACAATCGTTCAACACCCCAACGTTGCACATGTCATCCTTTTTGAACGTCGTGCACAACTTTTGGCAAAATGGTGTCATATACTTCGTATCATCCAAGGAATGGATTCCATGAAACGTATCAAAACTCAACATTTAGAATATGATCAAGATGATTGGTTATATGCTTTTCAACTTGACTCTGAAATTCGTGATATTTCAAAAGATATGATTTCAACAATTACAGATAAAGGTATAAAAAAAAAAAAAGAAAACAAAAAGAAAAGAAATATAATATAATAACTAATTTAATTTTCTTTTAGTTTCATTGGAAGAAGTAAAAAGTTTAATTTTATTTATTTCAAGACAATTGGTTGGAGTTGAAGGACCCTATACATCTGAATATTTTGGTGTTAGTGTATCAGAATCCAACTTGTTTGATGGTAGCAAACCAGTTAGTTTAATATTACCATTGAATAGGTTCTATGGATTATTGTTACAGAAAGCAATGTCACTCTATCCAAACGAAACAACTCTCAAACAATTAGTACCCGATTCTATTAATCCCTTCAAAATCATAATGCCATTCCTCTTGGTTCAATGTTTTATTCATCAAGTAAATAATTCCTATTGGGTTAGAAATTCTGATGCAACAGTCAGAAGAAAATCTTATCTTTATTTATTATTCTTTTTAGAAATTGATTTATCAATTATTCAATTATGTATGTAAAATGAAAAAAATTAAATAATAATATATGTATTAATATTTTATTTTTAATTTTTTTAGTATTATCATTGGTAAATGTAAATGAATTTTTAATATTTTGTTCAAAAGAATTTGGAGCCTATTTACCAGTTGTATTAAGAAATAATAGTGATGAAAACAATCATAGATTCCATCATTATTTGAAATTTGCAATTCAATTATATCAAGAACGTTATGCAATCAATGACAATGCAGAATATGTAAAGAATTCTCTCATTCATTTACTTTGTACAAATTCAAAAACTCATAGCAAAGTAAATATATACAAACAAAAACAAACAAACAAAATGATCATTTTGTTAATTATTTTTTATTTTTAAATTTTTTTTAGATTGAATCAGTAAGGACACATTTAGATAAAACATCATTATATGAAACAATGCTAACAGAGATTGCAGATGAACAACCAGCATCTGGTGAACATCCAGCAACCTACAAGATGAAGGCAAAGTTTTGGAAACTTTTCAATCCATACTATCCATTGTTTACACCATTGGTCGCTGAAGATTCGATAACCAGTTATTTAGAGTATAAAAAGAGCAACAAGATGACCAACGTGGAATCACTTCCTCCTCCACCACCTCTTATCAAATTGGAAAAGCAATACTCGGCAGTACACGAAATCATCCACTCCGATTATCTATTCTACACCATCCTATCACTCTTGTCTCAGTTTGTAGAGTCTCCTGACCCCGATGTCACCGAAGTCATGTACTCTGTCAATGAATGTTTATATTTAATCGATCTATCAATTCAACATTGTAAACCTTTACCCATAGCAAATCAACAAGAAGAACAAGTAAATCTGGATGTAGATAATAATAATAATAATCTTGTTGTTGGAAAATTAGATTGGGATTTATTAATGAAACCAAGACAAACAGTTGGAAGTTATAATCACTCTATATTATGTATACTTCAAAAATATACATTATTTAGAGGTAAACAACCATCAACTACATCGATATTACAAATATTGATAGATTTGTTGACAAAGTCACACACCAACAATATCTATTTGGACAAGAGAGAATTGTTGGAAAAGGCAGTTGACGGACTCTGTTTGTATAGTCCAGATATTGAAAAGGAGGTTCTCTTCCTCTACCCAACCTACAAAAAGTCGATCAATGACGACGAGGCCGATCAAAAGTCCAAGGACAAGTTAAAGAGTGCCAAACAACGTCAGGCAGAGATTATGGCCAAGTTTATGCAACAGCAAAACAAGTTCCTTCAACAAACCACCGAGGATACCACCGACGACCAAGATGAATACATGCAGACTGACAAGGACGGATCGACCATTGGTGTAAAATGTGAAAGCGAGGCATCTTGTGTCTTGTGTCTCAAAGGTCACTATTCGAGAAGAGATCCTCTCTCGATGATTGCTTTGTACCAATGTTCTACACTCATTTCGTTTAGCAAGATACCCGTCTTGGCCAACCTCAACCCCAATCTCAAGAAACATCTCAAGACCTATCTCAAATACATATCGTTCCCACCACAAAAAGCTACTATCGATTCTCTAAACTACACATCATCCTTTCACTTTAGAGTATGTGGTCATTACATACACAGTGAATGTTTCCATCAATATTCAAATGCACTGCTTCAAAAAGCTGCACAAAATGATAATTTTGAAGGTGACCATATCATTCGTCCACTCAATGGAGAATTTCTATGTCCAATGTGTAGAAGAATTTCAAATATTGTTATTCCAGTCGATCACAACTCATTGATGACTAATAGTACTGGTGTCAATAGTAGTATTGGAAGTGGATCAGAAACTCCAAATAATATTGATCATTTGACACCATCTACGAATCATGAAACCAACAACAATAGTATTAATAGTAGTCCATTAACTTTACAATCATCAAATGTTTCATCTTCATTGGCAATCAATTCTTTATCTACCTCTACGACGACGAATAATAATAATAATAATGTTAATTATAGTTCAACACCTACAACTGCATCACCAATGATTTCAGATGATGCAAAGAATCAATTAAAATCATGGTTCCACTTTATATCACAGAAATCAAAATCATCTACCAACAACACATCAACATCATCATCAAAACGTAGAGATAATTTAGAATTTTTCAACTCTCTCAACAAGATTGCATTCAAGGGAGGTAATGTAGATAGTATTTCACCCTACTTTTTGTGTCAATTGGTTGCAAGAAACATAGAGTTTTTAGAGATTGCCACAAGAGAAATTCAACAACCTCACCAGCCACCAGCAAACAATGCCCCCATGTTTTGCATTGGTAATGATATCTTTCAGAGAGATATCTTGACCATCAAGCTATTGTACAAAAACATCAAAGACTATATCCAACACCACAATGAATCCAAGCATAGAGATATGGTGATTGACCTCTTTAAGGGTAAATCAGAACCAATTCTATCAATCGATCCATTCTGTGCATTCATTTTATTTATCCTCATTCTAGATGATCCAAATTCAATCGATATCGAATTTGTCACCAAAATTTCAATTGATCTATTTATTACTCAATTTATTATTACTAAAATTTATTCAATTGGTAAGTAAAAAAAAAAAAAAAAAGAAACAAACAAACAAAGAGTATTTATTTATTTGTTTCTTTTTTATTTTTATTTAGAAAAAGAAAAAAAGAAAAAAATATCATTAGTTCAAATGGTAATTGAATTCTTGACAAAAGGTATTGATGAACAAATATTAGAGGAATTGGAAAAAGATATTGCACCATTTTTAAGAAGTATATGTTTGGCGTATCACTGTTTCTTTGGAGCATCATCAGGATTGACCAATATGCAACAAGATGTAACACGTGAAGACTTGTTGATAAAGTTAAAGTTATTCAAGTGGTTGGACATTGAGTCTATCGAGAGTCTTGTATCTCGTCAGGCTAGAACCAATGTATTACTAGGTGGATGGATCACGCAATTAGAGAGAAACTGTTCCATCTCTCCCTTTTTCGTGACTGAACCACGTCGACCCACTTTTATCGACCTTCCCAACGTCTACCACGACATCTTTATAAAGTATCTCAACGTGCCATGCTCCACGTGCAAATCAGTACCAAGCAAGAGTGCCATTTGTCTGCTCTGCGGTCACTTGATCTGTGTCGACGGCAACTGCTGCGTGGTCAATGGTATGCGTGAGAGTGCCAAGCATACACGTGTCTGTGGCATCTATCGTATTGGCGTGTTCCTCGGCACTAAAAACCCATCGGTTGTTCTCATCCGTGACCATCGTATGAGTGTCATGTCCAACGCCTACTTAGATCAATATGGCGAACCAGACTCGACCCTTGATCGTGGTAAACCTCTTCTTCGAAGTGACCACAATCTCCAAGACCTTTGGTCATCTTGGATCTCTCATTCTATCGATGAAAAATATAACTCAAATTGTGATCTTAGAGGAAGAGAATATTAATAATAATAATAATAATATTAAAAATAGAAACTATTCCAACTCCCTCCCCAAAACAATAATAACAAACAAACATATGTTTAGTAATTGGCCACAACAACCAATAATAATTAATAATAATAATCTAGCTAGACATTGTCTCTTCCCCAACTCCATCTACTCCCATCCCCAACATTCTCTCTTTCTAAAAAGTTAAACTAAAAAAAACAAGATCTATTATATTTTTTTGTATCAAAAATAATATTAATAAATTTACAATATTTTAAAATTAATTAAATACATATGGATGGAAGACATTTTATGATTAACCAAATAAATAGAAGAAATGAAATTATCCTTTCTTATATACATTTATTTTCAAGGATTCCATTTCGAAATGGTAAATATCTGGTGGGGGGTGTTTAGCATCCTCTTTTGCATGTTTCCATGCAAGCCCAATGCATTGGTGGACATATTGAACAACAAGTTTGAGCAGTTGCATAATCGACTAAACAAAGAAGAGCTACCAATACTAAAATTAAAATGATTAAAAATTTGGTGTCCATCTTGAAAAAAATAATAATAATGTTTAGATTAATTAAATTATTATTTAATAAATATTAAGAATTGATACTATACTTTTTTTTTTTGGTGAGATTGTGTTGATTCAAGAATAAATCTTCTTAAGAGTAAATTATTTGTTTGTTTAGTATTTATTTGTGGGTGGAGTAAAGAAAGAAAATTTGGGAAGGGTTCTTAAATACCCTCTTTGTCACTTCTATCAGATTAAAAACAAATAACTCATTGGAAGCAATCAATAAATGGAAATAGATAATTTATTTTCCCAATTTAAAATGACCAAAAATGATGACTTGAAATCTGTTGGAAAATTAAAAAAATTTTAAAACAACCCAAACTTTCCTATCCAATTAAATAAATAGAAATAATATTATATAATTATTTAATTGATTTTATCTTTTGAAAATTTTGTTTAAAATTTCAAACAATATCTATTTTAAAAATAGATGCAATTATTTGAACAACAAATATCCTGTGTTTTTTTGAAATTGATTTGTTGAACAGGCACCACAAAATTTGTGTGATGGGTGCCTCATCGACTTCCAACCACCCCCCATCGCACAATGACCATCAATCTTTGTCGCGATAAAACTTTTACACAACAAGGTAACAGATAAAGTAGAGATAGAGAGAATGAAAAATATATTTATTCTTTTATTTATTTTGATAACACTGTATATTGGTTGTATGTAACAAGTTTGTGCACAATTACATTGATAGAATGATGAAAATTTAAGAAGAGTCAACAATATAATTAATTAAATTTAATTTAATTTTACAATATCTAATAATAATAATAGATAGTAAAGGGGCATGCCCAGGGATTCCAACAGAATGTACAGGTAGAGGAACATGTAATGGTACTGAATGCACATGTAATTCACCTTGGACATTTTCTGATTGTACAGATTTATTACCACAATTTGTCAATACTTCAAACACTGGTCTTTCTTTTGGTGGGTTGGCTGTCAAGGTTGGATTCTATATTAAAGATGTTGATTATTTCGGAGTCACCCGTAATTTCTTTACATTGTCACTTGACACGATGACTTTGTTATCCAACTCGTCTTCATCCAATTACACTGAATCTTTGTACTCTGCCACTATAGTGTCTACTACTACTCCTATAAACACCGGATTAGTTCAAGTAGCAGTTAGAAAATACACACAAGATACTGTTGTCTTCACAGCTAGAGGTACCACTGAAAACTATGTCATCTCCAAAAACACAGTCTCCTATGTCTTGTCATTTAGTGGTTACCAAACACTATCTTCAACCAATTACTTTAGAGTCAATGTATTTGCTATGATTGACTCGGGTGTTGCCATCTCCAATCCAATATCCTCTTATGATATTGAATCTGGTTCAATATATTCCTATAAATGGGCAAATATGACACCTGTAACCACCACAACGAATGGAGCATCACTTACTTTTCGTGCAATTAGTATTGGTGTCACTGGAAATGATCCTCTTTCCCAATACTCACCAACATTATTTGACTATTCCCCATCGTCCTCACAAGCACCATCCACCTCTTTTGTCTATGCTAGATATATCTATTCAGTTAAAGAAGATGTCAATTCATCAATCTCATTTGATTTTAGTATTATTGGTAGTGGTAGCTCAAGTACAACTACTGATTCAACCTCTGCCACCACCACCACATCAACTACAACAGACTCCACATCTACCACTAGCACAACGACTGGATCATCCACTAATTCAACTGGTTCAACTACAACGAGTACAACTACTGGATCAACAACAACAACTAATGGTAAAGATCCAAGTACATCATCACATTTGAATCCATTCACACCTGTACTATTTATTTTATCATTCATCGTTTCACTTTTAATTATTTAGAGTCAAAAATATTAATCTTTGACAAAGAATCACCCAAATAAATAATTGTAATATTTATATTTATATTTACCGAATTATTTATTTATTTAAAAGACACCAGAAGCTTGTGGTTGAAGATTAATTTTACCTTTGATTTGAGTGGATAGGACAACTTGGTTGGTGTTGAGATCGACGGTGGTGATAAATAATTCTTTGTTTGACGAGGTGAGAATGACAAAGTAATTGTCGCTAAACCAAAGTTGGAGAGAATTCATCATACCGGTGTTTGGAATATGGAAAGATTGGGTGGCAGTAGCCTCCTGTACATCCATGAGGAACAATGTCATTTCCTTTGGAGCCATGGTATTGTAGACTACAGTGTAGACTTGTTTGTTGGCACAGTAGAGATAGGTATCAGAGTTGGCTGGAATACCAGTGACATTTAAAGATTCGTGTTGTTGATTGTCGGCAAATGAATAGTAACCCAATTCAAATTGACTATAGTCCTTGTCAGTGATATCCATGATATAATAGTTGTTGACACCATCAAAGCAACCGTTTGGTGGATTGACATCTGGCATGGTTAAATTTAGGGCGCTGGTTGAAGAATTGGCAAAATCATAGATAAACATGCCCGGACCTTGAGTATTGGAGGCACTTGTGACAAGGTAGACTGCATTACGAGTGCTATCATATTGCAGCGAGGTAGCATACCATTCATAATCTGCAAGAATAGGTCCAACATAGCTTGGTCCAGTTACCAACTTTCCAGCTTGTGATATAGTTATAATTCCATATGCATCACGTGGATTCATTGCTAATAATAGGAACTAAATATCAATCAAATAAAAAGATAGATAGATAGATA
This sequence comes from Cavenderia fasciculata, assembly GCF_000203815.1. Taxonomy (NCBI): domain Eukaryota; phylum Evosea; class Eumycetozoa; order Acytosteliales; family Cavenderiaceae; genus Cavenderia; species Cavenderia fasciculata. The sequence continues at coordinate 2,048,401 of NW_004457624.1, forward strand.
GATAGATAGATAGATAGATAGATAGATAGATAGATAGATAGATAGATAGATAGATAGATAGATAGATAGATAGATAGATAGATAGATAGATAGATATTAGTATTTTTATACATCTTTATTATTTTTTGTTTAATAAACTATACATACATTTTGATTTGAATCAACACCAAGGAATTTAATTAAAGTAATATCATGTTGAAATTTAATTGGGAGTACAGATTTGGTGGCTACTCCAGATGCAATGTTGACAACAGTCATTTCAATCTTGTTGTTTGCATTGACTGAATACAAGTAGAGATTGCTTGGTCCAAGAGATGTTGCAGACACAACATAGTAGATACTCTATAATGTATAATATAATATAATGAGAATGTTTGTTAATATATAGATTGAAGATTGAAAAAGCAATGTCGTCACTTTTACTTACACATGCAACTACAAATAATAATATAAGCTTTAAATTCATTATTTGTTTGTTCGTTCTTTTTAAAACTAATGACCCAAACACAAACAGATGTTGGTATTGGAGGGTTACTACTAAATATGATTTAAAGGGTATTTCAACCCCTCTTAATTAAAATCTGTAAAGAAAAAGTGACGAAAGAAATAAATATCCTATTGATCAAGATCTTTTGATTGGTCTGTCCAAGAATGTCTCCGAGTATGAAAAAAAATCATGTTTCTATCAAGACATTCTCAGCTTTCTAAACTTTCATTCATTCGTCTATCTATCTAACTCTACAACAGATAAGATAGTAATCTATATCTAGAGATAATATATTCAAGAAAATAAGAACAAACAAAAAGAGTGAGAGTGAAGTGACCTGAATACTCTTTTGATGATTATTATTGAAAGGGGTGACCACCCCATTATTTGTTATTATAATTTCTGGTAGTTGAGGAACCACCACGAATAAAATTTTAATAGTTCCATTGTTGTTCTTCATGAAATAGCTAAATATCTCTCTAATAATAATAATAATAATAATAATTGTCAGAATAATAAATGAATATTTGAATGAATGGACAAATGCGGTGGATGGTGTTGTGGACATGCATGTTGGATGTAAAATATCTTTGATTCGAAATAAAAGAAGCTTGATAGTTTACTGTTAACTGAATTCCTAGGTCAAAGGGTACCCTTCGATCGTTTTCCCTGGGTTACAAGATCATGATCGAAATCACATCGTCGAGTCGCGACTGTATGTCTGTCACATAATCAAATCATTATCGTAATCTGTAAATAACATAAATATTACAAGACAAGAGTTATCAGCAAACTATAGTTTAGTAAACAACAACAACAACAACAACACAACAACAACAACAACAACATCTGACTTTCTTTATTTCTCTCTCTCACACTCTTTTATATATATTAGATACAGTAAAATGAATATACGAGTGTTATTATTATTACTTGTTTGTTTATTTTCAATAGCAACAATATCAGCCGATCAAAATGATGATGATCAATATCAAGTAATTCAATTCAATGTTAATCAAGATTGTAGTACTTCTCAATGTAGATATGGTGATGCGTCGAATTGGGTAGGTGGTCAAGTACCCAATTCACCTAAACAAATGGCTTTGATCGACTTTACAAGTCAACCATCAAACGCTGGTACTATTTTGATTGAATCTGACCTTGCTGTCGGTGCCATCAATCTTACCTCTACTTCGACTGCACCTGCTGTTTTATCGGTATTGGTTGTCATTCCAGAGATCATATCGATCAAGGTTGAAACTATCACACTTGGTTCATCGCAACTTGTACTCAGTGCTGGAGTCATTGCCAGCATTGTTACACTCAATGTCAATGGTTTGGAGAGTGGAGTGCATATTGGACAGGGATCCTTTTTGACAGTGGATACTGCCTCGTTCCACCAATCCAACATCACGTTACAAACAAACGCCAACTTTGAGGTGCTTAATGAAGGTCTGAGTATGATCGATTGTACAGTGTACGCAGACGTCTATTCACAGCTCGAGATTACCGGCACCCAGCCAAGCAACTTGACCAATGTCCAAGCAACTATCATGGGTGACTTGACAGTTTTGGGTCACCTCGTCGTTCAATCGTCGCTTTTACAACTCTATTCGCTCGAGTCGTCGCTTGGATGGTTGACCATCTCCTACTCGACTGTCGAGACACAAGGTAATGTGACTGTCGAGCAGGGTGTTGAACTGTACGCATCCAACTGGATGTCGGCCTATGACCCAAACAACAATACTACTACTACCCCAACAATCGTATTCATCAACCATATGGAGACACAGGGTGGATCGGTTGTTGTCCTCGACCAGTTGTACGCGGCCGTCTTTAACAGCAGTGACTTCACCGGGCATTTGGTGGCGTCGGCATGCACCAATGTCGTGTTGAACCATTGCTACGTACAAGTATTCACATTTGAAGGTGTCGTCCCGACCACACTCTCCAGCTACAACTCGATCATCAGTAATATGAATGGAGACAATGCTACTGCTCCAACACACATAGCCTACCAAGGATACAACGAACTGCATTCTGCCAACAGCATGAGTTTCTCTCAACTCGGTCTTGTCCTTCTCAACGCATCCACACTTAATCTAACAGGTGGTATTGTCGAGATTGAAGGTGGCTATTCTTATATTGCACTCACCGACGACTCTACCTTGGCTGCCACCAACATTGATCTCACCACTACACTAATCGTATCAGAGGCATCCAACTCTACCATCATCCTTCAAGATGGTGTAGTCACTGCCAGTAAGATCATCCTCTCCAATACCAATGTCCAGTTGGGCGGTCTCCAAATCAACGGTGATTTAACCATCACCTCTTGCAATGTGACGATATCCGACAATCTACATATCAACGGTAGTTACTTTGCCGACACGACCAGTCAATTCAACATCCTCTATCCCTACACCCTACCAACCAGTATCTATGGCCCCATTGTCACTGTAAGTGATGCCTTTTTAGCCAACACATTTTCATTTGGTCTTTCACCCAATAGTGACTCTGGAAGTATTCCAATCATCACTGTCAACACTCCATACTATCTCCTCAGTTCATCTCAACCCCTCACTACCTATTCACTATCCTTTACAACCCCAACCTTTACATCTCTATCACCTATTTTCCAAACTGCTCAAATTGGTAACAATTATTATATCATTGTTGCTTTTAGTTAAAATTATTTAAATAATAATTAATTAAATAAAAGATAAAGGAAATTAAATATAAGACATTAATTCTATTATTATTATTATTATTATTTTCATCCAAAAAATTTAATTGATTTTTGGAGGGTTGTGAAAATCAGCAATCGGAACTCTGTGTTATTTTAATTGATTATATTTAATCGTAATGAATAATTATTCATTCTTTAAAGATAAAGAAAGAAAAAGTAGAAAGAGAAAGAGAGAGATGAGAATCAAATAATAATATAGATAAAAAAAGATTATCGAGATGAAAAGGTAATAGAAAATTAAATTCCTATGCAAAGAGGTATCAATATTAGTTCCCAAAACCAACGCTTTCAAGAGTGATCACATAGACAAGTTATTTCGGGTCGACCCGAATATCTAACAGGATCACTATACACTGGAATAATCTTATTCTTTATTCCCAAGGTTGAAAACGACTACTGGTGACCAAGCTCGTCACTTTAGAGATTTCTTGATCGAAACGTGCGTCTTTTTGAAAACGAGCTCGTAAATCATTCTGACAAACCAACGAAATCAAAGGAAAACGTTACATTACTCGAGTTATTGAGAGGTAAGTCTGCTGCGAAGCATGGTCCTTATATTATATTTTATTTAACTCATTTAATTCTCAATCATATAGGTAGGCATCAGAGGCGGTGATCACTTAAACTATATAAATACGCATTTAGATCATTATTGTTGTTTAAAAAGTAAAAAAAGAAGAATATTTATTTATATTTCTATAGAATGAATAAATCAATATTATCAATAATAGTATCAGTGTTGACCATTATCGGTTTGGTATCGGCACAAAATTATCAAGTCGTTAGATTCGATGCAAGCAAAGATTGTAGTCAACAAGAATGCAGTTATTTTGACGCAACCAATTGGATTGGTGGTATCGTCCCACAATCACCCAATCAAGCTGCCGTCATTGACTATTCATTGCAACCAGGTAATGCTGGAACCATCACCATTGAGGGTAACCTTGCTGTTGGATCGATCAACGTTTCATCGCATGCATCTGTTTTGCCTGCCTATTTGGTGATTTCAGCTGTTGTCAAGACCGACAGTATCAACCTCTCGGCCGCCCAGTTGATTGCCGACGTTTCCAGTATCTCGGTTGGATCTCTCACCTCTACCCAGGGATCGACCATTCTCGTCGGTCCAGGCGCCATCCTCAACGCCGAAATTGCCAACATCCAAGAATCCAACATCACCATCTCAGAGAATGGTAACTTTTTGGTGACTGGTGCATCTGCCTATATCGCCGACAGCACATTGGGTGCCGACGAATACTCGTACTTTGAATTGTCTGCTACCACCAGCAACCTTGTTCGTGTCAACCAAGATTATGTCTCCAAGTCGTTCTTGATCGCCTCTGGCTCCATCATCTTTACTACCTGTGACTTGGCATTCTCGCGTATCAGTGTAGCTGGCACGCTCACCCTCGCCAGCCAGTCGACCATCTCCACCTACTCAAACAGCTCGGTCACCGGCACACTCTTGATCACCCAATACTCGTCGTACACGGCCACCAACCAAGGCGACATGATCTTTGTCCACCTCGCCAACATCAAGGTCCAACCAGGCGCCACCCTCCTCCTCACCGACGTCTACTACACCGAGATCGACAACGGCGTACTTACCGGTCGTGTCACTGTCGACTCTTGTTCATTTGTCGACTTTAAACAATCACAAGTTCAAAACCTCGTCGTCTTGAATGCACCACCCTCCAATTTCTATGTCCAAGACACCATCATCCTCAACGTTGACGCCAGCCAAATCTCAGGCCCACAAGTATACATGGAGTTTGTCGGCTACACCGAAGTCCACGGTCTCCAAACCCAAGCTGCTTCAGTTGTCAACTTTGTCGTCTCCAACTCATCCACTCTCAGACTCACTGGCACCTACCCAATCACAGCTGCCGGTCTCCAATCCTACATTCTCGTCCAAGACAACGGCACCTTGATTGCCAACGACATCAACCTCCAAACCACCCAAATCATCACTAACCCAAAGATCAACCAAGCCAGCATCACCCTCGGCGAAGGTATTGCATCGTCCAACGTCGTACTCCAAAACACCAACCTCCAAGTTGGTGGCATTCAAATCAACGGTAACCTTAGCGTCAGCAACACCTCTATCACTGCCTTTGACAATGTCCGTCTCAACGGTAGTGTTCAAGGTATCCAAGGCAGTCAATTGGCTATCCTCTACCCATACGACTTACCAACCAGCTCGTACAGCACCATCTTTACAGTATCTGGTTCCATCGTTGTCGACTATATTGCCTTTGGTCTTGCCAAAAACCCAGCTGGTTTCACACCATCCATTGTCAGTGGTTCAGTATACTACCTCTACAGTTCACCACAACCAATCACTACCACCTGTCAATTCACTACTCCATCTGTCACCACCCTCAAACCAACTTTCAGAATTATTCAAGCCTATAAAATTAATTATCTTACTGTTACTTTTAATTAAAAACAAATAACAAACAAATAACAAACAAATAATATAATATAATAGATAAATATGATGAGGAATATTTATAATAATAATAATAATATTTATAAATATCAATACACACCTTTGCAAACTCAATCACCAAATTTAAACAACAACAAATCAACCAACCAACAATAAAAAATTAAATAATCATTTATAATTATTTGATTCAAACGTCAACCCTCCCTAATATTCATACCATTGTAAATAAACTAAGAATAAATTCTTATTACTGTTCTTTAAAACATACATACATACGAATACCATTCGATATTACTTTTTGGTTTCTGGACAGACTATATTTTTTTTTTATTAGTTTGAACTTCAATCATTGTTGTTACAATCAAGAGAGAGAAAGAGTAGAGAGTAGAGAGAGAGATGAATGTAAAGTTCTCAACACAAAGGTTTCCTCATAATCGTAGGTAGATGTTATTATTATTGTTGATAGTAGTAGTCGATCTAGAGGTAGTTACTAACATACATTATAATCATCATATTGATCAACTAAATAGCTTCAATTAAAGATGCTAGTGGAACTATTTGGGTAAATATCTGTACAGAATGAATCAAGATAGAGAGAGAGAGAGAGAGAGATGGACTTTTAAAACTGACAATAAGCTTGTTATATTAGGGATGTGTAGTACAACCATTTAGAAATAATTATAGATGTAATGAAAATGCAAAGAATATTGATAGATGTAAAAAGTGTCTTGGTTATATCAATCCATTTGTTACTTTTGAAAAGTCTACTTGGATATGTAATCTATGTAAACATGCCAATCATATAAGTGATGATGACAACGAGGATACTTCATTCAAGTATGCAGATGTAGATCAAAGAAATATCTACCCTGAATTGACAAACTCAAATTTGGTATTACAAGTGGATCAAGAGGATGACGATGAGGATCAAGACAATCTATCTGATTCAATTTACAACAATAATCCTACCTATATTGCATTGGTAGATATATCTGGTAACAATGAACAAATGGAAGTTATTAAAAGTGGTCTTGAAGCTTTAGTACATGGTATGTAAAGAAGAAGAAGTTAAATGTGAATGTGGTCTCTTCAAACAACAACAACAAATACTTATTATTATTATTATTCGATTTTAAAGCATTACCTGATAATTCATTATTTGGAATGATAGTATATTCATACAAAATTGGAATATTTAATTTAAATTGTTCTTCACCATCTATCAAATATCTTGATGCAATCTCCTCCTTTAATAATGATATTAGTTTAAATGATATTTTACCAATCTCTGGATTCCTTGTAAATGTATGTTTATAATAATAATATATTATATTATATGTATATATTAATAATTTCCTCTCTTTTAGAAATCAAAACATGAATCAAATATAATGAGTGCCATATCAATATTATCAGATATAGATTCTACTATTAATCGTAAAAAAGGTGGAAGCATTAGAGCTTTGGGTCCTACCATATCACTTTTATTAAATTATTTACAATCTTCAAATCTTTCTCTACATGGTATGCGCAAATACAACAATTTAAACAAATATTAAAAAAAGTGATTACTCTTACTTACACTTTTATGTATTTAGTTAAAATTGGAATATTTATGGCAGGTAAACCATCAGTTGGGGAAGGATCTATAGATAAAGAATATAATACTGTAGACTCTATGTATAGTAGTTTTTCATCAAAAGATTTCTTGAAACCATCATCAAACACTTACAAATTGCTTGCTGAAAAGGCAATTCAAGTTGGTTCTCATTTCGATATCTATGCAATTGGATCAACTTATTTTGGTTTTGATACAATTAAATATTTATGTACAATCACTGGTGGTAACCTTTACAGATATACAAATATAACTTCAACTTGTCCTCTTCCTCAAGATATGTAAGTCAAAAAAAAAAAAAAAGAAAATATAATATATTTATTCATTAAATTAAATCATTTTTATTTTCTGTGTTTTAGATATAAATTAGTTTCAAATGGATGGGGATTTCATGGATTATTAAGAATTAGAACTAGTAGAAATTATAGTGTTGATAGTTGTTTTGGTAATTTATTACAATCAAAAACCTACAAGGATTTATATCACATTGAATCATGTTCAACCTTTACAAGTATCGCTTTTGATTTCAAATTTACCGATCCATCTGCATTTGAAGGTGGTGAAAATCAACCATTTATTCAAATTGCATTCTCCTATACCTATTTGCCACCAGTCGTCGAATCATCAACCGACTTGTATTCATCATCGCCATCCCTAATGGTACAAGACTCTGCCGATAGAGTTAAAAGTAATTTTAGAACATTGGAAAGAAGACTTCATGTTTTTACAGCACCAATTCATGTTGCAGACTCACCAGTAGATCTATTTAATAATATTGATTTAGAAACTACTATTTGTTTATTAACTCATAAAGTAAGAAAAAAAAAAAAAGAAAATAGTATGTAGATTTTAATTTTAATTATTTGTTTTTTTAGATTATAAAAGAATCATTAGAAAAAGGGATAAAAGAATCAAGATTATTATTATTAGGATGGTTAAGTAATTTTATTACAAGATATAATGAAAATGTTGTTATTTTATCGTCTGTTAAAAGTTCGGTTGATCTATCGTTTGGTCAAACACCACATCTCAAACCATTACCTCGATATGTTTTTGCCTTGCTAAAAGGAAAGTTACTAAAGACTATTCACAAGTCAATGGAAGAAGATGTATTGGAAAAGAGATCGGACGATTGGATTTACACACAGGTTGTATATTCATCACTCGATCAAAAAATGTTACACCGAGCAATTTATCCTGTGTTGAGTACATATGGAGCACCCAACAATTTAGCGTCAAAATATCTCACACTGTCAACCACCACCATCACATCCAATATCTCACACATCTATCTATTGGATGCATACGACACGTTGATGGTTTACTATGCCCCACAAGCAGTATCCAACATGTACATGTTCCCACCTCCACCTGACAGTCTCATTCGCCAAACCATCTCCAACAGCAAACAGGATAGACTCATTGTACCCTCTGTCGAATATACAAAGGGCCCACTTGAACAAGTTGGACAATTCCGACAATACCTAGTGGAGGATGAAAATACCGATGGTAACTCTTATATACAATTTATTAATTCTGTTGAAGAAGGTTTAAAGAAACTTTTATCTTCTACTCTTCATTAAAATAAAAAAAATAAAACTATAGATAGATAGATATGATAAGATAGATAGATATTTACAAATAATATTCTATAAAGGATTTGATTTATTTTTCATATGCAACGGTATGAGTATAAATATTGATAATAAAAGTAAGATAAAAACGACAAAACAGGTAATAGCTATTTTACTACTACCATTTCCATGTCTATTTTTTGATCCTAGTAAATAATTTAAAATGGTTCCAAACTGTTTTTTCTCTTTTTCTTCGTCAGTCATTGTGATTGGTATCCCTGGACCATTATTTTCTTCATCAATTGGAATTATTATTAATGATTCACCACTTTTTGATTGGAAATTGGAAATATTTGAATTTTGAATTATTATACAGTTATCATTATTATTATTATTATTATTAGAATTATTTAAATTATTATTAGTATTTTGTATATGATTAGTATTATTATTATTATTTAAATTATTATTATTATTATTATTAGTATTAATATTTATATTATTTTGATTATTTTGATTATTTTGATTTGATTGAATATTATTATCTATTTCAATCATTTTATTAAATTATTTGTTTGTATGTACATAGGTTGTGTTAATTAAAATAGAATTAAATTTTAAAGGGTGTGGATGGATGCTTATGCCTTACCACATCTTATGGATAACGAAAGGACACACAACCATTCACTTTAAAGTTGCTACCTTGAATTTTGCCTTTTCGTTGATTAAAATTTTAAAAACTTCACTTTTTTCGGATCAAGGCGGAATTCTCTCTCGTCTTCATCTAGAGAACTTCGATTGGAATTGTAATCAATTGATGACAGGGGCTGGTTCCTCCATTACATGAATGAGCTTACTTTCGTTCTTCATTCTCTTACCATGAAATAAAAAAGATAATTATAAATTATCTTATATATCTTTCTTTGTCTGCTTGTAAAAATACGATTGATAATCCCAAATAGATATTAATAGATTTTGATGAAAGCAACGAGAATGATGAAAAATAATAGTAGTATTATATCCCGAACACCAAAAAAAGAGAGAGAGAGAGATGTTTATATATCTCTCTCTTGTTCTACCATACAACAAATAATATTATTATTTGTAAATTATTTGATTGATTTTTTAAAAAAAAAAAGAGAAAAGAATGTATTTTATAGGTTTGTTTGTTAACTACTTAAGCACTAGAAGTAGTAGCAGTGGCCATTTCGGTATCATCCTTTGGTCTTAATCTTTTACCATTGTCAATTGGAATAACACTATCTTCGACAGAGTATGGCTTGACAAGTAATGATTTAACTCTCTTCTTGTGTGGTTTCGAAGAGGAATGAGTGTCCATGGCTGCTTGTGAAACGAAATACTTTGCACATGGTATACAATAAATTTGACCCATAGCTGGTTTATCTACATCGATCTCTTGCTTTTGTAACTTTTCTATTTTACCTGGTTGCATATCATCCCATATTTGATCGATATCTATAGATACACAGTAAAATATGTTAATTAACTTGTTCTATTTCATTCTTTATCTCTTTGTGTCTTGTTTTGTTTCTTTGTTTCTTCTTCTTCTCTTTCTTTTCACACAATTAAATTGATCGTGAGTCTTTGTTTTGTTGTGTTGCAATAAAATACCTTTCTTTCTATTTGCTGTTTTAGTAGCTCTATAATATGACTTATTTTTAGCGTGTCTTCCTCCTGAACCAATGAATCTTGCCATTTTATATATATATATTTACAAAGTATATGTTGTAGTAATAACGATTAATAATTAAAATAATTTTTTTGATTTTTCTCGTTCGTTTTTTGAGTTGGGTTTCATTTTGAATTTTGATGATTTATCGGACTATTTTCGTCTATTTATTATTTAATAATTAATTATTTCTATTCTCTAAAATGATATAGGGAGCAAAAGTAATTCTTTTATCTGAAAAGTAAGGGATATAGAAAGCTCTAGCCAAAGAGTTTGATTTACTAGCATCCAAGAATGGACGTGAATAGATGATTCTGAACTGGTCTTTTGAAAGTTTGTTGAGGTAACTGTTGTCTGGATTGTTATCAAAATCGACAATAAAACTACATTTGTTGATATCGTCAATGTAACGGTCCATCTCTTGTTGGTTTTGATCATTCATGTTGGTTGGGATGACCATCGTGCCATTTGGTTGCTGTGAGAATGGTTTGGGCAAGTGACCCTTAAACTCGGACTCTAGGAATGCCAAGTTGAAAGTGATCATTGGTTTGTTTGTCTTGGTTGAACGATCGTCTACTCTGTCATTTGGTAAAAAGAATTGGGATGGGAATCTGTACCATTCCTTGCCAACACAGACATTGACGTTGGAGCCGATACGAATGGTCTTGGGGAATTGAATGTCAGTGACATCACCAGCACGTAAAACATCGTCATAAAGGAATCCATATGCCTCGATTGACGCGTCATAGTTTCTAAAAGTTGCATAGATACGTGATACCGACAGAGCGATAAACAACAAGACAACAGCCTTGATGGAAAGATCGACCAAAAAGTTCAAGAGACCGAGGATGGTGAGTAGCAACGACGATTGACCAGCAGCAGTACTCTTTTTCTTTGATTCGTCATCTGTACTCTTTGTTGACAATCTCGATTGATATTTGTAGAGATCGGATATGAAATTAGCAACCAAGTAGAGAGTAACCGAAGCAGACAAACAAATAAATGGATAAATGACAAATAAAAATCTCTCCTCTTTGTGTGGCAAGTATGTCATAAATGAGAACCACATTACAAATGGTGACATTGCCAAAATCAATTTAAATAATGGTCTATTTGATAATACTCCTCTATTTGAATATAATATAATTATTAACTAAAATAATAGAAATAGAAATAGAAATAGAAATAGAAATAGAAATAGAAATAGAAATAGAAATAGAAATAGAAAGAAAGAAAGAAATATTATTATTATTAATACTTTGTCTCTCTTTTTTTTTTTCTTTTAACATACAGGAATAGATAATAAAGCAATGAAAAATATAACATTAAAGTTTACAAAACAATTAATAAAATAGAATTTCCAATCTTCAATACCATATAATTGAGAACCACCTTCATGATCAGAAGTGAAATTATAAAGGATGATATTCAAGATGGCAATAACAAGCTTGCCATAATACTTTTCATCAATCATAATCATTGGAGCAAACACCGAGACGGTTGGAACGATTGCCCAAACCAATACATTGATGAAACCATACTCGACAATCAATGACAATGCCATTGGTGCACCAACAACAATAACAAATGGCCAACCCATAAACACACTACATGCACATGTAAATACTGCCAAAAATGGTCTATTCAACATCCAAAAACCATATGAAAACATTATCATTGTCATTGAAAATGTATTTGGTAAATAAACTAAAATAAAAAATAAATAAATAAATAAATATTGTTTGATTGATTTGTTTGATTGATTGTTTGATTGGTTGATTTAGAATACGTACCAGTTGATGAAAGGAAGAAACCTGGTGAAAAGAACATAAATATTGCCATCAAGAATGATATTTGATTACCAAACAATTTCTTTACACCTGCATAGAAAATGGTTTGTGAGAATGCACATTGTAGTCCAAGGAATATCTTCATTAGAAAGAATGTAGTAACTTTGTTTTCTTGTGCAATCATATACAATAATTGTCCAAAACTTGAATGATACAATAGATATGCATATGATCTAAGTGCATAAACTGGACTATTCAAAAGGTGAAAGAAAGTAAGTATTAGTATATTGAAAGAAGAAAAATAGGAAGAAGATTTTAACAACGACATACCTGTATTCCCATGTTTGTAAACCTTTACCAAACATTAAATAATGAGTTGGTTCCCAATAGTTCATAAACTCATCACAATCATTGATTCTATTAAAGAGAGCTGATAGAGCCGCTGAAAGTCCTAAAAACAAGAATACTGTTTTGCTACTAGGTGAGAATGATTGATCGTCATCTGATGATGATGATGATGATGATGATATTGGTTGTACATCCTTTCCTTTTTGTCTACTACTACTACTAGATGATGAAGATGATTTAGCTTTTACCATTTCTATCTATCTCTATCTATCTATCGAAAGATAATATCTATCTCGCACAATGAATGAGAAAGTTTTTTTGAAGTTCACAAAACCACCATTTTTTTTTTTTGGATTATTCTTTTATTTCTTTTATTTCTATTATTTCTATTTACAATTTAATTACTATTTACAATTTGGAGTAAGATGATTTCAGATTTCAATTGGACTGTATTTGGAAGGAATTGGTCAAGTGGGATTACAGTTGCATTCATCCCCCATTTCAAGAGATATTGTCCAATGGTCTTCTCGGATGATCGTATTTGATAACTACAATAAATGATTAAATTCCTATTCCTATTTAAAAAGAATTTAAATGTTGCAAATATATCATCATAATCTAATTATAAAAAAAATTATTAATATTAATATTAATATAAATAAAAGAAAATTAATTAAATAAATCTTTTACAAACCTTTGGTATTATTATAAAATAAATCAGACGCAAATAAATAATCAATATCTTTTGGTAGTTGTAAGACTTGGTCGGTGAATTGAGAGTATGCCAAAACACAATACAGTGGATCAGGACCATTATAATTTGAAAATGAACTGGTCGTTATTTGTTTGTTGTAGTCTATGATTCTTTGGACATTGTCGAGTAACTCTTGTTTGTAGTCTGTAATGATTGACAGTTTACTTCCAAGTGCCATAGAAACTAATGATGGCAATCCAATACCTGCTCCAAGTTCAATTGTCGTTGTTTCATTGTTTATAAATATTGGTTTGTCAATGCAAGACCCATCATCAGATCTTTTACATTGGTCTACTATGAACCAAGACACAACCTGACTCGACTCCCAAAGTAGTAATCCAAAATCAGACTCTTCTCTTTTTTTTTGGGCGATTGTATCATTGTCGTCGTTTTTGTTGGGTTGGGATATTTGTGATTGAATTCTAGAGTCATTGCTATAAATGGAGGTTGCTTTTGTTGTTGTTGTTGATGTTGTACCACCGGATGTCGTTGGGTTGGGCGAAAATGATGTTACGAAAATCTCGACATCGCATGAACTAGGCTGCTTCTTTGGTTGTTGTTGCGTTGGCGTTGCGCGACTTTGGACAATACGATTGAGCTCGCCATCCATCACCATTCCGGTGACAGCCAAAGCAGCAGCACCCGTCAGGTTACTTGTGTATGGTAAAGATCTTCCTTTCTCTTTATCATTCTGTGTACCGCCACCATGATCGTATGCATTGTTGTTGCTCTCTCTGGGTGTCTGACCCCCAGTTTTGAAACAAACAGCCGTGATCATTTACGGTGGGTGATGATTGAAATGATCGATGACAAGGAAGAAAGGAAAGAAAGAAAGAAGACGCGAACTATCAAACTCGACAATAATATCTTCTAACTTTTTTTCTTCTTTAAATCTTTTGATTAGAACCTTGTTGTTGTTGATGATGAGAGCTCTCTCTTTCTCTCTCTCTTTCTCAATACCGAGGTTTGTATAATCGATCAGTACTCTACTCTATAACCCCATCACCAAAAGTAAAAAACAATACTTGAACACAGCAGCACAGAACGAGATGGGGAGAGAAGGGATCAGCCGATTACGATTCTGTGAAGATGATGCGCGAATTCAGACCAAGATTTAATTGGTTGCGTATTTTGTCGTTTGGTAGGCAAGGTGACGCCCATATTCCGAGGGGGCGTCTTGATCTTATTTTTGCTACTTTTTTTGCAAATATTGAATCTTGGTAGATCTGATTGCCCCTTCACTCTTTACACTCTTGATTTTTTGTTTTTTGTAGAATCTAGAAATTATTATAATGTATTTGAGAGATACAATATGTCAAATATCAGCGACCCAGCACCCAACACAATCAATCGTCGACCGAACAAAGTTAGTAGTTTTCAATTGATCGCATTCATTCAAAGACATAGACCTGTAGGTGCACCCATCCATCCATTGTTGTAAGTGTAATTCATTGTAGTAAACAAATCAATCCATCACATCCCCATCGATACACTAATTCGGTGGAAAATTTCGCGAGAGTCTGGTTGTGGAAAGGCGGCGAGAGTCAGAAGTTCGTTCTAAATGAAAGGTGAGCTCTAAAAATAGGGGAGCTCTTTCGTGTTTTTGCGAAGTGTTTTTCAAGTCACAGAGAACAGAATGTTCAGGATTACTCGATCATCAGACGACAATATCATGCAGCATGCCACCTGTTATGTGTGTTATGATAATTAATCCCTCCAAAATATTATATATAATATAATATAATCATCAGCAATATAACAAACAAGCATCATACCTTCACCATCACCATCATCATCGAACAGTCACAACATAAACATAGTCAGATCCACTTCCATTCTCAGTCTAAAGTAGTCATAGTCACCAGAAGGACAATATCAATAGTAGCAGTAGCAGTAGCAGTAGTAGAGGTATAGTATAGTATTCACATTTCTCAAAAGGACAAATCATCGTGATTCTATCGACATTGATCCATCCCAGAACTTTTTTGGCTGTTGGATGGAACACATGAAGAATCTCAAGTGAGAGAGAGTCAGACTTGTTAACATGTCAGCACCCATCTTCATACACAATAAGATATCCAATTCACTATTATCTTATATTCATCACTCATACACTACACTATATTATTTCAAAAAAAAAAAAGAGAGACAGACAGACAGAGAGACAGAAAGACAGATAAAGACACAGATATTAAAAAGGGTAAAATCAATCACTATCATCATTATTAATTTGTTTATAATAATCCAATAATGATTGATTGATTGATTGATAGATTGGTTAGTTTGTTTTTTTGCCAATCTTTCAGATATCATAGAGTAGAGTCACATCAACACTCTAAATTTATACATTACAACAATAGAAAGAATCAATCATCAGAAACAGAGGTAGAACAACCAACAACCAACAATAACAACAGATAATAATAGATCGGTTGATTGGTTAGAAATCTATTGACATTCGTTTGTCCTCCTATAAATACATGTGGGGGACAGGATCAGCTTGAGATTTTCGTAAAGAATCGATGCTCTATGCATCAACTTTACCCCCCACACAGCTATTATTCAGTCACACACACAGCTCCTCACACAATGACACAAAAGATGTGATCACCCCACTAGCAGTGGTTCTCATGAGTTTTGTTCACTTATGTGGTTGATCCATATCACATCAATATTGATACACTACTATTATCTTCATGCCGAGGACAATGGAGGTACAAAACGTCAGAAAAATAACAGCCAACAAAACAGGATAAAGAAAGAAGGAATGGTTAGTCTAATCCTAATCCTCCCTCCTCTTTCCTTCATCTCTCTTTACATCAATCAATCTTTCACACACACATATGTTCTTTTGTTTGTATATATCATATACCTTATTTATTTATTTATTTTTAATCACTTTTGTGTATGTATGTATGTATGTATGTATGAAATTTATTGTTCCAACTCAACAACCAACCCTACCAATATTGGGGCATATGCTTGTAACCTAACATCGTAATCGGTGACCCACATTTGCTACAGGCCATAGTAGGAGGGATCCCTCTTACCAGATGTGGGTATGTTCATCATTATCTGATTTTGCATCACTTTTTGATTTGGCCATGGGGCTACACTGTACGATCGGGTCGAATGAAAACCCCTATGGCAACATCATTGTATTGTTCCATGAACGGCGAAAAACTATCTAAAAACAGTTTTGGTTTGCAGTAGTCTCGAAACCACGTTTCATTTTTTAGCTACGTAGCCATAGTTGGTTTGAAGGAAGGCCATCATCGTCATTCATCATCTATTGTTTGTTTGATGTTCACCGTTAACGGGTAGACCCCAATTTGTGGATAAACAGAAACAGTTCACGTGATGAGATGATTTTTTGATCTTCTCATTTTTATTCTTTATCCTTCCTCTCACTTCCTTTCCTCATCGTTGTTGCAAAGTTAGTTAGTTTTGGATCTATCTAGATAAAAAAAACATGCAGAAAAAGTAATAATAATCATAGTAGTTTATTTGTTTGGACACTCAACTTTCAGATGCAGATATTCAACTAAAAGTCAAATACCCACACACACACGATCCTTGCTTTGTACCTGTGATTCATCATTTTCATTCAATCACCACAGGACATAGACAGATATTTGTTTTTCAGACTGAGAAGGTAACTTGTGTGATTATTATGGCCCTCTTGTGTCTGTGTGGCCCCTCACTTTCAAGTGCACAAGAAGATAATCACACTTTTTATCTCATCTTTAAATTCCAACAATGGGGCGGGGCTCGCCCACTGCAGGCACCCCTCACACTCACTCACACACACACAATTTTTTGTAATTATCTTTTTCATTCACTTTCAAGTTTGACGCCTCCCACCTCCCACGAGAGACCATAAAAATCTTTGGATAGACATTTTTCGCGTGTGTCGTTTCAAACAGCGCTAATTGACAATCAACCAACAACACAACCCCGCGGGTGGCCAAGCAGAGCAGAGAGAGGGAGAAGCTTTTATTTATCTTTCTTTCATTGCTGAACTCAACGACGCAGCGCTGCGCGGATTTATAAGGGCTTGCCACCTTAAACAGAGGTAATAATTCTCTTCATCTCGAGTATAACAGACAGACAGACACAGATTAGATTCTCTAGATTAGATTTTTTATATTTTTTTTTTGACGTTTTGTTAAGATCATCAACAACCCGTAGCATAGCATCGCTAGCTAGCGGTTCACTTTAATGAATCATTCATTCCATCTTCATCTTCATCTTTTATATCTACTCGATCGAATGTTAATTTGTTAATTTAATAATAATATTTAGAGAATAGAATCAAGTACACACAAGAACAGGACAGATAAATAATATAAGGTAGCAATCATCGTCATCATCATCATCATCATCATAGTCACCATCATAGTCATAGTCAATATCAATCAATGTTTAATGTTAACAGGTGTTACTCCCCTCCCCTGGCCTGGCAACTGTTAGATTTAAATCAGTATCGACGATAGATATCTATCTTACCAGTTTTGTTTATTAAAATAATCGCAACTGACAAGATGATATTATTAGTATGGTGTAGACCCGTGACGGGCTGACGCTGCGATTGACGGGGGTCTAGACTTTAAGCATCATCCTGTAATCGCGCATATACTCACTTTTTATCCCACACGGACGCGTTTTCATTGCAACGGCCAATAGTTTTTATTTTCTATTTTTTTGTAATTTTTTTTTGTAATTTTTGATTGAAGTACTTCCCTTTTTCGTCGTTTTCAACCTTCTTAATCATCACATCATCATTTAAAATCAAATAACCGCTTCTGGCTGATTTAATCATCAGAGATAGATCTCGAAACAATTCTTCTTCTTCTTCATCTTCTTCTTCATTTGTCGATGCGTATGTCAGATTCTCGTGGTTTTGGTCAAGTCATTCATTATTATTATTATTATTATTATTATTACTATTACTATTATTCGTCGACTGCTGCTGCTGCTGTATTCAGCAGTACTCACTCACATCGATTATTATAATTTAAATGTTTGTACTATGTGTGTGTGTGTCTGGTCTGACAGACATACGGACCAGACAGAATACTCGACCCTCCTCGTTCTACTCATTTATCAACTCAACTTTTCCTCACTTTCTTTGAGCGATGCTCCTCATTGTCGTCGTCATCATCATCATCCACATCTGCAATTAAATTAGTATGTTTTCAAAACTAACGATAGATTCTATTTTCTTTTTTTTTTTCTTTTTCATTTATTTTTTTTTTTAGATTTAGGAAATAATCAACAACAACAACTACTACAAACATAACAAAACCTAAACAAGCAATCAATATATATTATATATTTATATTTGATTGTTTTTTTGACTCCATACTTATTCTCCTATATCTTATCTGTTGTTCATATATGTGGTAAAGATTAGCGTACTACATCAATTAGTCAACACTAAAATTATTATTTCAACAAAGAGCAACATCAAGAAGAAGAACAAGACAAGCAAGAAGAAAAAGTCACAAATTCAAAACATTTATTTAACGTATTTCGTAGCACTTACGCATTGCCATTTCTATCCAAACCAATCAGCATTATTTGTTGTTTGTTTGTTTGCTTGGGGAGCTTATTAGTGCATCCACCTACCTACCTACCGATTTAATTAATTAGTTTGTTTGTTCGTTGATTGACAAAGCCGCCTAATCAAACAAACCAACAAATGGATTGGAACCCAAAGAAAAGTGGTTTTGGAGCTGGAGGTCAGTCATCAACATCAAAACTACCGTTTTCAAAACCGATCAATCTAACAATGGAACAACGATCACCTTCTCCTCCTCCTCCAACAAATACATCTACAACTTCTACATCGACATCGAACCCTACTACTTCTTATAATTATGGTGGTAGCAGCGGTGGTGGTGGTGGTCCACAGCCTAGCTCTCCCATTGTATACAATTCTCCACAATTTGTTCATCCTTCAACATTTGGTGGTAAATCCAGTGGAAATAATAGTAGTACATCTCCGTCGTTAACGGGAAGTAGTGGTGGAAATGGAGGAGCAAGTAGCAGTGGAGCTACGGGAGTCAGTACTTCCAATAGCAGTAGTGGAGGAGGACAAGCCTCTCCCTCTTATTCTCAACCATATCCCATCCTTTCTCCTAGAGTTCCAAATCAATATATCTTTAGTGCTCCGTCATCTAGCAACAATAATAATAATATTAATAATAATAATAATAGCGAAAACAATCAACCAACTAGTCCGAGTAGGATACCATCCGACAATAATAGTAATGGGGGAAATACTTCCTCATCCTCTTCACAACAACATTTTTTCCAGGCAAACAAACAAACATCCACCAAATCATCACCAACCATTGTTAATAGGAACCAAACATCTTCACCTCCACCACAACCACAACCAACCTCCTCCTCCTCCTCTCAACCATCATCGTCACATATGTTTTCATCATCCTTTCACCAACCCTTTCAGCAAAAGGAAAAGCGCAAGGATTTAAACAACTCTTATAGTGTGTTTAACAGCGAGCCACTCGGTGGCTTTAGCTCTTCACCTCCCAAAAATTACAACAACAACAATAATAATAATGAGGAACCAACCTATTCCATCCAGGCACATCATCACAACCAACAACAACAACAACACCAACACCAACACCAACACCAAAACAACCATCATCACTCTCAACCATTTTCCTCTACTAGTAGGTCAGAGCATAAAGATATTTCCATGCCAGACTCACCAACCTCATCGTCATCAACCAACTCTTCAAACAATACCTCGCCCACTACATCCGCGCCAATACCCACCTATTTCCCACCACACCAACAACAGAGTCACCAACAACAACAACAAGAATCACCAAAATATCACAATTCGACGACAACTACACCGATCCTTCATCCTTCCAATATGAATGAAAATTCAATCGATCATGGTCACCATCAACAACAACAACAACATTATAACCAAAACAATAATAATAATAATAATAATAACCATCATCACTCACAACAAATGCACCACCAATCACTTTCACAACAACACAGTGTTGTACCAGAGAGACAAATATTTACTCCGATTCTACCCAAACCAAACTCCTCCACACCCACATCTGCGTCCGCCCCAACCACTCAACCAATACTTCAAGTAGCACCACCAACCACACCCAATTCATCCTCGTCTAATCTTCCAATGTTCCCAGTCATGCCAAATGAACAGGATACATGGATCGAGATTAGAGACCTTAGTTCAGAAATATCGAAAATTGCCAAATCATGTCTTACCAAGGGTATCACTGAAGATATTTTAAATCAAATCAAGGAAAAGGGTGTTTATTTAATTAAAATGATAGAGTTGGTAGCTCAAAAAGAAACTTTGGAAAGAAAAATTGATGATGATAGAAATAGAATGTATGTATAAAAACATTTTTAAAATATGTTATTTATTTATTGAATATTAATAATCTTTTTTTTTTTTTAAATTTTTTAGACCACCATTGACAAGACCAAGAAGATTTAGAAAGAAAAAGAAAATGACAATTGTAGTTGGTGGCGAAAACTATGACTCGAATATAATGTCGAGTGATGGTCGACCAATCAATGGATTGTCACCTGGATTGGCATCCCCACTTACCACTCCTATTGGATCGGTATCACCTGTAAATCTTGGAAGTAGTGGTACCTATCCTCATCCTCCTCAATTGAGTTTAGAAAATGTACAAAATGAACCAAATAATAATAATAATCACCACCAACCATCATCTCAACCTCCTACACCATCACACCATCACCATCACCATCACCAACAACAACAACAATCACCACCACAACAACAACAACAACAACAATTACCTTTACAACCAATTCAACCTCACCAACAACAACAACAACAACAAACATCACCCCCATCGACCATTAACCTATGTGCCAGTGGCAACCAATTGGTCCCACCTCCCCTTACACCTTCATCTGCAGCCGCTGCAGCCGCCTCAGCAGCCTCTGGAACCACAACCAAAAAGAAGAAAGCTGGTGACCCACTCTACTGCACTTCTTGTGGAACCACTCAAACACCGGAATGGAGAAAGGGTCCAGCGGGTGGCAAGTCACTTTGCAATGCATGTGGATTGCATTATGCCAAACTTATGAAAAAAGAAGGCCAAGTCAGGGATACTCAAGCCAAAGACCCTCTCAACGTTGTAAATTTGCTTAATTGATTTCAATAATAATTAATAATAATAATAATAAATAATAATAAATAATAATAATAAATGAGGGAAAAGGGAAATAACAAAGAAGAATAATAATAATAATAGTATAATATAATAACTACAACAAAATATAAGTAATAATAATTAAGAATAAATAACACAAACAAAAATGCACAACCACAATATATATAAACTCTAATGCTGGACCACTCACACATTAGGGCTTGGGATTATTACTCTTACAATACAATACAATCAATAATAACAATACAAGCAAAAAAAACAACCTCTTCTTGCACATGTCAAATAAAATATATAGATTTCAAAAAGTATTAGGAATAAATACTTTATTATTAGTATACATCAATTTGAAAGTGGGATTATTTACCTTATTTATTAGTGTCAGGGTGACCAACATCTTTATGGTAATAAATTTAATAAAAAGGAGAAATATTTTAGATTGTTTTTTTTTTAAGGGAAACTTAACCTCATCATGTGCACATCTGATCTATCTATTGTAGTAGATGTACATCTACTTGTAGAATACTTCAATATGAATTCTATATCATTATTTTCATTGGTCATTCGAAACATTGTAACAAGAAAGAGGATATTTGGGTTCATTCGATTGCACAGTCACTACCGGTTGCTTACGGTACTCGATGGCAGTGAATTAAACGCAAAGATGGCGTGTATCTATTATGAAGATTGGACACGTGTCGATTTGATTGTAAAGAATGGATTCTATGGCTTGTTGGTGGACAAGTTGTCTGCGGGATATCACCTGACGGGTATTGATGAGAGGTCACTACAACTCATCTGTCAACATGTAGTAGACACCAAATCATTCTTGGTGGTGTACCAGCGACTAAAGAGTCACTTTGTGTATCGTGATCTCATCCACTATGCATGTATTGGAGGTAATCTCGAGATTGTAAGACTATTGGTACACCAGACCAACCCCATCAAACTGGATTGTTCAAGAATGTTGGAGGGTGCAGCACTTGGTGGTCACATCGAATTGATGACCTATATCATTGCACACGTGCCTGGGTATCAAGACGAGTCGTTTCGCTCTAGTTATAGCTCGGCAATTAATATATTGACCGCTGCACTAAAATCTAGTTGTCCCACCGCTGCCTTTAATCTACTCGACCATCTACTACCAATCACCACAGAGCAAGTCATCATTCGTTATCACACGATAAAGTATCAGTGTCTCATGACCGGCTCTGAAAAGGTGTGTGAACGATTCCTCGGTAAAAGTCACCAATGTTACATCTCTGCGTTTAACCATTACATCAACAGCTATATGATGCATCACAGTACATCAGTTCAAAAGCAAATGATGTACAATCTCTTGGCAAAGATTCATATGGATGACGATTCTGGCCAAAAAGTCATTGCATCAATAGAGTCAAAGGTATTTGATTTGTTTCAACGCGCCAATCACCTCGATCCATCCGTGGAAGAATTCAATCTATTTGCAGTGATTGTTATATTGGTAGAGAAAAACTATCTCATCCAAAACAGTAGTAGTGGACAAGATACAAAGATAGAAGATAATAGTGTACTCGATACATTCAAATCACTATTTAAAAAGGTTCATCAAACATTCCATAATAGAAACTCGTTGACTATTCTCACTGCCATTGTATATTATTTATCAAGTAAAATAGAGATCAGTATACGAAACCGCCAAACATACACTGAACAATTGATCAGCGTGGCAATGAAATTTGCCATTAAACGAGGTGATACTATCATGTTGGAAAGATTTGGATCGTTTGGAGGATACAATAACCTGTTGTATATGTATGCTTTGCAAATCGATAGTTTAGAAATGGCACGCTTTTTGGACACCAAGATTGAAAATCCTAGAATGTGGTTGCAAGGTCTGCGACCCAAATCAATTGCAATCCTTAAAAAAGCTCAAGAAAGGTTTGGACCTAAATACATATCATTTATACAACTATCTGATTTAGAGGGTATCCCAACCGACGTTTTACTTTACATCTGTTCTCTAATGGATCGCACCGACAGTAGAAGAATGTCAATATGGGAAAAGGCAGTTCAAATAGCCGTCGAAACTGACAACCTTGAATTAATCAAAGAGATGATTAAAAGTGGGTACCCATTTTCCCCAGCCAACTTTTACAACTTTAGGTGGGTACTTGGTGCAAGAGATGTAAGCACCATTGAAACTATTTTAAAATCTACTATCTTTTCCAATTGCACCTATCCCATGCAACGATGTATTGCTCAACGTGGAAGTGTAGAGTTGTTTGATATGGTGAGTAGATGCACTCATTTCAATGTACCAACACTACAAGTATGGCTATCCCTAGCAGCTGAATTCAACCGAATGGAATTGGTTGGTCATTTGGAACTAGTTTTATCACACAAACAACCAAATAATGGTGACATCATACTGCCTAGTATCAATGGATTTTCATTTACAACATTAATTTCTTGGAGTACGTCTACGTCAAACATTGATGTATTTAAATACTTTTTACAGAGAACAAATTGGAGACCTGAAAAGAAACGAGTCTATGACTGTATCCTTGCCAATCCATCTACTTCAGTTTCATGTCTAGAGTATCTAATCGATTCTTCTTTTCAAGATGATAAATCAGATGATTACCAACATCTTGTCTATTATCTAACCAATAGAAAAGACAAAATATCTGACATGACCTATCCCCTCTATGTCTTTTTATCCAATCGTCTAAAGATTCCAACTAATTCCATTATTCTAAATGGTTTTGATATATCTAAATACCAATAATATATGAAATAAATCAATGTCGACAGTCAGATCCATATTTTGTTGTTATTGTTATTATTGTAGGTGTTTAAATATTATTTATTATTATTATTATTGTGGAGGGGGAGGTTGTTGTAAAGAAGGAGGGGCGCCTGATTGTTGTTGTTGTTCTGTTGATTGAGATGGCGGTTGTTGTTGTTGGTATGCGTCACGTGCTGCAGCAAATAGACGTTGTTGTTCCTGTAACATTTCAGTCTTTGATAGATTTTCAAATTTACGTGCAGATCTACTTGGTTTAGAAGATGCCTCTTCTTTATGTTTATCATATGTTTCTGTAACTTTTGGTGTATATCCATTAAATCCCAATTCCTAAAATTGAATCGAATGTTCATTAATACAAGATCTATCTCTAGAGATAAGTTTGATTTGATTTGATTTGATTTGATTTGATTTGGTTTCATACATCTAAAGCTGTAATAACATGTTTTGCATCAATCATTCTTTTTCCATCTTTAAGACATATATCATTTGCTTCACTTGATATTAAATGTATAAATTCTAAAACAACAAAACAAATAGATGGATAGAATTAATCAAAATGATCCTCTAAAGAGTGATAATCTAATCTCTCCCTGATGATCAATACATACCAACGCAACATTCTAATATTAAATCTCTCGTTTCGTTTGAGCATTTTACATCTTCTGGTAATATTTCTTTTATAAGCTTTGCTACAGTTGCTATATCGTATACAATCAAGAATGAATGATTAGTATGTAGAACAAATGTATTTGTGTCGATTCAAAACAAACATACCCTTTGGCAATGAAAGATTATTCTCTTCTTTTTCTTTATCACCCATTCTATCTATATGATATTCTATTCTTCTTCCTTCTTCTTTATATATATAATGTATTTACAAGAGTTAGTTATGCGTACAACCAACTAATAATATGACTAATGACGATGATGATGACTACTAGTTATAAAAGTATTAAAAGATTAGGAGCCAAAACCACTTTTTCAAACTTGAACTAGAAAAGTCTGAGTAAATTAATCTATCAAAGATTCATGTTTCATTTTATTTAGCCTATTTATTCTTTTTATATATCTCACATACATATATACATATACATATACATATACATATACAATATGATCATTGTATTAGACAACAATCATAGAGAGGATTTACAATTCTTAAAGAATGTTTCATTAGATGGTAGGTTGAGAGACAATGAATGAATTTTATTACTTTCATCAGTAACTAATTAGTTTAATCTATCTCTACTCACATAGTTGTAAAAGAGTTTTGTTATATATCATTAGATTTCATTCGAAAAGGAGATAATAAGAAGTTATATTTAGGTGCTTCAAGTATGTTGTTTGAATCATAGCCAACCTTGGTATAAGGATCAGTAGTACTGATATTACGATACTTTACCTTTTATTTAGAGAAACTTGGAGTATCACCAGATATAGTAGAGAATGTTGTTAAAGGAATATCACATCTCTTTTCAGAGTGTTCAAGATACATGTTGAATGAGACTGATTTTGTAGATTCACTTTCACCTCTAAAGTTTGATCAAGAGTTGACCGACTACTTGAAAGATATGTACTTTGAACAAAGAAAAGATGTCAGAAATGTATTACAAGAGCTTTATCCACACCTTGATCACTATAACAACTTGGAATGGAGATTGGATGTACAGGTTGCCAATCGTAGTCTTCGTGGTCAAACCATCAATCCAATCTATATGATCAAATTAACTACCCACAATTTACAACAAGAACTCAATCACAAGAATGATGAAGATTCATCATCGTCGTCATCGTCAACATCCACCTCTTCAAAAGGAGAAAAAGTACATTATTTACAAACCGATCCAAACAATCTTAAACATCTTTGCAATGAATTGGAAAATGCATTGGCTGAAATTAGATCAAATGATTGTCGTCGTATTATGAGAAATATCAAATAGTAAATAAATCCAAACCTAAACAACCATATTATATTATATTATTATATTAACCAAACACAATACAAATATCCAATTAAAGATGTGTCGAATTGGAATAACACTTTGTTCCATTCAAAAAAGGTGGAGGAAACAATAAAATTGTTCAAATTTATTCCACCCAAATTTGCCGATGTTCAGCTGAGAGTGAGCATCATTCTTTCAATTTGAATGACCTCTAAATTAACCTACGCTTTTATCATATTCATATTATCGTTTGTTTTGTTTTATCTAACTAGTCATAATATTACAGTTACAACAACAACAACAACAACAACAACAACAACAACAACAACAACAACAACAACAGTACAAGTTCAACATCATCACAATCAGAATAATAATATGACAACATTAAAGAAGAGTTTTATTCCAGTATCGGCAGACTGTCATTTCCCAATTCAGAACCTCCCATACGGTATATTCAGTGTAGCTGGATCATCACCACGTGTAGGTGTTGCTATCGGTGACTTTGTATGCGATCTCTCTGTTCTCGCTGATGCTGGTGTTTTCAACGGACCAATCTTAGGCTCAACTAAAGTTTTCCATCAAGTATGTTGTTGTTATCATCATATGATTAGGAGTTGATTTATACTAATAGTATTGATGTTGTTGTTGTTGTTTGTTGTTATACTTATAGGATGCATTAAATGCATTTATGGAATTGGGTAGAAAGGCATGGACTGAAGCACGTACAACATTGATCAATGTATTGGACTCTGAGAATGCAACTGTTCGTGATAACGATGAATTGCGCAAGTCTGCATTCCACCTCAGATCGAGTGTAACTATGCACTTGCCTGCTCGTATTGGTGACTATACAGATTTCTACGCTTCCAAGGAACACGCCACCAACGTTGGTATCATGTTCCGTGGCAAGGAGAATGCTCTCATGCCAAATTGGTTGCACGTACCTATTGGCTACCACGGACGTTCCTCATCGATTGTCGTGTCGGGTACCGATCTCAAGCGTCCATGCGGTCAGACCAAAGCCGACGACGAGCCCACTCCCCAATACACCACCTGCAAGCAATTAGACTTTGAGTTGGAGATGGCTGCTTTGGTCGGCACTGGCAACAATCTCGGCGAGCCAATCACCATTGACAATGCCAAGAACCATATCTTTGGTCTCGTCATTTTGAACGACTGGAGTGCTCGTGACATTCAAAAGTGGGAGTACGTTCCACTCGGTCCATTCCTCGGCAAGAACTTTGGTTCGACCATCTCACCATGGGTCGTCACCACTGACGCCTTGGAACCATTTGCCGTCGCCTCGCCCGTACAAGAGCCAACACCACTCCCATACCTCAAGGAAAAGAGTGACAAGAACACATTTGACATTAACCTCTCGGTCGCCATCCAAAGCCCAAAGATGGATGCCCCAAAGGTCATCTCCAACACCAACCTCAAATATATGTACTGGACATTGAATCAACAACTCGCTCACCATACTGTCAATGGCTGCAACATGCGTGCTGGTGACATGCTCGGAACAGGTACCATCTCTGGTGCCACCGAAGACAGCTACGGCTCGATGCTCGAGCTCTGCTGGAAGGGTACCAAGACTGTCCCACTTGGCAACGGAGAAGAAAGAAAGTTCATTCTCGACGGTGACAAGGTTGTCATGTCTGGTGTTTGCAAGGGTGATGGTTATAACGTTGGTTTTGGTGATTGTGTTGGTACCATTCTTCCAGCTCAAATTATTAAATATTAAAAATTTAATTTACAAAAATAAACTAATTAAATAAATAGATACAATATATACATAAAATTAATGTGTTTTTCTCAAATGATTCCCTCTCCATGAGAAAAAGGAGAATTTATTTAGGATGATTGTTGTTCCAATAATTTTAATTCTTCACGTAATTGATTCAACTTTTCAATCTTTGTTTGTTGTACAGCTTGTGGAACTCTTTGCTTAAATGATGGGTTTGAAATGGTAGTTTCGATATCTTTAATCCATTCTTCCAATTTTTTCTTTCTTGCATTTAATTCTTGATTTTCACTAGATGCTGCTGCTGCTGGATTATTCTTATTTAATAATCCATTATTTGCTACCTTGTCATATTGTAATATCATTAAACAATTTTCATCAACTTTATGTTGAATAGTTTCAAACTATATTTAAAAAAAAAAAAAAGGATGTTAATGTTTAATATTATCTATAAGTATTCTCTAATATTACATACATTATTATTATTATTATTAATTATTGTTTGATTAAATGATAAATTACAATTAACCATTTTTTCAATTTCTTCAATTTGATTTTTCAAAGCTTCAAGAGTGATCGAATGATTGGTATTAATTGTTAGATTAATTTTGGTTTGTGGATGAATGTTTGAGGATTTTCTAGTTGATCTAACAAAGTGAAGTGAAGATTGAATCGATTCTACCAATGGTTCGGCACCTTGGTTGAGAATGCAACTATTGTGTAGCGAGTAGGTGGATGGCGAGGGATACTCTGCAATCATGATAGAGGCTGGTGCAGAGGCATGTTTGGGGAGTCTTTGCCAAAGATCTTCGGTAATGTATGGCATGAATGGATGTGCAAGACGGAGGAATGTTTCCAAAACACTTCTCATCACAACGACCGAGTGTTGGTTACTTTGCTTGATGGTAGGTAGTGATAGCGATGCTTTGGTCATCTCTAAATAGAAATCACAGTAATCGTATTGGAAAAAAGTGTAAAGTGCTTGTGAAGCTACTGAAAGATTGAGTGTACTAAATGCATCCTCTACAACTGTGGTGAGGTTACCCAAACGATTAAGAATCCATCTATCAATCACCGAAATGGAGTCGTTTGACCATGGGACACTCTCATCACCTTGATAATATATTGGGTGTTCGAGGTTGTCCACAACGACAGAGTTTGTCTTGTCGATGGTCATGAGTACAAGTTTGGCAGCATTCCAAATCTTGTTACAGAATAAACGTTGACCAATGATTCTACTGAGATCCAAATTAATGTCCTTGCCAGAGATTGGGAATTGGGAGAGTGCGATTCTAAGGGCATCAGTTCCGCATTGAGGGATACCTTTGGGGAACTCCTTTTCCAATCCCTTGGTTGCCGTATTCTTTTCTTGTTCGCTGAGATTTGATTCGCGAAGGTTCTGAACGAGTTGGGGTAGTTCAATACCGTTGATAACGTGGAGGGGATCGATTACATTACCGAGTGACTTGCTCATCTTTCTTCCTTGAGAGTCACGGATGAGTGGATGAAGGAGGACCGTTTCAAATGGAGGTTGTTGTTGGTTGTTGGCGTCGAATAAAGTACTGCACATCATGACCATTCTAGCAACCCAAAAGAACATAATGTCTGATCCAGTCTCCATCACATCGAGTGGGTAGAATTTAGAGAGATCCAATGACTTGTTGTCTGGCCATCCAAGAGCCGACATGGGGAAGAGACTACTTGAAAACCATGTGTCTAGGACATCGTCATCCTTGATCAGTTCAAATGCACCTCTCTTTAATCCAAAGGTTTTGATTGCCGACTCTGTGGCTGTCTCGAGGTCTTCACCGACCACCCATTTTTCATCTTTGGCAGTGATTCCATCGGCAATGACACGGTATGCTGGGATTGGATTACCCCACCACAATTGTCTAGAAATGCACCAGTCTTGTATATTGTCCAACCAACGCAACCAATCGGCTTGGTACGATTCAGGAACAAATTTTAACTTGTCGTCCCGAGCAAATTGAGCAGCTCTTGCTCCCATTTCCTTGCAATCGACGTACCATTGTGGTTTGAGAATTGGTTCTAAAAGATCACCTGAACGACTACACACTGCCAGTGCGGTTGGATGTGGTCTCTTTCCTTCATAAAGTCCCTTTTCCTTTAGTGCTTTGATCACGTCGTGACGTGACATGAGTCTATCCTTTCCACTAAACTCTCCACAGTGCTCGTTTAATTTACCGTCTTCACACATGATATTGATAAATTCTAATTTGTGACGTTGTCCACACTGATAATCGTTGAAATCGTGAGCTGGTGTAACCTTGACAGCACCAGTTCCAAGAGTCATGTCTACCAAAATGTCATCACCAACGACTGGGATCAATCTATCCGAGAATGGGTGTCTACACATCTTTCCAATCAAATGTTTGTATCTCTCGTCCTTTGGATGTACTGCAATGGCAGTATCACCGAAAATAGTTTCAACACGTGTTGTACTGACCACCAAATACTCTTCTTTACTATCATCATCTATTCTATACTTGACATCGTGAATAACACCAAATTCATGTGTTCTTGGTTGAGTTTTGAGTTTGTACATGGTTGGCTTTTCAAAGGTGATGTGGTCCACCTCGATATCAGAGATAACACTTTGCAGTTGTGCACACCAATTGACGAGTCTTGTCGATCGATAGATCAACCCACGTCTGTACAATGTAAGGAATGCTGTTTGGACAGCAAGTGCACGTTTGTCGTCCAATGTAAACACCGATCTACTCCAATCCAACGAAGAACCAGTCTTTTCTAATTGTGTGTTGATATTGGCCGAGTACTTGTCAGTCCATTTGAATACTTGCTCCAAGAACTTTTCTCTACCTAGGTCGTGTCGCGACAGACCTTGTTTCACCATGATCTCCTTCTCGACAGCCACCTGTGTAGCAATACCACTGTGATCCAATCCAGGAACCCAAAGTGTATCGTATCCCATCATTCTCTTGTATCTCACCAATGCATCTTCGATTGTTGTTGTCAAAGCATGACCAATATGTAAACTACCAGTTACATTTGGTGGTGGTAATACCATTGAGAATCGTTTCTTATTCTTGTTGTTTGTATCTTCAGTCTTGGTTGATGATGGTTTAAAGTAACCATTGTCTTTCCACCATTGATATTTATTCTCTTCAACCGCTACAGAGTTGTATGATGATTTGAATGCTTCTTGATTGATTACATATTGATGACTAGTAGAATACAGTCGTAATCCTCGACTTGTTACTATAGACAGTCGCGTAACACTGGCTGTTGTGCCAGCTAGACTCGTTATCAATCTATTCATTCAAAGAGAGAGACACAAATTATAACTAATAAAAGATCTATAATCGAATGTTCACATTTTCCCTCCCACCAAAAGTTTCATTTCTTTTTTAAAAAACATATAATTATAGTTATCATTAATATCTCATCATACAAGATAATTATATAGATAGATAGATAGAAACATGTCAGATGTTGATATGAACGATAGTCATGTTGATCAAGTCGATCAAGATGATGATAATACTATATCAACAACATCAACGACATCTACAACAAGCACTACTACTTCGACGAATGGGAATAACAATAATAATAATAGATATGACAACGATAGTACAATGAAAGAATATAATGAACAAGATAATGAAGATGAACATCACAACAACAACAACAAAGAGAATGGGAAAAAGAAAGAGGAGTACAAAGTATCAAATATAACAAAGACAGCACTCCTCAATAACAATAACAACAATCATAGCAATGGAAGCAATAACACTGCCTCTAACCAAGACGAAGATGGTAGAGGAGGTACTGCATACTTGTACAATAATAGTAAAGACGATATTGATCTGTCACAAACCAACTTGGACGAGCCTAGAGATGCTCGTGTCATCAAAAATATATTAAAGACTATGGGCGTGCAACAACACGACTCTCGAGTCGTCAATCAACTCATGGAATTCATGTACAAGTACGTCTATGAGGTGTTGCAAGATTCAATGGTATACAGCGAGCATGCAAACAAACAAGATATTGATATTAGTGACATTCGTCTTTCAATTCAATCAAGAGTTAATTTCTCTTTTACTCAACCTCCTCCAAGAGAAGTATGTTTTGAAATATTGAATGAATGACCATCATCATCATCATTGACTAATCAATTTGTTATTTGTTATTATTAGTTATTATTATCAATAAGCGAAGAATTAAACAAAGTTCCATTACCTCCAATTCCAAACAAATTTGGTATTCTTTTACCACCCGACGAATATTGTTTAAACTATCCAAACTACCAAGTAGACCCACCCAAACAAGTAAAAGAACCCCCACAACCATTGGTTGCAAATACTTCAAAAGGACACTATAACAAAAAGATTGCAGACAAACAAATTCCAATCAAATTATCATCTCATCATCATAATCATCAAAATGGTAATCAATAATAATTAATAATAATAATAATTAATAATAATTGATAATAATAATTAATACCAACTAAATAATATATAGATGGTCTGGTGGGATGATGAATAAATTAAATCAAAAAATTGTAAAGATAGATGATATAGAGTAGAGGAGAGTTTATTTAAATTTTAATATTTAATCTTTAAATAATAATGATAAATCCTTTTTAATATTTTGATACCATTCTCTATCTTTTAACTTGTCATAAGAGGTACCAGCAATGGTTGCAGAGAATTCATCCAATAGTTTGAGTTCACGACAACCAAAACTCTTGCCCATACGAATAAAATATTCAAATGGCAAGAACCAAATCTTTGGATCACTTTCCATTACAGAGATGACCATGGTTTTGTTCTTGGATAGTGGAATGAATCTCCATCCGTGGTAAAATATGTCAGGATAGGCAAATCCAGTTGGAAGGGGTGGTAGATCGTAATCAGATGGTCTGTTATTGGCTCCATTGTAAGAGACAATGTATGACCCATCTGGTAGTGGAAAAGAGAGTCTCCAACAATAGGCTGCTCTATTCAAAATGATAAATTTACTCAAAATAGAAATAATGGAACAAAGATAGGTTCCATCAGATGGAGTAACAGTCTTTCCATGTTGATACCATTTCCATGTATTAAATATATCAATTTCTTGAGTTCTCATTAAACAATTAATTAATGGTCTATCAATAATTTCTAAAAAGAGAGAGAAAAATAAATATATGAATTAAATAATTAATAAATAAAAGAGGATAAATATTTATATATTACAACATACTAATAAACTTTCTTGATTTTAATTGACGACCTTCATATCTATAGGAATATTCAGTAGTGTGTTCCAATACCGGATCTTTAATATATCCATCTTCATTGATAAAAGCATCGATGAGGTCATAATATTGTTTGGCTTCTCTTTGTAAAACTGCATAACATTTATTACAATCAATAAAAAGTTGTATTTCATCACTTAAATCATCTAAATATATAAATAAATAATATATTAATATTAATATTTATATTTTAATATTAATTTTTGATAAATACTATTCTCTAAATCCAATTTTTTGATTGTTGAATTAATACGAGACATCAAAATTAATGAATCAACATGTGAATTTTTGTTTTTTTTTAAATCCATAGCCTTTTCCAAAACCATTTGATACGATGATGGGTCATCCAAAGGCTTGACCATCTCCAAGAATTGGTCCATTGAAAATCCGTTGTGGAGACGTTTCCAACTGTTGTAATGGACTGATGGATAATCAATTCCGCATTGTGACTCTTTTAACGACTTTTTCCAATAATATGAAAGTGCTCCAACCATAGCAGCAGCTCCAGTAGCTGTTAATAGAAAATAATTGCTAAACATATTTTTAAAACAAAAAAATATTTCAAAATTGATGAACTCAACAATACTTTCCAATTAATTAACTAACCATTTTAGCAATTATGTATGTGAGTGTGTGAGTGTTTGTTTACACATGTATGTATAAAATAAGTGATGATGATATTCTGTCGCCTGTCTCTTCGTTCGTTGTCATTACTTGTCATTGTCATGTACATCGATATTTTCAAATCTTTTATGAAAATGTTTGTTTGTTTGTTCATTTGTTTCAACACCACCTAAAAACAACAAAACTTTTGTGTTTTGGAAAAAAAACAATTTAATATCTAGAGGAGGAAATTGGATTGGTTAGAATTCGTTGACATCCCACAAACCACAAAAAACCAATACACACCCAATTATTTATTATTATTATTTTGAATATTATTAGTGGATCGACGTCAAACAAACGATGGGAATGGAGAAACCAAATGGCAGAAAGTAAAAAGTATTGTTATCAAAATTAAAAAAGATTGATGATGGTTCTAATAATATCAGAAAAACTCTTTAATCAATGATCAAACACGTGTGATTTGATTCAAAGGAAAAGGATTTCACTCCTCATCCTATTTTCGTGCATCGATGACAATAATAATAATATTATTATTTTGAATGGAAAAATGTAATTAATTGATGATGGATTACCCTCCCTCATCATCAAAAAAACACAATCGTACTTTTTGATGACCTGTTGGAGGTGGGGTTGGATAGAGGAAGAAGAAGAAGAAGAAGAAATGAGTATAAATATACATGATTAGAAATACGTTGATTATTTGATTTAAAATGGTTTGGTGATTGATTGATGATGGATGGATGGATGGAACTACTGCATGGGTTGTGTGATGTGGAGATATTCTCTCTCTCTCCTCTCTTTGTCAAAAAGTTGGATTATTGATCCAATGACAATCTTTGCCAAATTAATTAAAAGAGTTGGCTGGCTGGCTGGCTGACAGCTGAAGTTCATAAACTAAACAGAGAGAGAAGAGATAGGAAAATGATACCCCGTGTTTGATGGGTAGGGTTTGGGTTAGAGTTACGATATTGGGGATGGTGAGGAGAGTCGCGACAAGAGAGGGATAGGGGGGTGGATCAAGGTTGACAACATCAGAAAACGGGGGGTGAGGGGGACAATTGAAACACACACACAAATATATCTCACACAGGCTGACCTGATTGATGCTGTTTGATTGTTGATTATTATTATTATTATCACCATCCCTACCACTCACTCACTAGTACTCTACTCTACCACCCAGACAAACAAACAAATAAACAAATAGACAAACAGTGCTTTTAGTTTTTAGGATTATTTGTGTTGTTGTTGGTTGTTGTTGGTTGCTTCTTCATCATCATCATCATCATCATCACGAGCAAGCAAGCATTTCCTTGCTTCCTATGCTTGCTTTTTCTTTCTTTCTTTCTCTCTCTCCTCTTTAAACTGTTTGATACTATTCTTACAGTAAGAAGAAGAATCAATCAGTAGCAGCAACAGCAGCAGCAGCAGCAACAGCAGCAGTAGTAGTAAGAAGAAGACAGTAGCAGTCAAGCAAGCAGTACTGTTCTGTTATACTATATATATACTGTTCCTGTAGTATAGTATTATATATATATATTTATATTTATTAGACGACCATCATCAGAGAGAGTAATGATTTACCGCCGAGTTGGTTGAATTTGAAGACAAGCACATCTCCATCTCCAAAGAGAATAATTCAAATAGACAAAAGACAACAACACGCAACATCATCCAATCAGTTAGTCAGTCAGTCATTAGTAATAATGTAAGAAAGGAATATAAAGGAAGAGAGAAAGAGTTTTGGAAAATAGAATACATTTATTGCTTGAAATAATAATAATAATAATTTAATATTATTATTATTATTTAATATTATTCATTTTATATATAAATAGTAAAAAGAAAATAGGGTCATACACATTCAACACCAATCTATTACGTCTATCTATCTATCTAGAGTTAATTTGAGATAAACAAATATCTTTATTTTCTATCTAAAAAAAACCATATTTTATTGTTGCTCTTCATTGTATAGAATCAAAAAATTAACCGCCCTATCATATCCTTCCTACCTTTTTTGTTTCCTTCCCCTATTATTTCCAGAGTTTTATATATTTATATATACCATTGAAATTTCATTCCCTCCCCGATCCTTTCCCCCATAAATGTTGATCACATATTTATTATTATTTATTGCTATACTCATTATATAATATCTTCTCCTCTCCTCTCTTTTCTTATTCTCTTCTCTTCTCTTCTCTCTTTTAATAATAATAATATAATTATTTTAAACATTACTTAATTTACTTACATATTTCTCCTCTCTCTCTCTCTCTCTCTAGAATTCAAATGAAATAATCATTCCATTCCACTTTATAATTTAATTTATATAACAAACCAAAATTTATTTATACATATATTCATATACATATTTATCCAAACCAAATCCCCCATCACCATATACTTTATTGATTTAAATTTAATCAATTCCCCAAAACCATCTTTCTTTTTTTTGTAAAAAAAAAACAACAAACCATTTCCATTTCTTCCATACCTTCAATTACTTCCATCTTTCTTTCTTTTTTTTTTTTTTAAAAAAAAATGACAATGTTTAATGAATCACAAACCATATTTTCATCTCTATTGGCATCTAGTTTGTTGGTTGGTATGCCAAGTGCACTGATTGTATGTATATTTTTTCTATTGTACGTTAGGGTGCTCAAGAGAAAGATGTCACCCAAAGACAATCTTCCACCCATCATTTCGTCGTACATTGTACAGTGTCTCTACTCTATCACAAGTTATTGGGACAAAATCATTCCTCAGGCCAAGTATTATAGATTCTACCACGACTTTATAGTGTTTCAATGTTTATCTGTAATTTTTTCCATAAAGTTGATCGAGTTTCTCAAGATGGGCGACCGTTCGTCCAAAGAGCTCGCCAACCTCACAAAAACCAACGAGCGGAACCTGAGCAGGCTCCTCTACCGCCTGACCAACGAAGGCTACCTGATATACAACGAAAAGGATGGACGTTACTCGATCAACAAACAGACACTGACACTCTTTGAACAACGACATTTTATGGGGATGACCTATGAACGTCCATACCAAAATATTAATCATCAGCAGCAGCAACAGCAGCAACAACAACAACCACAACGCAATAATATAATAACATCACCGATGGGTAGCGGTGTTGGACAAGGAGCAGATTGTAATAATTTGGCAGTTAGAGATGGAGCAGATATTATCAACCCGTCATCACCCAATCTTGTTGGACAATCACCATTTCAGCAACAACAACCAGCACCATCAGTTTTAAATGGGACATGGTCAGATGAACGCGATGTCTATCTCAAACGACTATTTGAAGCGGCAATGAAACAAAAGAACGAACTCAACAAGCTGCATCAAGATATTGCCAACTGCTTTAATTTTTCTCGATTTAAACATCTCTGCGACCTCGGTGGTGGTTTTGGGTATCTCGGTTTCCAGATTCTTCGACGTCACCCGCAGTGTGAAATCATCGTCCTCGAAACAGAAGAAGCCGTCAAACACGGCATGGAAATCTCTTCAAACGACCCACAGAAAAAGATTCTTCTCGATGACAACAAAATCAACTTTAAGATTGGCGATATTTTCCAACCAAGAACCGTTCCCATTGTCAGTGGTTACATTTTAATGCAAATATTATGTATATGGAATGACGACGATTGTCGACGTATCTTGTCGTCAGTGGCAACAATCATGAGGAAAGAAAAGAATCAATCTGGATCATCTCCATCTTTGATCATTATCGATTATATTTCCCAAGATCAAAATAATTTAGATTTCAACAACAATAATAATAATAATAGTAGTAATAATAATAATAGAAACAACTCGAGTAATAATAGTAATGAATGTAAAAAAAATGGTCAAAATGCAGGTAGTGCAAATGAAAATAGTAATGGTTTATCTTCTTGTCAACAACAGCAGCAACAACAGGTAATAAACAAAACAACATCTATGGATATAGTTATGATTGGAATAGTTGGATGTGATCAAAGAAATCAGGCGCAATGGGATACACTATTTAGAGAAAGTGGATTATCCATTCAACAATGTAACAAGGTTCCACATCAAATCACTGAATATTCATCTTCAACCACCGAGAATCTTTTTTTAATGGAATTGGTTGTAATTTAACTTATAAAATCAAAATACAATAAAAACTTTTAAAAGATCAAGATGATTTTAAATAAATAATAATAAATTATTTTTTCTTGGATCATCGAAAATAAAAAACTTAAGAGTTTTATATTTGTAATTGATTGTTGTTTTTAGTATTACTATTTCTTTTATTTTCTTTTGTTGTTTGTTGTCTCTTGATAATTTAAATAAATAGTAATCTTTTGAATTTATTATCTATTCTTTTGTTTTTTCGGTTTAATGATGAGGTTTGGTTTGGTTTGAAATTGTTGGCGCCCGTCTTGTTTCGTTTTGGTTTCCAATTAATTATTATTATTATTATTATTAATTATTATTATTAATTATTATTATTATTATGTCGATGTTGTTTGAAAAATAAATAAGTATGGTATGGTTTGTTTGTGCAAAGGAAAAGAAAAAAAAAAAAAAAAAAAGAGGAATGAACCTTTTTTTTTTTTTTTGATTGTTGTAAGAGTTATTAACTATTATTGTTGTTATTATTATTAATTACCCTCTTTTTTTTTTTCTTATTATTTCTTATTCTTTTTGTTGTTCTTGTTTCTTGTGAATTTTCTTTTTTTTTATGTTGTTGTTGTTGTTGATTATTTTTTCTTCTTCTTCTTCTTATAAGATTATACGACAAATTATACCATTTAATCGATGAACATAAAGTACGTTTACAGTAGTTGTTGAATTTGGTGGATGGAAATATTGGTCTAAAACGCAAACACAGTTGGACGAGATTGATTCCTTGAGGGATTGTATGGCCTGAGCAGTGATGTTGTTGTGGTTCATATGTACAGTGGTGAGAGATTGGTTATACCAGAGGGCCTCGCCGAGGAGTCGAATGTGGTCGCTCGAGATGCCGTTGGCCGAGAGATTGATTTCCTGGAGCGTTTGGTTGCCCTTAAAGGCCTCGCAGAGATAACGGAATCCTTCGTCGCCAATTTCGTTGCCACGTAGTTCGATGTTTGTGATGGTGTCGTTGTATTTCAGTGTCTCTGAGAGCATGCGTGCACCCTGTGGTCCAAAGGCGTTGGTACAGACCGACAGCGTGCGCAAGCCGCGGTTGCCGCAGATGGCCTCGCAAAAGAAGATGGCGCCCTGCGCACCCATCTGCGGGTTGATCGAAATGTCAAAGTGTGTAAGGGTGGTGTTTTGGCGGATGGCCTGTCCGATGGCCTGCGCACCCGTTGCACCAATATTGTTAAAGGCAAGCGACAAAAAGGTGAGCTTCTTGTTGGAGGCCAGGATCTCGGCAATGTTGGCCGTGCCCTTGTCGCCAATGTCGTTGCCGCACAGGTCGAGGTACGTCAACGACGGGCTGTGCTGCACCGCGAGCGTCACGGCCTTCATTCCCTTGTATCCAAACTCGTTTCGCGACAAGTCGAGCGACTGCACGCTCGTGCTCAGCTGGATGCCCTCGGCAATATGCTTGACGCCGTCGTTGGACAGCTTGGTGTCGCAAAAGTTGAGTGTTGCCAGCTGCGGATGCTTCTTGATCGCCTCGCTGATGATCTTGCAGTTCTTGTCGCCCAGGTCGTTCTTGGAGTAGTCGACGTCGGTCAATCCGACGTTCTTGGCAATCGCCTCGCTGATGAGATCGATGCCCTTGACGCCAAACCTGTTTTTCGACAGGCTCAGCATCTTGAGCGTCTTGTTGGCCTGGATTGCTTGTGCCAGCGCCTTGCTGCCCTTGAGTCCGATGCAGTTTTGCGACAGGTCCAAGCTCGTCAGTGACGTGTTGACCATCAACGCCTTGCTAATCTCCTCGGCACCCTCGTTACCGATGCTGTTGAACGACAGGTTGAGTGCCGTCAGTGTCGAGTTGTCGACCAGGCTCGTGCCAATAATGTGTGCCGCCTTGTTGCCAATTCCGTTCTGTGGCAGGTCAAACGTGGTGATGCCCTTGTTGTTGCCAAGGATCAGTTTGATGTAGGGAATGGCGTCGTAGAGTATAGGCGTCACCAACTTTAATTGCAGTGTGCGCAGATTGGGATAAGTGTTGTGTGAGAAGTTGTAAAAGAGGTTGGTTATTTTCTTGTCGGCTGGCAGGTGATAGACATAGTTGACGATGCGGTCGACCGACAGTTTCCTCCACGTCTGGCAAACTGCCGAAATATTGCTATATACAGGTGATGCGGGCTCGTCTTTATGTGCCCGACCGAGGATACGTGACATGATCGAGCTGTCAATGTCGGTTATATAGGGCCATCTCGTACCCGGCACCCACAAACACTCGGGTATCAAATCACTGGGTGACGGTGTCACCGCGGCACTGCTCCCAGCAGCCGCCGTTGTGCTTGTAGTTGATGTAGTAGGAGGTGACGCATTCATATCGCCGCCACCACCTCCTCCTCCTACAATCGAGTGTTGTGGTTGAGGTGGAATCTCATACGAAGAGGATGAAAGATTTTCAAGTTTCATGTCGATCTGGTTGTTGTTGTTGTTGTTGGAAGAGGATGAAGGTGATTGAGTTGTGGTATTGTTGTTGTTGCTGCTGCTGCTGCTGCTGCTGCTGCTGCTGCTGGATGACTGCTGAGGTGATTTGGATTGTAATTCAATGTGAAGTTGGTGGTGGCGGTGGTGGTGTCCGAGCCCAACTTGGTCGGGCTCTTGCTTGATTTTGTCTATCAGCGGGTCATATGATGGGACGTGGGGGTAGGAGGACTGTACGTTCTGGTTCGAGTCGGACAACACTGCGTCCAATCCTCCCTCTTTCTTGATCTCGTGGTGATGACTGAGCCCGTTTCCGCCAAGCTCGTCACCCTCTGTTGCCCCTTGCATATAACTATAGTATGATTGGTTGTCCACGTTGTTCATTTCTCGTTGTTCCTGTTGCTGCTGCTCTTGTTGCTGTTGTTGTTGTTGAGAATTTACATTCATAGGTTAAACGATCGTATAACAATGTATAGAGCAAATAAAGTAATTAAGATTAAAAAATAAAATCGATTGGTTGGTAGGTAGGTTGGGGTTGGGTGAGAATGAGAGTTAGAGTAAAAGGTAATTTAAATATTGAATTAATATAAAATTTGGTGGGGGTATGAATTAATATATGAATCAAAAAGTCTATAATAAGAGTTTTCTTCTTTCTTCTGACGTCGACGATTTCTTTCTTCTGCTGATAAACAACAACACTCCCAAAAACAAACAGCAAAAACAAATTTGTTTGGTTTTTAATTTATAAAAATGGTGAAGTTGAGTATATAATAATAAAAAAAAAAAAGTTTTTAGAAAAAGAAAATAAAATATAAAATAAAATTATTGTTGGGGGGAGGGCAAAGGCGGAGTGGAGAGGATGATTGACGTTAACTCCTCCCTCCTCTTTAATTACTATTGTATTATTTGCTGCTTGCTATTACTACTACTACTACTACTACTACTACTAATACTAATACTATTGAAAAAGCAATGGGGGAATGAATCAAATCATATAAAGATCAAATTGATACCCAGATTGCCGATATGCTGGTTGGTAGTTTCAAACTTGAAAATCGTATTCTCTTAAAACTATAGGGAGTGTGAAGTTGAGCGAGTTGGTTGTGGTTGTGGTTGTGGTTGGGTTGGTTGGTTGATTGCTTGTGGTTAATTAATTAAAAAAAAAAAAAAGAGTAAAATGAGACAGACTAAACAAGATAGATCTAACTCGACTGAAAAAAAAAAGATAGATAGATAAATAGATAGAGAGAGATATTGTGTGGGTGTTACAAAAATAAAATGGAACTATTAACTAAAAAAGTAATAAAAATAAGGTCCTATTCCTTTCCTCCTCCAAGTCTGCTGTGCACGCACTTGCTAAAAAAATTAAAGAAAAAATTTCGATGGATTGCATGCCCCCATTCATTTTAGAGATAGCTCCTCCCTTTTGCAATTTGATTTCGGATGAGGTCAAGGTTAGGAGGAAGGAAAAGACCCTTCTTTTGGGCATCACTTATACTGGATGAAGATGATGATGATGAGGATGGTTGTTCGCATTCGTTCGACAAAAGATA
This sequence comes from Cavenderia fasciculata, assembly GCF_000203815.1. Lineage (NCBI taxonomy): Eukaryota > Evosea > Eumycetozoa > Acytosteliales > Cavenderiaceae > Cavenderia > Cavenderia fasciculata. The sequence continues at coordinate 2,090,618 of NW_004457624.1, forward strand.
GATAGAGACTCTTTAGATTTGTTTTGTTTGTTTGTTTGTTTTGTTTGTTTGTTTGTTTAGTTTGTTTCATTTCATACAACTTACATGATGATGGTGATAGTTCATGAATATTTATAAAGGAAGATGGCGACACAATGGGTTGAGGTAATAATATAATATAATATAATATTTACGACCCCTTCCTGATGCTAATGCCTAATAATAATAATAATAACTCTGACTCTGTGCTGTTACTGCTGTTGTTGATGGTTGCTACTAGTACTCTTCTGATTTGCGTCACTAGAGATGTATGATAATAAGATATATTTTGAATGAGGAAGGGAAGTACCCTGCTGTTAGCAATGCGATGATGATATTTTCAAAAGAGAGGGGACAGGAAGGGAGGGATAAAGATAAAGGGGAGTGAAGTTCTTATAATTAGTTGGGGGCTGCTCGTCTGATGTGGCCCCCTATTTTCAAATTGAAATTGAAAAAAAATATCTCTAAAATTAATTAATTTGAAAGATCCATAGGGCGCGCGAAAAGAGTGTTTTGGTTCTTCAAAAATGTAGAGATACAATGACAAGCTAACTTCAACTGAATTATTTAATTATAATTTGTGTGATTGGCGATTGATATTTACGTTTCAAAATTTGATTTTCCGGGTGGGTATAATAATGATAATACACTCCCTCAAACTACTCTTAAAAGTATCCAGGACTGTAAAACTACTAACTAGTATGATTAAAATAAATAATTGGTGTAGGTGGTGAGGAGAGGGTGGGTTTGATGATAATGATGATCACTGCCACTGCTCTTTTGGCTGTTGAATTACCAAAAAATCTACCGTTTGGATGTTTTGAGGGTTCGACCTACCTTACCTAATGCTGGCAATGGTTTTAAAATAAATAATAAATAAATAAATAAATAAATAAATAATAATAAATATTGTTGGTTGGATTTGGTGATTGATTTGATTGGTGATTTGACTGATGATGATGATGATGAATATTCTCTCTCTGATCAGGACTAAATTGAGAATAAAACTGTCAAAATTTTGAAATGGACAAGGAAATAAATAAATAAATTATAAATATTGATTGTTGGTGGTTTCCTTTCACTTTTGTCGTAAGTAGTAGACTAAATGATGGGTTGATTTATGATTGGTGATGGATGGATTGATTGATTACAACATCAAAAAAATAATATCAATACCCAACAATAAATCAGTAAAGTCGGGACAAGTAGTGGTGAATGAAATTTGGTGGTAATGTTGATGATGATAATGATGAAAAAGAGGAGAGAGGATTGGTGAAACAAATTAATTAATTGAATCTATAAATAAGGAAAATAATTTGGATTAGAATGGATTTCAATCAGATATATTATTTTTTTTTTTGTTTTAGGATAATTTTCGGGTGTTTGTTGTTGTTGTTGTTGATGTTGTTGATGATGTATATCAAGTGTGATGGAAACAGAAAAAAAAAGAATGAATAAATGATGAATGGGAACAATAGATAGTAGATAGGTATAGGCTGGTTGGTGTTGTATGTTGCTGGCTGATGCTGCTAATCCAAAAAAGTAGGCTGGAGAAGGAATAGATTGGTAAGATGATGGATTAGGGATACGTGTATTTTATGTGAATAAATGGATGGGAACGACTAGAGCTATTAATTAATCACTGTCAATATACTTTTTCCGAAGGTGGTGGTAGTTGTATTGGTGGTGTTGATGATTGATTTAATCAACCAAAGTTGGTTCTATTAGTAGAGATAAAGTGTAGAGAGATAATTTAGGTTGTCTAAATTATTGATTATCTATTTTGGAAATAGGTAGGTGTAGAGCTGTAATGGTGGTTGGTGTACTAGTATATATGGACGGAGAAAGATGTGGTTGGTTGGTTTATATATATATATATATATTAATTAATTAATTTGGATCTCCTTAATAATCATTCCTTCCTTGCTTCGTTTTGAATGAACCTGTTGTTATAGCGCAAAACAAAAAACTAGCGAGCGGGAGAGAGAGGAGTGTAGAGTAGATTGTGAGGTGCGACAATTATCCAATTAATTAATTAATGCTGTTGAATGTATTTTTTGCTTCTGTCTGGAATTTGGGTGAAACATACCAACAACAACAATATGATGATGAAACTTGTTTGTTGTTTCAAAAAGTGATAAAATTGGAGTCTTTCCAATACAAACAACAAACTTTGCTGCTTTGCTTCCAATTGGAAAAATTGCAATGCATTTACTTTCTACCCACCCCCACTCTACCACCTAGATTTATCATACCCACCTCTCTTTCTTCTTTTGATATGTGATGGTAGAGTATATATTTTAATCGACATCATCCCACCCATCCTACACCCAGAACAGGGTAGGTAGGTAGGTGGAACAAAAAAAATACCAAACACCCAAAAAAAAAAAAAAAAAAAAGTGGATGGCAACAATTGATTAATCAAGGAAGAAGGTGGAAATTGAGGGGGTAGGGTTTTATGATGTTGGCAATAGTAGTAGTGTTGGTAGAGTGGTGGCGGTGGTGGTGATGAGGGGTATTTTCGGGGTGATTGTAGTGATTGATTCTATTATCCATCCCCACTTGTTGTCTTGGTCATCACTCCTACATTTTTGACTGCTATCAACAATTTGTCAAGGGAACTTCTGCGCATATTTTTAAAATAACAAAGATCTTTACAGATTGCTGCTACAATATATTATAATGTCGGACTTTTTGTTCTCCCATTGGTATTCCATACTTTTTGTAATGGATAATGACTTTAAGGTTTCAAATTAATTAATGTAATATGTATGTATTGTGTGTTGAGCAGAGAAGAGGAGAGAAAGAGATAATTATTATATCTTTGAGAATTGATATTGATTGGAAATGAAAAAACATTCCATTTTTAAACAAATAGATCCATCCACAAAAAAGATGTAGACACCATATGAATGAAATGTATACTTTACAATTAATCTAAGATTCTATTTCTTTTCTCTCTCTTATTAATTTATTTGTTTAATTTATTTATATAAATAACTACTTTACTTTGACCAACCCTTGCTATTATTATTATTAATACTATCGATTGATTGATTGACTGTGTTCGTATCTGTTGTTGCTTGTGACACAATGTTATTGATTTTTTATTGGAATGATGATGAAAGAGGTAGGTTGAAAAGATGGGAAGATGGGTTGTTATTGATCAATAGAGGAAACTCGGATGATGATCATGAGCGTGTGTGTGTGTGATTGATTAAAAGTGATGTCACAAGTACACAAACCAAACAAACAATTAATTTATTAGACTTTTTTGTTGGTTGATTAAAAATAAAGTGGTATGATAGGAGGTAGTGGTGGTCGGTAGTAGTAGAAGTAGAAGTAGTAGTCACTACACTTTTATTAATTAATAAGCAGTAGTCGCAGCAACAGAGCAGAAGAAGAAGTGATGGAGAGAAGATTCCAACATCTATGATAGATGCTAAAGTATAATACTAGGGGTGCACTCCACCCTCCCTCCCCAAATATGACATAAATCGATTCTTTGACCAACAAGCACCACTACTACTATAATAAATCTCAAAGTGGGTTAACCATTGTGCCATAAATGGAGAAGCATACCAACCATGGTTCTGCCAGCTCTGCACCCCCCCTCTCCCGATAGTACTAGTCGTAGTAGAGAGTGGGCAGATTTATTATAGTGGGTGATGAGCAGATTGACACCCCCTCTGCACGATGGTTGGCATTGCAATATACTATTAGGCAATTAATTAATATTAAATAAAGGAATGAATGAATGAATGAATAAAGGAAATCCCCACTCACCCATTCACCACAGTGGTGTTCCAAACCACAACCCGCCCGTTTTTGCCCACTATGATGGCGATGTGGTGATTAATCACTTTTGTTCATCCAAACCCCTCCCCCTATCAGTTGCCTTGAATGGGTCATTTATGCATACGCTGTAAAAGAAAGATACCCAGATTTGAAATATCCAAAGCAGGAATTGGATCTGCTGTCAATATTACTTGTTTTGGGAAAGAGCCCTTTGATCCATTGACATCGATTAATACAAACATATATGTCAATAAAGCAACAAACAAACTTGTTGGCATGTTCGATTGTGTGAAGGGTTACAAATTAAATGAAATGGTGATAAAAGTGTGTCTTTTGGTTAATAAAAGGTGGTGGTAGTGTATGTTTCAGACGATAAGATGTGTGTTAAGGTTAGGGCTGTTCTCTTAATCATCTTGAGGATTAATCAATTGAAATGGTAAGTGTCGACACTTTCATTCTGTAGGAACTAACCTCTACGAGATAAGATCCCTCTTTGGATCTTATCCACACAGAGAGATAGACAGGGAAATTATTCTGTGAATTCTGTGGATTCCAGATTATTTTGATGAATATCTCGAAAAACCTTTTCTTTATCTTTATTTTGTACAATGGTTGGTTTGGAGAAAAAAAAAACAATTACTTATTATTATTATTATTATTATTATTAATATTTAGGTATCAATTTTATGGTTATTATTATTATTATTATCAACGGTAGATGTATTTCCAATTTTTCCACCAGATTGAATGATAGTTGCTTTGACATCGATAAGATAATGATCGATAATGGGAAAGGTTTCCAAAAACAATTGTTTGTACATTTCAGATTTAAAGGGGACACCCATGTCTGCATCGGTCACAAACTTTTTAAAGTCATACCATTTGACCTCTTGAAACTCTGGTTCTGCTTCGTAGGTCAGATCGACACTCGCTATTTTGTCGGCTGGCATGTAAAAGAGATACCAGTGTATGGTTTGACCACTAAACTTTCTCTTTGTATTCTCAGGATCGTCGGGTGCATACGTGTATGTGATGGGGTGGTTCACCTTGGACACATAACGTAGACAATTTGAATTGATCGATAATCCAACCTCCTCTTTGATCTCTCTTACCACTGCTGCATAATAATCTTCATTCTTTTCAACTTCTACTCCTCCTTGAGGTAGTTGCCACTAATAATAATAATAATAATGTAGATTGGATTAGTTAATTGTGATTTATGTATGTCTGTATCTATCTATCTACATACTCTACCAACAGAAGTTTTCTTTACAGATGATCTCTTTCCAAGTAATACTTGTCCATCTTCATTAAAGATTAGTGCTCCTACACAACTTCTCAATTTTAATGGTTCATTCATAATTTGTTGTGTTTTGTTTTTTTTAATTGTGTTGTGTGTATAAATATATATATTTATATTTATATCTTTATCTATCTATCTATCTATGTTTATAACTCTATCTTTATCTTTAATTTAAATTATAAAGATTGTAATGCAATGAAGAATGGAGAATTAAATTGATAATAGAAATTAAATATTAAATTGTAAAAATAAATGTTACATGAATTGGGACAATTATATTGAAAATTAATAATAATAATATTATTGTGTGTCTGTTTAAATTGCAACAACAACACATGCGAAATGAAGAAATGAGGGAGTGTGCTAAACAATGTGTGAACGAGAGTGCTCACTCCTCTTCTTGTTGTGTTGACAGTGAGCTCACTCACTGCACTATCGTCTTTCGGTGTTGTGAGCACGTGATTCAAATAATTTCAAACACAATATTCAATTCTTTCTATTTGTTTGATAGATATTGATTGTTTTTGATCTATCATCTCTCTATCTCTATCTCTCTCTTTCTCTATTGACACAAATAATAAGTTATTATAACTTAACTATAAAACAAACAACATACTACTAGCAGATGTTCAGCACAAGCCACGGTAGACCAATTATGAAGTTTTTCTCTCATTTAAAACCATAAAAAGTTCGCGACGGAGAGAAGATTGATCATTGTCGTCGTTTGTTTCAACATAAATTAATAATAGAAAGCAGATAGATCGATAGATAGATAGATAGATAGAGAATAACAGTAATGTCATTTGAATATCAAGTCATTTTACTTGCAACAAAGCTGGCCAATGCCAAGCTCGAACCAATCGATGAGGACTTGCCTCATTCGATGCTCCCAGTTTGCAACAGACCACTCATTTCATATCAATTAGAGTTATTAGAAAAGGCTGGATTTCATTGTATGTTGTTGTTGAGTTGATAAAGTATTCTCTTTATTGTACTTATTCCTTCCTTCTTCTTCTTCTTCATCTTCTTCTTTTACAGCTGTATTGGTTGTTATCAATGAATTTGATCAATCAAAGATTAGACCATTCGTATTAGAGATTTACAAAGGAAAGATTGAAGTTGAATTCTTTGTATTAAAGGATCAAATTGGAACTGGTGAAATATTATATAGAATCAGAGATAAGATTAAAGTAAGACGAATAGGATGATGATTTACAATCAAATGTATCATTTATACTGATTCATTCTCATTCATTTTTTATAGACACCAAACTTTATCGTTATGAATGGTAACTTGATTGCCGATGAAGGATTTGTTAGAAAGATGGCAGACTCACATAGAAGCAACGATGCATCATTCACAGTGCTATTGAATCCACCACCCGCAGCTCCAACTCAACCAACCAAATCAGAATCTATCGATACTTCATTTGTCGATTACATTGCACTCGATGAAAACGCACAACGTATTTTGTTTATGGAAAGAGCAACTGAAATTGAAGATGATATTCCAATCTCTAAATCATTATTGAAACAGTAAGAGAGGAGAGGAGAGGAGGAGAGGAGAGGAGAGGAGAGGAGAGGAGAGGAGAGGAGAGGAGAGGAGAGGAGAGGAGAGGAGAGGAGAGGAGAGGAGAGGAGAGGAGAGGAGAGGAGAGGAGAGGATAGATAGATAGATATATAATATATATACTAATTATATTTGATTTAGTTTCCCAAATTTAGTATTTAATAATAATTTACAAGATGCACAATTCTATATCTTTTCAAGATGGGTGATTGATTTGATTGCAGAAGATCAAAAGAGCAAAAATATACAGTTTGTCAGCATCAAGAATCACTTGATACCCTATTTATTGTCATGTCAAGTTCCAGGACACGGCAACCATTTGCCAGCCACTGCACTCAACTATTTACACGATCTTGGTTTGTCCATGTCTTCGTCGGCCAGTCCCTTCAACCCATCCTATCACATCAACCAAAGCACAACGGGCACGATCAAGTGTTTGGCCTATTTGATGCCACGCGACGGTTACTGTGCCAACATTAACAACTTGCAGTCATACAGAGCAGTCAACAATGATATTGCTCGTGGTGCTTCCAGCTCTATCAAGCCACACGAACCAAGAGGCAAGAACAACTATGTCGATCCAACCGTACAGGTTGCTCCTACCTCGGTCGGTGCCGACTGTGTCATTGGTATGGCTACTGTCCTCGGTGCCAAGTCTAGCGTCAAGAAATCAATCATTGGTAAACACTGTAAATTTGGTCTCTCTGTTAGAATTGAAAATGCAATCATTATGGATCATGTTACTGTTGAAGATGGGTAAGAAGAGAAATGATAAAGAGAAAAAGGTAGTTGATAAATCACATTTTAACCTTTTTTCTATTTTTAAAATCTTATAGATGTAGTATTAATGGATCAATCATTGGTAACAATGTTTATATAAAGACCAAACTAGCTGTAAAGGATAGTCAAGTAGCATCGGGATATACTGTCAAAAAAGAATTAAAGAGTAAAGCCGTTGGAAATGAATTGGAATAAATAATACAAGTCGTAGAGAGTAATTTGTAAATTACAAATTATTAATAATAATATTTCGATACGATGACATCGTATTTGATCCACATATTTGCAATGATTGATATCTCCAACATGAATTTGATTTGGTTTGGTGATTCTTTTGGAAAAATGTTAAAGTAAATCCTCACGAAAATAGGTAGAATAGAGGAAAGAAGGGGGTAATGACTGGAAAGATACCAAATGAACAATGATTTATTTTTGTACGGATATATTGATTTTACTACTACTTTGATGGAAATAATTATATCTTTCCTACCATTTTTTGATGGTGAAAATCATTGATAACATAATTATTTTAGACATCAAAAAATGGTTGGAAAGAATATAAATTATTGATCGTTTGTTAGAGTTACAACATTCCAATTTGTTTTTGAAAGGTAACAGTAGTGTTTGATCTTATTAGGTTGTTGGGATTGTTGTTGACGTGGGTTCTTTAGTTGTATGATTGAAGAGTACTACTCTTTAGAATTTGACCTAGATATATTCCCCTCGTTGAACAGGAATGGGTGTTGCAAGAGAGCAACTATTCATATTATATCACACTTACAACTTGATCAAAAGCTAAGAATGTCTAATAACCTTTAAAATTAATCATTTTATTTTTATATTTTCTCTCTATCTCTATATTTCTTTTAATGAAATAATACATATATATTTTGAAATTTGAATATTAGGTCAATTCCTTGATGCACAAAGTTTGGTAGCAAAAATAAATAAAATAAAAACAAACTCTTTTGGTGATGATCAAAAAATGAACATGCCAAGTTTGGGAGGTCCTCTCATCAATCGAGTCAGACACAAAGAGAGACTAAAAGATATATAGATATAGATATAGGTAGACAAGATGAGAATATATACTAGCATATCATCCATATTATTGGTATTGATATCAATCATATTATGTTCAACTGCTGTATATTCAATGTATGAAGAACAATATGGTGTATCTAATTGGTATGTGTCACACACAGTGATCGGGCTAGCAAAGAAGAAGAAGAAGAATTGACATTGTTGTTTATATACATGTATTATATATATATATATATATATATAGGATCATTAATAATATAGGGAAAGTAGAGAATGCAATAGTGATTGAAGATACCGATGACAAGTATTTCTTGGCACAATCATCGGTTTTACAGAGCAACGATCCAAAAGACACTGTCAACATTATTAGTTTGTTGTCAGCTACTACTGGTAGATTGGTTTGGAGACAAATCTTACCAAGACAAGAAAAGACTGTTCAATTATTATCTTTAAAGAAACAATCATCAAGTAAGTCGAGAAAGGAGAAAGGAGAATAGAGATATATGGATCTATATAAAAGATGTGATATTAACTTTTCTTATTTTTCTATTAATTAGCATTTGTTACAATATCATCTGGTAATATTATTAGATATTGGTCAAGAAAGAATGGTACGGTGATTTGGAACAATTATATTGCATCAAATGATCATTGTGAAGGTGGTGTTGTCTTTGTAGAGGATATTGACAAGGATCATTTAAGCGAGTTGAGAGTTACCTGTGACAATAGTGTTGTATTGTTGTCATCAAAGAATGGAAATCAAGTGTGGCAGAGAAAGGCTGCTGGAGAGGGTGTAACCTTTGTTCGTTCACAATCACCAGATACATTGTTCTCGTACGATAAAACCACCTTTTATGTTGATACTATCAACCCGTTAACTGGTGAATCTACCCAAGAGAAAAAGTCAATCAAGGTGATACCAGATGGTTCAGAACACAAGTTGTGGCCAACACACATTGTTACATCGACTGGAGAGATTGTGATTATGGTTCCAGGTGCCAATGTTGTCTATGTTGGAAAGATCAATGGCAAGACAGTCGATAGTTTCCAAGCTGTCACTGTCGATGCTCAAGTTGACTCTCTATCTGCATCCGTCCAACCTAGTCCATACTTTGTTGTCAACAATCGTTTCGTTTACAAAGGTGTCAACAAAGTATTCGAGTTGGAAAAGGATTCACAACAACAGTTACTTTTAACTGGTGACAGTGGTAGTTTGGTCGTACCAAACAACAACACGATTGTATTGGTTGAAAAGGAAGACAAAAAGGTAGTTTACACATTGCCAGACAATCTTTACAGAGACAGTCCACTTGTCCAAGTATGGGCAGTTGACGCAAAGACGGTTATTGCAGTTGCCAGAGACTGGTCATTGACCGGATACCGTTTGGCCAGCAAGGACAACATTGTTGAAAAGGTATGGAAGCGTGAAGAGGCATTGGCAGCAGTTGTTGCCAGCGAACTTATCGATATCCCTCCAAAGGACTTGTCCAAGTTGCAAAAGCTCGAAGAAGAGTTCCACGGTGCTCAAGACGAGTCGACTGTCGCACACTTGCTCCGACGTTTGTCGATCCAGTTGTCGTCGGTCTTTGGATCGATCGTTGGATCGAGTGACGAGGTAGTTGCACCAAACCAATTCAAGGGTGAGGGTGACAGCATGACCGACAAGATTTTGGTCGTTGTCACACGTGCAGGTGTCGCATTTGGATTAGAGACTGGTGACAAGGGACGTATCATGTGGGTCAAGCCGTTGGCTCAATACGTTATGGTTGCCGACGACATTCGACTCCACGTCACCAAGTCTCAGCACCCAGGTGCCGAGATTGTCATCATTCACTATGTCAACTTTGATGATGTTCCAGGTGGACGTCCCGGTGCCAAGCACCACCGTGCACGTATCACTCATGTCGACGCTGTCTCTGGTAAAGAACTCTCCTACACTATCGTCCACGGTACACCAGTCCTCCACTCTGCAGTCATCCCTATCGACTCTTTGGGTGCATCCAACAACAATAATGTCAATGCGAGTGAAGGAGCTGCAACAGGAGAGAATCTCTTTATCACAGTACTCAACTACCCAGGTAAAGGTGCTCCACCCATTGTACAAGTGTCTCCATGGACTGCCGAGACACGTTTCAACTGGGAGCTCCTCAAAAAGATTTCCTTTTATTTGATCGATCATCAAGAGTCTGTTATCCGCGGTTATTCAATCGAATCGATGGCCAATGGTCGTACAGGATCATTCAAGTCGGTCGAAACATGGCGCATCAACTTTGGCAAGCTCTACCAAAAGGTTGTAGCTGTCGGCAAGACCAACCCACACGAGATTATTGTCTCACCAGCCATTATCCTCGGTAACCGCAATCTCTTGCCCAAGTACATCAACCGTAACATCATCTCGGTGGCCACCTACGACAAGGCTGCCTCATTGGCCAACATCTATTTGATCGACTCTATCAGTGGTGCCATCATCAAGGAATACACCCATTCCAATGCTGGTGGTCACATTCCAATCGTTCATCTTGAAAACAGTGTCATCTATTCAGTTTTTGATACCTCTTTAAATAAGCAAACCATTTCATCAATAGATTTATTTGAAAAGAATGTTGAATGGAACAAGTACGAAGCAAATTTAATAATAATAATAATAATAATTATTTGATTTAAAATACTAACAAATCTTTTTTGATTTCTTTTAGGGAAACAATTACATCATTTGATTCAAGTCAAAGTGATAATTTAATTATTAGTCAAAAGAGTTTTACCATTCCATTTATTGTTGAAACCTTACAATTATCACTTTCAACCAAGGGTATTACAAGCAAGGCAGTTCTTGTTGGTTTGGCTAACGGTCAAATTATGCCAATCGAAAAGAAATGGATTGATTCTCGTCGTCCCTATCCAAGTGAAGCAACCCCATACGATCAAGAAGAAGGTTTAATTCCCTATCATTCTTTATTAAATTTCCCACCCTACATGTATCTAACTCTTAATAATTCTGTATGTAATCATAAACACAAACAAATATCGATATGTAAATAATAATTTTATATGTTTCTTTTTTTACTATAGATTCCATTATTACAATCAATCAATACTCAAGGTACATCATTAGAGTCAACAGCAGTTTTAGTTGCACACGGTTTGGATATTTTTGGCTCTTTGATTGCAATCTCCACCTCTTACGATATTCTTTCACCAAGTTTCAATCATTTTGCACTTGTTTCCACTTCTTTATTATTGGTTATTATGACCCTTATCACCAATAAGATTAGAAGAGATAAATTATTAAAAAAGAAATGGAAATAATCCATAAATAAATAAATAACAACAGAGATCGACCGAATAATATACATCAAAGTAATAATAATAATATAAATTCCAAAAATAATAATAATTAATAAATACACATATATAAATTTAAATATATTTGGTTTGATTTAGGTCCATTATTATCTATTTAGTCCAGCCAATTTACTAAATAAGAGTTCATTGAATTTTTGTTGAAATGAATGACTATAGTACATTACTATATTAGGAAGTGAATCAAATACAGGTGGTGTACAAGGTGATGATCGAGATTGATCTTGTTTAGCAGATGATTCTTGATCAAGTTCACCTTTTAATTCGATAAGCTATCAAAACAAGAGAGAGACGGACGTTAGTTTTAGATCTAGTTAGCTCTTTCTTCTTTCTCTCTCTTCTTAATAATCATACACTAAATCCCTCATGCATAGACATTCGAATCAATATAGATAATGGTTCATGACATTCAATGTTAAAGAGTACAACTCCACCATCGACATCTGATCTTGGGTCTTTGTCCAATACTTTTAATTCCTTTACTCCATATGATACATCTTCAATAGCTGCTTCAATCTCCTTTTTGAAATCTATCGACATGCTGGATAAAGATTAAGAGAGAATAACGGTACTGTGAATCATCAATAATAATGGTGGTGTTGGTTCTCAAGACTGAGAAACTACTTTGAAAATAGATTCGGATGGGAGGTAGTTTGTTGTTTGGCCAACGTTTTATGAAATTTATTCAATTGCAGTCCAATTATTCAATTCCGTCCATCATTGATTAAGGTGTCCTCGCGAGTGAAAGAATAATAGTAATCATATAATAACAAACAACATATCACTCTTGTAATACTACATATATTTAAATAAACACATACACCAACAACAAGACCATGGATTCGATCATTGTTAATAAACAAGAAACCGATAAGAATAATAATAATAATAATCAAGATGATGATGATGATAGTAATGGTGTAAAGAAAGATGATAAAGCAGTAGACTCTGTTTCATCATCGAATAATAACGACGTTGTTGACAGCAACAATATAATACAATCAATTGATACAAAGGAGGAAGAGCATATTATTACAACCCCGACAACAGTTCCTACGACAGAACAACAAACAAGTATAACCACAACGACAATAATTACACCACCACAACAACAGCAACAACAACAAGATGATAACATTTTAAAAAAAGAAATCATTATACAATCACCACATAGAAATAATGATCATGATGAAGAGGAGGAGGAAGAAGAAGAAGATGAAGTACTTTCACCAACTCAATTTAAATCTCCACCTCCACCTCCACAACCTACAACTCCAACATCAATTGTAACACCACAACTACATTTACCTACACCAAGTGGCAAGTACCTTCCATTGACACCTCATCTCTCAAAGTTTGATCAATTGAGAATGATATCGGAACTGGAACACCAATCACCACATGACAAGTTGGCAAACCTCGAAGCTCTATTGATTGAAAAGAACCAAATGATACTGTCACCGGAAAAGTCTCATTTTCACGATTCCAATGGTAGGTTGACACCTCCTCCATCATTTATCGACGATCTATCATCATCTGGTGAAATTGGTAATAGCTCAGACTCGTTATTTGGTTCTGATCAGACATCAACAACCTCAACCTCAACCACTCAAACCAACATAACCTCATCGACAAATGAATTGGATACTGAAGATAAAATGAACATAGATATTGGTGGTGCTGATTCTGACGACACTGAAGATGATGATTTTGACATGTCCGCCGTAACACTAGAACTTGGTAAAAGTTTTAGTTCTGTATCAACTCATTCAGAGTCATCATCATCATTGTCTCAATCAACTGGTAGTGCTGGTAACCCTCCACCTCTTTCAACTTTACCAACAACTAAAAAGGAAGGAGAAGGAGAGGAAACATTAACATCAACAACAACTACCACCACGACCACTACAACCAAACCAGATCAACCAACATTACCAAAACCACCATTATTAGTTCCACCACCACCAACAACAAGAGTTAAAAAGGAAAATACACCTAAAAGAAGTACTTCTACTACTTCATCATCATCAACCGATATTGGAGACAAACCAAGTAGTAGTAGTAGTAAAGCAGATAAATTATTATCATTTTTAGGATTTGTTAAAAAGAAAAAGAATGATGATTCTTCTTCTTCTTCTTCTTCTAGTGGTACTACTACGACTGCAGATCAAAACATTTCAGGGTTTAAAGAAGAGTATATAAGATATCTAGACCATATGCAAGTATCTAGTAAAAATGAAGAAAAGGTTAAATTTGAAATGCCAAAGGCGTCGGTTGAGGATGGCCATGTATTTTTATTGTATGGAGATTTAACTAAATTGGTATGTGATGTAAAGATGGTACCTTGTTCGAATCATTCAATGATGCGTGTAGCATTATCGAGTTGGCTAAAGAATGATTGGTTAACATTTCCAGCCGACATTAGAAACAAAGTTATGATGAGTGTTCCACCTGAACCATTTAAACGTGGTATCAGTAGAGTTTATAAATGTCAAAGTTGGCCAACTGAATATCCAAATATAAGGTAACTAAATAATCAAAACATATTTATAATTTATTTATTTATTTATTTATTTATATTTTGCTACTTTTAGTCAACCATGGTTTACAACAGTAGTACCAAACTTTCATTATTATGAGAGGATTGGACCTGAATGGTATATAAGTGGAGCAAGAGAGTTTTTAAATGAAGTTGGAAAGGATTTGGCAAAGAATAAACCAAAACCTAAAAATGGAAGAGCAAAGCATTTGGTTGCACTTCCCATCTTGGGAACTGGTGGTGGTGGAGGATCGTCTATAGCAGGATCAATCCTATCACTCTTGTTACAGGAATTGTACAAAGCTACTCGTGTATGGAAATATGATTGTGTGTTGGTGACAAACGAATTGCCAATGTACACGGCTGCACGTAATGCAAGACGAGAGATGATGTCTCAGGACAAAGACTATTCGTATATTTACAACCAACTGTTGGGTGACCAAATGATGGAAAAGGCATCACAGTTGGCAAAGATGTTGGATCAAGGTAAATTGGCGTTGTTCTTGGGTGCTGGATGCAGCAGAAGTGCAGGTCTACCAACTTGGATTGGATTGTTAAACATGTTGGGTGAAAAGTTGGGAATGACACAAGACGAGGTGAAAGCAATGGACCAACTTCATTATTTGGATCGTGCAACAGTCCTTGAAAATCGTTGGAAAAAGGCACTTGCCAAATACTCTCCTCCGACAGTTGACGATGTGACTAAAAGGACAGCTGATAAGTCGTCGTCGACATCGCCAAATATTACTGCCAATGCTGAGGATGGAGCTGAAAACCCACTTGACTATATCTCCAATACAGTCTATTCAGAGTTACACAGAAACCTGTACAATGAAATCAATATACCAATGCAAGAAGAGATTGCCAATTTAATGAAAGTGTCTCATGCAGGATTAACCCATTTCCTAATGGCATCGACACCAGCCACCGATATTATTACAACAAACTATGACCGATGTTTTGAAATTGCTAGTACGTCTGTCGGCACATCTTGTGTGGTTCTGCCATACGAGTCATTGATCAGCAACAGCGATCATAAAAAACGTTGGATTCTCAAATTACATGGATGTGTTTCCAACCCAATGGATATTGTCATCACAAGAGAAGACTATATCCGATATGGAGATAAACGCGAGGCTCTATCTGGTATCCTCCAATCAAGTCTAATCACCAAACACCTCTTGTTTGTCGGGTTTAGTTTGGTTGACGATAATTTCTTTAACGTAATGTCTGCTGTCAAATCTGCTACATTTGCCTCAAAACAACAAAGAAAATTTGGTACAGCTTTATTTATTCAAAAGAATGATTGTATGTGTACAAAACAACAACAACAAATTATATAATTTAAATAATATATATTAATCATTCATTATTTTCTATCTTTTTTTAGTGATGAGTGAATTATGGGGACAACAAATAGACTTTGTTTGTTTGGACAAGGGAAATGAAGATATTGCAAGATGTGCAAGAAAACAGGAAATATTTTTAGAGTATCTTAGTTCGATCAGTATCAACAATACATCGCATTTGATGGAACAAAGATTCGATTGTATTTTAAAGGAAGGTGAAAAGGTGTTTAGAGATAGTTTAATCAAATTTGTTGAAGACTTGCCAGAAGAGGCAAGAGAAACACAAGTTTACAAAAAGTTTGAAACTTTTCTAAACCAAATTGGCTATCGTCACTATAGCCATCGTCGGTAGTAGTGTCAAAATCAAAGTAATAATAAACTCTCTTATTATTGTTGTATATTTTGTTTCACAAACAGACATTTAATTTGATTGTTATTATTTTTGAATCTTTGGATTTTCTCAAAGACACCCAATTTTCTACTGCATATTATTTATCTAAAAAAGATCAATCGATACTATTACTATTACTATTACAAAAGTTATACCCTATATTATGAATAGAAAAGATAGTAAAGATGAAGAAGAAAAAGAAGTAGAGAATGAAATAAATGCAACAACAACAACAATTGCAGAGGAAGAAGAAGAAGAGGATGATGATCGTCGTACATATTCATTACCGTGGCCTATAATACAACGTATATTGAAATTGGCAAGTCGTACTCTATGTACTTGTGTCAATAAAGATGCTTTGAAAAGAGCTCACGAAACTAGATCAGAAGTTAGTTTCTTCGAGCAAATATATACAGAGTATTGCCAACTTACCAATATTACCCCATCCGAAGACGATCCTCAACTCCGGTCGGTACTTCATAAAAGATTGTGTGCCCAACAAGATATCAACCAACACTCATTGACAAGAGATCAATTGTGTGCACTTCATCAATTCAATCTTGACAATGGACACCAACCAAACTTTGTATTGGTCAAACAAGACAAAGTATCAAGAGATAGTTGTAGATGGATGTGTAGTATGGCATTGCTATGTAAGAGAGTATTTGCATTTATTTCAAATCACATCTTTACCGATATTGTAATGGATGCTTCCAAAGACACTTGGTGTCATATCACCAACAACAACAACTATTGTCTCTTAAAAAAACCAAAGACACTGACAATAGTCTCTCCTAGATCACCTTCAGCATCACTATTCTTTATGAACAGTACACAAATACCCTTTGCCAAACCATTTTTCGAGAATGTTGAAAAGCTATACATCAACGAACCACTCTTATTTGCAACACCTGCGCCTATCACTTTGTTGATCAATTTGATGCCAAATCTCAGATCGGTTAGTCTCAGTGGTCGAGTTACCGAATCAGTTTTGATCAACCTTTTCAACACAGGGGCACATCTGAAATCAATCAACTTGGAAAGGGTAGGTGTAAGGAAACTTAGTACTGTGGATCCAACCGGCTCTGAGGATGAGCATTTTTATTATTATGAAAGTCCTTTTATATTTGGCAGTCTTATTCAACCGACATCATGTCTTACCAAGATTATCCTCCCCAGCCCATTCGATTGGAACAGTCTCAGTAAAGAGGTCAAAAGAAATCTTCAAGTCATTTCCTACTTTTATTTTAGTACTACATCTGATGCCGATCCTGTTCTAACGTCATCAGATTTTCCAAACCTACGACATGTTTATGTATGGTCAAGTGACAGAGTTTTCAAGCTTCCAAAGAGTGTCGTTAAATTTACCTTCTACGTCGTTGAAGATAGAAAATCAAGATACAAGTATAAATACGATCACAATCGTATAGATGGCCATTTGGACATGAGGTCTCCCAAGGCTTACAAGATTATAATTTTATCACTATTCGATGTTTGTGAATCAGAGATCAAATATTTAAACAATATGGGTTACGGTCATATTGGAACATACATGCGATCAATGAACAACAAAAAAATAGTTTTTATTAAAAGAGATAATATTCAAATTGAGTTAATAACCAACAATCAATTTAATAAATAATAAATAATAATAAACAAATATATATATGTTTATTTACAATAAATAAGAGGGTGAATTTTTATTTCTCCATTTGTTTTAATTTTAAAGGCCAAAAGCAACAGAGAGACAAAATACTTCAGATGAATTTTGATCGACTGCAGAGACGGTAGCAGTGTATTTTCCAGATGGAACAGATGATGGAATGGTAGCAGTTACAGTCTTGTTCCATGAACCAGCTTCAATTGGACATGGAGAGGTTTTGCAAAGATCATCAGTCTTGTTAATTAAAGTAATGAAAGAATACTTTACCAATAATTTCATGCTTCCTTCAGTAATGGTTTGAGCTGTAAAGAAAAATGATTCATTAATTATTAATATTTTTTCAGTTATCTGATATTTTTAAAATTAATATACGATTAACACATACTTAAATTTCCACCGATTGAAACAGTGAGTGGTTTACCCTTGACAGGTGTAGATGGAGAGATATCAACATATCCCAATTGGAAAATATCATTTGATTGGCCACAATTCTTCCAAATACCACCAACAAGGTTGTCAGTGTCAGCTGAAGCAATAGCGGCAACCAATAAAAGAGCGAAAAAGATAATTGATTTGTACATGATAAATTAAAGTAAAATGTGAGTTATTATTATAATTATATAATTATTATTATTATTTGTATCTATCTAGATATAAAAATGAATGATTATGATAAAGTAAAAAATGTTGTTTTTAGATCACTTCTGACACTCGTCTGCTGCTGCAACGACCATCCATGGAGTTTTAAATACTCGGTTTTTTCAAACCTAAAAGAGGAGGCCCAGGAAAAATAATATTGAAAAACAGACAAAAAAGTTTTTAGACAGAAAATTCAAGCTGGGAAGAACATCAATTTCTATTCACTCCTTCAATTTCAATCTTTTAATTAAAAAGTATACTCTGCAGTATTGAAATCTTAAGTAATAATACTTTTACTATTACTACTTCTTTAACTTTTATAAATATAATATATATATATACTACCTACAAGTTTCATTGTACATTAAATAATATTATTAGAGAGAGATATGGATTCAACAAAGTGTTGTGAAGATTTACACAAGGATTCTCACTATTCCCCTGGTTATTACTGGTTGGGTAATAATACACTCAAGGTAGACTTGAGTCTTCACAGAGATAATCGTGAAAGATTAGTTGAAAGCATTCTTTCAAATGGTATGAATAAATTTTAGAAAACAATCAAACAAAACATACATCACATGATCAATAACCTAACATAATACATCTATCTGCCTATCTATTTATTTATAGAAAAGGATATTCAACCAAATTCTTTTGTATTATTCCAAGGAGGTAAATCAAAATGTTATTATGAAACTGATAGAGGTAAGAAGACTTTAACTTGTTCAAGAAAGATTCAAAATGAAATTAATGTTCTTTATTTCTATTTCTGTTCTAGAACCAATGTTTATTCAGGAGAAAATGTTCTTTTGGGCATTTGGTAGTGATATGCCAGACTGTTATGGTACTATTTCATTGAATGCTGATAAAAAGGCAGTCTCTACATTATTTATTCCACGTCTCCCAGCCGAATATGCTACATGGCTCGGACAAATCCACACACCAGACTACTACAAAAAGATCTTTTTGGTTGACCATGTCGAGTTTACCGATCAATTGACCCAATTCTTTATGACCAACAACACCAACACCATCTACACTGTCCAAGGTCTCAACTCTGACAGTCAAAGCACCTCTGATCTCACCACCTTTGAGGGTATTGACCAATTCTCTGTCAACCACAAGTTGGCATACCCATACGTCGCCGAGCTTCGTGTCATCAAGACTGCCAAGGAGGTACAAGTCATCAAATACTCTGTCGAATCGACATGCAAGGCCCACATGGAGGTGATGAGAAAGATTAAAGTAGGCATGAAGGAATACCAATGTGAAGCCATCTTTTTGTACCACATCTACCACGACCACGGATGCAGAAACGTTGCCTACACTTGTATCTGTGCCGCCAACGCCAACTCTGCCGTACTCCATTACGGACACGCTGGTGAACCAAATGCCTCGACCATTGGTTCCGGTACTATGTGTCTCTATGATATGGGTGCTGAATACCACGGTTACGCCTCTGACGTTACTTGTTCATTCCCAGCCAACGGAAAGTTCACCAACGACCAAAAGATTGTATACAATGCTGTGTTGGCTGCCAACCGTGCTGTCATTGCCACCATGAAACCAGGTGTTGAATGGATCTCGATGCACAAGCTTGCCGAGCGTATCATCCTCGAACACCTTTTAGCCGGTGGTTTGCTTGTTGGTACCATCGACGAATTGGTCGAGAACAAGATTGGATCTGTTTTCTTCCCACACGGTCTTGGTCATCTTATGGGCCTTGAGACTCACGACGTTGGTGGTTATTTGGGTGATGCCAAGCCAAAGGTCAACTCTCTCCGTACCACTCGTTCACTCAAGGAAGGTATGGTCATTACAGTCGAACCAGGTTGTTATTTCATTGATCATCTCCTCAACTCTGCCTTGGCCGATCCAGTCAAGAGCAAGTTCCTCAATCATGAAGTCATTGCTCGTTTCCGCAAGTTTGGTGGTGTTCGTATCGAAGATGATATTTTGGTCACTGCTGACGGTTCTCTCAACCTTTCCTCAACCGTTCCAAGAACCGTTGAAGAAATTGAAGCTTTCATGTCAAAGAAGAATCTTTTTGATGATTAAAAAAACAAAAAAAAACAAAAGATAATAATAAACAATATATAATTGTTAATAATTAGTTAATTTAAATATTGATTTATTTTTTTGATTTGGCAAATGGATTATACTTCATTTTGTTTCCTCCTTGTTGTTGTTGGTTATTATTATTGTTATAATTATTGTTGTTATTATTATTGTTATAATTTTTGTTTCCACCTTGATTGCTATTATAATTTTTGTTTCCGCCTTGATTATTATAGCCTCCTTGGTTGTTATTGTTATTGTTGAATTTCTTATTGTGATGATTGTCATTGTTGTTGTTTTGTCTACCAACATTGAATTGATTTTGATTTTGAACTAGTTGTAAATCTTGTTGTTGTTGTTGTAGCAACATATTCATCATTGTTGACATTTGGTTATATTCTTGTGGGGTCATGTTATTTGCGCCTTCATTGTATTGTTTCATCATCAACATCATGTTGTTTAATACAGTCTGTTTTTGTTCCACACTCATATTTACAATACCTTGTTGTTGTTGTTGGTTATTATTGTTATAATTATTGTTATTATTAATATAACCACCCATGTTATTATTGTTATAACCCATATTGTTATTATTATTATTCCAATTATTCATATTATTATTTTGATTGTTCCAGTTATTACCTCCCATATTATTGTTATAATTTTGGTTATTGTTATAATTATTGTTATTATAATTTTGATTTTGATTCCAATTATTGCCTCCCATATTATTTTGATTTTGATTCCAATTATTGTTGTTATAATTTTGATTATTATTATTATAATTTTGGTTGTTATAATTTTGATTATTATTTTGATTGTTATAATTTTGATTATTATTATTATAGTTGTTTTGATTATTATTATAATTTCTATTATTACCATTATTGTTATAGTTTTGATTACTAGTATTATTATTATTATTGAAATTATTATTATTAAAATTACTATTAAAATTACCACCATTTTGTTGATTTCTATTCTTGTATTGATTGGAACCCAATTCATGGTTGATCATACGATTGGCAGAAGAGTTTTGAATGCCTCTTGTTCTGTATTGCTCCAAATTAACCTTTTGAAGAATGGCACCTGGAAGAATACCGCAGGTGGATTCATTGACAAGTTCTGGATTTTTGTAGGTGAAAACCTTGGCACTGAGAAGTGGTGGGAGACGCTTTTCAACACCTGGAATGACTGGACTGATTGTACCCAAGATTTGATCGGGCTTTTCCAAATTACGAGGTAGATCGGTAGTTGAACCGATCGAGGTGGAGTTGTGAGAGATGATTAAATCGGTACCATGACTATTTCTAAATGCTTCATCTTCGGTGAGTGAATTGTCGAGTGGTTTGAGAGCACTGAGTAATTCGTTTTCGTCAATGAATGGCAATTGACAAACACCCTTCCAAGTGGGTTGACCTGGTGCGACATCGATCAAAAACTCGTTTGGATAGAAATGAAGAATGACATCGTTTCTGTCCTCTCCGTCAATCGAGATACCCATCATGGTTCTGTATGGCTTTGGAACAAACTGACCACTGGCCTTTGGAAGTACAGACATGAGTTGTTGGAATGGTCTAAATGGAGCACCCAATTCAAACTGTGGTTCAACAATCATCGATCCATTCTCTGCCAAATCCAAAATAAATGGAGCATAATGATATGGATAATACCATCCCCATGAACAACAACCATGGAAATAATATCTTAATACCCAAGCTAAACCATCAACATATGATTGGCAAATTCTAAAAATATAAATAAAAGAAAAGGTTAGTAAATATATTATCTTTTCTTTTTAGCTCTATTCTATGTTTCTTACGCTCTAACAAGTTCATTTTGTGGTTGTTCAGTTTCAAAATGATGTTCATAATATCTTGTTCTCCAACCTTCAGAACCAATGTTGACATCTTTCATTTTATGAATAAACAGTTTCTTTTCCAAAGAATCATCTTGATCCTCTGCTGCCGATTTATCTTCAGTTTCCTTCTTCTTTCTCTTTTTGGTATTGTCATCCTTGGTTTCGGCAGCCTCTGGAGTTTGTTGAATGTCAATGACTTTGACAACACGCTTCTTTTCATTGTATTTGCTCATTTTTTGTTGAAGAAGAGCAGCGGCTTCTCTGTTTGTGGCATCGAGTTGATCCTTGGTACCCTTGCTAGTTGCCTTTGCCAAATTTTCTCTTAATTGTTGAGCTGCATCCTTGTTGGAGAGATGGTCAGTCTTTACCTTTTTCTTTGGGTTGTTTTCTTCAGTGTCGGCGGCGACTGGTTGGAAGATATCGCTGAGGATAGAGGCTGCTGCTTGTTTGTGTCTTTCGCTGACTTGTGTATTGAGTTGTTGTGAGCTTGCAGTGCCGGTGATATCGGTACGTGCAGTTTGTTGGAATCTATTGTTACGACCTTGTGCAAAACGTTCTTCCTTTTTCTTTCTACGTAAAAGAATGTCTTCCTCTTCTCTCGAGAGACGAACAAACACCTTTCTGAGACGATCGAGGTCAATCTCTCCATTGTCTGTCAGGTAACCCTCAAAAGTTGGCAAGAGCTCCTTGTAGATACGCATCAAACGATCGATGGCACCTTCGTTGATTTGAAGACTGGGAAGATGTGGAAGGAAATCATTTCCGACAAAGAAACAGATAAAGATGAAATCATCAATGATACGTTCGACGTTGTATTCAAAGGGTGGGTTGCATTTGAGTTCTGTGTCCAAGTATTCACGTAAAATGGCTAGATTGAGAAGTTGGTAGTCTTTGACGAGGAAATCTTTGACCTCGTCCTCGTCGACATCCTTGGATGGGGTAGGTGCGGGCGTGCCAAATCGGTTGCCCTTGGGTGGAGCAATAAACTCACGAAGAATGTCAAAGTTGACTTCGTGTGTCGATAGCGCCAACATAATAAGATCGGCATCCAAACCATACATGACGTGCTTGAGGTTGGGGTTGTAGTCGGGTTGAGAACGTTGGTGACGGATGTACTCCATAATCTTGTGTTCTCCTTCACCCGGTACACTGGCGTCTGAGATGATTACCTTGACGTCCTTCCATGCAGGGTCGGTCGATATCTTTTCGGCGACATATTGACGGAGAGTGAGTGCGACCAATGCCATAAACTCTGTGCCTGGTGTGATACAGTTAGAGTCAAAGTGGTACTTTTCAGCACCGTCCTTTTGGATGGCGTCATAGTCTTCTTGTGAAAGACTGCCATTGTTGAGACGCTCGATGAGGTCTCTGGCAGCTTGTTCCTTGGTGATACGCGAGTCCAAGGCGGCACGGAAACGACGGGCACGTTGCTGATTCATTTTGGCACGTGGTGCAACACCATCAATGGCCATATAGATGAGCTTACGTGGACGGATAATGGCAAACAAGAGGTCGAGGTATTCGACGATCGAGTCCATCATATCCTGAGTGTTCCTTGGCTTGGGTCCCTTTTCAGGATGTGCACAAGGATGGATAATACCGTTCATATCCAAGTATAGATTATCAAACTCTCCATTTACATTCAGCTCTGAAAAATCACATTTGAGACGTGATCCATCAGAGTCACGTGGTTCTTTGGTTGGTGTAATTACATTGCCGTATTTATCTACCAACCATCTAAAGAATGCTGGAATTCCCATTACTATTAATTAAAACCAAATATTTGATTGTGGTATCTTTTTATCTAATTTTTGGTTTGTTTTAATTATATAATAATAAAGTAGTAGAAAGTATAAAAAGGGGAAATGATGATGTTTGTATAAAGTTGTATTAATTAACGATAATCGTTTGTTGTTGTTGTTGTTGTTTGGTGCTGTAGTGCTGTTTGCAACAAGTTAAAGTACGATTGATAATTATAATATATCTCAACAAAAGATGGCGGTCTACTTGTCAACTGTGGTATCGAGTTGGTTCGTATTCCTTCCTATCTTTTTTTTTAAATATAGAGTATAAAGGTATCAAGTATCTTTTTATCGAACTATTGCTACTGTGCCGTTGATATAAAGATTCTAAAACTACTACGTACAAGTATTGATTTGATATATCAATTAATTTAAAAATAAAATAATAATAAAATAGTATAGTATAGTAATAAATTCAAATAGTAACAGATAGGTTTGTTATTATTTGATTTGTGTATATAGAGTATCAAAGGTATAAATTATCTACTTTCGTAAAAAAGTGTACACTTTCGAAAAGCTTTGCGTGAATAGTAAATAAAAGTGTGAAGAAAGAAATTTTCAGCACTCCTCGTTTGTCTCGTTTTCAAAAAAAAAAAATTAAAAAAAATTCAATTATTTTATTTATATAAAACAAATAAATAAATTAATTAAAATAATGATAGTGGTTTTGAACTGGGGTTGACATTAATAGACATGTATTCTTAATAAAATTTAAAATTAATTTATTTGTTTGTTGTGATGAAAATTAGTCAATACTAAATTTAATTTTAATAAAGCATGCTAGATTGAATAAAAACGAACAATGACCTAGCTACTCGTTGAATTTCGACAATACACTCACACTCACACACACAGACATATGCCCGTGTGAATATAATATACACTGTACTATGTCAGGTGGTCAACAGATATTAAGGATAAGTCAAGCACTTGAAAAACAGCTTGTTAAAAAGACATATAACCTCTCAACATCATTTGTTAAAGAGTTTAACAATCGATCGGGATTTGTACCATTTGAAAACCAAGATGCTAGTCTACGTGGATGTGCACTCATCGACCATCATGTAGAACCACCCATTCGAATCGTTTCCTATGACACTCAAATATTCGATCACAGCTATATCAAACGATCGATTGACGATGCACTCTCCTATCGTCAACAACTCTCCAAGAATGGTCTACTTGATATATCAAAGAACGCTGCCTACAGACTCATCAATGAAACCGGTGATGGTCTACCTGGTCTTGCTGTTGATGTATTTGGTGATTATATTCAAATGACTGTAAGTACATTGTTGACAATCAATCAATCACTATGTACCACCACCTTTCTTATTTATTATTTATTTAATTTAAATTCTAGACACATACAGAACATTGGTGCAATTATTTAAATTATATTGGTGATTATATAATGAAAGAGATGGGTTTAAAAGGTGCCTATTGGAAGGCAAAGTTTAAACATAAACAATCGTTTGCAAAACATTATATGGGTGAAAGAGTTGGGTATGACAGTCAAGGTGTGTCAGAGTTGCGGGTCGAGGAGAATGGTATGAAGGTGATTATCGATTTGGAGGATGTTATATCGACTGGTTTGTTTATGGATCAGAGAGACAATAGAAAATACCTAGCTACTCTGTTTAAAGAACGTCCATCTGGAACTATTCTCAACACGTTTGCACACACCTCTACCTTTTCACTACTACCATCGCTGTTGTGCAGGAATATAAGTACATACAATATCGATACATCTCCGAAATACCTCAACATTGCAAAAAAGAATTTTGAAATCAATGGTCTCAATCCCGATAAACATCGGTTCGTTGAAAAGGATGTGTTTGGACGACTCGAAGAACTTCCACATAAATCACTAAACTTTGATGTCATTGTACTCGATCCTCCTACATTGGCTCGTGGCCCAAAGTTTGGAGTATTTACCACCAAAAATAGATATCGTGATTTGTTGGATCTTGCCATTCCATGTCTTAAAAAGGGTGGTTTCATTGTTAGCTTTGTCAATACTCGTCTATTAAAAGAAGATAGTTGGTTAAGACAATTAGGTGTTGTAGATCATATGGCTGATCAACAACAACAGCAACAACAACAGGTTAACAAAAACAAAGAATCATTGTCGTCGTCAATAGCAGAAGAAGAAGAAGAGGATTTAAATCTTCTTCAAGAATATAAAGATTTAAATATTAAAGAGGCAAAGTTTTCAGCAGCAAGTAAAATGAATGGAAATGTATTACAATTCTCAAAATTAAAAGGATTTAAACCGTTACAATCATTGGAACAATCACCAGATTTTAGATTCAAACTTGGTGATGAACGTGTTGGTAAACATCTCAAAGGAATTGTATTAAAACATAAAGTTGATTATCTTCAATATAATAATAATACTACAACTAAAAATAAAACTAATAAAAAGAAAAAGTAATAAAGTTTAATACTTTTTACTTTTATACTTTTATGCCTTTACTTATTTTGATAAGTATCATATAAAGAAATGATTTTAAAATCATTAGAGGTTAAAATAGTTGATTGATGATGATGTTGATTTTGTTGTGATTGATTGTTGTAATTGGAATAATAGGTAATGGTGTATGGTTGATCTTTGAATAAATGGAATGCATTATCAGAGAATTCTCCACCAACATGTTGGTCACCACTACGATCAATCCAAACAAACAGAGCAATCTCTGAAGATACCAATGTCAAATGATATTTATCATCACAGCCATCAGACTTTACCAAATCCTTGATTGTAATGACTGGTTTTTGTAAATTGAATTCTTTATACTCTTTAAAAAAGTATGTATTATCAATCAATGGCGATATTCTTTGTTTCCCATGTTGAATGATTTGGTTATCCTTTTCATCAATATCTTGTTGGTTACTATCCCTTTCCTTTTGATTTTCATTTTCTATTTCCTTTTCCAATTCAATATAAATAAATTGACGATTTAATTTTTTCGAGTCTGGAATGAAATCTTGACGATCAAAATCCATAATCATATGGTTGGAATGAGCTTTACAATAGACAAGTTGTTTGATTTGTTTGGTGACTTTACCAAGTACGACATCCCAAACTGATAGGTAGATGATGGCTTGGAACGACTCTTTGGGAGCATCGTTGGTTACCCACACCTCCATTCTCTTGCTTTGTTCATTCTCGACAATCGATAGTAGAGTGGGAGCGTAAAACTTTTTGGCAAAGTATTGTAACGCCTTCCATTTTAGACGGTCGTATTCGATGGAGCTCCACGACGGTCCGACCCAAATATCGTTGAGTTGCCAGTACAGTGTTCCCTGGCAGTAGGGAGACATGCGACGCCAGTGCTCACACCCCGTCTTGATAGAAATGGCCTGTAACACCTGTGTGGTATAGCAAAGGTGTTCAAAGGAGGTAGGTACACGGAAGTGCAGCGCAGTGTGCTGTAATAATCCAATGTTGCCGGGTGTTGGAGATCGCTGTCTGTACTCCATCTCGGGTGACGTGATGTTGAGTTGGTCATCCCCACCTGCCAAAGTAGCTTTGAGTGCCTGGAATCTGGGAAGACTTTGGAACCCAAACTCGGACAGGAATCGAGACTTGGCCTTGAGGTACTGTGTAAACGGTTTGTTGGAATGCCATACCTCCCAATAATGAGTGTCTCCGCGTGTCTGGTCATTGGTGTCACCCCAAGAATTGACACCATTCGACGGCGACGATGGCCAAAAGAACGACGTGCTCAGTTGAGCCAACTCGTCCATAATCGTGTCAATGTACAGTCTGTTATAGTCTACAATGTAGCGAGGAGGGTTATCCTTCGAAGGCTTCCACACATTCAACGCCTGCTCATTCTCGTTGTTTCCACACCATAGCGCGAGACTTGCGTGATGGTCGAGACGCAGTACCTGGTCGCGTACCTCTTTTCGGACATTGTCGAGAAACTCTTTGTTTGACGGGTACAGACAACACGCAAACATAAAGTCTTGCCAAATGAGGATACCTAGACGATCACATATATCATAAAAGTCGTCGCTTTCATAGATACCACCTCCCCATACACGCAGGCAGTTCATGTTGGCGTCGCGTGCACTCGTCAAGAGATGGTTGTATTTGTCTCGAGTAATACGGTTGAGAAAGTTGTCGGCGGGGATCCAGTCAGCACCCTTTGCAAATATCTTGGCACCGTTTACCATGATGGTAAATGCTCCGTCTGTAGTATCAACCGACACTGTTCTTAAACCAACTGTACGTTCGGCTACATACATATTATTTAAATGGAATTCAATCTTGTACAATGCCTGTTCACCATGTCCATTTGGCCACCAAAGTCTACCATTTTCAATATCAACTTTAATATTTTTAATTAAAGTTTTATATTGATGTAATTTTGGTAAATTAAATGTTGCAATTGAGGAGGAGGAGGAGGAGGAGGAGGAGGTAGAGTTATTCTTTTCTTTTGAATCTATTAATGAAATGATTATTTTTAATTGATTTTCATTTTCATCATTATTCTCTTGTTGTTGTTGATCAGAATAAATTTCAAAATCAAATAATAATGAAACATTCTTGTTGGTTGGGTACCTTTCTAGATTTAATAATAAATTGGTACTTGATGATTGAGATGAATGTCTTGGTGTTGTAACTGTTGTTGTTGTTGTAGCTGCAGTTGATGGTTTGGTATGATGTTGTTGCTTTATCATAATAGATTCAATCTTTGGTACTGCCTTTGGAAAGAATTCAATCAATACTGATTTATAAATTCCCATTGGACAATAACATCCTCCCCAATCCCATCCAAAATGACATCCACTTTAAATATTAAAATATATCGTATTAGTAAAGCTTTTGAATTTAAGTTTGATGTATGTTGTTTACATACCACTTTCTAATAAAGTTACGATGATGAATACCATGTGGGTATTCCCAAAGAGGTATTTCATATCCATTCTCAGAAGCCTTCTTTTCACAATAAGAGGATGGATTTGTAAAATCAAATCGAATGGTATTGGTTCCGGATTGCAGGTGACCTTTTATATTGAATCTAAAGGTTCTAAACATATTATCGGTTGTACCAATCAATTGATCATTTAAATAGATTGATGAGATGGTATCTACTCCATGACACACCAAATCAATTCTCTCAATACTATCTTTAAACCATTTTAAATGTTGTTCTGTAACAATCTCAAATGTCTTTACAAATTGCCAATTTGATAATGCTATCCATCTATATTCCATCTTTAGAAGAAATAATAATAATAATAATTTAATCAATGTTGATTTATGTTATATGATAAATGATAGTAAAGAAAACATACTTCTCTTTCACCAAAGTATAGGTCAGGTACAATACCCTTATTCATCAAGGTGAGATGAACATCTGTTGGTACTGTCACATTACTGATTGTAATTAATTCTTTTGGTTGTGTATCAACTTCTCCTCCTCCTCCTGCTCTTGTTAATTGATTTATAGTCCATTGATCATCATCTAATAATATAGAATGATTATTTTGATTAAAGTTGACCATCTTTCTTTCTTTATTTCTTTTAATTAATTATTTAATTTATTTGTTCTCTTTTTATCTCTTGAGCCAAAAGAGGAAAATTTAAAATGAATGAAATTGAAGTTGTGTGTGTTGAGGTGCTGAACATTAATTTTAATATTATAAATAAATTTGTTGATCAGCAGCTGTAGAATACCCCCTCTCTCATCATCATCATAATCGATTATAGTAGCTACTGTGTGTTGTTGTTGGTCATGTCTTTACTAGAACAATTTTTCAAGAGTAAGATAGATAGATATCTACGCAATGAATGATCGATCATTCATTCGACATTGACATGACATATATATACTTACTTGTTTCACAATTATTATCATATTTTAGAACAAGTACTTGTATTGACAGCTGATGGTAGAAACATTGTAGGAACATTGATAGGCTTGGATCAAACCACAAATATTATATTGGAGAAATGTCATGAGAGAATCTACTCACCCGATGAAGGTGTAACAAAGTATAACTTGGGTATTCATCTAATCAAAGGTGATGATGTGTATGTACAGAATATAATAAGCTAAAGAAGATTTGACAAGTATGTTTACTAATAATTATGTGTATTAATATATAGTGCTGTAATAGGAGAGATTGATCAAGAGTTGGATGCAAGTTTGGATCTTGATAAAATGAACGCTGCTCCACTTAAATCTGTAGCGCATTAGATAAGAAAGGAGATTAGATACAATACTTTTCTTCTTCTTCTTCTTCTTATTTTTCATTTATTATTTAAACATCAACAACAAATCATCATTATTACAACACCAATGTCAATCAGGCAGGCAACCGGATCGGATCCACACCCGTTGATATAAACACAAACACTCTAACCATCCATTTGATTGGATTGAAAGGAAGGAAGGCAGAAAGCGAATGAATACATTACATTACAGTACATAAACAAAGGACAAACCCATCATCACCAAAAAAGAGAGCGACACAACGAACGAACATATTATTTATTTTATAAAACATGCGACACAACGAATAAAGGTAATCCAACATACAACTAATCAATCATCATAATCAAATCAAACCAATCAATAATATTATAATAGTAGTTGTGGTGGTAATGACAATTGACAAGTTTGATATTGAAAAGAAAGCTGCAGCATCGTTGGATCCCCCCAAACAAACAGTATTGATATGGAACAATGGATGTTACGTTGGTCTGTAAATTTAAGAGAGGGTTTAAATAACAGTCATTATTGGAACATAGGATATGACCGCAGTGACGGTAAAGACAGCTATCAAGAGTTTCAACAAATGTACTTTGTTTGCATTGATTTTGTTGGGCACATTCTATTACTTGCGTCATCGTTTCTTGACAATTATCAGTTAATGATACAATTGGTTTACATTGTCCAAAAAAAGTTAGAGTTGTATTGGTACCGGTAGTACCATTACCATTGATAGTTTTCACAATCACTGTCAATCATACAAGGTCTGTTTCGTGGAGGTGGGTGTTGACAAGATCCATGCAGACATACTAATGGGATGTTGCAGTCGATTGCTGGTAAATAACCATCCAATGAATAATAGGATGGACGACAACTCTGACCCTCAGTCTTGGAGAACACAGCCACACAAAAAGAGACTTGTAACACAACAGGGTTGGGAGGTGAAATTGGGCTACAAACAGTTCCCAATTGACACATTATACCGTGTGTGCATACTGATCCTTCTGGTTGTTTGTCATAGCAACGTCCATCCATACAATATTCTTGAAATGCACATTCACTTTGTGATTGGCACATTGTATTATTTGGAAGTTTACAAATTGAATTTGAACATTCTAATTGACCATGACATTGCATATCCGATTGACAAGTATCACCAGACACTAAACTATTAAAAGGATTACATGTACTTTTTGATCCATCAATCAATGAATAACAAATCATTCCATCTCCACAAGTTGTTGATTCATTCCCGTTACTACTATTACATGATTCCCCAAATGAAATGTATTCAACACAAATATATTTGTTTTCATCACAATAACTACCTTGTTCGCATATATTATTAGTAATATTATCCCTAATATTTCAAATGAATATTAATTAAAAGAAAAAAAAGAAAAAAAAGACTTTATTCTGGTTTCATTTCAAACTTCAATATCATTAATATTTATGTGTGCGATGAAATATTTTATAGGTATTGATTTAGGAACATCTGGAATCAAAGTAATCATTAAAGAAGAAGATGATACTATTGCATTTAGTGGTTATCATCCATTAAAGGTTGAAAGATTGAAACCGTTGTGGTCGGAACAAGTGGTGGGAGATTGGTGGATTGCATTGGACAGCGTGATGAGCAAGATGGCATTACAAGTGGATAGGGAGAAGGTGTTGAACAATGTCAGAGGTATTGGTTTAACAGGTCAGATGCACTCTGCTGTATTGTTGGATGACAAACATCAAGTATTGCGTAACTGCATCTTGTGGAATGATCAGCGTAGCAGTGCAGAGTGTAAAGAGTTGGCATCAAAAGTAGAGAATTGTCAAGACACGATCACTGGTAACATCATAATGAGTGGATTCACTGCACCAAAGATACTGTGGCTAAAGAAACATGAACCAGACGTATTCAACAAGATCGATAAAGTGGTACTACCCAAAGACTATGTACGGTTCTTATTAAGTGGTCAATTTGCAACTGATATGTCTGATGCTAGTGGAACGATGTGGTTGGATGTAAAAAAGAGACAATGGAGCGTTGAAATGATCAATGCATGTGGTTTGACGATTAATCATATGCCTCAACTCTACGAAAGCACAGATATCACTGGTACACTACACGATCACCTGGCCGAGAGATGGGGACTGCCTACAAAGACACCCATCGGGGCTGGAGCAGGTGACAATGCAGCCGGTGCTATTGGATGTGGGATCAACACGTTAAACAATAGAGCAATGGTATCACTTGGGACGAGTGGTGTGTCGTTCCTCCCAACCGACCGATTCACAAGTAACACTTCCAATGCATTGCATAGTTTTTGTCATGCGCTTCCCCAATCATGGCATTTAATGTCGGTCATATTAAACTGTACATCTTGTATTGACTGGGTATCTGAATTGACAGGATTTACAAATTATTTAGATATGATACAAACTTTGAACAAAGAGAATCAAGAAGTGGATAAAGAGGATAAAGTTCTTAAAGATCCAATATGGTTCTTGCCCTATTTAAATGGAGAAAGAACACCACACAACAATGCCAATTTAAAAGGTAGCTTTTATGGACTGACAAATAATCATAGTCGATTAGATTTATGTAGATCGGTATTTGAAGGTGTATCATTTGCATTGGCTGATGGTTTGGATGTACTCTTAGAAGATTCACCTATAGATACTGTCATTGCTATTGGAGGTGGAACCAACAATGATTATTGGTGTCAAATGTTGGCCGATATAACCAACCTTACATTAGAGGTACCAGGTTCATCCGATTTAGGTCCATCCTTTGGTGCAGCTAGATTAATACAAATTGCAACTTGTATTCAAAGTGCAACAACAAAAAGCAAGGAAGACATTTACAAAGATATCATTAGATTACCTACATCCATAACCAAAATATTTAAACCAAACTCAATCAAACATCAACAATTTAAAGAGAAAAGAATCATATTTAAACAATTATATCAATTATTATTACCATTATCTTCAAAATAGAAATAAATAAAAATATTCAAAAATGTAAATTAATTTAACAAAGATCTTCATCACACCTTTGAAAAATGAATTCATTCTTTATTAAATTTGTGATAATGTAAATGAAGATATAATACAAACATATATAATGTCAGATACAGAGAATAGTGTTAGTACAAGTACAGGTACAAGAACAAGTACAGACACCAATAATGTACCTCCTGTGACAGGAAGAGGAAGAGGAAGACCAAGAGGTAGTGGGAGAGCGAGGGGAAGGGCAAGAGGTAGAGGTACAGGTAGAGGAAGAGGAAGACCAAGAGCAACTAGAAAGATGTCAGATGATGAAGACTCTGATATTTCTGAAGAGGACAAGTATTCATCTCACCAAGACAATAATGATGATGAGAGTGAATCATCAAACTCCTCCTCATCAGCTGACAACGATGATGACGACGATACCACCAAGTCTGGCAGCGACACTGACGATGAAATATCTGGGTTAGCGTCAACATCAGATGATGATGAAGTAGATCTATCAGATGACGACGACGATGATGACGATGACGACATTACCGATGAAATAGATGATAGCAGTTCAACACTATCGTCGACCACTACAACAACAACAACACCACCTCTGATCATCAGAGGTGATGGTGGCAAAGGATCAGAACAAGTAGACTCGACAACTGGTAGTAGTGGTGATGGTAGTAGTACGGGAGACCAATCAAATCAAAGTGGTCCACGTACAAGAAGAATGCGATTGTTTAGATGTGCATCTACTAAAAAGGTGTGTTCTAAAAGACCGATTGATGGATACATGTATTGTGGCAAACACATTCTCGAAGACACAAATGCACCCTATTCTCAATGTGACTTTATCTCCAAGTCACACAAGAGATGTATTGCTGCCATTCTCTCGAGTGAACCATCGCCACGATACTGTCGTCCACATCATCAAATTGTCGACTTGATGAATCAAAAGAAACGAACCATACAAGATTCTTCCAAAGCTACCAATCCTCATATCAAACGTATTAAAACAACTCTTGCTAAACATGGTATAATGAGAGGTTCATATTATGATTTATGGAAAAAACAACAACAAAAGAAACCAAATCAAAATATATCACAAGATCATCAAACCAACATTGAACAACAAATGACAATAGAACAATCAATGAAACAAGAAAATGATCAACAACAAGATTTATTGGCGATGACGACAACGACAACAACAAATCAACCACCAACAATAGATCAACCTACAACAATATCTACAATAGATCATCTTGGATTGGTTGATGATCAAGAAATAGTAGATGGATATTATCAATTAATGGATGGGGATAGAGAAGGATTATTCTATCCATCTTCCAATCTAATAAGTGATACTATAAATAATCAAGAGATTTATGATAGTTTTAATGAAGAATATTATCTATCATCAATCTCTACATTGGCAGAAGAAGAATGGATTCAACGTAGAAGACTGTATATATCAAAACTAATCCTCCTCTACAAAAAACAAAGTATTAGATTTAAAGAAAGAATGAGAATGTTAAGAAGACATTATATTCTATCAACTAATAATAATAATAATAATAATAATAATACTCAATCAATGGAAATTGATAATAATAATAATGTAAATAACAACTCAAATAATCATTGTTTCCATAAAGAATGTATAATACCTCATTTACCATTATCAAAGTTTTGTTATGCTCGTAAGTAATAATAATAATACTACAATCACCAAAGACAAAAACTTGACAAGTTAATATTAATATCTTGAATATTTATTAAATTTAAATTAGATATATTAGAAGATAGTAATCAAAAATTATTTGTTGGATGTAATTATAGAATTGGAGGAGGACGTGATAAATGTAATTATCCAATTTTAAAATCACAAATACCAAGTTTATGTACCAATCACTTGGATATTATCAAACAACCCGATAGTATCTATGTTACAACAGGAAAGAAAAAACGATTAAAAGAGTATCTCACCAAACAACACCCAATCTTAATTGAACAATTTCATCAGAAATCAAAACTCCAACAACAACAGCAGACTATTGACCAAAGTCAGTGAATAAAAGAATTTTCCTCAGTCAGTCTCATGAGACACCCATTCATCGAAATTATTTTTTCAACGATCTCTTTTCAATCGAAAAATGGAATGGCTCAAGAAAAATATCCCAACTCGACACATTTTAATTAAATTTAAAAAAAAAATAAGGGATCAACCCTTTACAAAACCAAACCTCTTGATTCATTCTTTCATCGTCATTCAACTCATCTAAATCTTAACTTTCTTACACATATATATATACATATACAAATACTTTATATAACATAATGAGTTTTGTAAAGAATTTATTTTCAAAGCCAAAACCAACTTCATCATCAACATCAGATGTCATCAAAGGATACAAGATTGATGTACCTGTACAGGAGAGAATTGTAGATCCATCTTATTCATATTACTATAGTAGATTGGATAAGACATCACCACAAATAGTTGGACTCATCAGCAAGAATGATAGAAACAGTACACAATTTGAATTAAAAGACTTTCACATCAAGACCGAGATGACTGATGTCTCGTCGATTACTGTATTCACTCAACGCTACTTCAATGGGTATCCATCACCTGTTGAAGCCAAGTACCAGATTCCATTGGCTCCTTATTCGGCTGTATCCGACTTTGTCGTGCAATACGACGACAAGGTGCTCAGAGGTACTGTCAAGGGCAAGCAAGATGCCGCCAACGATTTCAGTGATGCCATTGCTAGTGGTGGCCAAGCATTCCTAGGTGAGAAAAACGACAAGGGATACTTTAACTTGTCGATTGGTAACTTGCCACCCGGCAAAGAGGTGACTATTGCCATCACCATCGTCTCTGAAGTTGGACTCCATTTACAAGACCTCCACTACTGTCTTCATCGTTATATGTTCCCAAAGAACTCTCTCAGTCTCAAGTTGGACATGGAGGTAGATTTGTCAACCGACATTACAGACATTCAAATCGACCACTACCAATTCAAAAAGGAGATCAATCAAAACCGTGCCACTATCTCACTCGAACACAACGGTGTCGTCAATAAGAACCTTATTGTAGTCGTCAAACCAAAGACAGAAGAGAAACCAGGTTACTTTTTAGAGTACAACAAAGAGGACAAGACCGCCGCCTTGGCACTCAACTTTTACCCACGCTTCCAAATCTCGCCAGACGAAGTCGATCAAAAGAGTGAGTTTGTGTTCCTCCTCGATTGCTCTGGCAGTATGAGTGGAGGTGCCATCACCAAAGCCAAACGTGCACTTGAAATCTTGATGCGTTCACTCACTGAAAACAGCAAGTTTAACATTGTACTCTTTGGCAGTAACTTTAAATCACTCTTTCCCGAATCGATGCCATACGATGATGCCAACCTCGAAATTGCCTCTACCTATATTCAAAAGATTCAAGCTGATCTTGGAGGTACCGAACTCTTACCACCAATTAAAAGTATTCTCTCCAAACCATATGATCCACAATATCCAAGACAAGTTTTTATTTGTATGTAAAAGAATAGAAAGAAAAAAAAAGAAATAGATAACATTTATTTATTAATTTAATTGATTTAATTTATTTTTTAGTGACTGATGGAGAAGTATCAGAAAGAGATCAATTAATTGATTTTGTTGGAAAGGAAGCAAATACTACACGTATTTTTACTTTGGGTATTGGTAGTGGAGTTGATAGAGAATTGGTTATTGGTTTGTCAAAGTCATGCAAAGGTTATTATGAATTCATCGAAGAGAATAGTATGATGGAAACTCAGGTCGTTAAATTAATGTCGATTGCTATGGAACCAACCATTTCAAACATTCGCGTTGATTGGGATGGTCTTCAAGCCACTCAAGCACCTTCGATTGTCAGACCAATCTTTAACAATGAACGTATGATTATCTACTCATTGATTGATAATTTGGTTGAAGGCGAGACCCCTCAAAAGACGATAAAGTTGACTTGTGATGGTCCAACTGGCCAAGAATTGGTCTATGAAGTGGTTGTTGATTTTAGCAAGAGTGGATCAAACAAGCAACTTCACACTTTGACCGCCTATGAAATGATCAAGGATATGGAAGAAAAGGAAAGAAAGAATCTTGGAAAATTCAAAGACGAAATCACAAAGTTGGGTGTCAAGTATCGTTTGGTATCCAAACACACTTCATTTGTTGTCGTTGCCGAGTCTGATCAACCAACCCTCGAAACTATGAAACAAGTCAATGTCATTGAACCAGAGGTCACCGCCACCACCTCTGCCGTCCGTCCAGGTTCCATCAACCTTCTCTCTGCCATTTCATCTGGTGCCAAACTCTCTTCAAGACAATCCTATTCCTATTCATCCGCTTCGTCAGGCTCTGAAGATGAATGTGATTTTGAAGATGGAGAAGATGATGATGACCACCTCATGTCCTGTGACACCCAAATCTTATTTGAAGCAGAGGAGGACTGTAAAGTACTACAATCTCAATTGATGGATTTGGATTGTCTTAGTGACACTGCCATGGAAATTCAATGTGAAGCTGAACCTGAACTCAGACGTGCTTCTTCCTCCTATAAAAAGGGTGGTTCCATGCTCCCATCATTTTCATTCTTTAGTGGAAGTTCATCACCTAAAGAATCCAAGGAAAAGGAAAAGGATAAGGATCTCAAGAAAAAGAAGTTGTCATCTTCACCACCAAGATCTAGAAAGATGGCTGATACTAGTAGTTCCTCCCCTACCTCTACCTCTACCTCTAGCAACACTGTCTTTTACAAATCATCACCAGCACCAGCTCCAGCAGCTCCAACCCCTACTCCAGTCTCTGCTCCCAAGCCATCATCAACTGGTGACTTGTTGATCGATCTCATCAGAACCCAAAGAGCCAATGGTAGTTGGGTGCAAGGTAGTGTTACCCTCACCATTCCAACCGTTCCAGATGTTCTCAAATCCGTTCCAATCGAAGTTTGGGTTACCCTTGTTGTTATTACAACCATTACCAAAAAGTTTGCAGATAAGAAATCTCAATGGGAATTGGTTGTTCAAAAAGCCAGCAAATGGGTCAAACAACAACTTGCCCGCGCATCAAATATTACTCAAGATTTTGATTCCCTATGTCTTTTAGTTAATGTTTAAAAAAACAAACAAATATATTGTAAAATAAATAAATAAAAAAAAATATATATATCTTTTTTAAATAATCCATCAATCCAAGACTATAGTATAGTATTACT
Organism: Cavenderia fasciculata; assembly: GCF_000203815.1. NCBI lineage: Eukaryota > Evosea > Eumycetozoa > Acytosteliales > Cavenderiaceae > Cavenderia > Cavenderia fasciculata. Next base: position 2,129,271 of record NW_004457624.1, read on the forward strand.
TATTATTGTTGTTGTTGTTGTTGTTTTGTACATATGGAGAGGAGAGGGGAGAAATTTTATTATTATTACTATTATATTATATTGTTGTTGTTGGTTTGTTTGTTTTTGATGTTTGTTTTAATGACCAGCATTTATACTTGCCAAAAAAGCAGCCCAACCAATATTAACGATATTCATAAATAAAACTCTTTGTTTGTTTGAAATATAACGGAATGATACAATATTACAAATTGGCCAGACAGCACAATCTACCAGATAGGTTCTGAGCCAATCGTTTTTAAGTTTTGTATAGATATCCTCTTTTGACTTGCCATCGAGCACACCCATGCCCATGAAAAAGACGGCATCAAATATAGGCGCACATATGATTTGATCAAGTGCCGCTTTGATGATGACGTGCGAAAAAACCTTTTTAGGGAAAGAGGTATCCAGAATATGATACCAGAAATGAAAAGTCGGTCCTGTGATTACGAATCCAAAGACTGAAAACTTGAATGCTCGTACATAATCAAATTTCCATTCATCGCTTGCTTTTTTCCTATTCTCTAGGTGTTGTGAAATAGTATCTGATATGAAATATAATGTTCCTGTTGTTACTGCCTAAATGAATAAATGAATAAATAAATATGTAAATCATCATATGATCTGACCATGATATCAAGTATGTGTAACCCCTATTCTTCATTGTCCTAATCTTACCTTTGTTAAAATAGGTTTAGTATGTAAAGCATCTACATAACCAGAATAAGCTCTTTGACCAAATTTACTAAGTCTTGGGAATAATCGAGTGAAAAGACGATTCGTACTGCTCATGTTAATGATGATGATGATGATAGTTGTTGTATATTCTGTTTGTTGCTGTTGTTGTTGTCGTTGTTGTAGTTGATGTATGTATGTATTATTTTCTTCTTATTGTCAATAATATATATATATGATATAGCTACTTGTATTAATCAATTTAAATCTAATCTAATATCTAAAAGTACTTTTCTAATGACTAGTTGAATAATGTATTGTTGTTTGATTTGTTGTTGTGCCAGTTTTATATCTCTTTTCAATATATCATCTCAATCAAGAGGTGATATTTAATAGTAATGTTTGTTTGTTTATAAAAGTTGATCTATATGATGGAAGTAGTAGTAGTGGTAGTAGTTGTTGTTGTTGTGCGTAGTAGTTGTTATAAGTAAGTTTAAACAAGATAATAATAATAATAATTTATAGAAAGATAGAAAGAATAATTGAGACTTGATGATGATGATGATGGTTGTTTGTTGACTGATTGATCAGATTAGAGTTAATGCCACCAAAAAAGTACAACTAATCATTACAAAAAGGATGATGGCGCTTTTGACGAAATTCCCCTTTCGTTTTAAAAATTCATGCGCAATGAAACATGCATATTGTAGAGATGAGAGATAAGGCGATGGACCCTTGGTCATCAAGTTGTCAGAATTAAGAATATATTATATTAAAAAGAAAATCGTTAGTTTGAATTGTTGCTGGAAATATTGGATGTTATCTTCATAATTATTTATTGTTAAAAAAAAATAACATTTATTTATTAAACAATATTGTAAATATTATAATATCTTGGAAAGAATAGAGCATCATTATTCAAAACAAAAACACTCCAACAGCATCCTTCCATAAAAGGAATAATTCCTGTACAAGATTTCTCAACCATTTCTTTATTTTTTTTTTATAAGCAACGTGGTTGGGTGTCCTCTTCAAATCTTGTTCACCTTTCATGTAGTTTTCAAGTGATTTCATAGATATGATCTTCTTCTCTGTCTGTGCAAAAGAGAACAAATGTTTTTTTTTCTTGCTTTGAGGCACATGGTTGGTCAGTCTACATGAATCAATAATCCTCACTCTCTCTACAACAACATGTTTCAAATAAAAGAGAAAGAAAAAAAAGAAAAGATACAAAGAAAGAAACTAGCACGACAAGAACGGCTACACCAAAAAAGATTACAAAGTATTCAAATACCAGTCTATGTCACACAGATCATAGTTGATCTACTCTCTGCCGACTGTGTCATCGATAATGATAACCGACAAATATTATCATTGGCAAGTGTTTGCAAGAGATGGTTCGATCGTGTAAAGTTGGCACTACAAGCAATGCCTATCAATTCGAAACGAAGCTTTCGTATGCCAGTTTCTATTACTAGATACACATACGGTGAATTCTATGAATGTTATGACTACAATGAAATCACGCAAAAACGAGGTGCATATGCTCTATGTCAGTTGGAGAGGCTCGATTTCAGAGCAGCGACATATGGGTCTCTTAAAAGAAAAGAAATAGAGTTGGTAGAGTCATACACACCAAAGTTACGAGAATTGCATATTCTGAACCTGGACAAGTACGTGGAGGAGGATGACGAAATCGCCGACAATCTAGAATTATTGTCACTGCCAATGCCAGAGTTGGATAGTCTATGCATCAAACACACCACCGATTACGACGACGTAATGTATTGTGATGGGATCCCCTACCACAATTCAACATTCCAGATGCTACAAGACACGGACAAGAAATCACCAAAGTTGGCCAACCTCAAGATTATCGAGTTTAGATCTGCCTTTCCATCTGACGTCGATCAATGTATCAAACTATTCCAACAATGTCAATCGATTGAATTGGTTGATATATCTGATAGTATTTCACCCCAACATGATGGTTTGGACAGTGTAGTATCTGCACTTTCAATATTGCCACGACTTACAACATTGAAACTCAGTCGATTTGGGACATTTGCAAAGTCAATACCAAGTACAGTCACATCGATATGGATCTATAGTAAACGTTTCTATGGGGGAGGCGATAGATGGACACCAGAGTTTAAAGAGTATGTCAAAGAGGCAAAACAACTCAAATCACTCAAGTATCTGTTCCTCGATCGAGAATGGTTAAGAGTACTTGCACACACCAACCTCACACAGTTATACTTGGTGATACCCAAGACTGACACTATCGATGTTGGAACACCACTCGTCATGCCAACACTAGAATTTTTGGAACTAGATATGGACGACTACTTCTTTGGCATCAACAAGGACTCTAACCACATCCCCTATCTTTATGGATTTGGATTAGATCAATTGCCTTGTCTAAGAAATCTAGTTCTCATGCTAAAACAAGATAGTTGGGATTATGTAACCGATCTCATATCACATTCAAAGAGTATCAAGACAATATCAACACGTATCGTTGGCTGCACTCAAACCAAATGCAACAAACTCTTTGACACTATCCAACAGAGTCATACATTCAAAAGATTGCATATTAGAATTAACCCAAAAGATTATGAATGTGATAACCGGTTGGATCATAGTGAAATAGAAAAAAGGAGAAAACATATCACTAAATCCCTAAACAATCTTTACTCTACACTGATCAAATCATTTTATCAATATCAATTGGATCACCCAGAATCACATTTAATAGGTCTACAACTTAAAGATAGTTTCTCAATTACCAATACAAATAATCATTATTAAACACGACGACGTTTAAACAAACCTAAATAAATAAATATTAAATAAATAATGTATGTAAAGCTTGCTTGGTTTCGAATCTTCTTTTAACAATCAATGATGATCTATTATTGTTAAAAGAAGATTCGTACAAAAGTGTAGTAGTAGAATTAATAGTCGAGTGATCAATCTAAGCGGCACTCGGCCCACTCCAACAACAGCCTTCCATAAAAGGAATAAATCCCTCCGTTCAAGAAAAATAAAAATTAAAATAATATTAATTATTTTTTGGGTAGAGCACAATGCTGCCAATTCAGCGATCAACACTAAAAACTAACTCTTCGTCTAAACCCCCCAACAACAAAAACATAGTAGTAATAATATTTGTTATCAAAAACTTATTTTATGCATCAAAACAACAGCAGTACATACACTCAAGAAGTAGCAGTAGAAGATTCTATTAATAAACAACAACAGCAACAAAAACATAAGCGCAATCACAAGCGACATCAACAACAATAATAATAATAATAATAATCAAGAAATAAAGTTAGATCTCTACTCTACTCTACTCTAATCTCTACCCTACCCTCTCATCTCATTATTATATATCCTAGTATTTTTTTAAGAAGAAGAAAATAATTATAATGTTTGAATTAGAAGATGTTGGTAAGTATTTTTAAAAAGAGTTTACAAAAAGTAATATTAATATTAATTGTTCTGTCTGATTCTGTGTAGTAACAAAAAATAATTTATATAAATATACATTTACAATTCCTTCAAAGAATCAAATAGAGGCATTGCAACCTGGCGACCTTGTAAAATTGATTTTTAAACAACAGGATCCAGGATCTGGCGGCAACAGAACACCAGTCGAAACATTTGCTGGCAATGTTCCATTATCATCACCCTATTTAAACAGTTTGCGTAGTAGCTTTAATGGAGTGGTTGGATCACCTCAGTCATGTTCTCCACAACAGATTCCAGGTGTAAATGGAGCTACACCTAGTGGAAATGGTACTACTACTACTTCAGCTGCAGCAGCTCCTGCAGTCGAAAGAATGTGGGTTATCATCCAATCGATCAATCCAGACCGCACCGAATTTATTGGTGCACTTGATAATAGTCCAGTGGCTATTGGTATTGCCAAAGGTGATGCTGTGTGTTTTACAGATCGACACATATTGAATATATTCAATCAGAGTAATGACACATCCTCTTATATGACCGAAGAGACTAAAAACTACATCTCTCAGTCGTGTCTAGTCTCCAACAAAATCATTCACTATCAATGCAGTGCAGGATACATCTTTCGCGAGGAACCAAATCATGCATCGATCATTCCCAACGATAGTGGATGGCGTATATTCCAAGGTGAAGAGTCTACAGACTATATATCCAACAAACAAAATGTAACCATTGTACAATTGGCATCGGTACTCAATGTCGATGATTCCTTTATCGACTTTTTAGAACATTCTCCAAATGATTCATTCTATGAAAGAAAAGATCCATTTAAACCTTGGACAAGAATTAAATAAATAAATTAATTAAATCTATCTATACTTTTAATATTTTATATTTGCTTGGTAATTGTTTTAAAAATGGAAATATATATTCCAAAAATAAATAAACTGGAGGATTTATAAAATTTATTAGAATCTTGTTGGAAGTTGAATTCCTCTCCCTACTCTTTTCTTATTTCTTTTTGGAATAAATATTATTGTTGTTGTTTTGCGGAAAATATGATTGTATTAAAAAGGGTTGGATTGAAGGAGTGGTATAGTTACTTGATTAAATATATTTATCTAATGTACTTTAATCGTGTAATTTTAAAATTTGTTGTTGTTGTTATTTCTTTCTTCTTGAATGTTCAATCGAATAGATTTTGTTTTGATTTTGATTTTGTTTTGCTTTGTTTTCATTAGTTTTGTTTTCTTTCTATCTATTTATCTTCTATTTATCTTCTATGTAATTATTAAAATATTATTATTATGTTGAACAACAGGGTGAATCTTTTTTTGGAGTTTCCAAACTTAATTTCTCACTATAATTTAAAGAATATTAGTAACAATCAAATAAACAAACAAACAAATAAATATATATATATTTTTTGTCCACCATACGGTTTACGAGTTGCTTCATCAAAAGCATCTGGTTCCAAACTTTGTAAAGATATTCTTGAAACGGTACTAAAAGCTTCTTCGACATTAATATTGCTCTTGGCACTAGTGTCAAAATAAAATATGTTTCCTCCCAATTGTTTGACAAAGTTTAAAGCTTGTTTCTCTGATACCACTCTTGATTCTTCGTCGACCTTGTTACCCAACACCACAAAAGGGAATGTATCTTGATTCTGTACACCAATCTTTTCGATAAAATCATTTCTCCAAATAATCAAATCTTGCAATGACTTTTCATTGGTAACATCAAACACTAGTACACAACAATCTGCTCCTCTCTTTAAATATAAACATGAAAGTGGGAATGAGTCAGAGAACTAGTTTCTAAATCGTATTTACTCGTCTGTCAACCTACATAATAACTAATATCTAAACTACGGAAACGTTCTTGACCAGAGGTATCCCAAAGTTGAAGTGTAACGAGTCTATCATGAACCATCACGTCCTTGTTTACAAAATCAATTCCTATAGTTGGTTTCATAGGGACGAATCGTTGGTCTACATATCTTTTAAGAATACTTGTTTTACCAACACTAAAATATGGAAAGACGAGAGAAAATAAGTAAACAAACACAGTTACAATCTAGATTGGTTGATTCCCTCTTCTGTTTATGTAACAACTATATACCTCTTTTCACCAATGATAACAATCTTTAACACCTTTCTTCTTTGACCAGCCATAACTGCTTTCTCTTTCTTGTCTCTCTACTTGGAGGTAGTAGGTAAAGTTACTTTGAATGTCTTAATCTAACCCCTCTATTCTCTCTCTCTCTATCTCTATCTTGGTCTTGTTTATAAATGTGAAATGAGAATATAGTTTATATTTTAATAATAATAATAGAATGAATTGAAGGGAGAAGAGTTCTGTTCTGCAAAGTCAGGGCTGATTCTCTTGGGAAAAAAAGAAATCAAACAAAAAATAATTTTTATTCCACCCCTTTGGGGTAATAGGGGGTGTGAGGTTTCATGATGATAACAAATCGATGGAATGTTCAAATGCTCCTATCTTCCAACATATCCTATCGATCTGGATGACATTTGATTTATTCTTTAATGGTTGCTTATTTAATACTTTTGGACTACCACTGGATTTATTATTATTATCACTACTGGTGTCATCAGATGGGAAACCCCCACAAATAGATAAATGTGGTAATGGAATCTTTTAAAATTTAAAAAATAAATATTTTTATTAATCAAAATTGATGATAGACATGACATGGAATATTAATATGAATTATAACATACCTCATGGAATAAAGGGAATTTAAATTGATCAAGACATTTGTCAACCATTGCAATGATACGATTAACAGATTTGATTCCAGTCGTCACATTAGATGATAAAAATATTCTTGATTTATCATCATTGAAAAAGGTTGATATTGATTCAAATTGAATTGAAAATCTATAAATAAATAGATAAATATAGTTTAACTGTTAATATTATTATTATTATTATTATTATTATTATTATTATTATTATTATTATTATTATTATTGATGCATACTTTTGAATATTTTTTAATTCCAATTTTAATTGATTACAAAACAAGTCAATGTGATGTTCTCTCATTGGAAATACTCTTGATAGTGATACATGATAATGATCTACTTGATGACCAATACCCATTTCATTTCCAATATCTCGGACTTCATCTATCATTGATTCCATATCTTTTCTATCAATTGGAACTATATAAGGTATATTAATTAATATTTTCCCAACTGTTAAGTACCAACCATCCATCTGAAGAAAACATACCATCAAAATATACAAAGGTTGGGTAATTTCCTTCAACATGTTCAAATTGTCTTTTCTTTCCTTTATGTTTATCAATCTTGTTGTCATCTTGTTTAGTTCCATTGGTACCAATATCTTCATCTTGACTATTATTGACATTTGATAATCTATCTATTATTTCTAAAGGTAGATCAGGTATATCTCCATCTCTACCAACAAACGTCGATGATGTATCTATTGTGCTCTTTTGTTTCTTTTTAGGTTGTTGTTTCTGTTGCTTTACATCTTCTTGTTCACTATCACTATCATCATCATCATCTTTATATGATAGTAATAAATCCATTAATAGGATAGATGTTATCTAGTTGACTGCGATATGATATCAGATCATTGATTGGTGAATAGGAATAAGAATGAAGAGACTCCCGAAATTGAATGAACAAACTTTTTTTTCTTTTTCGAATTCATGATCATCAAACATGAGCTCATCACTACTTTCTAGTTTAATCTAAGATATCTTTTTGTAATAGAGATAGAAAAGTGAGAGAAGACATGTTGTCATTATCAAAGTTTAGATCAGTTGTTACAAAGTCGTCTGCATTGATCAATGCTGCTCGTAGCACCTCTGCTACCTCTACTACTGGTGTAGCCACTAGATCATACTATACCGACAAGACTGTTCACGTGTTGGATGGTACTGTCGACAAGAACACACCAGAGTTTAAAGAAAACGTTACAAGAATGGCAGAGAGTGTACAACAACTAAAGAGCACCATCGACAAGATCAAATTAGGTGGTGGCCCAAAGTTGAATGAAAGACATCTCTCTAGAGGAAAGATGCTCCCACGTCAACGTATCGATGCTTTAATTGATCCTGGGTAAATATATTTAAACAACAACAACAACAAGAAGATGAAGAATATAAAGAAGAAAGAGAAGGAGGATGTGTATTTATATGTATATGTCTTACTTACTTTTACTTATCTATCAATTCATTTTAGATCTCCATTTTTAGAGTTTTCACAATTAGCAGGATTTAATATGTATGGTGAAGATGTACCAGCTGGAGGTATCATTACAGGTATTGGAGTGATTCAAGGACAAGAATGTATTATTGTAGCCAACGACTCGACTGTCAAGGGTGGTACTTATTTCCCAATCACCGTCAAGAAGCATTTGCGTGCTCAAGAGATTGCACAAGAGAACAATCTCCCATGTATATACTTGGTCGACAGTGGAGGTGCCAATTTGCCACGTCAGGCCGACGTATTCCCCGATCGTGAGCACTTTGGTCGTATCTTTTTCAACCAAGCCAATATGTCGGCCAAGCGTATCCCCCAGATCGCCGTCGTCATGGGCAGCTGCACAGCCGGTGGAGCCTACGTGCCTGCCATGTCTGACGAGAGTGTGATTGTTAAATCGACTGGTACCATCTTCCTCGGTGGTCCACCATTGGTCAAGGCCGCTACCGGCGAGGTTGTCACTGCTGAAGAGCTCGGTGGTGCCGACCTCCATTGTCGTACCAGTGGTGTCACCGACCACTATGCACGTAACGACGCCGAAGCACTCGCCATCACCCGTCGTATCGTTGCCAACTTCAACCGTCAAAAGAACCCATCGGTCGTACTCTCCACGCCCGAAGAACCACTCTTCCCAGCATCCGAGCTCTCTGGTATCGTGCCAAGCGACCTCCGTAAGACATTCGATGTCCGTAAAGTCATCTCGCGTATCGTCGATGGCAGTCGTTTTGATGAATTCAAAGAGTTGTACGGCACCACCCTCGTCACTGGTTTTGCCCGTATCCAAGGCATGCCAGTAGGTATCGTCGCCAACAACGGTATTCTCTTCTCAGAGTCGGCCGTCAAAGGTGCCCATTTCATCGAACTTTGCAACCAACGTGGAATCCCCTTACTCTTCCTCCAAAACATCACTGGTTTCATGGTAGGCAAGTCATACGAGTCGCGTGGTATCGCCAAGGACGGCGCCAAGATGGTCATGGCCGTCGCTACCGCCCGTGTGCCAAAGATCACCGTCGTCATTGGTGGCAGTTTTGGTGCTGGTAACTATGGTATGTGTGGTCGTGCCTACAGCCCACGTTTCATGTACATGTGGCCAAACGCCCGTATCTCTGTCATGGGTGGAGAGCAAGCCGCCAGTGTATTGGCTCAAATCCAAAAAGACAATATGGCCAAGGATGGCAAGCAATGGGCTCCAGAAGAAGAAGCTGCCTTCAAAAAGCCAATCTCTGATATGTACGAAACTGAAGGTTCCCCATACTTCTCATCTGCCCGTTGTTGGGATGATGGTGTCATCGATCCAGTCGATACCCGTAATGTCATTGCTCTCTCACTCTCTGCCTGTTTGAATCAACCAATTAATCCACCATCTGATGGTTTTGGTATTTTTAGAATGTAAAAAAAAAAAAACAAACAACAAAACAACAAAGAAACAAACTACACAACATACAAGTTCTACAATCAGTATTTCAAACAACAACAACAACTACAAATAAATCTTTAAATTTTGAGAAAACAAACTAGGTAGGGCCACACTGCAGTCAATGTTTCTTCATCTTCATGGACAAGTCGGTGTAATCTAAAAAAGTGAAAAGGGGCAAGAAAGAGAGATAGATCATTGTATCTTTGAGAATATCAAAATTGTCGGGATGATGATACAATCGCAAACTCAAAGTCAATCCACAAAACAGCGGGATGGATAGGCTCGAGGCCAAAACCACAATTTTCAACGCCAAAATTACTTGAAAAAAAAATCCTTTGTTTCAAACAAAATAGAGACGTTGTGGATATCTATCATCTCCTCACTCTTGTTGTAGTATTACTTTTTTACTGTTAGATTATTATTATTATCATTTTTGTACAAATAGAGAAAGAGAGAGAGACGAAATTAAATTAGATTAGTATTTATTTATATATTTATATTGAAAGAGGATATCTATTATCCGTCACAGTCTCTGTTGTAGCAAAGATAGATAGAGTCAGTTGATCTTTCAATAATGTAAGTAAAAATATCTTATTGTTGTTTTTTTTTTACTACTATTATTATCCTCTCCACATAACCAAACAACGACGACAATTATCAAATCTCTCTGTTAGATTTGAATATTCCTTAAAATTGTTGTATTTTACAGATAAGGTGGGGGTGATAGAAGAGAATAAAGAAGAAGAAGTAACTACTACTATCATCATAATCATATCATATCATTGCAATAATACATTTATAAAATAGAATAGAAACAGTTTCTATTCATTCAGTTGCAGTTATTTAGTTGTATTTGTAAATAGATGAACTGTTAGATTGAAGCTGAAGAATATTATCAATCATCATCATCATTGTCTTCACCTCCTAACACTCATTTCAGAGTGTTGATTATTCTTAATCTACCTCTCACTACCACCATCCTTTTTAAAATCAACAGCTACTATCATATATTTAAAATATCTGCTCACCAATAGTGGTAATAATCAATTTTGTTCATTATTTATCCTAAATAACATTAACCCTAACCCACACACATAACCAACACCACCACCACCACTATTATCATCATCGTCATCATCATCATCACCAATAATTCATTGGAAATTATTATTATTTTATTATTAAAAAAGTATATATTTATTTATTAACGTAATAAAACTATTTTTATTATTATTATTATTATATTAGTTTTTTTTTTTTTTCAAAAACAAACAAGTTAGAGATAAAGTAAATCGAGTCGTATCAAGTAATCAACAAACAACAACAAACAATAACTTTATTTATTTGTACAAAATAACACACATTAAATATAACACCTGTAATAATATAATAATAATATTTTAAAAGATGGATGGAAAATCATATGTATCAGGATCACATGCAATATGGGAGAATATTCAAATTGATTCATTCAAAGGATGGATAAACCAACATCTTCAAGAGAGAAATCTTCAAATCAAAGATCTACAGACCGACTTTTGTGACGGTGTCATGCTCATCAATCTTTTAGAGATAGTGTCGGGCAAAAAGGTACCTCGATACGTCCGATCTCCCAAATTCCCCTCTCACAAGATCGACAATGTGTTGATCGCCCTCCAATTTATGGAAAAGGTGTTTGACATGAAGACTGTTGGTATCAACGCCAAGGATATAGTAGATGGAAACATCAAACAAATAATGGGTATCAGTTTCATGTTGATTCAAAAAATTAAAACAAATGATTTGGAACAACAACATCAACAACAAAATCAACAACAACAACAACAACAAACAACGAATGGATTACCAGATGGTGCAGATATTACTTCTGCTCCATTGACTCCAACTAGTACCAATACAAATACTACATCAACTACATCACCATCAATTAATTCAGTTAGTCAAGCATACAAGAGAGCAACTATTGTTGGAACTGCAGTATCTAGATTTGCACATAAAACATTTAACGATATTGAAATTCAATCACAATCCCCTTCTACCACGACCACGACCACGACCAATACCAATACCAATACGACTACGACTCCTACTACTTCTACTACTACTCCTACAAGAAATACAGTATCAAATGCACCAACTGGAGGAGTATCATTTAATACAATTAGATCAAGATTTTCATCTGTACCACCACAAGTTGAAGCAGAGAGAGCTGCTGCTGGCCACTCTTCCGCATCAGGTCATATTTCCGACTCTTCAGCACCAATCCCAACTAGTCAATCATCTGGATCGTTGGAACGTGGTGCATTGAGAAAGACAAAGTCGGGTGCCATTATTTCATTGTCTGGATCGATCCAATTCAACAACAAAGAGTCGACAATTGATCTAAAGAAACTTGTACTGTGCCAGGCATACGTTCGTGGCTGGTTGGTGCGTCGCAAGTGGAAAGACGCTATTGTCAAGTACCGTCAGAGACTCCGCGACTATGAACAACACTTTAAGAGCAACCCCAAGGCATATCGTGGGTTAACGAGGGTGCAAGCAAGAATCAAAGGCAAGATGGAGAGAAAACGTTTGTGGCGTCAGCATCCTCTGTTCCGCAGAAACGATATTGTCAAGGAAATCATAACGACCGAACGAAAATACGTACACAATCTCGATCTCTTGATCGAGTGCTATTTGCGAGAATGTGAAAAGATCTTGACACCTCAACAAACACGTTCCATCTTTTCGCAAGTTGAAATCCTCCGAAATGTAAATACAAACATTCTCAACCAACTCGAAAACCGTTTCAAAAAGGGTCATGAACAACAACTCGGAGAAATCTTTAAAAAGATGACAGAATTCCTCAAGGTCTACACCATCTATGTTAATAATTACAACACGTCGTTTGCAACCATCACAGAGTGTAATCAAATCCCCAAATTTGCAGCATTGATGGAGTCTAATCGTAACTTGGAAAAGTGTAATGGACTCGATCTATCGGCCTTCCTCATTATGCCTATTCAACGTCTACCACGTTATGTCATGCTCTTGCAAGACCTCTTTAAACACACAGACTCTAAGCACACAGACTATGAAAACATTAGTATTGCACTCAAAAAGATGAAAGATGTTGCAGAGTATGTCAATGAAAAAAAGAGAGAGGCCGAAAACCTCAATCAAGTGCTCCAAATCCAACACAGCCTCATTGGCAAGTTTGGCAATCTCGCCGAGCCACATCGTAGATATGTCCGAAAGGGTCCACTCAATTGTTCAGATGAAAAGGGTAACAGTAAAGTTTACTTCTTTTTCCTTTTTAATGATTTATTAGTCAAAACTGAAAATAAGACTTTAGCAAAGTAAGTAGAAAGATAGAAATAGAATGTAGGAATGAATCAATTTAGTTCTAACTCTTTTTTTTATTTATATTTTAGACAAATTAAAGATAATAAATCAGGATCAAGAGGTACATTGACAGGACCAATTGGAGAGGAAGGAAAATTCAAATTCATTTCATCGTATCATTTGGATGGAGCTTCATTGATTGATTTGTTTGATCCATCATCACCAAGTTCATTCCAATTGTTAAATGTTGGTGTTAGTAATCCCAACCTTGGTAGTTCTGGAGCCACTACGTTAATTGGTAGTCTTACCAACACTGCCCCTGCAGAGGCATCTTCATCAATCAGTCACTCCAACATTACACTGACTGCACTATCGGTGGGCGAGAAATTAACTTGGATTGGTGATATCGATGAATCGATCAGTCAACTCTTGGAAAAAGCACGTAGCAAGAAACGTTCACATATTCCAGAATTTGAAGAACTCACCAGAGCACCATACGAAGGTGCCATCAAGGATTCTGAAATGTCTGGTGTCCTTTTAAAACAAAAGAGTGATATGGTTTGGAAAGAAAATCAATTCTACCTTAAAGGTGCTAATTTATATTATCATCATTCAACCCAAATTTCTTCAGATGAATCTGATTCTGTATGTTATTCAAACAAAACAAAAAAAATTATACAACAAAAGACTAACATATATATTTTCTATTTATTTTAGAAACCAAAAAAGATGAAATGTATTAATTTAATTTTATGTAATGTTAAATTATTCCATGTTGTTGATAAACCACATTGTTTCCAATTGATTACTCCACTTCGTATTTATTTCTTCTCATGTCCAGAAGGTCAAGTTTTATTCCTTTGGATCTCTTTAATTAGAAGCTCCATTTCAAAGAAACTTGAATCCTTGTCCGAACTCGATGAACCATCTACACAGGTAAATTTCAGAAACAAACGTTATTCTCTACCTGTCCGATTCCCTTCCTTTTCCTCCTTTTCTTCCTCTATTCCTTTTCTTTCAATTAAAAAACAAAGAGATAACAACAATAATAGTAATAGTAATAGTTCCACAACAAGTAGCTCACCAGTTGGATTATCAAAAAGTGCGTCTCTTTTATCACCAATTAATTATATTAGAAGTCAAAGATTATCAGTTGATTATCAAATATCTCCTTTAGTTCAATCACCTCAACAACTTCAACAATATCATCAACAACAACAACAACAACAATATCAACCTAGTATTTATAATACAACAAAGAAAAAAGAACGAACCAAAAGAAGAACATTATCAACTTCTCTATTCTATCTATAAAATTCTATCTATCTCTCTCTCTCCTCTACCTCTTCTTTTCTTTTCTTTTCTTTTCTTTTCTTTTCTTTTCTTTTCTTTTCTTTTCTTTTCTTTTCCTTTCTCTTGATTATTTTTGATTTTGAAATTAATATTTATATATTTATTTATTTATTTTTTTTAGGGAAATCAATATTGTGCAGATTGTGGAGTAGCCGATCCATCATGGGTATCAACTAGTTTTGGTGTAACATTGTGTGTTGATTGCTCTGCCATTCATAGACATTTACCAAATGGTGTGAGTCAGGTAAAGTCATTGAGAGGTTTGTCAACATCACATGTTGATTTGGAAGCATTTAAATTTGAGGGTAATGCCAAGGTTAATGCCAAGTATGAAAAGAATATTCCTGCTGGAACCCAACGTCCCACTTCAAAGGATTCCCCATACGAAATTAGAATGTCATGGATTCACGCCAAGTATCTTGCTACCGCTCCCCCAGGATCACCATCCGAGATGAGAAAGGCTAGCATCAAGTTGAGCAGTGGATCTCTGCCACCCCCACCCCCAGTTTTCTCCGCCTCTTTATCAACCAACCACGGTGTACTTGTTAGCCAACATTCATTTCAGTCACTTCCATCAACAACTTCGACTGAAACAACAACTGCGAATGTCGCAGCAGCAACAACAACAGGCCAACAACAATCATCCTCGTCTACCACACCCTCCTCGACATCATCCACCTCCACCTCCACAACAACCTCTGTAACATCGTCACCAGCACTAGAGGATGGGTCACAGCCATCTTCACCCATCATCACGAGCACCGCTACACCACCCGACGAAGCGCTAGCAGCTGTGCCCACCGAGCGTCCCACAGAGATCAAGGGTATCAGCACAATCGGTCTCAGCGAAGAGGATATTGCCACGATCAACAACCTACCCTCTGTACCAATGGGCAACGGTACCTGGAAGTCTGGACACCACGCAGTTCCACAGGTAGAGAGAAAGAAATCCCACCCAGGGTTCCTCGATAAACCCCGATCACCCAAAAAGGAAATGGAAGGGTTCATGTTCAAAACGAGTAGTCCGTCGACCAAATCGAGCGCCGCATGGAAAAAGTATCACTTCCAGTTCAAGGATGGTATTCTCAACTACTACAAGATCAACGGTAAAAAGGGATCGACGCCTCAAAAGAAGGACAAGCCCAGAGGCACCATCGATCTATGCGACTTTTTCTCACTCAAGGTCGAACCAAAACCCAAGCAAGAACACTCTTTCACCCTTATCACCCGTTACAGATTGTATTTCTTTGCCACCGAAACCGAGGATGAACTAACTCAATGGGTTTCAACTCTCAAAGCTGCTAGTACTAATTCCGAACATTCCATCTCTGGTTAAACTCAACATAACAACAACAACAAATCAAATAATATTTTAACCAACCCAACCAAACATTAACATTTATTTAATCTAATCCCTCATCAATCATCATTGTAGTTAAAACAATTAAAACACATAACACAATTTATATGTTTGTTTAATTATTTTTCTTCAAATTGAAATAAACGCAAAACTATGTATTATAATTTATATCAAAAGAAATGAGGTAGAGAGTATTATAAATATTTTTATTTGTTTTGATTATTTTTTTTTTCTTGAACTTCGAATGTTCATATGCGTCGGGTTTGCGCTGTGAACTCATTTGCATATTCATACCCCAATTTCAAATGAATATTAATCAACAAGTACAGAAAAGAATAGAATGGTTACAAGATTTAATATCACCTCTATCATCACATCGTGAAAAGAATGGAGGAGGAGGAGATGATGCGCAGAGAAACATTTTAAAACAAAATTTGGTACAACATTTATTAACTATTACTACTCTACATCAACAACAACAACAACAAAGTCATATTCAACAACAACTACAAGATGTATCACTAGTTTCACCAAGTGATTTAGAGAACCTTTCATTGAATGATGAACAAGAAAATAGTCATAGTAATAGTATTATTGATGGCAATGATGGTGATAATGATATTGAAACAAATATCATTATCAATTCTTATAAGAATCAATTAAAAGAATGTATACAGTTATTAAAGTATAATGATGATCAGAACAATCAGAACAACAAATATGGTGAAGATATATACTTTATACAACTTGAATATGTATTTTATATTCAACATTTATTATTGGATATTACCAATCTATTGGAAAAGGATTTAAATGTTATATTATCTATAAATGTATGGTACATAAAAGTAACAAACAACAAACAAGTACAATAGTTAATTAACTTTTTTGACTTTATTGTTGTTTGTAGAGTCAAAAAACAATTAAATTAGCAATGGATATAGTAGTTTGTTGGGGAATATCACCTTGTTTGGTTAGAGGGTTGGGATTCCCTATTGGTCAACGCGGTACTCCAATATCAAAAGAAATGGTAGCACTTGGAGGATCATCACCCTATTTCAACAAGAATCAATTACTTTCATACAAGATCAATAATGGATACATATCTAATCTCTTATATATCATCATACAACAATTTCTAAGAATGCGATCAAATATTGATATCAACTCTATCATTTTATCAAGATATATATCTGATATATTTGCAACTTTGATTCAATTATTAAATATCAATCAACAATCCTCTCTAAATGATAAAGATCAAACTTATTGTAAAGATCAAATTGATAATATTTTATTTGGGTATGAAATAGATAGAAAGAAGAAAGGAAATAATTCAATATGTACATATTACTAAACTTATACTTATATCTCTTATCTCTTTTCTCTTGTTTAGTATTCATCCAGAATTAATATTTGAAAATTTAACATTATTATTATCACCACAATACGATGAAAGAGAAAACAAATCGATTGCACCACCAGTATTTGTTGTAAAGGTAGTTAATTTACTATTATCAAAATGTTTAACTAGACCACATTCGTTAAAGGTTGTTTTGGGTACCATTCTTTCACCTCAACCTGGAAAAGACCAAAAATCATCAATCGATCGTCTAGTAAATTTAATTACCACTTGTCCTTTATCAATACAACCAAAGGTAACACATTATAGATAGATTTGATTGAGAAACATTGTAAAACTTTAAACTAATATTTATTAATTTTTATAAGGAATATTATTCAAAAATATCAAAACAATTAATTGATTTATTACATGTTAAAGACAAGGAAAGAGGTAGATTAATAGAATGTGTTATAACAATCATTGAAAAAATGTTAGAATTGGAACCAAAATTAACATTAGAGTATGTGATTGATCCAATTATAAAACCACTACTTTTATTTCAACAATATCAACCTACCATTGAAACAACAACAACAAATGAAACCATGGTCGATGATGAAAATGTTAAAGAAGAAGAAACTATTATCAAAGAAGTAGACATTTTTTATTGTTTGGAAGATCTTCATAAAATCTTAACAGTCCTATCTTTGAATCAAACTTTATTAGAACATTTAACAAATGGTAAAAAAATGATTCAATCCAAATTATAATTATAATTATCCACATCATCATTTTATTAATCTATCTTTTCCTCTTTTAATTTTTAGTTATACCAATATTATTCCAATTACAATGTTTTTTATCAAAATCAATATCATCATTGAAAATATCATGTAAAGAAATCCTATCAACTTATTTTAAATTTTATAATCGATCAGTTGCTCAATTAAAACATTTAATCTTACCTGAAAAGTTACATCAACAACAAGATAGAATGGAAATTGATCAATCTCAATCATCCTCATCTTCATCAACTACTTCTCCAACAAAACAACCAATTTATTTAGAAATTAATCAACCAACGGTTGAAGAGAATGATAGTACGGCGATTAAATGTTTATCATTTGCAATGGGTGAAAGTGGAGGAGTTGTTGCCAAGTATATAGATTATTATGAAAGAGATTTTAGTTGGGAAGCAGAATGTATAGTGGATATTTTAAAGCAAATGAAGAATGAATCGTTGGCTGGCGACTTGTTTGTCGACTTGGTCAACGAATTTGCAATGGTTGAAAAGAATGTAAAGAAAAAAGACAGCAAGCGGTACTTTGTATTGATGCAACTCATCATTGTACTAAGTGAAGGTATGGGTGCGGCGGCACTCAAAAACGTGGTACAAGTGGCCACATTTGTAAAGGTCATTCTTCAACGAGAGATTGATTCAATGACAAAACGAATGAAAAAGTTGTCAAGTGGTAAAGCAGTGTCGGTAGAGAGCGAACAAGAAGAAAACGAGCAAGTCGATACTATTACCCTTGCATTGGGTATCCTTTCAACTATGCTCAGTGGAGAGGTCAAAGTCAGAAAAGAAGAGGAAATATTGGTTTATGATTTAGTTGGTTGTTTGGAACAATTGTCACAACATCCAAATGATATTGTATCAGTCATGTCATCACAATTAAAAACAATCATTGATGTTAAAAAACCAACTTGGTCAATGGGCAGCAGTGACAATGATTCATCATCGTCAAGCTCTGTCAATCCCAACGACAAATTAAAAGAGATATTAGATGATTTATCACATCCATTACTACCAGTAAGAGCTCATGGTCTAATTGAATTACGTAGACTGGTACTCTCAATGCGATCGAACAAAAATAATGATAATATTGTTAAAAGAAATTTAGATAATATTATTACTATTTTTAAAACTCAATTAAATGATGATGATACGTATGTAATAGAAAACATAGATATATGTATATATATAATTAATTATTATTATCTCTATTTTATTTTCTTTTTCTTTTTAGATTTATTTATACATGTTCAATTAATGGATTAAGTTCAATTGGAGATATTTATCCAAATGATATTATACCAATATTAATTGATCAATTTAAAGAGACTAACAAAAACAAAGAAGAAAAGAGAATGAAGATTGGTGAATCATTGGTTCAAATATCGCAACGATGTGGAGACACTTTACCCTACTATGCACCATCTTTGATGAATTGCTTCTTGGTTGGGTGTAGGGACAAGAGAGTTGGTGTTCGTGCAAGTAGTCTATCTAACCTTGCAACCATGTGCGAACTCTTAAAATCCTTTGGTATCGATCAGTACCTCGTAGAAATATTGTCGTGTCTCAACTCGATGCTCACAAGTGAAAGGGAGATAGAGGTACGAAGAGGTGCCATCTTTGTCTACCAACTGTTGCTTCGTGGATTCGGCCTAGACGCCTTTAACCAAGGCTCTAGCATGTCCCAAGAGCTGCAAACCACCTACCGACAATTAAAATATCTCGAATCGACCGATCCCGATCCAGTATGCAAGTTTCATGCACGAACTGCTCTCTCAGAGTTGGAAACCATAACAAAAGAATTTATATTTCCAAATCAATCAAATGAAAAGGAATAAATCACAAGTGTAAGGAAAACCCCTTACAAAAAGTAAAAGGACTTAAAATCACGTCGTCATGTGATCGATCGATTCCTTTCATTGCGATCGAGATTCATCTTAAAATTTATCCCCTCCTCGCGCAACACACAAAACACACATTATACTCTACCATGGTTGATAAATAACCTTAAAAAGTATCTATCCGTCTATAAATATCTATCTGATTGTAGGGAAACGAAAGAAATGAAGTGTTTGTTTGGGCTACTCGATTATTTTCAGTGAATCACTAATTTTGTGATACCCACACCTATGTGCTTGATTATTAGTAAAAGTTTTGGTGGTGTGGTTTTATGATGAAAAAGTTTGAGGGTTTAAAACAACAACTCTCTTTACTTACTTGTTTTGTCAAGAGAGAGGTGATTTTAATTGTTATTGTTGTTAAAGTAATTTAGTATTATCATATCAAATCAGTTCAATAAGGTATAATACTTTAATTAGTAGTCACTCAACGAGTTTTCACATTATCATCGTATTCTCTCAAAAGAAAGAAACGAGTATTGAAAGAATCAAAAAAAGAAAGAAAACAAGGAAAGAAAGAAGACGACGTCAAGAGAACAAATGATGGAGGAAACAATTATAAAAGAGGATTATTATTCTTCATCAGATGATGAAGAAGAGAGTGAAGATCTTACTACACCAGCAGAACCTCCCTCTAGACCAACCATGGATAAATCATTGGCTGCAAAAATGTACATAGAACAATATTACCTTAATCAACAAAAATCTGTTAGACAAAGGGAATCAAGGTAAGCATTGTGATGAAAATAAAAAAAAAAAAAAAAAAAAGTAATCAAGACCTTGTAGTCATCAAAACTAATATAATCTCTTTATCTCTTAATCTTTAGACGAAAAGACTTGGAAGTTAAAATGGGACAAATGAATATAACCCCAAAAGAAAAATCAGAAATGATGAAGGAATTGGATAAAAAAGAATCAGATTATATGAGACTAAAACGTATAAAGATGAAGAGAAATGATTTTGAAGTGGTCAAAGTAATTGGAAGAGGTGCATTTGGTGAAGTTAGTTTGGTACGTCTCAGAGAAACTGGTGAATTATACGCAATGAAAAAATTATTAAAATCTGAAATGTTACAAAAAGAACAAGTATGGAAAAAGAAAAAAGATATCTATCTTATATTAAATTATTAATTATTATCTTTTTACCTTTTCTTTTTAGGTAGCACATGTTAGAGCAGAAAGAGATGTATTGGCAAATGCAAATAATGATTGGGTTGTAAGATTATATTATTCATTTCAAGATGATAATTATTTATATCTGATTATGGAATATTTACCAGGAGGTGATATGATGTCTCTATTGATCAAATACGATATATTTTCAGAAGCACAAGCCAAGTTTTATATTGCTGAAACTTTGTTGGCAATTGAATTGGTTCATTCATTGGATTACATACATCGTGATATTAAACCAGACAATCTACTATTGGACAAGGATGGACATGTAAAATTGACCGATTTTGGTCTTTGTACAGGGTTCCATCGTCTACACTCGTCAGAGTTTTACAACAAATTGGTTGGTGATGCCATGACTCTTAAAATGAAGTTGGTATCGGAAACACCAATCACTCAAACGGAAAGAATTCAATCATGGAAAAAGGCCAGAAGAGAATTAGCTTACTCGGCTGTCGGTACTCCAGATTATACTGCACCTGAAGTCTTTATGCAAGTTGGATATGGTAAAGAAGTTGATTGGTGGAGTTTGGGTGTTATTTTATATGAAATGGTTATTGGTCATCCTCCATTTTTATCAGGTAATTTAAATTATAAATAGTGTATTTTTTATGATCATTTCAAATCCACTTACTTTTTTTCTTTCTCTCTTTTATCTAGATGATACAACCCAAACATGTTTAAAAATTATAAATTGTAAAGAAACTCTTCATTTTCCACAAAATCCTGGGGTATCAAATGAATGTATTGATTTAATTAAAAGGTAATATATACAGTTCAAGACAAAATAATAATTATTATTTAAATTAATATTAATATTAATTATTTTTATTTTATTAGATTGGTAACTGATCATGATAGATTAAAAACACCATCACAAATTAAACAACATCCATTCTTTAAGGGAATTAATTGGGACAAGATTAAAGATCAAAAGGCACCATTTATACCTGAATTAAAAGGTCCAACAGATACTAGTCATTTTGATGAATATGAACCAGATGAAGAAATTGCCTCCAAATTACCAAAATCAAAACCAAGACTTGGTAAATTGGTTAAAGAAAAGGACTTGGCTTTTATTGGTTACACGTACAAAGGTTTTGATATTGTAGATAAATCACCAAGTTCAAGAAGAAAAGTGGATCAAATATTTAAATAATCATTATTTTTATCCACTTTTTGTTTTCTTAATATTATTTGTATATAATCTCTTCTTATTCTTTCTCTCCCCCACACTTTTATTGTTGTAGTATTATTCCATTTCATAAAATAAATAAATAATTAAATATTTTCTATAGATTTAAATCAAAAATAATTTACTTTTTATTACATTTCTTTTTTCGACTTCCATTAATAGCCTCTAATTTCTGTAAATATTTTTTGGATTTCTTGTGAAGATGAAACAATACCATTATGACTATATTCCATTGTAAAAGAAGCACTACCATGTGAAATGGAACGAAGAATTGTACTATAACCAATCATTTCCTTGAGTGGAACAGTTGAACTGATAATGTGGGTATTTTTTTCCATACCAACTTCGTTGATGGTGGCACGACGTTGTTTGGTGAGATCAGAAAGGACAACACCAAGATGTTTTTCATCGACAGAGATTTCCAACTTCATCATTGGTTCGAGAATGGCTGGAGCAGAGGATTCTGCCATACGCATCATGATTCGCATGATTCCGTTTCTAAATGCCAATGGAGGAGTATCTGATTCTGATTTGTAAGCGAAATGTGTGATGACGACATGTGTATCGGTGACTGGGAAACCAAGAGGGAGACCACGCATAAAGACAGCGTCAATACCCTCTTGGATGGATTGTTTGCAACGGTCAAGTGTTGATTTATCCATACTTTCGGTTTGGGATCTCGGGAGGATAAACTCGACGAGATTACCTTGTCCTGCTTCACGAGGTTTCATGAGAACTGAGATGTTGGCAGATAGGGTCTTGAGACCTCCACTCGTTTGAATGTCAAACACCTCGAGTGCGTCAAGTTCTTCGACTTCATTTTGAACGGTGCCCTTGTACGAGACTTGCATACGACCCATACGCGATGGCACCTTGAAATGATTGTCCAAGCGATCCTTTATAATCTCTAAATGCAACTCGCCCATACCACTGATCAATATTTGTTGTTGGTCGCTGATTCTATACTGGAATGAAGGGTCCTCTTTTTGAAGGATTTCAAGTGATTCGATTAATGGTTCGTAGTCCTTTTCAGTATCTGGTTCCAATGCACAAAAGAATACTGGTGGAGGAGGTGTGATGCCTGACAACATTGGACGTGGTTGTTTGTCAATGTCATAGATGAGAGTGTCACCTGTCGACACGTTCTTGAGTCCAATGACAGCGCCAATATCTCCAGCTCGCAACTCTTGAATTTCCTCCATTTCGTCGGCGGCCACTTGGAAGAGCTTTTGTACACGCTCCTTTTCACCGCTACGAGAGTTGAATATGGTGGCACCTGATCGCAACACGCCAGAATATACTCGCGTATACACAATCATGCCTCGTTTTTTATCATTTACAACTTTGAATGCCAACGCACACAGATTATCTTTAGGGTTTGGTTGAATGGAGAGTGGCTTGTCGGTACGACGATCAATCGCAGTTGGATGGTCACGATCCAATGGCGATGGGAGATAGTCTACGACGCTGTTTAAAACTTGTTGCACACCCTTGTTTTTGAGAGACGATCCAAAGAGAGTGGGGACTGCCTGCATAGAAACTGTCACACGTCGAATGGCTGCCTTGATGTCAGACAGCGACAAGCTATCGACATTGCAGTCATTGTCAAAGAACTTTTTCATCATCTCTTCGTCCATCTCTGCGAGTTGGTTGATCAACTCCTCGCGCATCGTCTTTGCCTTGTTGACAAATTCCTCGTCGTATTCTGCGAGATCCGACTCTTCAATGATCTCTCCCTTTTCACCGTTCCAACCCAACACCTTGAGTGTAAGGAGATCGACTACATTTGAAAATTGTGGACCTACATGCAAAGGCATCTGCAATACCAATGGCGTGCATCCCAATCTATTCTTCATCATTTTTAATGTCTTTTCCATTGTTGCACCTTCACGATCCATCTTGTTAATAAATGCCAATCTCGGTACCTTGTATCGCTCGGATTGATTCCAAACAGTAATAGATTGTGCCTGTACTCCAGCTACAGCATCAAATATCGCCACGGTTCCATCCATCACTCTAACTGATCGTTCCACCTCGACGGTGAAATCAACGTGACCAGGTGTATCGACCAAATTGATTCTATGATTGTCCCAAGGAAATGTAATGGTAGCAGCAGTGATAGTAATACCTCTTTCTCTCTCCATCTTTAAATAATCCATTACTGTATCACCTCTATGAACTTCTCCAATCCTCTTGATCTCTCCCGAATAAAACAACATTCTTTCACATGTCGTTGTCTTTCCTGCATCAACATGAGCTATAATCCCTATATTTCTATATTTATTTAATTCATTTGATACTAAAAGAAGAAAAAGATAATTAGTAAAAGCAAGGATATAAAAGTATAAGTACTTTCTTTCTTTTACATACATTTCTTCTTTGTATTTAAAGTTGAATATAAATGAGTAGAATATGATTTGAAATTTGATTTTTGTAATATATTAAAAGATGATTTTAATAATAAATGATTCATCCTTTCATATTATTAGTACAATGTAATAATAAACACATATGAATGATCAAAGATGTACATCTGATCATCCAATTTGATGTTTCGTCTTCGTCGTCAACGACAATGAAAAATCAAAAAAAAAAAAAACAGAAACTAAAGTATAATATATTTCATTTTTAATTTATTATCGTTTTAGCAATATAACGAGATTGATTTCTTTTAGTAATATAAATTAAGAATAGACCAACAAAAATAGAAGCACCATTAAATGCAACAGAGATTAAGAAACTTGATCTAAAACATTTGATACCGTAACATTGGTGTTGACTATCGGCCATTGAATCATAAAGGGCACCAGATATGTATCCAAATGCCAAACTACCAGCTGCCGATGCCAATGCCATTAACCCAAAATTCAATCCAAATCTTCTTGACCCGAATCTAATCGTTGCCAATGACACCATCATTGACACTAATCCACCATACCCAACACCCGTTAAAATGGTGACTACTACAAATACTTGTTTTGCAAATGCAAATACAAAATGTGTAATTGTCAAGATTAAACTTGATAGTACTAGGAACCAAAATCTTGAAACTCTTTTTGACAATAGATCCGATAATAAACCAAAAGATAATCTACCAACTAGATTTGAACAAGCAAATACAATGACTAGATCACTTTGAATCGATTCCTTGTAGCCAAGAGACAGCGCAATCGACCCAATATTATTAAGTAACATTAAACTTGTACCAGCACCAAAAAAGTAAATCGTCACGAATAACCAAAACTCTAGTGTTTTGAATAACTCTAATCCACTAATATCTCTTTTACCATCTAAATAATTTGGTCCTAATTTAATTCCATCTTCTTCCAATGATGATGGTTGTTGATCCATTTCAGTTGCAGTGGTGGTAGTAGTAGTAGTAGTAGTACCCAAGCCCAAGTTGGATTGAGAACTACTTTGAATTAATTTACTACGTCTAAGTAATTCATAACTTGAAGTAGGTGAAGTTTCTTGAATGGATTGTTCAATTTGTTTGGTTCCAATTTTTCTAACGAGGAATGCACCAACAAGCGATACACTGGCAAGTAACAATGCTAAAAACATAAAGTAACCATCTACATCTTGATGTTTTTTAAATGTTCCTTTGTAGATACCACTAAATATACCAGAGGATATAGCAAAGAATCCTACCAAGAGACCACTAATCTTTCCATGATGACGTAATGGAAAGTTATAAACATTTGATACTACGGCAGCTGTAAATGATGCATGTGAACCTTGACCAACTATAAATAAAAAGAATGAAAGTAACAGTGGATGTGATGGTAATGCACCTTGTACAACTCCATAACACCCAAAATATCCCAATAAATAGAATCCAGTTGCTATCAAACATGTATAAAATGGTCCTGTTCTATCATATAAATATCCAACTGTTACTCCTACATATCTAAAAATAATAATAGAAATTAATAATTAATAAATAAACAAGAAATGTATATAATATAATATTATTTATATTATCTTACATTCCAACATCACCAAGTGAAATGGCTTGATTAATTTCAGTTTGAGAATAACCTAATTTATGTTTAACTTCATTGGATACAACACTGAAACCATAAAGTGTACCAGAGATTAAGATGACTAGTGAACCCCAAATCAAAGATACATAACGGAAATGATTTGGATCGCGAATAGGTGGAAAAGGAGGTTCAAAGAATTTGGTGTGTTGCTTTTGTTGTTGTTGAGAGGAATCAAGTTGATTTGATTTTTTTAAATCAATGGCAATATCGCTGGCGGTATCAGCTGGATCATCTTTGTGAAATTGGTGATCATCGGGTGATGATAATGAAGAGGATGGAGAATGGTTCTTTTCGTCGTTTTCAATCATATTTGTTAAAATACTACCTCCTCCTATTGAAGTATATATTTGTTCTATTATATTATTATTATTATTATTATTCTGAAGACTGGAAGAAGAGGAAATGGATGAATAAGGAGAAACTAAATGAATTCTTTCCTCATCTTTATCTTCATCCTCTTCCTCCTCCTCATCTTCTTCCACATGTTGACTAATACTATCTATTCGTCTACTACTACTCCTACTACTACTGCTACTATCATTGAATGTATTGGATAATAAAGAGGGGGATGAATTTGATTTGTCCTCTTCTTCTTCCTCTTCTTGTTCTTCTCCTAATAGGTGGTGTCGCATTGTATTGGTATTATTACTTTCATTGTTGTGTGTGTTTGGTGATTTATCTATACTACTATTATTATTATTCATTCCACTAATATTTATATGTATTGTATGTATATGTGTGTATGTATGATTTATTTATATATGATTCATGTAATATTATCACCAAAACATCTTCTTCTCTCTCTCTCTCTCTCAAACACACATCAACCTCCACACACACTCTATCGTCAGTTCCGCACGATCAACTTTTGAAGATTAATGAGTTCGAGGGGGTTCCATTCAAGTATGAATTTTCAAAAAGATATTTTTGTTTTCGGGGTCGGTTCAATTTTGGATGAACGAAATTTTAATTGGAGGGAATTTTAAAGGTTTTATTTTCAAGTTATTTGACAAGAAATAAGATAGATAAATATTAATAAAAAAGTATATACCATAGAAACCATGTATGGAAATTATTTTTTAATGGATTGATATTAAGATTTAAATTGATTATCTTTTAAAAAATTGATTACCTTTTCTTTGATTTTTGCTTCTTCCAACCAAACTATATACAAGATACAAACTAAACTCTATTTGTTGTTGAAAAGGTTGGTTTCAATGAAATGCACTAGTAGTACTAGTGAAGCACCCTTGGTACAAAAACAAATAGAGTTTAGATGATTAGAGGGACGATCATATCGACAAGTTATCATTGGTCACTTTCTCTGTTCGATAGATCGAATCAACAAACTATGTAACCAACAATAGTTAGCAAAGTGCCAAACCTAAAAATGATCACAAAAGGTTGTTCCAATTCTTGATTGATAATATCTTATAAGGTATTCTTTCTATCAATGGATTATTATTATGGATAATTTTAATAATTGTTATAATACAGTAGTAAAGAATTATTTGTTATACTCATTGGTTCTACCACCACACAAACTCTCGGGTTCAAAAAAAAAAAATTAAATAAAAAAAAAAAACCAAAAGGATGTATAAAAAAACGAACGAAAGCTTTATAATTTCATTTGATTCGTTGATTGTACAATATAAATAGTTATATATAATATTTATATATTTATATATCATTATCATCTAACCATGGTACATCCAAATAGTAACAATAAACAACAATCACAACAACAACAAGATCAAAATAACAAGATCAAAAAGAGAGATTTTAGAAAGAATCGTCCGCCTCCAACAACCAACAATGACGCCAAGAATAAAGATAATGTAGTTAGTTTTGACGACCAAGGAAATCAAACAACAACAAAATCAAACAACTATAACAATAACAATAACAGCTATAACAATAACAATAGAAATAATAGTTATAATAATAATCGTGGTGATGATTATTCAAGTTCATATGAAAACAAAGGAGGTTATAATAACAATAGAAACAATAATAATAGTTATAATAATAGAAACAACAATTATAACAACAAGGGTGCTGCTACAGGAGATAGATTTAATCAAAACAAATATTCAAATCAATTTAAAGATAACAATAGAAACAATAATAGATTCTCGAAAGATACCAGATCTGGTACCTCTACTACCCCATCTACCTCTACATCTACTGAACAACAAGAAAGATATATACCAAAAAAAGTATATGAACAAAAGACAGGTATTAAAGTAGACACTGCAGTAAAGAGTGACAAGATATTGGATCAAATCAATGATGAACAAGTCAATAAGAGAGTGTATGGAGAAGACACTGAAAAGGTGGTAGAGTTGGTTCCAGTCGATTTCACGTTGGATGAGAACAAGATTGTTGGTGGTTTCTCGAAATTCTTTTTGCGTGGTCTTGTAGAGAGCGAAGTTGCCGTGACTCAAGACACTGAATTTGTGATTGAAGGTACTATTAATGACGACAAGACCTTTATTGGAGACAGCAAGATTCCTATTGTCGGTGATGGAGAACACTCGGTTTTGGCACCAGAATTCAATACCTATCTCACCGAGACGAACCTCTATACACCCAATTATCTCCAACAACATCTTTGGCCATTGGCGCTGACCGGTCATGATTTGATGGTCATCTCACCACCCGGCTCTGGCAAGACTATTGGGTTCCTCCTCCCACTCGTCCCACACATTCAACATAGAATGTCTCAAAAGACGCTGGTTGCCAAGAGTCCAGTGGCTCTGATTGTTTTACCAACCCGTGAGCTTGCTCAACAAGTCTATCGTAGTGCTATCCCATTGAAACGTCATTTCGGTATCTCTGCAGTTCCCATCTATGGTGGTGTCGATCCAAAACCACAAATCGAGTTGCTCAAAAACACTCCTCACATTCTCATTGCCACACCAGGTCGTCTATTGGATTTCATTCAACAAGATATTATTAGTCTCAAAGGTGTCACTGTTGCCGTACTCGATGAAGCCGACAAAATCCTATCTATGGGTTTCATGCCACAACTCGTTCAAATCCGTTCCCAAATTCGTCCCAACGCCCACATTATCCTTTCCTCTGCAACCTTTAGTGCTAAATTGGAACAAAATTGGTTATCCTCTCCTTCAATTAAATTAAGAATTGGTAAAAATGAATTACCTGATCAATCAAATATTAAACAAGTAAGAAATAGAAAAAAAAGAAAAAAAAATAGAAATATATACTAATATTTATTTTGTTTCTTTTCTTTTTTTTTAGCATTTAATTTATGTTAAATCATCGAAAATGTCACAAAAGTTTGAAACTAGATTAAAAGAAATTATTAAACAAGGAAAGAAAATTATTGTATTTTTTAATCAAACTGCAAATTGTAAAGAATTTAAAAAAAATAGAAAAAAGAGATAAAGAAAAAAGAGATTAACCTTATTTATTATTTTTTTATTTTTAGTAATAACAATTAGTAAATTATTAAAAAAGAGTAATATTAATCATAGTAGTTTATTTGGAAAGAAAACACAACATGAACGTGATTTGGTGATTGGTTATTTCAAGAATAATGCAAGTGCCAAGTTGTTGTTGTGTACCGATGTGGTTGGTAGAGGTATTCATATTGATGATTTGGATGTTGTATTTAATTATCAATTACCTACCAGTCTTGAACAATATTGTCATAGAATTGGTCGTGTCGGTAGAAATGGAAGACAAGGATGTATTGCCTATTCCTTTGTCACTGTTTCCAACAAGACTATCCTTCCAGACCTAGTACAATACTTGGAAACCAATGGAAACAAGGTAGAGAATGACTTTAAAAAGAATATCAACCTCCAATTGGGTCTCAACTTGGATATTCCAATTAGCAAGAATCAAATTGAACGTGAAGAAATTGCTAAAAAGATTCAAACTGAAAAGAATGAAAGATTAGAAAGAAGAAAACAAAGAGAGGAAACTGAATCTGAACAAAAAATGGATATCGACAAGGAAAAAAAGGAAAAAAAGGATGAAAAGAAAGATGAAAAGATGGATGATTCAAGTGATAGTGATTCAAGTTCATCATCATCATCATCATCAGAAGAAGAAGAAGAAGATGACTCAAGTGATTCCAGCTCATCTGATGATGATTCAAGCTCATCTGATGATGATTCAAGCTCATCTGATGATGATTCAAGCTCATCTGAAGATGAATCAAGCTCTAGTTCAAGTTCCGATGACTCTAGTTCAGAATCAAGTTCATCAGATGATGATGATGATTCAAGTTCAGACTAAATACACACTTTCTTTAAAAATAAATAAAATAACAATACTTGATTCAAATTCTAGATCCCTTCATTTCAAACTCGATATCTCTTTATTTTATTTTAACTGTATTATTATATTTTTTTTTTTTCATAAGCACAAATTTGCAACCTATCGCGATAACTTGCTTTGACTGTTTTAATGCATTTGAAGTGAAATGAATATTCAAAAGCAATCTAGATTTATAAATAGATAGATAGTAGATTAATACATAATAGATTATACATTATTATATAGATTATAGATAATATAGAGAGAGATTAGAATGACATTACAATCAGCTGATTATAATGAAGATCTAGCTGATTTGGGAGAGAAATTAGAAAGTTTAACATCTTCAGATGTAGCCCAATTCTATCACTCGGGTACGAGTGGTGAAATTGCAATGCCCAAGATAAAGGTTGAAGGAATGGGTATATGTTCTTTCCCATTCCAACCAGAACAAATACAAAAATTAATTAAAGTTGCTGAAAAGGCTCCTTTTGGTAAGGTAGGTAAAGTAAAACAAAAAAGATGATAGTAAAGATCATGAACGATTGTAACTAACGACGTATATATCTTTACTTTACTCTCTCTTTGTGTTTTAGAGAGAAAAAACATTGGTCGATGAAAAAGTAAGAAAAGTATGGCAAATTAGTGGTGATAAAGTAACGATTGTTGGAGATAGTTGGGATAAATGGTTAAGTGATACATTGGTCATGATAGCACAACAATTGGGAATTGGAGATGAAGAGATTGAAGCTAATCTATATAAAATGTTGGTCTATGAAAAGGGTGGATTCTTTCTACCACATCGTGACACTGAAAAGGAGAAGGGCATGTTTGCCTCTCTTATCATTTCTCTGCCATGCCAACATAGTGGTGGCGACTTGATTGTATCGCATGGAACACAAGAGGTAACACTATCATTGGTCAACAACACTGTCAATAATGTCAAATTTGCAGCATTTTATGCAGATTGTCGACACGAGGTCAAACCAGTTGCATCGGGTCACCGTATATGCCTTGCCTACAATTTGGTCAGAGACGGCAGGCAATATGACCCAACTGCCACCAATACAGACAATTTAGACGAATTGGTCCAAGAATTGCAAAGTTGTCTTGTCTCGCTAGACGAATCTATCATCTATGTACTAGATCACCAATACACACTCAATCAAATGACCTTTAACTTGCTCAAGGGTGATGACCAATCAAAAGCCTTTTTACTATTAAAGGCGGCATCCAAATTGACCAATGTCCTAGTTGGTATTGGTACTATCAGTATCACAGAGACTGGCAACTATGGCTATGGAAACGACGACTATGAAGATGAAGAGCTTCGAGAATGCAATATGGAAAATATAGTGGGACTAATTAGCCGTAAAGCATGGAAAAACTCTTCGTTTGGACTTGAACAAGTTTTGCCCCACGATGCCTTTCAAGATTACGAACCAGACCACGAAAAAATAGAAGAACATACTGGAAATGAAGGTGCTACCTATGAAAGATGGTATAGATGTACTGGTTTAATTATAAAATCAACTGGAGAAATTAATCTTAAACCTTCAATTGTAAGGGAAATTGATGAAGTTGTTGATGAAGATGATGAAGATGAAGAAGATGAGGAGGAGGAGGAAGAGGAAGAGGAAGAAGAAGAGGAAGAAGATGAAGAAGAGGAAGAAGATGAAGAAGAGGAAGAAGATGAAGAAGAGGCAGATAGACAAAAAAAGAGGAAACGTGGTACATCAAGTAATCCAATTGTACTTTAAAAATAAATAAATACAATTAATATATGCCGTAATATAGTGTTGATAAAATTGCTCAATTTTTAGTTTATAATATTATTGTTGACAGTGAAGAGGGTGATGAGAATGGAGATTAGGCAGTAATAAAAATTATAATTCTTTCCCACTCAAGTGTAAAATTATGTTGAAAAACGGGTCCAATCTACTACTCCATATCAAATCAGTTTTTTGTAATGTTTATGGGTAGAATAACAAATATTTGATTTAAAAAATCGGGAACATTCAGTTTCCCCCATGTTCTTGCGAACCTGGCGAAGAATTGTCTGGCATGTGTTTGGGTCTTGATTATTTCGTAGGGCTGTTGGCGATGGCTGTTGTGGTTTGGTTAACCAGTTTGGCGTGTTCGACGTAGATTATACCTTTGAATCTTGCAATGACCATCTTATCTTCGTTTTCATCAGGTGAATATGTCGAGTGATAGATGGTGTTGAGGTGGTGGTGCCATGCTTTTAGAAGCATAATAGCTACTAGGGTTGAGTATCTGGTCCTTTGTTGAGTGACGAGAGGTTGAGGGCGTTTGGATCCCAATCTTTTTTGATACCCGTGATTTCTTGAATGATCGTTCCCCATCTCTCGTTTCTATTTGCCAGGAAGGGGCATAGGAATAGGCTGTGGAGGATGGGACCAGTGTTGGTTTCGGGGTACGCCTCGAGGCATAGTTTACATAGGTGTCTATCGAACGCTGGGGTCGGGGTTGGTTTCAATGCTCTTGCGAGAAACCTAATCGTCAGATCTCTCTAATTTTTTTTTGTTTTTTTTTAAAAATACAAAGGGTAAATTCCCACTTTTCGGAAATGAATTCAACAAAGGCTCCATAGTTGAATGGTACAATACTACCTTTGGGTGGTAGTGGTCTGGGTTCGATTCCCGGTGGAGCCCTTCTCTTTTTTTATCGCTCGACGTGTAATGAAGATCTCATTATCTCGGTTTTTACAAACGTTAACCTTTAAGACACGCGAACGATCATTATACTCTTTATTGTTCTAACAACATTATAAAGGTATAGTAAAGTAATAAATAAATAAATACACAACATTGTTCTAACAACATTATAAAGACTTTATTACTCTCTTTTATTCTTTCTTAAATACAATAGTGATATACGTTAGAAGGGCCCTCTACATATACACTATCATATTTATTAAAGACGCCGCGGCCAAAAAAAAAAAAACATATCCTTTTTTTTTGTGCTCTAATTTGTTGTTGGAAACAGTACTGTAATCATATATATTTAAATAAAAAAATGATGATTTATTTATTGAGTAGAATTAATAAAAGCCAAAGGACTAGAAAGTGATTTTTTAGCTCTACTAGCAATGATATTAGCCTTTGCAATATCCTTTGTCACCCTCAGTTCAAATCTAAAGTAATTGATCCAAGTTTCAGTGTCGGATGCAGCAAAGTCCTTATTTTGAAAGTAGGTTTCATAGACTGAACGGACTTGATTTGGATCGACATTTTGACGTTCTTGAATATAGAGGATGGTACGAAGATAAAATTCTCTAGAGATTGGACGGAATTGAAGAACAAGGGAATAAGCCTCTTGCCATTGATTATTATCAACATTATTCATGTATAAATAATCAATAAAATAAAGTTTAACTGCATTTTGAATATCTTTTAATCCATTTAATGATCTCATTAATTTCTATATAAACAAAATAAAATAGTTAATAATTTCTTTCTTTTTTTTTTTTTTTTTTTCTATTTCTATTTCTTTTTTACCTTGAAAAGTTCCAAAGTTTTTTTACTATCTGTTTTTAAATTTGTTTGATTTAATTTTGAATCAAAATATTGGATAGCATATTTTTCATATAATTTAAATTGTTGGGCCGTGATGGATTGAGTAGAGATGGTTGAAATGGCAACTGGGAATAATTTAGAGAAACCTTCTTCATACAAAGTTACCATATCCAATGATTCTCCACCATTTAATAAAGATTGTTTGTTTAATAAATTATTTCTAAGAGTCCAAAGAATGATAGATGTTGGTAGTTTGACGACAGATGATTCAGCCAATTTGATAGCCTTTTCAATTTGATTGGTATTAATGTATAATTGAACCAATGAGGAGATACCTTGTTCACCAAGTACACCTTGTTTGTTGGCTTGTTCATAGAGTGATAGTAAATATTCCTTTGCCATTTGAATCAATGGCCAATCTTGTTCATTACCAACATTCAACTTGTCAAATACATTTTCCATCAATATAGTTTCAACTTGAGCCACATACTTTTCAGTTGCAATATTTTTAAATCCATTATTTAAAACTTGTAACATCTTTTTAAGACGTGATTCTTCCAATGATGAAGATGAAGATGAAGATTCAGTGTTTGATCCTTCACCAAGTTCAATTGAAGCAATCATCATCCACATTTCAATTTGATTGGCAGAGAAATCTTCTTGCAATGATTTCAAAATAGCTTCAGTAACATTCTTTTCCAATGTCATTGTCAACTCCATTGTTTCCTTGTTTCTCTTTCCAACCTCTGAAAATTTTCTTGTAATCTTGTGAAATTCTTGTCTAAATTTAAAATCATTTGAGATTTCTTTAAAGAAATAAAAAGAAAGATTAATAAAACTATGACTATTAATCTATCTATCTATCTATTTTTTTTTGTTCTTTTTACTTTTAGTTGCAGCTTGATAAATAATGATTGCAATTTTTCCTTGAATGACAGATGAATTTAAAAGAGTATCAGCTTCAAACATTTCCTTTCCAAAAGTAATAAATCTATTTTCTCCACCTTTGGCAAGTTGTTCAGCCAATAAATCAGATGTTGGTTTTTTAGATACAGTTTCACCATTTTCTCCTACTTCTTCTTCATCCTCTAGTTGCTCTTTATCGTCATCACTATCATCTTTTTGTTTCTTTACATCAATATCCATTTTCTCTTGTTTCTTTTTTAATATTTCAATCTTTACTTTTTTTTGCTATAAATCATAAATAAAAAAGGATCTATTAATATGTATGATTCATTTATATATATATATATATTTATCTATTTTCATACAGATTCATTAATATTAATATTATTAATTAATTGTGAAACATAGGATAATTCCATTTGGAAAAAGTAATGCCATAATGATCTATCAGATGGATTGTATTGAATACCAAGTTGAATAAGATTACGAGCAGATGCAATTCTACTATTCACTTCAAATTCAAAAGCTGCTGCTGTACGCCACAATGCTGGTGACAATGGTAATTTTTGAAGTGCTTTTGAAAGAATTCTTAAAGAATAGAATAGAAAAGAAATATGTTTTGTTAATAAATGAAAAGATATTGATATAGTGTTTGTTTCATATTTACGTTGAAGTACCAGCATGACTAGCTCTTGCAATTCTAATATTTAAATAACTTAACCATAATCTTTCATCATTTGATTTTTCACACAACTTGTGGAATAGATCAAGTGCATGTTTAAGTGGTGATCTTAGAGATTTAATATAATGAATTTCTAAAATAAATAGTAAATAAAATTAAGATTAATATCTTTTATATACATCTATCTATTTATCTATTTATCTATTTACCTCTACCAAACTTTTTTTGTTTTGCTTGATAGGCAACATGTAAATCAGCATCCAATTGTAATTCATATTTGATATACTTCATAGTTAGAGCCTTCTTTACAACAGAGTTACCTGTCAACTTTACTTCAAAGTCTTTTCTCTTGTCCATGATGCTACGATACTGTTGTTTGGTGAAATAACCTTCGGTCACCAATTCCATAGTAGCATCTTCTAAAGATGCTAAATGTTTATTAACTCTATCCATCCCTTTTTGACTCGACTACTCTTTGTTACTAACAAACTAACTAACTATGATGATAGGGTACTAGCAAAAGTAAGATGTATCTAAAATCAATGTTTTAATTAACTTTCTTTCGTTCGTTTCGTTTGAAAAAAAAAAAAAAAAATAACGGAAAAAAAAAAGAGAGAGAAGAAGTCTTGGTTTGTAGTTAATAATCATATTAATAGTATTATTTATTTATTTATTATGATCCAAAATTAAATTTCTTTCCATTATTATTTTTAAATCTATTATTATTATTATTATTATTTTTGTTATTTTGATCAGAGGTTGATTTAAAATTTTTTGAAGAAGACATTGATGACCTAGAATCATTATTATTATTATTATTACTATCCATATTATTATTTCTACCATAGGGTTGATAACGATTATTTGGAGAGATTGAAGTTAAATTATTTTGAGAAAGTTGTTTAAAGTAGGATTCTTTTTTAACCTTGTTGTTGCCTTGTAGCAACATTTTATCTAGGTTATTTTTAGTCATTGAATGGACAGTGACTGGTTGCTTGGCCTCTTTTAATTTCTTTTTTCTTTCATTCTCCTTTTCCAATGCTACAAATGGTGATTGTGTCGATACGAATCCATTTTGAATCTTGTCTTCCAATTCACTCGTAAATCGATCAATCTTTTCTCTACCAACCATTGCT
The DNA here is from genome assembly GCF_000203815.1 of Cavenderia fasciculata. Classification (NCBI taxonomy): domain Eukaryota; phylum Evosea; class Eumycetozoa; order Acytosteliales; family Cavenderiaceae; genus Cavenderia; species Cavenderia fasciculata. The sequence continues at coordinate 2,166,163 of NW_004457624.1, forward strand.
TCTTTGTCATAATCTCCAATATGTGTTGATTTTGATAACCATTTACAAATTAGATTTGATATACCTGATTTATTATTAACTATAATTGGTTTCTCTTTCTCTTGTTCAGATTCCGATTCACTATCACTTGATTCATCATCATCATCACTTGATTCATTTTCTTTTTCTACTTTATCTTGATTTTCTACAACATCTTTATCATCTGATGCTGATGATTCAATTGATGAATCATCTGAACCATATGAATAATCTGATGATGACTGATCATCCCATTGTTCTTCTGCATCAACTACTTTTTCTATTGGTTTAATGATAACATTCTTCTTTGTTGTTTCTTCTTCTGTTGTTGTTGTATTCTTTTGTTGTTGTTGTTGTTCTTTATTATTTACATTCTTTTTATTCTTTACAATGTTTCTATTTCCTCCTTGTTGTTGTTGTTGTTGTTGTTTATTATTTGTTAATTTCATTCTTTTTCGAAAAAGTCGAGAGATAATATTATTTAAATTATGACTTTCGGTCGTTTAAATTGGTTCGTTTTTTTTTATTGTTATTTATTTAATTTATTGCCAAGTGTTCAACATATTGTACAACAACAATTATTAGCTGAATGATTTTGATTTGATTCTTTTAATTCATTCAAAATTGATATAATCAAATCCAACTTTTTATCCTCTACACAACAAAAAATATAGAGAAAAAGAAGATGATTATTATTATTAAATATTATTATTATAATTATTATTATTATTATTTAAAAGATTTAGAATCAAAACCTAAACATGTATATAAAATTTTTAATAATATGTTACCTGGATTAATATTTGATGAAGGATTGGGAAGTGGGATTGGAGGTAAAGCTTCTACATAAATATGCGAGATTAAAAGATTCTTTGGTATGTTGTCAGTTTCCATTAATCTTTTAAAATGAATTGCATCTTGATTCAAGTCATAATCATCATAATTTAATATAGCAGAAGGTGGAGGATGGGTGGTTGTAGTGGTTGTTACTGTCTTTTGGTCTCCATGACCATCAGATGATGCCAATGTTGTAGTAGTTGAAGAGACTGGAGACAAATAGTACAGTCGAAGACGGTGTCTAGGAGGTATTTGAAGTTCAGGATTATTCCTAATCGAACCTCTTAAATCATCCCAAAATTGAACATATGCAAATGTTATTCTAGTAACATCTCTTCCATAATGTACCCACAAACTTAAACTTTCATGAATATCCATCAACTAATCTCTCTATCTCTTGAAATAGTAAATAAAATAAATAAAGACAAAGATGGAAAGAAAAGAAAAAAGTAAACCTGTACATACACATAGTACATTCTATTCTAATAAACCTTAAAATAAAATGAATAATAAAAAATTAATTAATATATTTTATTTTGCCTTGTCTGATTTTGAAGAAAGGGATGATTAAAAATTTCATTATGCAAAATCTCTCTTTGATGAACAACACACAAATATTTAATTAATTAATATATTTGTTTGTTTGAGGAAAAGATAGAGATAAATTGCAACAATGATAAATAATAGTAATAATAATAATAAAAATAGTACTACTTCAACTACAAATAATAATGTTGGAAAAAGAATAATAGAAAAGAAAATAGATTATTCAAAGTATAGATCTATTGGAGGAGCATTCAACATTAATGATTTACCTCATATTCTGATTAGAGAGATACTAGAGATGTATCAGATGCATGAGAATAGTGTAATCAAACAGGTTATGGTGGATGGAGCGGGAGGGATGATGTCCATGTATGACACGACCACGATCGGGATACCTTCTCGTCGAGGTAGAATGCTCAGCTCACACGTGTCACCAATGATCAATAACGTCGTACTCCGTCTATCACTTGTATGCAAGTTGTGGTCTCGTGTAATCGTACCAAGCCTACCACGCACCAAGTTTTCCATCTCTACACGTAATGAACTAGAGTCGTTTATCAAGTTGTCACATTATAGTATCACCTATCCGATGAAATTCATTCCTACATCGTCTCAGTATCTCAAGGCACTGTCTCACATGTACCCGGCCGGTAGTAGTAAGGCTGCAGCCAATCTTGCTCGTTACGGTCATTATCCCTATCAGTTCCAGACGCTCTATTTGGTCGTCAGCAGAGAGCAGATTGCATTTACACCAACATCTATCATCCCCATGCAAATATACGATCTACTCATTCCATCACACGACCAAAGTACTTTGGAAGAAGAAGAAGAGGACAGTAGTGATGTGGTGTCGATCCAAGAAAACCAACTAAAGTCAATAGTGTTTAAAACCAATGTCGATCAAGACAAGGAGGATGTCGAGTATCTGTTACGTGCCATTCTAAACAACTCGTCACTCACCAAGATCAAGATCACGGGTCCGATCAATGCCAACTGTTACTCTACATTGGCCAAGATATTGGCCAAGCCAAACTGCGCAGTGCAGACGTTGTGTCTTGCGAGCACTTTTCGATACAGAGCCGACACGAGTGGATTAAAAGACACCCGACTCGATTTTGTGCAAGCACTCGAACAATGCAAGTCGCTCACCAAGCTAGACATGTCCAAGATTGAGTTTGCAAATGATAGCGGTGCTTTGCTAAGCAAGTATTTGCAAGTGGTGACTGGAAAGAATGGTCTGGTGCACTTGTCATTGGATAAAACCGCATTGCGTGATTTACCGGCATCAGTGATGTTGGCAAGTGTTCCAAGTACGACATTGAGATATTTAAAGGGAGAGTTTGGCCAATCGACCATCACGGCGATCATTCCATACCTACAAGAAAACAAGTCGCTCGAGACACTTGATCTATGCGGCTCATCGGTCAGGGCAGGCGCCATTGAAGAGAGATTATTCAATGCGATTGCCGAACACAAGAACCTTCGCACGGTTATTCTCAGTGGACTAAACATTGTCAAACAAAATCCTCCACCACAAGAATTTCCACCACCACCACAACAAGATCTACCTCCTCATGATAATTGGGAACAACATAATAATTGGGCACAACAACAATGGCAAGAAAACAATCAAGTAAATGGAGAAATGTGGGGCAATCAAGAGATGGATGAAGAGAATACATCCACCTCGAATATATGGCAGGATTTGGCATCATACAACTTTGATAGAATGAATTTTATGCCAAAGAATGACAACTATACTCACATTTCATTGGCCAACTTTAAATTGACCGTTAAAGAATCCAAACAATTGTTTGCTCATCTCAAAACACATCATCATGGATTGGTATCGTTGGATGTCAGTAATAATCAATTGGAAGGGTGTCATCAAGAATTGATTGCCTGTATCGTCACCAATCCAACATTGCATAGTCTAAATTTGGCCAATAATCGATTGGGACAAGTGTTTCCACACTCTGCCAATCTTTTGACTGCCCTAAAGTTGAACAAGTATCTGACCAGGGTTGACATTTCGTCCAATGGTATCCGTGATACATATGGTGCATTGGTAGCCGACTATATCCAATCAAACAAAGTGGTCAAACATTTGGCAATTGGTGGAAATTCATTTGGATTGCCTACAGCTCACAAACTTCAATCAGCACTATCAATCAACAAGACACTCCTTTCCTTTTCACTCCAATCAACCGAATTGGATGTCATTGGATTAGAGTGTATTCTTTCTCCATTGGCTTTCCATCCAAACTTGACCATCGCCAATCTTAGAAATACTATCGATCAATCAAATATTGATTTCTTTTTATCAAATTTATCAATTGGTTATAATTGTAAAATTATTTATTAAAAAAAAAAAAAAAAAAAAAAAAGAATAGTGTTAGTTTAGACCAATAAATAATAATTGTAATAATAATAAATATTGGGATTGTAATAGTTGAAGAATTGGATGGTGGTTGGGAATCAGAGTCCGATGTCGATGTTGAATTTGAAGAGGATGAAGAAGATGAAGAAGATGAAGAAGGATAGATAAGATCACAAATATCACCACCAAAAGAAAAATCTTTACAACTAGGGACAAGTTGATAAAACTTGGAGCTGCACATTCTCTTTTCATATCACAAAATTCGTGTCCACAATTACTAATTGAACAAGAGTCTGGTGAATTGTCTGGAGGTTATACATTGGTTATCATTTAGACATTGATAATACACTTGATTTTGCTTGTAACATTGGAGTGTTGTAGAGTTGAGTGTTGTCATTGATTTTAAAATAAACAATAACCTTTACCAATTTCCTTTGGACAATGACATCACTTGGTTTGGGTCACAGGTTGAAAGTAAACTTGAAACTTTTGGACAATTCTCACCTTCACCTTGAGAGAAATAATTGGAAACAATTTCTCTACTATTGTTCTTTGGATAAAGTAAGCAAATTGTAAACACTGGGTTTTCAATTCCTTTTTGGCACTCATCACCAATCTTTGCACGATCCAAACAAGTTCCATTGCCAACATTACAGTTTTGTGATGGTGGACATTCAAAAATACTACTACATTTGTTTGGTATCACTCTTGTACAATTACTAAATTCTGTATCACATTTTAAAGTATTTGAAATACATTGGAAACACTTATTGTATCACATTTTAAAGTATTTGAAATACATTGGAGACACTTATTGCCCGAAAAAAAGAAGAAGATTTATGTAAATACAGATATATGAAGGTGAAAGAGATGGTGGTGATAAAGAGGGAACCAATGCACAATAGTTTTTACCACTAGTGGTTGTTAACAACCTTGGACATTAGAGACGAGATATTTTGGGTCACATGTAATTGGAAGAAATTGCAATTACTCTTCCACATTTTGCAGTGGACATTCATTGTCTATAAGGCATTCGACCAATACCTCCATCAACTTGAATTCATCAATAAAGTATATTAATTACTAGAAAACAAAAAATGGATGACAACTTTGGCTCCAAAAGGTGCAGAGCAAAAGTATTTTTATTTATTATTTCTTTCAACCATGATGGAAATAGATAACCAAAGTAATAATAGTAATAATAATAATAATAATAATAATAGATATGTTTTATTTGAAACGAGTAAAGGAGGAATCATAGTTGAATTATATAGGGACAAGGCTAGATTGTCATGTGAAAGATTTACAAATCAGATAGAGGTTGGGAGATACCAAGATACGATCATTCACAGAATCGTCAAGAATCTGTTTATTCAATGTGGGAGATACTCTATAAACTCTTCATCATTGGATAACTCTTTGATGAATAATAACGATAGTAGTAGTAATAGTAATAATGATGATAGTATTACAAGTTTCACTTCTACCTCTACAACTACTTCAATATATGATAATAATAATAATAATAATAATACTCAACCAACAAGTTTAAATTCAAGTTCAACAATATTAAATCAATTATATGTTGATAGTAGCGATGATGATGAACTAGAACAAGAACAACAACAAGATGATATAGTTTATATTAGTGATAACAAGGAATCAAATTTAACAAACTCTAAAAAAGAATCATCATCATCAAAACAACAAGAATTATTGGATAAAGATCAATTTAAAAGATTAATTAAAGAGAATAATGATAATGGATTGAGTTTTAATGAAAGAGGATTGGTGGCTATGGGATCATACAATCAAATTATATTCACATTGGATGCATGCGGTGCATTGAATAGAAAGTATCCAATCATTGGAAGAGTACATCCATCTACGATGCAAATGCTTTGCATTCTCGAGTCAACCCCAACCAATGAATCCAACTGTCCAATTGATCCAATCTTTTTGACCAATATCCATTTTATATCCGATGTTGAACCACAAGAAGATACTCCTCCATCCATTCCTCCAACTCCTAAACTTCAATCACCTCAAATCTTACCTCCACCTTCTCGTGAAAGTTCAACATCATCCTACTCCTCTTCGTCGTTGACATCACAACTTCCTCTTGAAACACCTAAAAAAAGATCAGTTGAATTTGATTCAACTCCAATCATCAAGAGATTAAAAACTAAAATCAAAACTGGTCTTATTCGTACTCCATCAAGAATATTAGATCATCAACATGCTTTAATGACTTGTAATCTTGTATATATTAAAAAAAAAAAAGAAAAAGAAAATAATCATTAATTAATTCACTATTTTTTTGTTTATTTCCATTTAGAATCCATCATCAATTAATCCATTAAATCAATCAAATATAAAACCAATGGGAGGAATGGCAAGAAGTATGTCAATGCCATATATTAATACACAAAAAGTAAAACTAAAATGGCCAACAAGATTGGTTATTATTAGACATGGTCAATCGGAACAAAATGCAGCATTGGATGTTCTCGACAGTCATACCTCTAGTATTAGAGATGCAGACATTAAATTAACCGAAGTTGGTAAATGGCAAAGTAGAGAAACTGGTAAACATTTGGCAAAGACTGATCAATTTGATCTTTGTTTTGTTTCTCCTTATATTCGTGCCATTCAAACTGCTGAAGAAATTATAAGTCAATTACCTTATAAAATTAAAATGGTAAAAAAATAATAATCTAAAAAAAAATAATATTATATTAATTTTTGTTTTAATATGGTATTTATTTTTTTAGTATAAAGATAATTGGTTAAGAGAAAAAGAATTTGGAAGAGGACATGGATTGGCAGAAAATCAATTTAAACAACAATTTCCAGAAGAATATGAAATTAGAAAAAGAGATGGAAAGTATTGGTATCGATTGGTATGTAAACATTAAACATGCTCTATATACTTGTCATTAAAATTAGTATTTGTAGGAAGGAGGAGAAAATTATCCCGATGTTGAACTGAGATGTCATTGTTTTTTGGAAAAGCTGTCAAGAGATTATGCTGGTCGTAGTGTTTTATTGGTGACCCATCAAGTTCCCTACAAGATGTTTATGGGTTTATTTCATCATCTAGATGAGCAAGGCATTTTAGGTCTCGAGGAGGTGTACAACTGTGGTATGCAGGAATACCTAGTTGACACTTCCAAATCGGTAGATGGTCGCATGAAATTAAAACATTTCAACCTTAAAGCTTATGAAATGAATCAGGTACCATTGGAACTTAAATATAGTCCTAATACCAAAGCTCATGGAAAATAAATGGAAAAGGAAAAGGAAAAAAATTGTATAATATTTAATATTAATAATAATTGATCACTCTAGAGTTGGATTATTTATTTATCAGCATTTTTGACTTGATAACGATCATTACCATTTACCAAGAGTAGGTTTGCGTATCCAAAAGATTGGAGGGATTGGAGCTTTTCGGGAAATTCGCTTAATTTGATACCAAAAGAAAGTTGTTTGATATTCGATGGATGAAGATATTTCATTAGTGAATTGTATGCGCATTCGAGTATTGGGTGTGGTTCCTGTTCATCGACTAGTGAATTGAAAGAAATAACAAAAATTTAGGTTAATAATCCCAATCTTTTTAAAATTAAATTGATTTTAATAATTACAAAAAAGTTTTAGTTTTACCAATGAATTATTTGTTTCCAATGCATCCCAAATTGGTTGATATCTTGGGTGATCACCGCTGATGAGTAAATGTAGATGTTTTATTTTGTTCTTTTTCAAAACATCAGCAATACATTGCACCATTTGTTTTGATATTTCATCATATCCAGTGGATGTGATAATCAGTTTATCGATGTTGGGACAACTAGATATCAAACCACAAATTGCTTCGGAATTGATTGCTCTTGCATTGAATTCACCCACTTTGATTGTTTTCAATTTTAATGATCCTTTTAAAGCATTACATGATTGTAAAATCTCTTTTCCATTTCCATCTAAATTTAAAAAGAGAAAGAGAAAGAGAGTTTATCCAATATGTGAGAATAATTTAATTCACAACCAAAACCTGGTTGGACATACATACAAAGTCGAGCTCGCAATTCATACTCTTCGATATGATCAACCATCGATGGAAGAATGACAAGTGGTTTGGTATTGTTTGGTAAATCAGAAAGCCAATAGACTGCATTTGGTCTTTCAACAAATAGATTATGTGGAATCTGTCCATAGATTCTATATTTAACAATTGATGTGCTTTGTTTGATATCTTCATACACCTTTTTGGTTTCATTCTTTACTATTTCCAAAACAGATTCATTGTTATAACAAATAGTGAGATTTAGTGATTTGATTGTATTTGTTTTGATCTTTTGTCTGGCAATGTCAACTTCTTCTTTAAATTTGATTACGTTGCTCTCTTCATCGTTGTCTAAATAAATAAAGATAGTTTCTTTTAGACCAGTTTTTTCTTTTGGAGGTAATAGTATAGTTTTAGTTTTTACAAAGATAACAGATGGATCTAAAGAAAGGTGAAAGTGTTAGAAAATATATGTTTAGATAATAGATGTTTAAAACATACGTTCTTCGTAATTAATGGGTGGTGGTGGTGGTGGTGGTGATATTGTCTGACATCTCTCGATAATTGATCGAGATTAGCACCAATATGAATGATATAAGATATTGAACAATAAGAGATGTGTTGTTTAAGTAGATCTTTATCATCGAGTTGAACTGCACATAGTGGACATTCTTGTTGAAAATCTTTAAAATCTTTGGTGTTACTGTGATTGACTGTGTTGTGTAACTTTAATAGTTCTATCTTTGATTGCATCGTTTTGTGTGTTGGCTGTTTTTAAAAAAAAAGAATATATATTAACCATGGACCGACCTTCACCATATAGGCCAAGGCAATAGATAAAGAACATCTTCCAAGAAATGTTATTAAGTCGATCACAACCTGCTATGTACAACACATTTTAACCTCCTAAGATTAATCGAGATTTATGTTTTTCTTTTTAGAATTGTTAAAGAATCAAGGAAGTTAATATCCCTCTCCTTGGATTAGACCAATGATTATCAAGAAGGTTTATTATTATTAGATTCTGTTAAAAACTTGCTTGTTACCAATTCATTACTTGTCGTTTTGAGGTGATAGTTTAATTTGTCATCTTTGGTATAATGATGATGGTTCGACAAGATGGCATCGATATTGTTTGGACGCCAAACCTTTGATGGTGATGTTACCGATCCACCATTATCATCATCATCGTCTTGGTGTAATCCATTTACGATTTGTTTGAAATCTCTTTCATCCTTTGGATTGGACCAATGTCTTGAAATATACTTGTCATTCTCGTCTGTAAATTCCTCTTCTCTTACCTCTTCCACAACTGGATTTGTAAAAAAGGAAGGTGACATTGATTCCTTTGCATATTTTGAATAGTGAGAGGAGGAGGAGGATGAGGTAGTTTGAATGGGAGTTGTCGTTAACAGATCCCTTGGTTCTTTTAATGGAGTTTGGTAGGTTGATGAATAACTATTGGTGTTTTCATTTGAACTGGTAGTAGTATGACCATTAGATGATGAGTGGTGTGTATTGTTTTCACTATTATTATTATTATTATTATTATTATTATTATTATTATTATTATTATTATTATTATTATTATTGCTACCACTACTACCACCAACATTGCTATCATCTTGAGTATGATTGTTAAATCTATCATTATCATCATCATCATCTTGGTCTTGATGATCTTTACCATTAAATTGATTATAATTCATTTCCTCTTCTTCCTCTTCCTCTATTTGTTCTTCTTCTTCCTCTTCTTCCTGTTGTTGTTCTTCTACTATTTCTTCTTCCTCTACCTCTTCTTCATCGTTTTGATTTTCTTCTTGAATCAATTGACTTTGATTCTTTTTTAAATTTGACAAGACAGTATCCCATTTACGTTGGAACTCTTGTCTAAGTGGAGGAGGAGGAGATGAAATATGTGGTGGATTACTTGAAGTAGAAGATCTCAAATCATCAAGACTGAGACTTGACTTTGACGATGTCGGAACAGGAGGTCTATAAGTTGATTGATATACACTTGTTGGTTGTATTTTTTGAGCCGACAATGGAGGATTTTGTTGAGTGTAAAAGAATGGTGAATTGTATTTGCTTGGTGTCAAAGCCTGTATGGTTTCTTTTGATAAAGGTTTTCTTGGTGAATTTTCAATGACAATATGAACTTTACTCAACCTTTCCTTCATGTCATCGTTTTCTCCTTCGAGTTGTCCGATTCTCTGTTGGAGTAGTTGTATCTCGCTCTTTGATTCCTCTTGTTCGTTGATGTGACGTGCTTGCATCTCTTTAATGTACGAGTCTAGTTGTGAACCACGTAATTTGAGTTGAGTGACTTGTTGGACGAGTACGGATTGATTTCTTTCATACTCTTCAATTTGATCGGTATGTATCTTTTCATTTTGTTCAAATTGGTCAATAGTTGATTCGATCTCTTTTAACTCTTGATTGGTCATGATGACCTTGTCCTTGATCGACTCTGCTCTAATCTTTTCCTGGTCTTGGAGTCTTCGCACTTCGATACGTTGTTGTTCATACAGGTTGTTTGATTTGTACATTTCTTCACGTGCCACACGCAACTCTTCCAAACCTTCATCTCTTGCTTTTTTGACGGCTGTCATCTCGATACCCAACATATTGATCTTTGACTCTGCTCGTTGCTTTTCATTTTCAAGTTGTTCAACGTGTTGGTAGACTTCTTCGATCCGTTTCTCCGATGCATCCTCCAAATCGAGCATTCTTTGATGCAACTGTACCAAATCCTCCAAGAGGCCATGTGCCTTGGCTTGACTCGTTGCCTCTTGAGCAATCGAGTGTTTGGCCTGCTCCATAGCATCTCTTTCATTTTCCTTGGAGGTAATCAGTTGGCTCTCCAAATTGAGTGCTTCCATCTTTGCATTGATTGCCTGCTTAATAGTCTCGACGTGTTGTTCGAGTTCTGAAAAAAACTCTGGTTCCACTGCCCGGTTCTCCAACTCGTGTTCGTACTCTTGGATTTGCTGCAAGAGTGATTCTCGTTCGCGTACCAACATTTCATTGTCTCGTTGTGCTTGGACGTAGGCTTCTTGGATGTCATAGGCATTGGATTCTATTTCGCTCTTGTCAGTCTCGACCCTTCGGAGTTGGTCTTTGAGTTGGACCAGTTGAAAGTTTAATTGTCGCTGCGTCTCTCTGATTTCATTCTCCACTTGAACCTTTTTGTATTGCACCTCTTCTCGCTCTCTTGATATCATACTCTCGTTGACCAATCTGCTCTTGTCACTGTTGGACCGTTTGAGTTGTTCAAACTCATCCTCTAATATATTGACCTCTGATTTTAGTAATTGCATCTCTCGATTGTAATCTCCACTTGGATAGACTACATAATCGACAATTGATCTTTTACTCGGTGATATGTATGGACCACGAGATGGTGTCATTCTATTTGTTGTAGAAGTAGAAGAATAACCACCAGTGGTGGTTGAATAAATGGGAGTCGTTGGAATATTAGGAGGTGTATTTCTGGTGACATAGTTTAAGCCATCGGGTGTTGAATAAATAATGTTATGTGTGTTGTGATGTAAAGATGAAGATCCAAATAGATTCTGTCCAGAATTGGATCTACGTAATGGTGTCGTTGTTGTAGAAGGATGTGGATGAGGTAATGAAGCCGATCCGCTAGCCCCTGATGTTGATGTACTTGTACTATAAGGATGTGTAGGTGTAGAAATAGGTGGCTTTTGATCACTGACCATGGTTGAACTACATTTTTGACAAATATAACTTGGTGATTGTTGTTGTTGTTGTTGATTTTGTCCATCATGCTAAAGTAACAATAAAAGAGAGTTAATGTCTATATATATATATATATATTATCTAATGTATTGTTTGTACTTACAACTACACATGTACAATTAGCAGGTATTAATCTCCAACGTCTTGGTGTTTTTGAAGTTGATTTGATAGGTGTCAAAGGAGAAAAAGGTGATGATGCAGTTGTTGTCTGTGGTGGAAACAGTGCATCTCTAACTTCTATATCATCAGGTATGACCTCTTCTAATACAACTTCACCTGGAGACAATGGTGGTACAATATTGGGATATCTTGATGATGGTGAATAAGGTTGTTGTTGTTGTTGTTGATGTTGTTGATGTGGAGGTGACGGTGTTGTTATACCAGGTTTGATTTTACCATATGTTGTCGAAGATGGTGCTGTTGTTGTTGTTGTTGATGTTGTTGATGTACTATTATTATTGTTATTATTATTATCTCTATCATGTCTCTGCTGCTGTTGTTGATTTAATTTACTATCATTTTGTTTCTGAGAGGATGATGAAGATGCTATAAAATGAGTAGGCAACATGATAAATGCTGCCTATCTATAGATTATCTATCTACCTCCTTCTTCTTCTTCTTCTTCTTACTTCAAACACTATCGATGTTTGTTGTATTTTGATGAATGTAATATCGCGCGGTCATATTTTTAAATAATTATTTATTTTATATATTTTTTTTAATTTATTAAATTGATATATTTAGTTGATCGAGATAAATTATCAACATCTAGAAAATGTTCTCCTAATGAATTGGAATAGGTAAATAATAGGATCCTATCTGGGAACGATTCTGGTTTGAATTTCTTCTATTTCTACTATTATTCCATGTGCGGTTTTGGTTGGATCTTCTTCCTCTTCCTCTACTTCTTGAATTCTGGTTACAAATATTAGCATACTTGTTTGCTTTTATTAATATTTCCACGACCTCTAGTTGATGATTAATTTTCTTTATAGTTGCTGCATCGAGAAGAGGTTCTCTATCTGAAGGCTATTCTATGTATTCAACCCCTTGTTCTGGAAAGGCTGCAATAAAATTATTAATTCTATCATGACTGATACCAGTTAAACACTTTCAGAGTCAGTGGTAACTGAATCATTAAAATCTTGAGTCAACTTGCCAGTTGGAGTCAATTCCTTTTTGTCATTTATGAATAGTTGTTGATTTTTTTCGATGATGGAACCAAGCAAGTGAACAGTTGATTGGAATATTTTCCTACTAATCTTTTCAGATTGATACAATATCTTCTCCTTAGTTTTTTTCACTCCAGTAAGTTGGGTTTGCAAAGTAAAGAGTGAATTAGGGTCAAATGGATTTTGATCAAATCCAGCAAGATTAGGAACACTTTCCATTGCTTTCTTTTGCTCACTTGGAGTAAAAGATTTCATTTCTCTTAAATCGCAAGGTTTTTGTAAAAAAGAACTAATGAGAGGATTTACAGATGTCATGTACTATTTTGAGAAAATTTAAAAAGTCTAGTATAGGCTGATAAGAAATGTACAAAAATATATAAGTAGAAAAGTTAATTGTAATAAAAAAATCCAATACTCTTATTATCTTTTTGTTTGTTCAAAGTAGATTAGTTAATTATTATTTTATTTATTTATTTATTTTGGAGAGAAGATCTTCAACTGATTGATTTCATAGGTTTAATTTTAGTTTTTAGATTGAGATGGAGTGGCACTCTTTGATCCATGTAGGATTGAATATTCTTGTTAACGAAATTGAGTGTCATGGCGAGTTGATAAAACTCTTTTTGAAAGTCAAGCCAGTCATTTTTGGATTGACATAAATGTATTGGATTAGGTTCAAAGCTAGAACTCATTGTATAGAGGAAGATGGTGCATAGTCGACCAGCTTCAGGTTCAATGTTATGAATGCAATGATGAATGGGAGATCGCAAGTATGGGCCATGGCTTGTATGATTGAATCTCCTTCTAGAAACTTGTAGATTCTGAAAAGGAGCCGAATATAGTCAATTTGTTTGTATTGAATTGCTAATTCCAAATACAATTGATTGTGGATAAGATTATGCAAGTTGTGTAGTTTTTCCAAAAAGTCAATGCATCCATATTCTATAAACTCTTTGTATCGGTCCCCTCCAAACCACCATTTCTCTTTGGGATCGACGATTGTGAGGTTATTTAAAAGGCTTTTCAACAACTCTGATCCAGATGGTCTAGTGATACCATCATGTCGAGGTTTATCGAGAAAAAAAAGAAAAGTAAAATAAAATTTTGGAGAAATCCTTGTTGGTTGTCACTATTATTATTAAATTTTATTATTTTAATTTTAAATATTTATAAAATAATATAATTATATAATGTTCGTTGATTTCTCTTGTTGTTTAGAGGTCACTTTGAAATATGATAGCTTCATTTCCAAAATGATTACTGCTACTCATTTTGAGTGAACGATGATGAGCGTAGGAACCATAGGGACTGGCAGGTTCTGGTAATGATTGATTGTTGGTGGTATGATTGTTTGGACTGTGATTCAAAGGTGTAAAGGTACAAGTTGATGATGTCTTTAAACTATTGTTATTACTATTACTATTAATAGTGTTATTATTGATATCACTACCACCACTACTCAATATACCAAGACTACTCTTTAAACTAGCATGACTTGGTTGTGGCATGAGTAATGTTCCTGAACTTGACAATATATTATGATGACCACTATTCCCAAGTGATATTCCAGATCCACTACTATTATTACTATTGCTATTACTATTACTGTTGATTGAACTTGCATTGGTACTATTACTATAAGTTAAACTATTTGATAATCCTTTAACTAAATTGGCTAAAAAAAAAAAAAGAGAAATGTAAATAATCAAAATATTATTATTATTATTATTATTATTTGTTATTTGTTTCGATTTTGTTTTAAGTTTACATACTCCAAATTAAAGGATCATCACCAGCACGAGGATATGTAAATCCAAGAATATTTCTATTTTTTGATTTTGAAATGATGGTACCACCAGAGTTACGACTGGTATAGGCAATACCTTGAGTACGATCTTTTTCAAAATAGGTGGTATCATAGTCATCCTCGAGGACGGGGACAAAGGGAGGTTCACCTTGGTGTAGACTACCCCATTGAACTCCTTCAAAGAATGGATGTTGTTTGATACTTTCGACACCCTTTTCTCCACTACCCATACGTTCTTTTCCATCACAAACCAATCTTGTAATTAAATCCCAAAGGTCATCTGATATACTGAAACCAGCACTAGTGACACTCGTGTTGTTTTGGTCGATTGATATGTCTCCAACTGCCAATGAATTATCTGACTGCTGTTGCTGTTGCTCTACTTGTGGTCGTTTGAGATTTGATTTCCATTTTAAAACTGAATCCATGACTTCTTCAGGCGACTCACCATCAAATGGTGGAATGCCAATGACAAACTCGTAAAACATGCATCCGAGAGACCACCAATCGACTTCGTCTCCGTAGCCCTTGGTTGCTTGCAACACCTCTGGTGCCATGTAAAAGGGACTGCCAACGACAGAGTAGGCGAGACGTGCTTGCATGGGAAGATCTTTGAATGAGCCAAAATCAGTGACCGAGCTTGACAAGACACCGCTTGCATTTAGATTAAACGATCCAAATTTCATTGGTGTGTGTTCCATCGAGCTGCCAGTTGGTGTTCCCTTGTAGTCGACTGCCTTTACATAGCGAGTGACTACATTCTTTGAGAGACCAAAATCGGCCAACTTGATGTGTCCAGTGCGGTCAATGAGGAAATTCTCTGGTTTGAGATCACGATGGCAGTAGCCGAGACGATGACAACTGTCCACCGCCTCGACCATCTCTGCCATGTAAAACTTGGCACTCTCTTCATCCAAACAACCCAATGCACCAAGAAGCGAACGCAAGTCGCCACCAGGCACATACTCCATCGCCAGATAGAGATAAGTGTCGTCTTGGAACGAGTAGACCAACGACACGATATATCGATGGTTACGTCCCTGTGCCAAGATATCACGCTCATTCTTGATGTGTGTCACCTTGTTCTTGGACCATATCAAGTCTTTGGACATTCGTTTGAGTGCTACAATCTCGTTGGTATCGTTCTTTTTGGCCAAATACACCTGTCCAAATCCACCTTCACCAATCTTTTCCAAAATCGTAAAATCATTTATAGTAATATGCGTTGACAGTGGTGTCATTGGTGTATGTAAAAATCTTCCACTATTACTTAGATGATTACTAATTGGTGTTGTTATAATATTACCATTACTAAGTGTTGATTTTAAAAGTGGTGGTTGTTGATTCGTTGAGGTAGTTGTGGATTGTACAGGTGTAATTTGATTATTTAATAAATTAGTTAAATTGGTTGCTATTATTGGTGTTGAATTTACATTATTATTATTATTAATAGTATTATTGGTATTTTGATTATTATTTTGATTATTATTATTTGTTGGCGTTAAATTTATATTTTGATTATTATTTTGATTATTATTATTTTCTTCATTATTATTATTATTATTATTATTATCTATTTGATTGTTAGTATTATTATTTTTCTGATCACAATTATTTTGGTTATGATTTTCTTTAGATGTTGATGGTGGAGATGAAAAAGGATGAGGTAAGGAAAGGGTAGGCGACATTTTACAATTGGGTGAATTGGAAGAGTTGAGTGACGGCGACCTTGAACGCGTGGGTGAATAGAGGATGGATTTAGAGTTGGATCTGCTTCGTGATGCAATAGGAGTGCCAGGTGTGGACGATGGTGACCCGCTACCATTGGTATTATTCGAGTCGTAATACGATTGGAACAAGTATTCCTTTGGTGAAGAGGTGGTACTTGGCGACAGACCGAGATTACCCATATCTTCAACCAATGGTATCAACGAATTGGGTGTTGTAGGTACTAGAGAAAACTTTTGTTGAGGTGGTTGATGTTGATGTTGAAGTGGTTGATGTTCTACTCCAAGATTAGGTGTACTATGATATTGAGGGTACAAATCCAATGATAGTACAGGTTGAATAGGTGGAGATGACTTGGTTCGATCATTTCGTACGATCTTTTGTTGGTGTTGATGTTGGGGATGTAGTTGATGAATATGAGATGGTGGAGGGGTTGGTGATATATGAGGAGGGAGGTTGTTGGGTTGCTCAGAGAGCAGAGATTGATGCGAAGTGGATCGCGTGATGTGGAATCCAAGTAGACGTGGCGATGCGGTTGACGCACTGGCCGAGTTGGATATGATACGTGACTGTGCAAGTGGTGAGTTGTTGCCACTAGAGTATCCGCTGCTATGTCCAAACATATCGCGGTATGAAGACAACAAAACAGACGATTGCGACGACTTGAGGAATGCAGGGGAATTGTATTCATCGTTTTGGTCAGAGTACATTGAAATGTCGTGATCATCTGACGACTCGTCTACACTGACATCGGGATACTCCATCTCTATAGTTGTCGACGACTTGCTGTGATGAAGTGTGTCTACACTAATAGGATTGGCCAAATCCTCCAAACTCATGTTGATACTGCTGTTGCTATAGTCAAGACTAGTGTTGAGCAACGAAGATGACGACGAGCTGTGTGTTTGGTAGAATGGTGAGGCTGTCGACCATCGCTGGGTGCCTCCTGTTGTTGTGTATGTCATGGTCGTTGTACCGTTGGTTGTACTACTACTACTGGTTGTTGAAGTTGTCGTCCGGCTAGGATGTACGGGTGTTGGTGCTGCAGAGGTTAATGGTGTCTGATGCAGCTGATGCTCCTCTTCTACTTCGTTGATAGGGTCAAAAGAGAGACTGTGTGCAAGGAGGTTGGTGTTGGAAGAGGATGATGATAGACTGCTAGGATAGGAGATGGAGTCGGATGACTCTTTGAGTGACATCTATCTGTGTGATTATTCCTACTGCTACTACTACTAATCTAATTATTACTCTGCTTCTTCTGTTGCTGGTTGATAATTCTTATATTACAACTCCTCGCGATCTGTGTATGTATGTATGTATGTAGGTTGGATAGAGATGGTTTGATTGTCGCTACAACCAAATAATGATAAATATAGAATTATTAAATTTCGACTTCTGAATTTACTCTAAATGTTGGGTATGATGATTCGGCGCGCGAAAAATGAGAAATAAGAATATTATTATTATTTGAAGTTAGCAGTGCCTGATTTGATGTGTGAGTTGTTTTAAAATATTTGTTTGTTAACCTTTTGTGTTAATATGTAATTATAATTAATGTATGTGTTGACAGAGAAAGAGAAAAGTGACGAGATGATGCTGTGTAGGTATGTTGTATGTATGTTTGGTTGGGTTGTTGGGGGGGGGGTGTAATAGTACAGATAAATAATGTGATACAGATAAATAAAATATATAAATATCAAAGTAATGTTACTCTCTTTTTTTAAAAAAAACAATATTAATAAGAATGAAACTCAATCAACCAATACCGCTTTTCATATTAAAGGAAGGAAGGCAGGTTAGGCTGGTTTGGTAGGTTTTTTGACTGACGGACGACCCGACCGACGACAAATGTGTCATATCATGTCATGGAATAAACCCAGAAGCATGGGAAATTAATTTTAGGAGAAGGCATCTTTAATCTATCAAATTGTCAACTGACACTCTCTCAAAGGAACAACAACAACAAAAACAATCAGCACCTCCTCACTCACCTTAGTGAGTACAGTTCGTATTCAAGTCTGTATCATCAAAACAAACACAAACACTCTTCGAACTGCAAAATGTGAGTGTTATAATTCTTTCGGTTTATTTTGTACCATTATTCGGTTATTTACTACTTGTTATTGTTGTTGTGAAGTTTTTGTTTTTTTCCATTTTTACTTACCAGATTTCCTATTTTGGAATTAACGTCCAAAACAAGACTATCGATACGGTTTTCATTTCATTCTCACAATTGAATTGAATTGTGTGATTTCAAAAGACTATGAGTAATTTGCTCTGGTCATATTTCGAAAAGAGATGTCAGAGATAGCTAAACAACCAAAGCAAGTTCAAAAGAATTATTATTATTTTCTTTTATTCTATGAGTGTTGCCTTTAATTCAAGATAAGACAAAGGATGTGTGATTGTCGTCTCTCTTGAGAATGTAAGACGACGGTAACTCTTGCCACAATCGTCATGGTTTTCATTGTCCGATTGCTCAGATATTTTTATTTTTCGGTTTCCCAAGACAAGATTTTCACAATGACTACGAATTTTACATATTTATTTGCCCCCAACCCAATCGTCGATTGTCAACATCAAGTACAATGGTACATGCGAGGACAGTAGGAAGAATGAAACAGTCATGTATACCGATACCTGTTTCCAAGCTCCAAAATACTCTTACACTGTCACCTGTAACCCCACCGTTCCAGAAATGACCGGTTATACTATGACCCAAGTCAGTGGCCCAAGATGCCAAGGTTGAGCTACAACCATCGGTATTCCATACAAACCAACCTGTCGATGGCACCTCATCAATCATGATTGTAATCTTTAATTTAATTTATTTATTTATAAAATATAATATTTGGAAATGTTTGTTTTATTCTTTTTTAGAGTATGACAATATTCCTATTTGTTTATTCAACCAATAGTCTGAATCATTTCATATAATTTTAATCTCGATTAATTTACGAAGCAGAGTATTTTAAAAAAAAAATACTCTCAAGAGAATTTAATTTATTATTTTTGAAAAGTATACTTTTGTAATTCTAAAGATGTTTAAAGAAAGTATGAGCACTACCAGCACTGGTTTTTTCATCAACAGACTGTGAGAATCTTCAAATCAGTTTTTGAAAATATAAATGGTCTAAAAACGGTTGGCAAAAGGCATTTTTTTCGAGGCACCCCCGGATAGCGTATGTCGTCGACTTTTTGTTGTTTTTTGAGGACCATGGTATACCCGTATGGTTCTTCTCATCGCCGTTGTTGATTTACTCTGGCCCCGTCGACGACAATAAAATTTAGAATAATCTTTTGATTTAAATTTTAAAAATAATCTTGATCACCAATTCAATTTGACTCTGTACACTTTCCGCGCTACTCTTTTCCTGGTTGAATAAAAAATGTCTGAATTGAATCACGGTGCAGTCAGTATCCAACTAGTATATAAACCTCTTCACAAACCCATTCATCAACATCACAATTACAACAACCATCTATCCTATAAATAATAAACAATAGGATATTAATAATAATATTTTCCAGGCATAATAATAATAATAATAATAATAATAATAGCAATCAATTAGATCTATCTATATATATAAATAATACTTTTAAATACCAACAACCTTTTTTTTTTAAATAATCCAAAATGAGATTCTTATTAGCTTTAATGTTAATCTTTGTAGCATTTTTTGCTACCAATGCTGAACAAATGAACATCCAACAAGAGATGATGTTGGATCGTAAGCCAATCAGCAACCTCGTCAAGTGTGACGTCTGCCACTATGTGGTCAAGGTAGCCGAAGATTTGCTCCTCAAGAACCACACCACCACCCAAATCGTCAGCCACTTGGAGACTGCCTGCACTCGTCTTCCACACAAGTGGGCCAAGCCATGTGCCAAGATTGTTCACAACCAAGCTGCCTCTATCGTTAGAAAGTTGGTCCAACACGAAAAGCCAGAACTCGTCTGCAAGCAACTCCACTTTTGCAAGTCTGCCCATCTCCAAGAACAAGAAGACTATGACTATGACTATGAAATGGTTGAAGAATCTGATGTTGACGAGTATGACTATGAATTCTCTGAAGTAGACGACGAAACCGACTATGACCAAGTTGAAATCTCTAACCTCGGTAGAAAGAAATTCAAGCCAGGCAAATTAAACCCACTCAAGCCATTGAAGAAGCTCGAATGCAAGGTTTGCAAGTCCATCGTCCACAAGGCTGAAAAGGCTGTCACCAGCGGTAGAACCGAGAGAGAAATCGAACACCTTTTGGACGGTGAATGCAACCACTTTGGTATCCACCCAGCCGTCAAGATGTGCAAGAAGATCGTTCACTCTACTCTTGGCAAGATCATCCATGAAATCAAAAAGAACGCCGACGCTCACCGTGTCTGCAAGGCTGTTCACATGTGTAAATAAGCACAAAGTGCAGTATATTAATATTCACACTATTGTTTTAAAAAAATAAATAAATAAAAATATTTGTTATTTGTGTTATTCGTTCAATGAAATACATCTAACAATCAAATGTACATTCTTTTCTTTGTGTAACTACTCTTAAAATAATAATAATTATTATTATTATTATATTCCTATTATTCTTATTACTTGATCTATATAGATATAGATATTCAAAGATTGTTTAAACTTTAGTAAAGTAAGTATGATTCATGTGGGAAGAGTTTTCATGCTTGAAAATCTCAGTCAGTTATTATTATAATAAAAAATAATTTTATTATTCTTATTATTATTACGATACTTGATTCATTCACACATCGTTGTATGTGTATGAGAATAGAGCATAGAGGATCAATTCAAATAAAGAGTTGAAGATTTGATTTACTATATGGGGTGGTATATCGATCGTGCTTCAATAAAAATAATTATTATTATGTTATCACATTATTCAATTTTCATAAGAGTGCTGTGAATGGTCAGATTACAACATCGTCAACACATCTTCTTCTTGACAAACAACGATTTTCAATTTCTCGTTATCGTATATGGTAATGGTGATATAGAACATTCATCCTTTAAATTTATTTGATCTTACGATAATGTACTGTAGCAGTAGTAGGAGGAGTAGTAGAGAGAGTCGAATCATCTTAGCTAAAAGATTGAATTATCCAATTTTCGTATAAAACAGATATAAGAGGAGCTATCCTCTTTTGGAAAACTTGAAAAATAATTTGACTTATTATCGTAATTTAATTAAATTGAATGAATTGAACGAATTGAATGAATGGGAGTGGATCTTGAGAAATGTTGCAATATCCAATGGGAAGGCGAATGAACCGAGTCAAAGACGAAAACAATAAATACCAACTAAAATCTGATACCATTTCAATACATTCAATTTATTAAACAACAAACATACTTTAATTAACAAACTATAAAAGAAAGACAGTCACACACTAGTCAATATATAATACTCAATAATAATAATATATCTATAAATAATATTAATTAATTATTTCCAACATACTTATATATATATATAAATTATTAAAAAATGACAAAAGGAGAAGAAATCAAAGAACAAGCATCCAACATTGCAACTGATGTAAAGGAAGGCACAGAGAAATATGTCAACGATATGAAGAAGGGAATGGAGAAGGGAGTGGAAGAAGCCAAGGATGCCAACAATGGCGGATTCATCCAAGAGTTTATTCACGACATTGGTCAGATGTCCAAAGATCTATGGGATGGTACCAAGTCAATGTTCCATACTGGTCAAGAAGAAGCCCACCAAGACATGAACAAGGGTATGGACGAAGCCAAGGAGAATCTCAGAAAGGCCGGTGACAAGATCGAAGAGGGTTGGGAAAACACCAAGGAAAACGTCGATGAATACATGGACAAGGGCAAGAAGAAGGCCGAGGATTTCAAGCAACGTGAACATGACAAGGAATTCTCTCAAGATCCAATTGGAACCGTCAAGAAGAACATCCAAGAAACTGCCGAGGGTGCCAAGAAGAAGGTGCAAGAATGGACTGGCACTGAACCATCTACTGGTGAAAAGGTCAAGGATGCTGCCAAGGATCTAGCCGATGACACCAAGCAAGCTGCCACTGACGCCAAGAAGAAGATTCAAAAGGAAACTGGCACTGAACCAACCTTGGTCGAAAAGGTTCAAGATGCTGCTGTCGATGCCAAGAAGAAGGTTCAAGAGTGGACTGGTACCGCTCCAACTACCGGTGAAAAGGTCAAGGATGCTGCCAAGGATCTAGCCGATGACACCAAGCAAGCTGCCACCGATGCCAAGAAGAAGATTCAAAAGGAAACTGGCACTGAACCAACCTTGGTCGAAAAGGTACAAGATGCTGCTGTAGATGCCAAGAAGAAGGTTCAAGAGTGGACTGGTACTGCTCCAACCACCGGTGAAAAGGTTAAAGACGCTGCCAAGGATTTAGCCGACGACACCAAGCAAGCTGCCACCGATGCCAAGAACAAGATTCAAAAGGAGACTGGTACTCAACCAACTATGGGAGAGAAGATCCAAGACGCCGCCACTGACGCCAAGAAGAAGGTTCAAGAATGGACTGGCACCGAACCAACTGTTGGTGACAAGGTAAAGGATGCTGCCACCGATGCCAAGAAGAAAGTTCAAGAGGTAACTGGTACTGAACCAACCCTCGCCGACAAGATCAAAGGCACTGCCAATGAAGCCATCGATACTACCAAGACCTATGCTGAAAAGATCAAAGAATCAACCGCTGAAACCTATGACTCATTGACACACCACAATGCAAGTGGAAAGAGTAAAAATTAAATAATTTAAATTATATCAACTTAAATAATAATAATACCTAAATATATAAATATATAAATATATAGCAGCACTCTTATCTACTAAAAATTGTAAATAAAACTAAATAAATCCATCCCCAAAATTTAATTTAAAATATATAATATTATTACTTCTTTTATTTATTTGTCTTTGTTTATTTTCTCTTTTTACCACCTTTACCACCTTTACCTTTGTTGAATTTGTTTTTAGTGGCAGAAGTATGTTTAATCTTGCTATGATGATCTCTTCTATCACGTTCCTTTCTGACATCATCGATATCTTTGATACCAGTACGAATATTTTTCTTTTTACCATCTTCACCTTCGGCTGCTTGTTGTTTGTTACCTCTCCATTTGACGGGGACATAGGTTGGTTTGGCAGGCATGAATCTAGCGTTTTCTTCTTCTCCGGTACGTTGAATTCTCGAGTTGGTCTTCTTCTTCCATTCCTCGTATAAGTTCTTTTTGTTTTTCGATGTGTCGACAAGTACACCAGCTTCGTTTCTGACCCATTTCTTGCGTTCCTTTTCTCTGTCGGCGTCGGCTTGTACACTGACAAACTTCTTTTTCTTTCTGTCCCACTTTTTGCCAGACGACCCTCCAGGTGTTTTGTTTTGTCCATCGTCGGTACCCATATTGACTTCATCGTCACGTGTAAACTTGTCAGTGATGGCAAGTGCACGTTCTTGATAGTAGTTGGATGGTGTCGATGACATAAAGAATGCTTCGTCCTTGGTCGATGATCTAGTCTTTTTCTTGCTATTTTTCAATTCTGCAGCCTTTGACTCTGAATCATCAATTGTAATCTTGTATTTAACTTGGTCGTCACCTTCCTCTTGTTCGTTTTCGTCGATAATATGACCCTTTTGTTTCTTTTTACCATTCTCCTCTTCGGCCGCTTGTTTAGTGTTTTGTTCCAACTCTTGTAAAAATCCTTCATCGTCTTCGTTTTTGTCTCTCTTTCTCTTGCTGTTCTTTTTGGTACTAGCAGCTTCTTCACCATCTTCGCTGTTTCTATTTAATTGATCTTGTTTCTTGTACTCTTCGATTTCAGCCTGTGTACGACGGTGTTGTTGGCCAATGACCGTCGAGTGGAACTCTCTCTTTGTCTGCATGATATCAGCGGCAGAGCTCTTTTTACCGGTCATTTCAAAGACGGTTTGGTTTGGACGGAATGCTTTGAGTGACTGTACAAAGTCGTTACGGACAGCTTCGTTGGAATTGATAAAATTGTACATCAATGGATGGTACTGTGACTTGTCCAATCCCTTGGCACGCTTATTTGATTCATGTGATGCTCCTGGTCTAGTTCTAACATATTTTCCATGTGCATTAAATATAGTTCTTTTTAATGATAACTATAAAATTAAAAATAATTATTAATATATTTCTTTTTTTTTTTTTTCTTATTTTTTCTATTTTTCTAATTTTTTTTCTATCTATAGCTTACCAATTCAACACATTCTTTAGCTTTAATAGCAACAAATTCATTTTCACGATCAATAATTTGTTGAGGGATATTTCCATAGAAAGAGTATTCCAAATCTTCGACAGTTTGACCTGGCAACAATTTGTTTGTGAGTTTCTTGGCAATGTAGAGATGGAGATCCAACATGTATGGTATTTCGTCTGGAGAGACGAGTGAGTAGGCAGTACCCTTACGACCAGCTCTAGCAACACGACCAACTCTGTGAATAAAGATCTTTTCCTTGGGTGCAAAGTCGAAATTAATGACATTGTCCAACATGGGGATATCGATACCACGAGCGGCAAGATCGGTTACCACCATGACATTGACCACCTTGGAACGGAACTTGGCAAGATTGATCTTTCTAGCAACTGGATCCATCTGACCGTGAATAAACGTATTGGCAATACGAGCTTGATCCAAAAGTATATGTAAATATTCGACATGGAATTTTGTGGCTGTAAATACAATCGTTGGTTCATCATCTTTAATAATATCTTTTAATAAATAAAGTAATGCTGCAAATTTTTCATCATGTCTACATGTAAAGAATGATAACTAAAATTTAAAATAAAAAGGTAACTAAGTATAATGATTTGTTTGTTTGTTTGTTTTTTTAATTTTTTAATCTTACAGATAATTGATCAGAAATTTTGGTATCAGTATTTAATCTAACTAATTTAGGATTAGATAAACCTGCACGAACAAATTCAGCGAGCATGGATGGAAGGGTAGCAGAAAAGAGAAGGGTTTGACGGGATGGGGAAAGTTTGGTAATGATTTCTTGCAATTGATCGGCAAAACCCATTTCAAAGAGACGATCAGCTTCATCGAATACAATGTATTGGACAGTGTGGAGACCCATGTTGACTTCGGTGAGATGATGGACAAGACGACCTGGAGTGGCAATGATGATATCGGGGTTTCTAGCGAGCTCTGTAAACTGGTCGGCCATATTGTCACCACCGACAATGACGCACGATCTGAGATCAGATCCACTCGACAATTCCTTGACGACACGGTATGTCTGGAGAGCAAGTTCACGAGTGGGCGAGAGGATGATGGCACGTGCACCAACCTTGTGAGAATGTTGTGCGAGCTTTTGAATCATTGGAATGACGAAAGCGGCAGTCTTACCGGAACCGGTACGTGCCATACCAACGACATCTTGACCTTCGAGGATGAGTGGGATGGTGAGTCTTTGAATAGGGGTGGGTTGCTTGAACCCCTTTTTCATGACGGCCTTGAAGAGGAACTTGTGCAGGTCCATACCCTGGAACCCACCCATCTTCTTCTTGCGCTCGTCTTGAATATCGGTGAGACGCGCAACCTTTTTGGCGTCCTCGTCCATCTCGTCGTCGTTGTCCATCGACACGGTCTTGCCGTCCTCATCTTCCCTGCCAATTGATGGGAAACTCTTGAGCAAGTCGTCGTCCTTTGTCTTGAACGACTGGTCGATCTTTTTCTTACGCTCTTGCATCTTTTCCTCCACCGACAAGGAGTACTGGTCTTCAAAGAACACACCACCCTCTTCGGCGATAGCCTTGGCTTCACGAGCCTCACCTTCGTGATCCTCCAATGCTTCGTCGTCATAGTCCAACAAATCAAAGTCGTCGTCGTCCAACATACCCTCGTCGTCTTGCAGGTTGAACCCGCCGACGTCGGCAAAGAGATTAGTGTCATAGTTGTCGTCCAACTCTTGGTTGTCGTCGCCGTCGCTATGATCGTCAATGTTAAAGTTAAACTTGTTGGCACTCGATTCGAATTGACTGTGTTTGTCGGCAGCCTTGCCCTTGAGGAAATCTTGGTTAAAGAATGAGCTGTGCACACTCCATCCCTTCTCGGGTGCCTTGAGGTCTTGTGTACCTTGCAACAATGTGCTGCCCGGTGCTACAGGCTTGTCCTTTTTATCGTCCTTTTTGTTGGGCAAGTACTTGAGGTTGCCAGTCTTTGATTCCTTTTTCTTTTGATTCAAGTATTTGTTTTGTTTATCATTCTTTCCTTGATTCTCTTTATTCTTTATCTTTACATTGGCATTACTACCACTACTAGTAGTAGGTTTTGGTTTACCTCCTGCCATCTAAAATAAAATAAATAAAGAAAATGTAAAAGTATAGTAGAGAGTAGAATAAATGAGGAAGAGATACTATTGTTAGCATACTTGCATATTCTATTCAACTTGTTATTTCTATATATAAACAATTTCGTACCTTTAATGATCTGTATATTTATTGTATTTAGAAATACGATAAAATTAAATCAATTAAATGATGTTGTAAGATTAATGAAAAGCGACTAGTACTAATAATTAGTATGTAGGTGCTCTGTCGCAGAGACCGCAATTTTCAATCTTTTTTCAAAAAACGAACGAGGAAAAAAAAACGACAACATCTATCCATCGCTCAGCAGCATATCCCTAACTATACTTCTACTTGTTTCGATTTCTCCTTTATATTTTAATCCTCCTCTAACTCTTACTTTTATATATATACCTTTTTGTTCAACCTCCCCTCCCTCATCCATCAATATAGAGGAGTGTTTATTTTAATATATTATTTATCTATCCTATCCCTCCACATTTCTACATTAATAGAAACCAAACAAACTCAATACAACATACATAAATACAATATACTTTTGTTTGTTTTTAGATAGATACATACATATATATATTATACATTACAACCATTTAGTGAAATAGTATAAACTACACACTATGGCAAAGAATACAAACACCTCCAAAACCAACAACAAAGGAGGTAATGTAGGAATCAAAAAGACACCAACTACGAGTAGTAATACAGCTGCCGCATCCTCTTCTTCGATTCTAACGAACAAGAAAAAGAGTGAAAGTGCACCATCATTATCACAGATGGTTGAAAAGGTTGATTCTGAAAACATCGATCTTACCATCATTCAAAATCAATACCTCGATAAACTACAATCCACCACTGAAAGTGACACTATCAATGGTATGGATATCGATTCAGAAGATGATTATGATGATACTCCCGAACAAGGTTATGAAAATAGATATAAAGTAAGATAGACAAAAAGAAAGAAAATATGACACACCCATTCATCAACTCTCATACTTATCATTATTATTATTTTTCTTTTTTTTACTTTACTATTTTAATAGTACAGAGGATTTAATGCAAAGATTGGAAAGATTGATATATCAACATTTAATAAACGTGTTGGTGATCGTATTATAGAGGTACAAAGTGACAATGACTCTTACTTTGTGATGACACTGCAACAGTGGACAGACAATAACTTGACACTACACTATAGTAACTTTAGAGACGATATCAATGCCATCACCTATATGACGGCATTACCACAGGTACTTTTGCACAAGGATGAATTGATTCGCATCATTATCAAGCATCTCCAAGTACCCAACTCGATGGCACTCAAAGCTATTCTCAGTGTGTTGGCTGCATTGTCGAGAGACCTCAGAAGTGAGTTCTACGAATCATTCCTTCCCGTGCTCCAAGTACTCATCCAACTCTTACAGATTCAACCCAACTCTGGTAAACCTGTTCTCACCTCTGAAGCAATCGAAGAGATATTCACCTCTATTTGTTTCATGTTTAAATTCTTGGAGAAATATATTCTTAAAGATTTTATTACTCTCTACAAGTATGTATATACATACATACATAGCTATAGTATACTACAAATAGATACTAATACTTATTTACTTTACATTTATTTACTTTTATTATTTAGAATATACTCACAATTGTTTACACACAAGAAACATTATATTAGAAGGTTTGCAGCTGAAGGGTTAGCATTCCTTGTTAGAAAGATTGGTGTGGAGAGTGTTGAACCATTGTTGGAAGAGATGTTTAGATTGGCACAAGACGATTCAAGTTACTCGTATGCCGACTCGTTCTCCTATCTGTTGTTTGGCACTGTCAAGGGTGTCAAGGGTAGATTCCACTCGCGTACAGAGATTCTCCTGCCTGTCATATTCCGTCGTATGGATTACGCCAATTGGTGTGGTGATGTGAACAAGTACACGGTGGCCAAGTCACTGTCGAGATTCCGGTTCATGAGAATGATGCATCGCCAGATGGTGGCACATGGCAGAAACGAGACAGACGCATTAAACCCAGTGTGGACGTGTCTGCGCAAAGAGGTGGAGCAGCTGGTGCAGATGGTAAAGGGGGAAAAGAAGCCGAGCCAGGAGCACAGCCAGCACCACTCGAACCAAGTCAACGCATACTACAATATCGTGGGTCAATGGGTGTCACATAGAAACGGCGAGCAGGTGGTGGAGACCAGCGACATTTTGACCATTCTCCAGGCCTGTTTGAACAAGACGTTCTACAAACAATACATACAACAATACGAATTCGAGATTGCAGAGATCACGTTGGTCATGTCATCGTATCTGCCGTTGATCGAGGGTGACGGACATCGCGAGGAACGCGACTCGTTCTTTATGTTGGTCGACTTGTTGTTCTC
This sequence comes from Cavenderia fasciculata, assembly GCF_000203815.1. Classification (NCBI taxonomy): domain Eukaryota; phylum Evosea; class Eumycetozoa; order Acytosteliales; family Cavenderiaceae; genus Cavenderia; species Cavenderia fasciculata. The sequence goes on from NW_004457624.1 coordinate 2,195,216, forward strand.
GACGGCCGACCAAACCGCGCAACACAGTGTCTTTAGATTCTGCTTGCAGTTGGATCGCGAGCAGCTCTTTGAGGCATTCTTCTTTAACCGTCTCGTCAAGTATCTAGAGCGAAACGCCACCACGCTCTCTCTCGAGAGCACCCTCTCCTTTTTGATCCGATGTTTCACCATTGATCCCTTCACCGCTGCACCCGTCAACCATCACGATATGAAGCAGTTGACCAACACCCCATCCCTCTCCAATCGAATCATCTCTATCATTTCAACATTTAATAGCAAGTCAAAGACAACATCGACAGCGCAGCTTGACGAGACTGAATTAAAATCGGTTTGGTCAGCATTGACATGTCTCCAATTTTTACCCATCGTCGATCAAGATGCCATCATCTCATCACTCGATCAATTATATAATATTTTACAAAAGCATCAACAAGACGGAACAGTCATTTACACCTATTTGCTTTCACAAACCATTATCACTACTTCCATTTTATTATCAAGATTTGAAAACATCAACAAAATGAAGGCATCAATCTCCAAGTACTTGGATTTGGTCCGTAACAATCCAACCAACTATTATATCCTCACATCTGTTTCTTGCTTTTTCGAAACATACGTCACATTATTAAATACAATCAAGCACCCAATTGTTAAGGATGATTCAATGACCAACAACAAAAAGTCGAAAAAGGGTACTACCACTGCCAACAAACCAGCAGCTGTCAAGATAGATTCTACCTATTACATTGCCAATGATACATTCAAGAATGATATTTTACCACTTTTCAAAGAGAATTTATCCAACAAGTCAACATACATTAGACGTTCAACACTCAGTTTACTTGCATTTATCAATCAATTGACTGTTGGATTCAATGCTACAAAGCCAACTGAACAACAAATGGCTCAAAAGAACTCGGTCGATCCAACCGCCGAGTATCGATTGATGGAAAAGGTTTTTGACAATTGTCTCGATGTTGAAAACACCAAATACCACACCATCGAAGGTCGTACCGTCATGCGTCGTATCGACAATGTTATGGCCGTCTACAATAGTGAAAAGGTTGTCTATCTCAACCAACACATCTACCACTATCTTTTGGGTACTCTATACATTCGTTATACCCTTCTTTGGACTGGTGTTCAAAAGTTCCTAACAGAGATTTGTAAAAAGGATCTATCAATCATTTTCCCAATCATCTTAAATTTAATTAAATTAAATAATAATGGTAAAAGAAACAAAATAGAAACAAAAAAGAAAAAGAAAATGAATAGACATAAATATTAATATTAATATATTTTTTTTAATTTTTTAGATATTGATACATTTATTGCAAAAAAGAGACAAGAAAGTTTAATTGCAGAATGTGGTGGTGCAACAGAAGAAGAAAATATAGTGGAATTGGAAGAAATTGAAAAAGATGGTGAAGATGAACAAGATGAACAAGAGGAAGAAGAAGAAGATAAAAAGGTTATAGTTGAAGAAGAAGAAGATCAAAGAAATGATGTAAAGATGGTTGAAGAGGAATCAAGCAAACAATACTTTACCGTTCAATCAATCTATCAATTATTCTTTGATTTTAATGATTTTTCAAATACTGAGTCATCGACTTTGGCCGATGGCAGTTTCCAACCACAACAACAACAACAAAAGGGCAAGAGACGTCACACCGCTGTTGGTATGAATATCATTTACTATCATACCGAACCAATCTCAATGGCCGAGACATTGATCAAGTTTGTTTCACAAAATGGCAAGCTTTTTGAGGACTATGTCAGCGACATTACCACATTGTTCTTGAGTTTCCTCGTCTACGACTACAACCAACGTCACACCCATGTCTTTACATCGATGATTGACACTATGATCAATCAACCAAGACTCCTCGGTGACTCAATCGACAGAGATGCTCCACCACGTACCTACAGTGCCATCATTGCCAGAAATCTGATGGTTGCCTACCTCGAATTCTTTGCTCAGCAATCACCCGACAAGATTGTCCATCCCGAACTCATGCTAGAGATTTTCATGACTTGTCTCGATGTCGACGATGAAAAGGTGCAATCTCAGTCCATTCAATGTATTGTGATTTGGCAACAAAAGGAAATCCTCCCTTACAAAAAGACATTGGAGCGTTTGGTTAGAGACGCTACCATGCGTGAGGAAATGACCACCTTTATCGTGTCACAGGCATCCCCACACGTCTCGGTCGATTCCGATCATCGTGCCATCATCCTCCAACTCATCACTCGTATTCTCTTGTCAAAGATCTACCGTAAGGGTACTAATCGTCGTCAACTAGAGTCACAACGTAACTTTATCCTTACTTATTTGGCCGGTTTCACAAGTCAAGAAATTAAACCAGTCATTGACAGAATTGTTTTCCAATTTACCAATTTATCAATCTTCCAAGATGGTGAAGGAAAGGAGGATCAAAATATGAATAGTATGACCGAAATTATTCAAGGTGACGTAAACAAGTTACCATCACTTGATCATCAAGTTAGTTTCCTTAATATTGCTCAACCAATGATTCGTCAATTGGGTGGTATTTTGGAACCATACATGGGCACCATTCTACACATTCTCACTACTATCTCTGTGTCTATCTGCTCGAGCAAGTCATTTGGTAATGATAGAGACCACTACAAGTGGAAAAAGGGTGCTGCTACAGTCGGAGAGGTTCGTTCGTTGGTATTCAGACGTGTCGCTCTGCTTCTCGAAAGACTACCCAAGTTTGTCACCAATGTTGTCATTGATGGCCAGTCATCGTCCAACGAGCAATACTTGGATGTCATTGTTGACATTATCGCCAGAATCATTCCAGAGGTTGGCCATCAAGGTCTCTCTGAGGGTATGAAGCAGTGTATCATGGCAATCAGCAGATCCGCCAACATTGTCGGTCAACTCGTCAGACACGAGAATCTCTTGCCCATGTTGTTTGGCTTCCTTCCAGTCAGCTCTGCTCATCACGATGATATCCTCACCATCATGGAAAATCTACTCGTACTTGCCGTCGATGAAGAATCCACCGCTGAAGATAGAGAGTTATTCAAAAAGGTTGTCGTTCCCAATGTCAATGCCATCATTTCATCCATCTCACTCATCTTGGACGATTCCAAGCAAAAGGAGAAATTGGCAGAAGAAAAACGTATCAAAGATCTTAGACAAAGAGAATCTGAAAAGAAAAAGAATCAACCAAAACCTCAACAAGACCAAGAAATGAAGGTTGATCAAGTAGTTGAAGAAAAAGAAGAGGAAAAGAAGGAAGTTGAAGGCCAACAAGAAGATAGTGATGATGAAAGTGATGAAGAAGAAGAAGATGAGGAAGAAGAGGAAGAAGAAAAGAAAGAATCAATGGATATTGAAAAGACAACTACTCCTACAACTACTGCAGTAATCCCATCAAAACCAAAGAAAAAGAAACCAACCAAATTAAAGAATTTATCCAAGAGAAAGGTTGTGATTTTGGTTGAAGTCAGTAAATATAGTTTGGACAAGGATCAAGCATGTTTGTTGTTGGAAATTATGTTACATTTCTGCAAGAGTTACAAACCATTTGGAGGAAAGGGTATTCGTATTGAAAACTTTAACTTTGTAAAGTATCAAGAAGAAATATTGTCTGTTTCCATCTTGACCATTGTTTCCAATTTGATGCAACAAATTGATGATAGTCAAGTACAAGAACATGTGTCGTCACTGTCGGTCCTCTACTATGTCTTCCAGTCAAAACAAACTCGTACATTGTTGACCGATGTATTTGTACATCTTGGAAAGCGTGTCCCCTATCTCGAACCGATCCTCCCCATCCTCGTGGATTTGAACAGCTATGCTGTACGTACCGCCAACGACACCTACGACTTTAAAAAGATGTTTGCCGCTTTTGAAAAGCTCAATAATGCCGACAGCATCTTGGAATTCAACGATCAACAAATTCTCCCATTGTTCTACAACATCTTGTATTTTGTCAATGATTCAGATTACTCTGTTCGTGCATGTGCCGTTCAATCTGCTAATATCCTCATTGACCATCTCAAAGAAGACGATAACACTGTCGATAGGAAGAATCATTTACTCTCCAATGACACATTGATCAAATTACTTCAAGACGCTTTGATTCCATGTGTACGTCAAGCATGTCGTGTATCAAAGTGTACTGCCAGAGAAGAGTTGTTGGCCTTGTTTAGTCGTTTGCTCGTCGTCACCAAATGCGAGTTGTTCTTTGAAGATTTGAAGCCACTTGTTGGAGAGACACAGGAAACCAACTTCTTCCTCTCGTACAATGACATCAAGAAGGGTAGACGTGGAGCATCGTTTGACATGCTCATCAACGTGTTGAATACCGGCCACAAGCTGTCATCCAACACATCGTTCCAGATCTTTGTGCCGTTGTTTACCACGATGATGGTCGACGAATCGGACAACCGTGACCACACTGACAATGACATGATGGGTAAGGCTACCCGTGCGCTCGCTACCATTGCCAAGCAGATGGAGTGGAGCGACTACTACAAGCTGGCCGACCTGCTTCTCAAGACGATGGACAAGAACGAAGGTGCCATGAAGTTCCTCTTGCGTTCCGTGTGCGGTGTGCTCGACGCCTTCCACTTTTACATTGACAATGACGATATTGGCGGCGACCGTGTAGCTGCCATCAAAAAGGGTACCATTGGCGAAGACAAGCTCATCAACCAGGGTGGCAAGCTCGGCAAGGTTGTGTTCCTCCATCCATCCAAGCAGGCCAAGTTGACCAAGGAAGACCTAGCCAAACAACGCAAGGAAGAGCAGCAAAAGCGTCAACTCAACGCCAAGAAGCGTACCTTGTCGCAAGAGATCCACGACACGATCGTGCACAGTCTCATGCCCCGTCTCGACAAGTATCTCAAGATCAAGCGTCGTGTCGACAAGTACGACCGATTCTCTGACGTTGAGGCCGTCGTCAACTTGCCCGTTGCACTCGCCGTATTTAAGTTGATCGAGTTGTTGCCAAGAAAGAGTTCTGGATTGTTGCGTGCCCGTCTTTTGGCCAAGGTGTGTGCCGAGCTCAAGAGCAAGACCCAAATGGTACGTGACGTGTGTCGTGAGACACTATGCACTGTGCTCGAGGTCATTGGCGCCAAGATGTTCCCAGAAGTTGTCAAAGAGATGCTTGTCCACTTGCACAGCGGTTACCAAAAGCATATCCTTATCTTTACCCTCTACACACTGCTCAATCACCTCAAAGAGACTATCAAGGCCGAGTGTGGATGCATTGACAATTCTGTAAAGTCTATTGTCACTGCCACCGTAGACTATATCTTTTTCGATATTACTATGCCCGACGATGTCTCTGCACACAAGGAACTCTACTCTGAAGCCAAGGCACCACACGTATCTGACGTTATGACACTCGTCGCCGAGTACACTACCTTTGCACAGGTCCAACAACGTATCATCGACCCTCTCGAAGGTATCATTCTCCAGACACCATCCAAACGTCTCTTGCCAAAGATTGGCATGCTCCTCGACGCCATGGACGAAGGTCTCCAAGCCAACAAGAGCTCCACCGTTAAGGACACTCTCATCCTCGCCTACAACCTCAACACCAAGGGTCTCACCAAACGTGCCGAGGACCAAAAGAAGCCCGACCGCAACCCCAACCTCAAAAAGACCTACGAGGAGACTATGACCATCCAAGCCAACCCACTCCACTACAAGGACAACATGGTCAAGCAATGGGACAGTTTCTCATACATCTTTGTCGAGTTGGCACTCCGTCTCTTGAAACGTGCCATTCGTAACGATCAGTCGCTCAAGTTGATGGATATGATCGATCCACTCGTCCCCATGGTTGTCCAATCACTCTCACACAGCCAAGTCAATATTGTCGATCTCTCTATTCGTGTACTCCGTGAAATGCTTCGTCCCAACTACCACATTCCATCGTTGGACAAGAGTTTCAAGTCAATTGTCGTTAAGATCTTGACTCGTCTCTCCAAAGACATTTCCAACCAAAAGATTACCAGCAGTTGTTTCAATATTCTCACTGCCATCTACACCAACAGACATAAGGGTAATGCTATTGGTACAAATCAAATCATCTCCATTCTTCAACTTTCAAAACAATTATTCGATGATCCAAAAGCTAAAATTGATGAAACTATTGAATTTGTTCATGTAAGTCAAAAAAAGAAAAGAAAACAAAAACTTTTTAGATTTATTAATTCTTTTCTTTTTTACTTTTTATTTAGAAAATAATTACAAGTAAAGTTCAAGTTGTAGAAATTTATGATATTATTGATATAGTTTGTAATATATTGGTTAGAACTACAGTTGTCAATGATCAAAGAGCATTGGCAAATATGTTTATCGATTTCCTTTTATATTATCCAATGGGAGAAGACAGATTAAAGACACACATTACCTTTTTGATCAAGAATCTTGCCTATGAGACTCCAGAAGGTCGTTTGTCAGTTCTCAAGATGTTGCTCAAGGTATCCGAAGCCTTCCCTCTAGAGGTTCTACACAAGTACCTCTCGATTATCTTTATCCCATTGGCCGCCAGATTGGGTAATGATACCTCTGAGGATTGTAGATCATTGGTCTCTCGTATCATCAAGACCATTTCAGGACGTATTGGACAAACCCATATCAAAAAGTTGGTCGATGTCATTGTCACTTGGTTCAACAATCCCAATGGAAATGTTGCCATGCACAAGTTGGCAGCTCAAGTCATCAGTCTCATGGCTGAAGGTGCTGGTGCATCATTCTCTGTACACTTTGAAGCAATCCTTCCACTCATGGTACAACATCTCAGTGGTGGTTTGGCCAAATGGAAACAATTGTTGACTGACAATGCCGCCTTGACCGAAGAAGAGTTGTCCAAGTCATCATCACTCGATGGTTGGCAATTGGTATATTTTATCTTTGTCGCCATGGAAAAGATCTATGCCGTCGATTCTTCGTTGTACGCCAAGACTGCTGCCTCTCCACTATGGTCCATTGCCTTGGAGTTCCTCAACTATCCACATATTTGGGTTAGAACATGTATCAATCGTATCTATGGTGGATACTTTACCGCTCAAAAGGTTGAAGAATTGATTCCACTCGTCAACTCTATCCACTCTTCTCAACAACAAAAGAAGAAGCAACAACCCACTCCTCTACAAAAATCAATCACCTCTATTGTTTTCGATCCAACCAATCTCTATCAATTGACCAAAAAGACATGCGCACAAATTAATAGTCAATTGTTGACCGAAGAATTGGGTTTACAATTGGTCAAGAATCTCATCTTTTTGTCAATGATATTTACCAAGTGTACTGGTATCAAACCAATTCAAGTTTTGGACAAGGAAAATGAAGATCATATTGAAGGTGATGATTATTCAAATTGGGGTTTAAATTTAATTCAACAACAACAAGAAGTAGAAGATGAAGAAGAAGAAGAGGAAATAGAAGAAGAATTCGAAGAAGTAAAAGAAACAAATGTACAATTAAAATCAAAGGAAATGATTGATTGGATGTTTAGTAGATTATCAAAGATTGCATCAAAGAGAGGAGAAACTAGAAGAAAGGTTGTATTTAGATGGTATGCAGTTATGGTTACTCAATTAAATATGGACAACCTCAAGGAATACCTTGGATTCATCGTATCGCCAATCGTAAAGACCTTGGACTCCAAGGTTGAAAATGTATCAGACGCTGAAAAGGAGTTGGCAGAAGAGGTTTTAATCATGCTCAGAAAGAAGATTGGAGCTGTCAATGTATCCAAATTGTACAAGGAAATTGAAGAAAAGATCATCGCCAAGAGATTCGAAAGAAGACAAGAAGGAAAATTACTAAAGATCAACGATTACGCTCAATACAAACAAAAACAAGTAGAAAAGAAGAAAAAGACAAAGGAAAACAAAATCAAAAAGAGAAAGGTTTTGTACGACGATTTAATAGATACTAGGGATAAAATTAAAGTTTCTAGAAATACTTTGGAAAGTATGGAAACTGATGAATAAATAAATTAAACTCAACAATTATATAATTATAACAAAAGAAAGAAAGAATGATCTATAAAGTAAATTTTATTTTTATTTTAATTATTATTAGGATAGAGTCATAAAGAAAGTGTCAACATCAATGAGCCGGATAAGTGCATTTGGTATACCATATTGACTAACCTCATAGGTATTAAGATTGGCCAAACAAATTTCGAGTTTATAGTCTCCGTAACCATTGATTGAAATCATCGAGAGATAACCATTGACAGGGTCCAATACAAAGCTCATTTATCCATCAATTGCACCGGCGTTTTCGTTTGGGATGTTGAAGTGTTTTCAATGATATCCACTTCAAATATGTAGGATGCTCAATCACCAGTATCACCTCTTAGTCCAGCAAAGAAATTGGAGTTGTGTTGATACAACTCGGTAGAGTAATAACAACTATCAGGAACATGATCGAATTTAATAGTGGTCGATGACATATCTCCAGACAGAGTGTTATAGGTGACAACTACCATCTGACCATATTGGTTGGTTGCTTGACTTGGACCACCCAGATATATTGTACCAGTTGACTCATTGTAAGATGATTGTATGAATAATCCATTACCTGATAAAGTTATCACATCCCTAAAACAATAATAATAATAATTAGATGATCCATAGCAAACATTGTAAAAAGTAGAAGTATGTATACTCTTTTTTTTGATTATAATCAAATTTTAGCAACACTGAACCGGCAGTATACTCGGCATTCAGGTACACTATATTGTTAATTGAATCATATGATGCAATCTGAGGACTCCATTGGTCATCTAGTTGTGGAAACTTTAAATCTATGAATGACTTTTGAAAAAGAGTGTTATTCTAAAGAGAAAGAGAGAGAAGTATTATTATTATTATGACAATCATTATTAATATTATTGTAAAGATTATGACGTACCTGAACATTATATGACCAAATAATTGGAATATAAGATTGTTATATTACCTCCAATGAGCAAAAAGTCATCACCAGATGATGATGGTTGAATAACAACACCATTGAATTCTACCAAATCACCAGGAGATAAAGGTATTGTATGTTTAAAGATGAGATCTCCATTCGTTATGTTGATAGCATAGTACACTCCATCTATATCAAATACATGAAGAATTGTTGGTACATCCTTGATTGAGGTTCATAGAGTAGAGGGGAGGCGGGGTTAGAGAGTGATATCTATAAACAATCACATATATACATACGGCTATTAATACACCAAAAAGAGACTGCAATATTATCAGCACTGTAATCACATAAAGATTTATCTGATTCGTTTGACCTTTTATTTAAAATGAGGAAAAAAGGGTCGGTCCAAAAACAAAAGAAACCATGTCCAGTCTTTCAATCAAAACCACAAAAAATCTATAGAAACCTTCTTCTGACCTTTTTTAAACTAAATATCAGAGGGTTTCAGTCGAGGGATTGCGACATCGATATATGATGATTTATCCAATTTTTTTGTTGGGGGACTTCAAAAGGAAAGATGAAGCTTGGAATCCATCTCTTGAACCTAAAATAATTATAACATGATTATTTTTAAAAGCTACTTTAATACCTACTTTATAAATTAATTTAAATTCTAATCCCTTTTGAGGATTTGTATTAATCCATTTCTTTAATATTTCAATATCCATTGAACTAAATATAGAGATGGTAATTGAATTATCTTAAAGAAATTCATTTCCTTATCAATTTGAACCTTTTTGTCCAATTGGTATTCCCCATCCCTCATAAAATCCAAGATTGATCCAAAATGAGTTCCATTTCTTTAAATTTTAAAAAAGGGTTGATTAGAACATAAAATAAATGATTCTAAAGAATATAGCTATCAATAAAAATATTAGTTAATCTATTGATATCAATTGCACAAGAAAACATCGTAAGTTTAAATCATGATGGGCGATTGATTTAAAATAATATCATAGGTTATTGTATTTGTTTTAATTAAATTATTTATTTATTTTTTAAAAAAAAAAGATTATATATATATTTTTTATTTATTCTTGAGCACCATCTGGAACACTGCTACCTCTCATACCCTTACCGGCCTTGATGATTTCATCGACTAATAAAAGTTGGGCGGCAATGACTGGAGCGCTTCTGTAAATTTGTTTGAGGACAGAGTATTGATCGTAGACACCTTCTTGGATGGGGTTCATTGGCTCGCCAGAGGTAATGTCGAGACCGACAATGTGGCCCTTGGCATGTTCGTCTTGCAACTTGATGAGGGTGTCCATTGGATCAAAGCCAGAGTTTTCGGCCAAGGTCTTTGGCACGACGAGGATGGCGTCGGCAAATGCTTGCACACCCAACTTGGTACGGCCTTGGACGGTGTCCTTGAACTCGAGTAGATCACGGTGGGCAGCCACTTGGAAGGCACCACCACCTGGGATGACGACACCATCTTCAATGGTGTTTTTGACAGCACGGAGACCATCACGGAGGGCGTCCTTGATTTGCTCGATGGTGTGTTTATTTGGTCCTTTGATGAGAATAGTACATGAGAATGGGTTCTTGACACCTTCGACAAAAGTGTATTTGTCCTCGCCAATGGTGTGTTCGTAGACGAGCTCGGCGTGACCGAGGAGGTCTGGAGTGAGGTCTTCCAACGAGTTCATGGCGGTACCTCCACATGCCAATGTGAGACGTTCCATATTTCTACGCTTGGCACGACGCAAAGCGAGGATACCGGCCTTGGCAAACATGTCGAGGCAGATTGGGTCAATACCCTTTTGGTTGATGACAACAAAGCTCTTGTCTGGTGTATCGCAAACGTGATTCTTTAATTCAATAATTTGTCTGCATCTTTGTGCAATCAATTTATGTTCACCATCAATCATTCTTGATCTTTGTTCATGATCCTTGTATAAGAAATTTGAATTTACTTCACTAAGAAAATATTAAATAACAAAAGGTAAGTACGGCAATCCAATCATAACTATCTTTATCTTCTTCTAGGTTTACGTACGTCTTTTCAAATTCCAAAGAAACGTTACAGGTAAGGATGAAACAGTTTGTTAATTTCTTTGGCATGTCTGGATGACGAGCACCGTGATCAAGGACAAGACCCTTGACGAGGGTGGATTCACCGTCGGTACGGTGTTGCATGGTCATGGTTTCGACCATAAAGAGATCGAGTGGTTCGTCATCCTTTCTGATGAGCAAGAGAGCATCGACTACGTGCTCGGTGAGTTGATCGGCAATGGGTACTGGAACCTTTGTACGCAATGAAGATCTAGCAATCGATACCAACAATTCTCTGTCCAATGTGTTTTTAGTTTGCTTGAATTTCTCGAGGAACTCTAAAACACGATCCTTTGCCAAGTTGATACCCTCTGACAATACACGTGGATGTACATTCTCTGCCAAATATCTCTCGCTTTGTTTCAACAATTCGCCAATCGTTATAATGTTTGATGTTGTACCATCACCTGTAATATCATCTTGTGCAGTTGCTGTTCTTGCAATCAATGCTGCTGTTGGGTGTTGAATTTGCTAAATAAAACAAACATATAAATATAACAAACAACAAATTGAACAGAATATATATATATATATTAGTAAGAAGAAGAAGAGAATAGATCGATTATATATGTTGTTGTCTGTCGCATATATATGTGTTCATACCATTTCATGTAATAAAACACTACCATCCTTTGTAATCTTGATGTCACCACCACCAGATACCAACATCTTGATGGTACCCTTTGGACCAAGGTTAGATTTGAGAACCGATTGCAAACCCTTGGCGGCACTGATATTGAGTAAGAGTGATTGTCCTCTCTTGGCATCGGCTGGTGTACCAGCTTGTTTAATCATGCTCAACATTTTCGATAATATAAGATATAATAACTACTTGTACTAGTTTAGATAACGACGTTTGAACTAAAGATATTATATATTTATATATGTGTAGGTAGGTAGGTAGAGGGATGATGAAGGATGATGGTGATGATCTCCAAAAAGGTGAAGAAAGCGCTTTCTCCCAATTATCGACTTCAAAAAAAATAAAATAAAAAAAGCTTTGAAAAAAACTCATCTGAGACGGATGGATGGAACTTCGAATTCAACAAAATCAAGGTTGGTATAACTTTATAAATAATATAATAGTTTTGTTGATTATTGGCAATAATACTAATAAGTTGGAGTCACCCACCAATTTAAATTGCCGAAAGATGGAGGATCGATAGATTTAATTTATTTATTTTTGTTGGTTGGTTGAGGTTGAAGGGTGCACCCTTGGAAAATTTTAGCATTATATCAACTTTAATTTCATTTTTATTATTATCTGTTCTGCTCATTTTGTATTTTATATTTTACATTTATTATCTTCATCTTTTTTAGAGATATAGGAGAAGAAGAGGGATGGATATATCACCTATAGCATCATCGAATAAAGATCATAGCTTTACTACACCTGCCAAAGGAACAGGAGGAGAGATGGGAAATGGTAATACAAGTAGTACTACTTCAACCTTTTTGACACCTTCAACACCCAACCATCATCATCATCATCATAACAATAATAATAATAGCAGTAATATATTGACACCATTATCAAAACCTTCATTCACATCGTCATCATCATCAACGACTTCAACATCAACATCATCATCTTCACAACAACCATCTACACCAACTACTACTAGTACAACATCTACTACAACTGCTGCTACTTCAAATATTACAATACCAACACAATTAAAATCATCATCATCAACTGGTAGTACAAGTAGATTTGTATTTAGTAACAAACAAGATGTCACCAGTCAAATGAAAACCTATCGATTCGAGGTTGACATGAAAGAGAGTAATATCATTGACTTTGATGTATTGGTTAAAAAGGAAGCAAAGAGATTGAATCAAGAAAAGAACAAATACAAGATATCAGACTCTTTCTACGAACCAGGTGCCAACAACAAGAACAATACATCGGCACTCAGCGATTCCTCAGAGTTTGATGACTTTTTACCTGCACTTCCCAAGAATCGGTTGACCGAAGTTATTGATAGAATTGAAAGAATTCATGCAGATGATTCAGATGATGATTCCGATCGTTATGATAGTGATGATTCATTTATTGATAATACTGATGCTGTATGTATAATTAAAAAAAAGAAAAAAAAGATCAAAATGATGGTTTGTTGACTTGTTATGTTTTAGGTTGTTTCAAAAGCAAATGTTTCAACCAATTATGGAGGATTTTTTGTACACGTTGGTGAATTGGAGACAAGGGATGAAGATGATTCAGACTATGAAAACAATACACCAATTAAAAAGAAAAAGAGAAAGGTCAAAGATACCATTGATAATACACCAACCAACCGAATCAAAAAATCAAAACCTACAGGCACTTCAACTACTTCGACCTCTACAACTGGTGGTAGTGGTACAATCGATGATAAATTGGAAGAATTACTTTTAAAATTAGAACGTGAAATTAAAAGTATGGTATCATCAAATAGTAATCATCAAAGAATCTTTTTTAAATATTAATTAATGATTTATTCATTTATTAAAGGTGAACAATTTTTACCAAGAAATGCAGGTCCATTGTTGGCAAGTATTTATGATGCTATCACTCGAACAAATAGTCAAGGTTATTTAACTGGTCCTGCCATCCAAAGAATTGTCGATTTTTGGCCTTTAAAAGAGAAAACTATTAAAGTAAGGGGGAAAAAGAGATAGAGGGGAAAGAGAATCCCTTATAACTTTTTTTTTTTTTTTTTTTTTTTTTTTTTTTTTTGAATAGATGCATCTTAAAAAAGCATGGGAAGATAATAGTGAAAGAACAAGGAACAAATCAGATAAATTGGTTGAGCAATTAAATGGAGTTTTGGAAAATCTTACTAGAGTCATAAAAGAAGAAATGGAAAAGAATGTATGTCTACAATCTATCAATCAATCAATCAATCAAAAGATTACAACATATTAATCAATATATATATTTATTTATTTTAGCCACCAAAAGATGGAGAAGAATATTATTGGACAAAAGAAGCAAAGGAACTTTTAGTAGAAGGAGTTGATTTAAACAAAGAGATTATTGAATTGAAAAATACTACTATAATGTGCGATGCTGAAAAGGAAGGAAAACCACCTGTTTTATTGATTGAAAAAACATCTAGAGCTCATCTATACAGACAGATTGTTGGATTGGTTGGTAACGATGCCTTTTTCAATGCAAAGGCAATCTCAAAGACCTATATGAACTTTACATCTGCCAAGAAAAAAAAGGAAAAGAGAATGATCAATTCTCAAAACAACACATCTACCTCGACTACTACTACTACCACAAATAATGGTTCTTCTTCTGTCAATAATTCACTCAATAGTTCATTAAATGATTCAAATGTTCTCAATTTATCATCTTCTGCAGTTCCAATGGCAACTACTTCTTCCATCAACTCTCCTAAAGCATCTAGTACTAGTAGCAGTACTAAACACTCTCATATGGAGAGTGAAGTTGACAGAGATAGAAAAAGAATTGAAAAAAGAGAAAAGGATGATAGTAGACCAAGAGACAAGGAAAGAGAAAGAGAAAAAGAAAAGGAACGATCATCAAGAGACAAAGAAAGAGAAAGAGAAAGAGAAAAGGAAAGATCAAGAGAAAAAGATAGAGGTGATAGACCAAGAGAAAAGGATAGGGAAAGAGAAAGAAGTCACAAGGATAGCAGTGATAGAAGAGATAGAGATAAAGAAAAGGGTCATAAGGATAGTAGTGGTAGTAGTGATAAAAGGGATAAGGATAGAGACAGAGAAAGAGATAGAAAGAGAGAAAAAGAGAAAAATAGAGATAGAGAAAGAGAAAGAGAAAAGAGTGGTTCTACTACTAGTAGTTCAACCAAGGATCGTGATAGAGAAAGAAAAGAAAAGGAAAAGAAAAAGGATAAATATTTGGATAAATTAATAGGAAATGATTTATCATCTTCTATTAGTTTATCAGACGATGATGAATTTGGATCAGTTCTTTTAGATAGAGTTAAAAAGGATAAAAGACCAAAACCAAGTTCTTCTTCATCTTCCTCCACATCCTCGTCTAACAACAACAACAACAATTTGTACAGCGGTTCATCAAAACATGACAATAATAATAATAATAATAATAATAATGGCGATATAAATAAGCATTTGGTGGATACACTATAGAGAATCAAAAAATAATCCAAAAGGAAATAAATATAAAATTAGATTGATATTTGTGATAGATAGTGATCTATTGCAATAATATAGTATACATATGTAAATCGAATTGATCAATTTCATATATAAATCGGAGCTTCAAATTTAATTAATTAATTAAATTATTATTTTATCTTTTTAAGAGTAATATCAGTTTTTCAAGAATATAGACAAAGCGTCAAAAGTGGGGAAAGGGTGAAAGTATCATTTAATAATTTTGTATTTTTTTGTATTATTTGTATTTAACACCCTCAGAACAAGATAGATATAAGACTCTCATTGTATATATATAAAGAAGAAAGAAAGACTTATCATATCATCAACAATAGTAGTAGAAGGAAGAATCATTAGTAGTTAGTGGTAGAAGGGGAGAGAAAGACAGACAGAGTTGTAGTAAAGTAATAATATAGTTTTGATATTTAGTAGTTTAAACTATCTTTTGTGTATAAAAAAATGGAACCAAATAAAGAAAACAAGATACCAGACTTGTATGAATACTTGGGTATATCAAATGAAGCAAGTGACGAAGAAATTAAAAAAGCTTACAAGACTTTAGCTAAAAGATATCATCCCGATAAACCAACTGGGTCAGATGAAAAGGTTTGAAATAATAAAACAAATATACATACATACATACCTATATTAGAGTACTTATTCTTCATTCATCATCATTATTATTATTCTAGTTTCAAGAATTAAATGCAGTTTATGAAATACTTTCAGATCCACAAAAGAAGAGAACTTATGATCATTTTAAACGTGTTGGTATTAGTATGCCCAACATGGCAAATGTAAATGAAATGAGTGAAGAGAATAGAAACGTAGCGATTAACTTTTTCATTGGCACCAACATTGGAGCATTGTATGCCTTTATTGCTATTGCCGTTAGCATCATATTCAACGTTCCTCTCACCACTTCATTTTTCCCATCACTTGCCGTATTTGTATCTCCTTTTGTATTAAATGGTGATTCAAAATCAATGGCTTTTGCAATTGGTGGTTTATCAGGAATGATTGTAAGTAGTATAGTAGAAAGCAATAGAGAATAGAATAGAAAAGAAAAGAAAAGAGTCTAATTTATCTTTTATTATTTTTAGGCACTTCCAATTTATGTTGTTGGATTTACAGCAGGAGTTAGTAAAAGATTATTAGAGGCACCTATAAATTATTGGAAGGGTATTGGATCGAAATCAGAGGATGGTGGTAGTAGTAACGACCATCATCGAACATCGTCGGCAATGTTGATATTGGATGAAAATGATTTTGAATTTATCAATAACCAAAAAGTAGAATACGAAAAGATTGACGAAATTGAAAGAAATTGGACATTCCTTGCATCAGAGACTGCATCCAACACCAATAACAATAAGAACACTTCAAACAAAAACAACAATACTACAGAATCGGCACACGAAGAATTATTCCAAAAAGCTATAGACAATATCAAAGAATTGGTCATCGTCATTGAAAAGCATTTTAATCAACAATACCCTTCATTTGAATCTGATTTGATTTTAAAGAAAATTCAAGAAATTAAACATGTATGAAGAAGAAGAAGAAGAAGAAGAAGATGTAATGATAGGTGTATTTTTTGATATACTAATCATAATACTTTTTTATTTTTTAGTGTATCATTGATATAGAATATTTATTAGCAATGGATATTGATAATGATGAAATGGAGAATCTAGAAAAAGAGAAAAACACCAAATTACAATTCAAATATAACAAGGATAGGTTATTCAATTCACTGGATCATTGTCTATCATTTATCAAAAATTATAAATCAACCAATAACAATAACAACAACAATAGCAATAACAACATAGGAGATAAAAACCAGATCAAATTATTACTATCACTTGTCAAAAACACCGAGATATCGCTAGAGGAATATGTTTTCAATAGTTTTGAATATTATCAAATTTAAATTAAAAAACAAACTAACCAAAATATAAATATACATATAAACACAACAACAACAACAACAACAACAACAACAACAACAACAACAACAACAACAACAACAACAACAAGTAAATATAATTGTAAATAATAATAATAATAATACCATCACCATTTTTTTATATAAATATAAATCACAATCAAAATTAACAATAATAATCATAATAATAATAAATTTATTTTAAACCTGAATATTAATTAATAAAAATAAATATAAAAAAGAAGAGAGAGAGATAGGTAGAGATCTTTTCCACATGTTTTAAATATTTTATTCTTCCAACTATTAAACACGAACACTACACCCCCTCTCACAGTGACAAACTCATTCTCTTTGACTCAAAACTTTGCAACCATTGGTTCATTATTCTTTCTTTGTTCACTTCACTACCAACCTCTCTTAAATTTTCAATTTCATCTTTGTCATTGTCGGACATATAATATCATCATCACCATCAATCACTTAATCACAATTAAAGAGAGTAGGAGAAGTGTCGAGCGATATATAATATAAATATACATTAGATATGAGTAGTATAAGTAGTGGTAGTAATTTAGAGGATTCATTAATATTACAAAATGATATCACCGACCAAGACGATGACAAGACTACTACAAGTCAACCAGTAACAACATCATCATCGACAACTACAACTATAGAACAAGATGAAGGAAATACAATCAATAACCAATTATTACAATTTTATGAAGTATTGACGTTGATATACTATGGCATAAGAGATTCCTTCAAGGTGATGCTAGCCTTTAAAATACTATTACGATCAAAGTCACTACAATCACACTATAAACACTGTATCATGCTCAATGGGATCATCTTTTTAGGATCATATCTAGTCTATCAATATTGGGTAGACCCTACACTTGCCTATCTTTTACAACAAATACCTGCTCTATCTGATATAGTTTCAATCATTTATTGTGTATGAAAGAGAGAGAGAGAGAGAAAAGTCAAGATCACATATTCTATTCAAACTAGTTTAAACTAACCAAAGGTCTCTTTATATATATTTAGTTGTTATGGATTTATCCTGTATATATATTCAGTATTGCTGCCAATTCTAAATGGTATTCTCAAATTGCAAGTGAATCATTTAGAATATCTGGATTTAGAAATACCAATGGACCAGCATCTGTAAACAGAATACTATCGGGTATTGTCGATGAAATCTATCGTAATCTAATGTTTGGTGTATTCCTTGTCATGTCTGTCATCATTGCTTTTATTCCTTATACTTCACCTATTAATTTTGTACTTGTAACTTGGTTATATTCATTTTGGTGTTTCGAGTATGTAAACAAATAATAATTATAAATATTAATAATAATACTTGATCAATACTAATTTGTTTCATTCTTTCTACTATTTAGTAATAAATGGATACTAAGAGGAAAATGGACATTAATGCAAAGAATTACCTATTTTGAATTACATTGGGCATATATGTTTGGTTATGGATTTGTATTTACTTTGGCATCATTCTTTTTCCCAATGTTGATTGGTAATGCCATTTTTTCTTTATTATATCCAATGGTAAGAGCAGATGGAACAAAAAAAAAAAACGAGAGAGATAATCAACAATGATGATCATTTAATTAACCAAATTTATTTTCTTTCATCAGTTTATTATATTATCAGTTGGTGCCAAACCAATTAAAATGACAAGAAAAGGAATACTTCCAAAACAAATACCAATATTTTATGTTTCCGAAAAGATTGTAAATATTCTTTTGAAATCATTTGTACTTAAAAAAGAACCCCAAAAATCTGTTAATAATAATAATAATAATAATAATAAGAAAACACAATAATTAAATTAAAGTTTCCTTGATGATGATGATAGAGTATTTTCCATCACCTTTTTTTACACAACCAGTTAGTTTTATTTCCAAAAACTTTTATTCTTTCCTCCATCCCATCAAGTGTTTCTTTTAAGAGATAAGAGATATGATAATTGATAGTCACCCTATTTATTTATTTTTTTCCTAGTGTTTTCACCAACAAAAATTATTAGTGGTGTGAGGGTGGGGGTGTGAGTATTTCTGTCAACTCTCGAATATTCCTTAAATTGGGTAGTAGAATTTTTGGCAGGAATGTTTGTTCATACCCCTCTTCACTTTTCATTGTAATATCGTTGTTTGTTTGTTTGGTTATTAAATAATCTCGTATTGTCACAGGAGTAGTGTGACGACTAAAAATGTATTTTACTCACTATTGGTACATCAACCACTTAATAACACACACCAAATAAAGAAAAGTTTGATATTTTTCCCTCATCACTATTATTTGTTTTGTTTTATTATTTGTAGGAATTCCCTTTTTTCTTTGATCCATTCATCTTATCTCTCTATCTCTCTTGCACTACAAAAAGGCAACATTGTCTTCAATCCAATTTACTTTTATTATTTATTATTTCCATTTTCATTGTTTCGATCAATATTACAAAAATCAAAATAATAATAATAGATAGATATTAAATTAAATAATAATAGTTAGTATAGTATAGTTTTTAGTAAAGTTTAAAGATGAAATTAAATCCCAATTCAGTTGGTGGATTATTTAATGCGGCTGGGTTATCTTTGATGACTTGGTTCGTTATGAATATTAGTACATTGATACTCAACAAATATATATTCCAAACTTTGCATTTCACATATCCATTCACTTTGACGGCCATTCATATGATGATCTGTGCCATCGGATCATATTTGGTCATTCATCACTACCAACTCGTACCACTTGTTAAAATAGATTTCAAGCAACAAGTCAACACTATTCTTCCACTCGCCATTCTATTCTCTGGCAACATTGTACTTGGAAATGTTTCCCTTCGTTTTGTACCAGTCTCATTTATGCAAACTATCAAGTCGTCAGTGCCACTATTCACAGTGATCATCCAAACCATGTACTTTAAAAAGAATTTCTCCAAAGATACCTATCTCTCGATGATCCCAATCGTAGGTGGTGTAGCTTTGGCATCGATCAATGAAGCCAACTATAACCACGCCGGTTTCTTTTCAGCACTCATCGCATCGGTTGTCACTGCCTTGTTTGCTATCATGTCAAGTGTTATGATGCAACAACAATTGAATCCAATCAATTTGCTCTACTATATGGCTCCATACAGTTTCATCATTCTGACACCTGCTGCCATCGGTCTTGAACTCGGTCCCATTATGGCCAGCTGGCCCGTTGACAGTTACCAAGGATTGAAACTTGTATCGATCCTTGCATTCTCTGGTACCATCGCATTCATGTTGAATGTATTCACTTTCCTAGTCATTAAATACACATCGGCTCTCACCTATACAGTCTCTGGTAATCTTAAAGTCATCCTATCCATTTCCATTTCCATTTTGATTTTCAGAAATGAAGTTGGTATTTCGAATGCAGTCGGTTGCAGTATTGCCATTTGTGGTGTAGTATGGTACAGTTATATTAGATACAAAGTATCCA
The DNA here is from genome assembly GCF_000203815.1 of Cavenderia fasciculata. Taxonomy (NCBI): domain Eukaryota; phylum Evosea; class Eumycetozoa; order Acytosteliales; family Cavenderiaceae; genus Cavenderia; species Cavenderia fasciculata. The sequence continues at coordinate 2,215,855 of NW_004457624.1, forward strand.
ATAACAATGTACTTCCAAAGACACTACCCAATGCAGTCATCCAAAGTGCCACTTTTACCAACAATCCACTCAAGTGTCCTAAAAAGGATGATCTTGAACCACTACTCAACACCAACAACAACAACAGTAACAATAATAATAGTATCATAAACTCTCTTTCAAACATTGATATATCCCCACCAATGCATTCATCCATTAGTATTAATAGTAGTAATAGTAATAATAATTCATCGACTCTTGTATCATCACAAGCTTAAAATTAAAATTAAAATATATATAAATAAATATAGAAAACAAAAACAAATAACTATACATATACATATTATATATATATAGTCAAAAAAACTAAACATACCCTATTAAATTTAAAAGAAGAATGTTGTTCTTATCCATCCACCAACACGATCAGATGACGTTCATAATTTTGTATAATATAATAAAAAATCTAATCTAGTGTCAGATGCATCTGCGTTGCAGTGGTATTAGTTTTTCATTGTTGTTGTTTAGTTTACTTTGGTGTGTAGTGATAAGTAAGAGGTATTAAAAGACAGACAGAGAATGTTTAAACAAGTACTTGGATTGAGAAACTCTACTTTGAGTGTAGTATCATCCTCATCCTCTTCTAAAATACTTTATAGATCTGCTGCTACATCAATAAACAATAGTTTATTTAAATATAAACAACAATCTAATCAACCTCAACAATATATACTATCATCACAACAACACCAACAAATATTAAGATACTTTTCAACAGAGAATAATAATAATAAGAATACTACAGAGAACAATAAGAATAATAATACAGTGAATAAGAATGATCAAAAAGAAGAATCAACTTCCGAAGAATCTAATAATAATAATGAACAACAACAAAATCAACAAAATGAACATAAATATAAACAACAAAGAAGATCAAATAAGGAATATAGTGAAGAATTAAAAGAAAAGAATAAGAATCTTGGTATGTGGGTATTGGCATCGATCATTGGTGTATTGGGATTATCATATGCTGCTGTACCATTATATAGAATGTTTTGTAGAGTCACTGGTTATGGTGGTACAGTAAGAGAGGCATCACACGATTTAGAGGCAGAGATCAAGAAACGTAATCTTAAACGTGACTTGTATCCAATCAAAGTATCTTTCACATCTTCCATTGGCAATAAGATTCCATGGACTTTTAAACCTGTACAATCATCAATTGAATGTATTCCAGGTGAACCTGTATTAGCATTTTATAGAGTATGTGTAGAAAGAAAGATATTGAAAGAGACATGAAATGGTGGTGGATGGTTTGGAAACTAATCATTTTTCTTTCTTTTTGTTTAGGCAACCAATCATACAGATAAACCAATTATTGGTGTAGCAACCTATAATATTACACCAATGAAAGCTGGTAGTTATTTCACAAAGATTCAATGTTTTTGTTTTGATGAACAGAGAATCAAACCAAATGAAACAATCGATATGCCCGTTTTATTTGTTGTTGAACCTGAAATGTTGGACGATAAGAATATGAAGGGTATTACCGATATTACCCTATCCTACACATTTTTCAAATCCAATGATCAAGGTGAATTGGAAGAGATCTAATAATAATCTCAAACAAACAAATAATACAATAATACAAAATATATTACTATCTATCTATATATTTTTTCATCAAAAACTTTTGTTTGTTTGTTTGTGACAACTCGTTCGGTTTTTTTTTTCTCAATTATTATTATTATTATTTGTTTGTTCTTTCTGAATCATTCTCTCTTTATTCAAATATATAGAGATAGATAATAGAGTAGAGTAGAGTAGAGTTTATAGTTTAGAATGGAAGACGACGATTTATTCTCTGTATTTGATCAATCAACAAGTACTCCACAACCATCTAAAAGAAAGGCAAAGCCTGATGATGACAAGTAAGAAGATAGAATACAGTACTGTAGATTAGAGAGATTAGAGTAGAGAGTAATGTTAACATGACATTTCATTTACATTTTAGGGAAGGTAAATGGGAGGGAGCAAAGAATCAATTATCAAAGACTGTTAGTAAAGTAAATACAGCTGAATTGGATCAACAAGTACAACAAGCCAAGAAAAAGACAAAGACAGAGATTGAAGGACGTCAATCTGATATTTCTGTAGACTCTTCAAAACCAGATGATACTTTAAAACAATTAAGAGAATCTAAAAAGGATGGAAAGGATACAGCAACAGCAGCAGCATCAGATACATCAACTACTACAACAGAAACAAAGTTTTCAATGCCAAAGACATGTACACATGAAGTAGTATTACCACCAGGTGTTACAAGTGATGATCCAGATCTTCTTCATCCCAAACCACCAGTCAATCCAGCACGTACCTATCCATTCACACTCGATCCTTTCCAAGCCACCTCTGTTGCTTGTATCGAAAGAAAGGAATCTGTATTGGTATCTGCTCATACATCTGCTGGTAAAACTGTAGTTGCAGAGTATGTCACAAACAAACAAACAAAACAAACAACATGAAAAGAAAGAAACCAAACTACTATAGATACTTTAGTTCTAACTATCCTCTGCTATCCCTTTATTTTTAGATATGCAATTGCAACAGCATTGAGAAGTGGACAAAGAGTTATTTATACATCACCAATTAAAGCATTGAGTAATCAAAAGTATAGAGATCTCAATGAAACATTTGGAGATGTTGGTTTGATGACTGGTGATATTACCATTAGTCCAAATGCAAGTTGTTTGGTCATGACTACTGAAATTCTTAGATCAATGTTGTATCGTGGTTCAGAATTGATGCGTGAAGTTGCTTGGGTCATTTTTGATGAAATTCATTATTTACGTGATAAAGGTAAAAATAATGAAAAAGAAGAAGATATATATATATAATATTATATATTAAATATTGATTTATTAACTCTTTATTTTCATAATTTTTAGAAAGAGGAGTAGTTTGGGAAGAAACGATTATATTATTACCAGATTCTGTTAAATTTGTATTCCTTTCAGCTACAATTCCAAATGCAAAGGAATTTGCAGCTTGGATTGCAAAGATTCACAGTCAACCATGTCATGTTGTCTATACCGACTATCGTCCCATTCCATTGCAACATTATATTTTCCCATCGGGTGGTGATGGTTTACATTTGGTGGTCGATGAAAAGGGTGTTTTCAGAGAGGAAAACTTTATCAAATCGCTGTCTGGTTTGAATCAACCAGAACTTGGTGGCAACAATAGAAAAAAGGGTCCCAACAATGCTAAAAAGGGTCCAAACGATTGTTACAAGATTGTTAAAATGATCATGGAAAGAAATTATCAACCAGTCATTATTTTCAGTTTTAGTAAAAAGGATTGTGAAACTTATGCTCTTCAAATGTCAAAATTAGATTTTAATAATGGTAAAAAAAAAACAAAGAAAAGAAACAAGAAGAAATAGAAAAAAAAAAAGAGATATATATATTTATTTATTTATTTATTTATTTATTTATTTATTTATTTATTTATTATTATTATTTTAGAGGAAGAAAGAAAAGCAGTTGAAACTATTTTTAATAATGCAATTGATTCATTAAGTGAATCTGATAAATCATTGACAGCAGTAGTTAATATTTTACCATTGTTAAAGAGAGGTATTGGTATACATCATGCCGGTCTTTTACCGATTCTCAAGGAAATCATTGAAATTTTGTTCCAATACGGATACATCAAGGCTTTGTTTGCTACAGAGACCTTTTCAATTGGTCTTAATATGCCTGCCAAGACTGTTATTTTCACCAATGTCAGAAAGTTTGATGGTGATCAACTCAGATGGGTGTCTGGTGGTGAATACATTCAAATGTCAGGTAGAGCAGGTCGTAGAGGTTTGGATGAGCGTGGTATCGTTATTATGATGGTCGACGAAAAGATGGAACCAGATGTCGCCAAGGGTATGGTCAAGGGTGTTGCCGATCGTTTGACATCATCGTTTTGGATTGGTTACAGTATGTTGCTCAATATGATGCGTGTTGAAGATATCGATCCAGAGAAACTCCTCAAACGTTCATTCCATCAATATCAACAGGAATCTATCATTCCTCAATTGACAGACAAGGTCCAAAAAATCGAAGCCGAAAAGGACCAAATTCAAATCAAGAATGAAACTGCCGTTCAAGAATTCTTTGGTCTCAAACAACAATTGGCCAAGTTGCGTGATGGTATGCGTGAATTTATGAATCAACCATCTTGTGCTCAACCATACCTTACTCCAGGTCGTGTAGTTAAAATTCGTGATGAAACAAATGAATGGGGTTATGGTGTTATTTTAAATTTCTATAAAAGACAAACTGTAAGACAAAAAAAGAAAAAGAAAAGGAAAATCAAATAATAACTAATAACTTTTTTAAATTTTTTTTAGAAACCAAATGGTATTACAGATCAATCATTTGAAATTGTAGTTGATATTTTATTAAATTGTGATCCAAAGGCAGTTGGAGTACCAAAACCAATGCCAGCAGGACAAGTTGGAGAACCACAAATTGTACCAGTTTCACTCAAGATGTTTGATGGTATTACATCGATTTGTCTTGTCATCAAAAAAGACCTTTCACAACAAGATCTCAAGGTTCAATTGTTCAAGGCCTTGAGAGAGACTGAAAACAGATTCAAAAAGGATGGTGGTATGCCAATGATTGACCCAATCGAAGATATGAAAATCACAGACCAAAACTTTAAGAAATTGGTTAGAAAGATTGAAAGTTTGGAAAGTAGATTCATCAGTCACGAATGTTACAATGACTCTGATATTGAAAGTCGTATCAAACTAGTTCAAGAAAAGATGGAATTTGACAAGGAAATTAAAGAATGCAAAAAACAAATTAAAAATGGTGATGAAATGATCTTAAAAGAAGACCTAAGATCAATGAAAAGAATTTTAAAAAGGTAATAGAAATAGAAAAAAGAATTTGAAAAAGAAAAGGCAAAATTTTAATTAACTATTTTTTATTTTCTATTTTTTTTAGATTGGATTATATTTCACAAGATGATGTTGTTTTAACCAAAGGAAGAGTTGCATGTGAAATTTCAGCAGGTGATGAATTGATTATTAGTGAATTATTATTTATGGGCGCATTTAATGATTTGACAGTTGAACAATGTGTAGCAATTCTTAGTTGTTTTGTATTCCAAGTGGAGTCGGAAAAGGATCTCACAGGAGCCAAGGTCAAACCAGAGTTGGCACCATTGTACAGAACCATCCAAGACACTGCAAGAAGAATCGCTCAAGTATCTCAAGAATGCAAACTTCAACTCGACGAAAAGGAATACCTCAATAGATTCAACCCCAAGTATATGGATCTCACCTTTGCTTGGGCTTCTGGTTCATCTTTTGCCGAGATTTGCAAAATGACTGATGCTTTTGAAGGTTATTTGATTCGTTGTATCCGTCGTCTTGATGAATTATTAAAACAAATGGCCACTGCATCTAAATCTATAGGTAATACTGATTTGGAAAAGAAGTTTTCTGATGCTACTCTCAAGGTTCATAGAGATATTCCATTTGCTGGTTCATTATATCTTTAAAAACAAAAAAAATAAAATAAATAATAAATCAAAAAGAAAAAGGAATGGGAAAAGAGAATATCAAAGAATTGAAAAAAGAATTTGATGAATTTCATGGTTTCATTGGCTCCAATTCATCACAGAGTTTTATTATCTTTACCCAAAAAAAAATTCAACAATTAGAATTGGATGTAGCTAAACTAGAGTGGCCACAAGTATCTTTGAGAATCTTATTCCAGTTCCAGGAGACCCAAATGTATCTTTTCGTATAATACCAATGATTATACAACCTAGTGTCAACAATGGACCCAATATTTTAATTAATTGTGTCGATGTAGTAAATACATTTAAAATTGATTTATCTGAAATATTGATCTAGACATTAATATAAAATGATTATTTGTTTGTTTGAAACCAATTGAAAAGGTAAGAAATCTACATTGTGATTTAGTTGGATAAATCATTATATGATTGTTGATTACTCTCCCATGGTATTCTTACTATTACTCCATCCTCTACTTGATCTGTATCTACTCTAATATTATACATTTGAATTGAAACAAATTAATAATAAAGACTTTTGGTAATTTAAAAAACAAATTATTTATTTACAATTTTAAAAACAAACAAAAAGAAAGAGATAGAGATTAGATCTATATTATTATAATTATTTATGTTTTCTATTCTTTCTTTTTTTTGAAGATGATATATTATTATTATTATTATTATTCATTTTATAATCTTCTTCTTCATTATCATCATCATTATAATCTTCATCAATAATAAATGAACCATGATGATCTGATGAAATATCACTAGAGTCTTGGTCATGATGACCATTACCATGACCATCTTGATGAATTTGATTAAATGAATGATGAGCATTTTCATTCATTTCGATGGTCTTTTGGATACCTTGGAGAGCCATCTTTTTCTTTCTTTCACGGATTCTCTTGTTGCCAAACCAATTGTCAATTTGAATTCTAGAGAGATTAGAGATGGATGAAAGGAGTGATTTTTCATCTTCGTTTGGTAGTGGAAAGTTAATGTGATTGTAGAACCAAGAGTTTAGTGCATTGGATGCATCTTGAGCCAAAGTTCTTCTGCCCTTGGCATTGTATTTCTTGGTTTTCTTGGTGTCGGGTTTGCCATACAATGCAATGTTGTTGGCTTTGTTTAGATACGATGGACGACCTCTCTTTTTTGGTGCGAGATCTGGTTGATCCTCGGGATTGGTGACAAGGGCCTTGGGGACACGAGACACACCAGCCATTCTACGACAATCGAGTAGTAGGTCACAAGACATACCCTTTTGATAGGCCTTTGGCAACAAGAGCTTAGAGTGTACAAACTTGAGCTTGGCTTGGTGTTCTTGTGCACGAAGAGGTCTGATCTTGACCAAGGTGCTGTGACACTGATCCAACATTGAACTAGCAGTCGCATAGCAATTGTCAAGAGACTGGACTTCATTGGTGTAGAGATCCTGAATGATATCGATACGGTCTTGAATATGCTCGTCCAATTCATCGGGCTTAATGTCTTCCAACTCCATAAATGTCTCCAAATCATATTCAATGTGGTCGCAGTTGATACCACCAAATGCATCGAGGTTTGGTTCAATCTCTGGAAAGATGTTGGTGTGTGTACATGCCATTAGAAACTGGTACATGGCACGAGCAACACTAGATGGACTATTGAGTGATTCTTGTGGACAGTTAAACTCTCCACCCTCTGACATTGGTGGACGATTATAATATTGTGATGTAATCTTGTCAACATTGACCGATGGTAATTGATCAACAAAAAAGGTTGCTTGATGTTCCAACTTTTTAAATGTTCTATAATCTATATAATTTGTAAATTCTTGTTGTTGTTGTTCTTGATAATGATTATCAAATTGTTGTATTTGTTGTTGTTGTTGTTGTTTAAATTGATTTAATTGATATTTGTGATATGGTATTGGCATGAAATGAACTGGTGAAGTTGATGTTGATGATGTACATGGTTGTTGTTGTTGTTGAGGTTGTTGTTGTGAATGATGTGAGAGATCATCATTAAAGTTATTTATAGAAGAAGTAGAAGAGTTTAATTGATTATGAATATTATTATTATTATTATTATTATTATTGTGTAGGGGAGATGGAATCGAGGAAGTTGAAGAATTTAATATATTATGTTTGTTATTATTATTGTGAAGGGGAGAAGAACATGTAGATGTAGGTGATGATGATGATGGCACTTCATTTTGATTAAAGGGGAGTGAAGTTGAATGTTGTTGTTGATATTGGGTATGTCTTATCATGATATTTAATTTAAAAATTAAAAGATAGCCTCTAGCTATGACAAACAAACAGACAGACAGACAGAACAGACAGATGTTTCTTGACTAAACAAATAAATGATAATGATAGATGATTGTTATTTTGATGAATATATATGTAAATATGTATGTATTAATTAACTATGTGAAAGAAGTATAAATAACCTACTCTATCTACTACTACTAATTTAAATAATACTTTCAATTGTACAAAGAGAGAGAATAGATGACAGTCTTTTAGATTGTGGGGGTTTGAACTACGACTACTACTACCTTAATTGGGAATAGGAGGTGATGACGATAATAGCTCCATGGTCGAGGTGGCATGGGGATCATGGGTTGCTCCCCCAATCAAAGAGGTGTGATAACAACCACCGTGTTGTTTATCAAACAAACAGAGTTGAAACCAGCAAACCAACCTTGATCCACTAGATTGAAAGCCTGCCAATCAAGAGACGAGAAGGGGCCCAATGATGGTTGTTTCGAAAGCTCGCTCATCGATGATGGGACAATCTTTTTAGAGCATCTTGCAGCCTTCGATGAAACTGTTTATTTTGACGGCCACCGAAGAGGTGTCATCATCATCTTGATTAGGAGAGGGGGTAAGAGAGAGAGGGAGAGGGTGCTATCCTTCTCCTCTTACTACATCTCTCTCTATGTGTGTTGTTCTCTCTATTGTTGTTCTAGTGACTGACCAGTTTTTTTAAAACAAAAAACTCAAACAACAAGATTTTTTCCTATGACAAACTAAAATCAAAAAAAAATCATTTATTCAATTGCGTTTGTGGGGAAGCACGTTGATCATACATTTTAGTGGACAGACACTATTGGAGTTGTGTGTTTGTGTTTGTGTGTTTGTGCTCTTTATATATATTAAAATTAAAATAATAATCATCAAAACGTTGATAGAGAATAGAGAGAGAGAGAAGGGGGAGAGAGAGGGGTTGTAAGTGAATGCAAGAGGAGAGTAGAAAGAAGAAGGAAACTAACTAACTACATACATCAATCAAATCAACCAACTTCTCATACTTTGCTTTATATCAACACGTATTCTTTTAAAAAGAGATTATAGTATAGTATACTATACAAAGAGAGAGAGAGTTGGCTACTCCACGTAAATTATCAATTGTAGGAGTTGGAGCTGGAGTAGTAGGAGTAGTAGGACATAATAGTAGTACGATAGAATCATCAACATTTGCAATGGTAACAAACAAATCAAATAGAAGTTCGATCACATTGTCATCACCTGTCATTTCATCGGTATCGAGTACAGGTAGTGGTATATTTGACGATCAACCAGACACGGTGTTTGTGCAAGCACCCAACTCATCGTTATTCTGCCCGATACATAATGGATTGTTTCGCGACCCGCTCATTGCAAAGTGTGGCCACACCTTTTGCAGAGGGTGTCTACACAACAGCAGTAATGGTAGTCGGTCGTTCAAGTGTCCGATCGACGGCCAACATCTATCAAACGACCACGACTTTTTTGCCAACTTGGCCATCTTTAATCAGATACAGGACTTGCTGGTGCACTGTCGGTACGCATTGAAACGATCGAGTAACGGTGAATGGATCACAGACTCTAAAGGGTGCTCGACCAAGATAAGGTTGGGTGAGAAACAGGAACACGAGCGAGAGTGTGAGTTTGCACTCATCGCATGCCCCAACAATGACGCGTGTCCCCCTGTTCGACGCAACCATCTCAAGCACCACCTAGCCACCTGCAACTATGTGCAGTGTATGCATTATGCCGCCGGATGTACATTCAAAGGCACGAAAAAACAACTAGACGACCATTTGGGAGTCTGCGGCTACGAAAGTATCAAAGACTACATTGTACGAAACGAAGAACAAATGAAAGTACTCAAATATCAATTAGAAGATAAACATCAAGAAAATGTTGACCTTAAAAAGAATATTACTCAACTTTGTTCAAGAATTGGTAAAATCAAATAGATAGAAAAACAAACAAATCACACAATACTTATATATTTATTTATTTCTTTCTATTTTTAGATAACTTTGAATCATTAATTAAACATTTACAAGCATCATTGGAAGCAACACAAAATCAATTATTGGATACGATCAATGATTTGAATATACTAAAAAAGAATACAAATATGGAGGGATTGGAAATTGTGGATTTAAAGATACCACAGTTAAAATGCAAGGGTACGTTTACGGGACACAATGGACCTATATGGTGTATGACAGTTACGAGTGGATTGTTGATTAGTGGGTCGTCTGATACGACTGTCAAGATTTGGGATTTGGTTACGTTAAAGTGCAAGACGGTATTACAAGGACATACGGGGATTGTACATACGCTAGCAGTATGTGGAAACCGTTTGTTTTCAGGGTCGTCAGACCAAACCATTAGAGTATGGGATCTAGAGACATACGAGTGTCTATCGGTTCTCACTGACCACGACAATACTGTATGTGCGTTGGTTGTGGCTGCTGGACATCTCTTTTCAGGTTCCTATCAACATATTCGTGTTTTCGATCTTGAAACCTATGAATGTGTTCAATCACTCAAAGGACATAATCACTGGGTACGTGCACTCACCGTATCGGGTGGTTACCTCTATTCGGGTGCCTATGACGTTGTTAAAATCTGGGATTTGGGTAATTTCGAGTGTGTTCATACTATTCAGGGTGGCTGTGGTAGTATCTATTCGTTGGCCGTCTCTAATCGTCGTCTGTTGGCAGGTACCTATGAAAATACAATCGTCGTACTCGATCTCGACAATTACCAAATCATTCAAAAATTGGGCGGTCATATCGGCGCCGTTTACACGTTGGCTGTCTCTGGACAGCGTTTCTTTTCCGGTTCCTATGATTCCACCATCAAGGTTTGGGATCTAAACTCTCTTATTTGTGTTCAAACTTTAAATAGACATACCTCATCTGTTGAATCGGTCGTTGTTCATAGTGGTTGTCTATTTAGTGCTTCTGCTGATAATTCAATTAAAGTTTGGAGATAAAAAATAACAAACAAAACAACAAAAAATAACACAACAAAACAACAACAACAATATTGTAATATTATATAAAACACAAACCAAGAGGAAATTTTATTTATCTTTTTTTTTCCCCCAAATAAAAAAATTATATCTCTTTGTATCATTTAAATTTGATTTGTTTTGTTTTATAATATTAATTAAATTAAATTATTATTATTTATTATATATTATTTATTGATTTATTTACAAAATGTATTTATCTAATGATGGTAGATTGGTTGGTTGGTTAAGAAACTGTTTGCCTTGGTTTACTACCCAATGACAATGTAGTTTTACTGTTTGGTTTGGTATTATTAGTAGTTGACGTAGTCAAGGTTATAGTGTTATTATGATTAGTATTATTTAATATTTGATTTTTTGGTGGAGTTGATTTAATTCTTAATGCAATATTTTTCTTGGTGTTTGGTGATTCTTCATTGTTACTATTTGGAGGTGATGGTGATGGAGTTGATGTTGCAGGTGGTGAAGGAGAAGAGGTAGCTAATTGTTGAGTTGGTGATTCTTGTTTCACATCCATACTATCCAACATATCATTATCTTGAAAATCAAATTCTAAACTATTATTTTGTTGTTGAGGTTCTTGTTGTTGTTGTTGCTGTTGTTGTTGAGGTTGCATTGGTACTTGTTGAATTGTTGGTATTGGTAAAACTATTTTTTGAGCTAATGGTTGTTGTTGTTGAGCAGGAGGTCGCTGAACAGGTGGAACTGCTGGTGCTGCTGCCGGTTGTTTAGCAGGAACAGTATTATTAATATTATTATTATTATTATTATTATTATTATTATTATTATTATTATTTGGAGTATAAGATTGAGAATAATCATGTTTAACAGTAGGCACATGATGAGAAAGTCCAAGACCAAATCTAGCACCAAATAGTTTGAGACATCGTTTTATACCATCACTGATGGCGCATTTCTTGCCATTGTCAATAGTCAGTTGATGTGGATCGGCCGGGTTGATTGAAGTGCGGTTGGCACTACCAATATCCTCTCTATATGATCCATCTTTTAACGTTAATCGAACAAGTGCACTACACGAAATAACTAGTGTGCCGTCTTCATGTAGTGTCGATGAACTTAGACACACATCTTTAACCTGAAATGACCATCCATCTCTTCCAAATGCTTCATTTGCATCTCTTGTAATATCATCAATCTTTACATATGATATATCACCTAAAGACAAAATAAATATTAGTTTTAAACATCATCTCTTTGTTGTTTGTTGTATTTATCTTTTGCTTACCTATTTTATTACCCCAATTATTAGAGTATACTTTTGGAGGTTTCAAATTGAGTAGCTTTGCAATCTCTTCTCTTTGTTTATCTGTAAATTGTCTGTTACCAAAAAGTGGAACATTATTCAATGCCGTTTGGTGTTGGTATACTATATGTTTGCTTGCATCTGCTCCCATATCAACTACTGTCATTTGTTGTTGTTGTTGTTGCGTGTCATCTGTTGTTGCTGCAACTTGATTATTATTATTATTAGTGTCCATGACAATGACTATGACTATGACTTATCTATTTGTACAAACAATAAATAATTATAGAAAAAGAAAAAAGATACAATTAATTCGCAAAGAGTGTGATAATTTGCAAATTCTTGGAATAAATTTGTTGGCTTAAGTTCAGTCGTAGAAGTATCTTCAAAAGAGTATACCAACGACTACAGCACTCTTTACCTTCAACTATGTATCGATCTATATCTAATGTGTGATGGTATCATAACAAACTATATAAACATGTTATATAGTTGGGAGTTATTTATTTGTTTGTCAAAGATAGAAGGTCATAAAAAAAGAAGTGTAATTTTTGTTTCCCACCAAACAGAGATGAGGGACAAACATTTAATTAAAATTACAGGTTTTATGATCATTCATCAATATATTTGTATTATTACTTTTTATTATTCATTCGTCTTTTCAGAGATAATATAGTTCGTTAGTATATATATATATAGAGAGAGAGAGAGAGAGAGAATGGGAGTATTTTATTCATTTTGTGGAGGGGAGGGAAGAAAGGGTAACGGTATCAGTAATACAGACAAGGCTGTATTGGATTTAAAGGTTCAAAGAGACAAGTTAAAACAATATCAAGTTCAAGTATGTGATGTTATATATAATATATGATTGATTAGTAAAAGTATACTTACTTTGCTTTTATTTTTAGATTAATATAGTAATACAAAAAGAAATAGAGATAGCTAAAGAATGTACAAAGACAAAGAAGAGGAATCAAGCATTATTGGCACTAAAGAAGAAAAAATACCAAGAGAAACTGTTGGATGATACCAATCAAAATCTTATAAACATTCAAGAGATGATATCAAAGATTGAGTTGGCAGAGTTCCAAGTCAAGATATTCGATAGTCTCAAGAAGGGTAACACGGCACTCAACGCACTTCAAAAGGAAATGTCTCTCGAAGATGTAGAGAATCTAATGGCAGAGACTGAAGATGCTATTGCCTATCAAAATGAAATATCAGCTGCCCTCGCTGGTCAATTCTCACCAGAGGAAGAGGATTCACTCTTGGAAGAATTGGAAGCAATGGAGAAACAAATGACTCAATTTCCAAAAGTACCAAACAACAAATTGGATGTCAATCTCGATCATATTATTCCAGGTAAGAATAATAATATTATTATCCCTTCTCTATATTACTATATATATTTATATTTATAAATCTATCTTATTTATTTATTTATACATCTCAAAATCATCATCAAACTAATCAAATAGTTAAATTACCATTATTTTCAGCTGTAGAACAACCAACTAAACAAGCAGTTCAAATTGGTGGTGAAAGTAGTACTAGTACTACTAGTACGAGTAAAGTTGAAGTTGAACCAGAACAACTTGTAAATGTAGAAGATATTAAACCAATTGATGTTGATCAAGATGACGATATTCAAGAAGAAGAACAAGAAGAAGAAGAAGAAGAGGAAATTGAAAAAGTAGTAAAAGAAAAACCAAAGAAACAATTGGAAATGGCAATGTAATATAATGAATATAGGATTGACAAAAATAAATTGTCACACAAACACATATGTACAGGTTTAAAAAGAAATATTTATTGGATCGCGATTTAGTTTGTTTTATTTTGGAGATAATAGAATAAGAGTAATTTCAGGATCACAAAATAATCTTAGTGGTGGGTGAGTAGCAAGACCACGATTAACATAAAGATTAAAAGGTCTTTCAGGTCTAGTTTCTTGTTCCAATATATGATGACCTCTTGCCCATTCCCAATTCTTTACCACTTTTCTTGGATAGGATATTCTGACTAGTTCACGTTTTGGTAGAATACGAGTCATCAATTTATCTAGTATTGGAAGAATTGGTCTACCATTTGGAAAACAAACTTGACCACCATGTGTATGTCCAGATAGTTGAAGATCAATCTCAAACTCGACCAAATCTTTTGCACTGTCTGGATTATGTGACAGGACAATACGAGGACGATTAGGTTCCTCCAACGACTCTTTGACTTGATCCACCAAAAAGTTGACACGTTTTCTACTATAATCACCAAGTCCTACCAATTGAATACGTCCTTTTCCCTTTCCCATTGGATATGCCACTTGATTATGTAATAGTGTCATATCGGTCTTTTCAAATGCCTTTGTTATCAATTCAGCTCCATGACTTGTTTTATAATCATGATTACCAAGTATATTATAAATTCCATATTTTGCCTAAAAAAACATGAACAAACAAATGTTAATAATCAATAATTATACTAATAATAATAGTTTTGTTTGTTTGTTTGTTTTACCTTTAATCTATTTAAATGTTTATCAATTAATTGATGTATTGGTTCAGGTTCTCTTTGTACAAAGTCACCAGTGATGACGATGATATCGGGCTTCAAAGCATTCACTTTTTCAATAACTCTGTCTAGGAATGCATCTTGGATACGAATGGGTAGATGGTCATAATGAATATCGGATATCTGAACCATAGTGACTCGTTCCTCTAAATGTTCAAGTTCAAGTGCCAACGTCTCTACCTGTAATCGTTGTGGAAACATCCATTTAATCACAGCTATTATATATTTTAATACAAATCTAATACATTTTTCTATTATCTCTTTCATCCTCTCCCTCTCTCTCTTAATTATTATATTACAACTAGTTAAATAATAAACAATGCAAATGCTGCAAAGTAGGTGTATTTATAATTCGTCTTTTTCAATGACTCATCTTGATCACCCCCAAATTAAATTAAAAAAAAACAAGTAAATCACTTTCATTTAATAAAAGATACATACAAATAGATAAATAGATAGATAGATTACCTGATGATCTAGATATATAAAGAAGAATACTAAGAAGAAGAAGAAGATAGTAGAGTAGTTGTAAATAGAATAGAATAGAGAATATAAGATATATAAAATGAAAAGACAAGGAGGAGGAGGAGGAGATAAAAAGAGAATATATACATATAAATCACCATGGACTATATATGGATTGAGTTGGTGTACAAGATTAAATCAACCTTTTAGATTGGCAGTTGGATCATTTCTAGAAAACTATTCAAACAAGGTTGAAATTATACAGCTCAATGAAGAGTCTGATCAGTTTGAAGTACTATGTGGCTTTGAACATCCATACCCACCAACAAAATGTATGTGGATACCCGACAAGAATGCAAGTAGACCCGACTTGTTGGCAACTACCGGTGATTATCTACGTCTATGGGAATTTCAATCATCTACCAAAGAATCTTCAAAACCTTCAATACGAATGAAAACTCTATTATCTGCTGTAAATATATAGAATAATATAGAATATAAGAAATAATAATAATAATAATAATAATGATCTATTCTAACCTTACCTTTCTATTTCTTTTCTTATAGAATAAGAATAGTGAATTTTGTGCACCATTATCATCATTTGATTGGAATGAAACAGATCCATCATTATTGGCAACATCAAGTATAGATACAACATGTACAATTTGGAATATAGAAACTGGACAACCGAAAACACAATTGATAGCACATGATAAAGAGGTATTTGATGTAGCATTTGCAAGAGGTGTTGATTTGTTTGCATCGGTCGGTGCCGATGGATCACTTAGAATGTTTGATCAGAGAAACTTGGAACACTCCACCATTATATATGAAACACCCAAATTTACACCATTGCTACGGTTGTGTTGGAACAAACAGGATCCAAACTACCTAGCCACCATTCAACAAGACAGTCCAACCATTATTATATTAGATATACGTGTCCCGTCGGTACCGGCCGCAGAACTAACCTTTCATAGGGGTCCTGTCAACGGTATTGCTTGGGCACCTCATTCAAGTTGTCATATTTGTACAGTAGCCGATGACAGACAAGCTCTCATTTGGGATTTATCATCTCTGCCAAAACCAATCGAAGATCCACTACTAACCTACGGTGCCGAAGCTGAAATCAATCAATTAAATTGGTCTTCAAGTCAACCTGATTGGATTTCAATTGCTTTTGGTGAAGGTTTACAAATTCTAAAAGTTTAAAATAAACATAGTAGCAAAGTACTATATTAATCAAAAAAAAAAAAAATTAAAAAAATAGAAAAAAAAAAAAAAGTTGATGTTCAACACACAAAAGGTGAAAGATTGATGATCAATGTTAATTTAATTTAAAAAACAAGAGAAAGTTATTATATAATAACCTTTATATATATAAAAAAGATAAGACAAGATAGAGAGAGATAATATAATTTAAATTTTAGAAATGACAAGAGATGAAACAAAAGGAATTAAATCATATTATGTATCAAAGATTGAAGAATTAGAGATTAGAGTAAATGAAAAGTCACAAGATCTTAGAAGATTGGAAGCACAGAGAAATGAATTAAATAATCGTGTTAGAATGCTTAAAGAGGAGCTTCAATTGCTTACTAATCCAGGTTCGCATGTAGCAGAGGTTGTAAAGTTGATGGGTAGAAACAAGGTGTTGGTCAAGGTCAACCCAGAAGGAAAGTTTGTCGTAGATATCGACCCATCGATCGATGTCTCCAAACTCACTCCATCCACCAGAGCTGCTTTAAAGCACGAATCCTACACACTTCATCGTATCCTACCAAACAAGATCGATCCATTGGTCAGTTTGATGAAGGTCGAAAAGATACCAGACTCTACCTATGATATGGTCGGTGGTTTGGACAAGCAGATTAAAGAGATTAAAGAGGTTATAGAGTTGCCAATCAAACATCCAGAGTTGTTTGAAAGTCTTGGTATCGCTCAACCAAAAGGTGTATTATTATATGGCCCACCAGGTACCGGCAAGACTTTGTTGGCTCGTGCCGTCGCTCATCACACAGATTGTACATTTATTAGAGTTTCTGGTTCAGAATTGGTTCAAAAATATATTGGTGAAGGTTCTCGTATGGTTAGAGAATTATTTATTATGGCTAGGTAAATAGAAACAAAGAATAATAATAGTATTAGAAAAACTTACTTACTTTCTTAATATTTGTTTATTTATTTTAATTTTTTTAGAGAACATGCACCAAGTATTATTTTTATGGATGAAATTGATTCTATTGGTTCATCTAGAATTGAAAGTGGATCTGGTAGCAGTGATAGTGAAGTACAAAGAACAATGTTGGAATTATTGAATCAATTGGATGGTTTTGAAAGCACAAAGAATATCAAGGTTTTAATGTGTACCAATCGTATTGATATTTTGGATCCAGCTCTTCTTCGTCCAGGTAGAATTGATAGAAAGATTGAATTCCCAAATCCAGGTGATGCTGTAAGGAATAGGAAAAAAAAAGAAAAAAAAATAGAAAATATGAATGAAATAATATTAATCATTTATTATTCTTTTTTATTTATTTATTTATTTTTTAGGGACGTTTGGATATTGTAAAGATTCATTCAAGAAAAATGAATTTGACAAGAGGTATTAACCTTAAAAAGATTTCAGACAAGATGAATGGTGCTTCTGGTGCAGAAATCAAGGCTGTTTGTACTGAGGCTGGTATGTATGCTCTCAGAGAAAGAAGAATCCATGTCAGTCAAGAAGATTTTGAAATGGCTGTATCAAAGGTCATGAAGAAGGATTCCGAACAAAACATGTCTCTCAACAAATTATGGAAGTAAATCAAAAAAAAAAAGAAAAAAAATCAAAACAAAACAAATCAAATCAAAACAAATCGAATTGTTTACTTTTATATATATAATACAAAATTGGAAATAATAATAAAAAATTAAATTAAATGTAAAAAAAATCAACAAAAAAAAAAAAAGAGAGAGAGGATCAAAAGGATTCTCTGTTTCACAATCATTTCAAAAAAAAAAACAAACCAAACCAAACAAATAATCTCTTTTTGTTGGAAAGAATGAATTGTTGTCCTAATAATGATTATCAACAAAGACAAAACGACTTATTGGTCCACCCATACAAGGGCAAGATTCAAACATCTTACAAGGTTATATTGGTTGGTAGTCCAAATGTTGGAAAATCAACGATTGTAGATAGATTAATTGGCAAACCTATCAATGCTCCATATACAACTCCTACCATTGGCATTGATTTTTCAAAGATCACAATACATATAGATCAATTACCAGTTAACATTTTGATTTGGAATGGTGATGTATGTAAACAAAAGGTATCTTTACAATATTTATTATGTTTAAAAATATTAATTATAATATTCATTTAAAGTCTGGACAAGCAAGATTTAAAAGTACACATCCACCATTATTTTATAGAGGAGCAGATTTTGTATTTTTGGTTTATGATTTAAATGGTTCAAATCAATCATATTTATATGATTCCTATAAAGAACATATTGAACAAAATCCACTCCTTGATCCTAAAACAAGTAGTGTTGTTATCATTGGAAACAAATTAGACCTTGTGCAACGATTCAGCTTTTTCAAAGATGGATCAATAACATCATTTGAAAAAGCTGAATCGTTTGCACAAGAAAAAGGATGTAGTTATTTCGCAGTCAGTGCCGTCAATGGTCAAAACTTTGAATTACTTCATGATCATTTATATAATAATATTAAACAAAAAATTGAAGAACAAAAGGAATTAATAAATAATTAAATAATAATAAAATATAATAAAACAATACCTTTGGGATGACTCTCTCTGTTTTCTAAAACTACTTGAGATTCTCTCTTGAAAAACTCATTCATTTAAACAGTAAAACCTAATGATCATGGTCAATTCATAATTTAAAAGATAGAAAGAAGAAGAAGAAGAAGAAATAATGGTTTGTGTAGATTGTACATTATCAACCAAGCAAATAGATCGAATTAGAACAAATCAAAACAATCAACACTTTGGTGGTATAGATGGTTGTAAATCTTCGTTTAAAGATAGATCAATGTTCAAGTTGATTTTACTCGGTGATCTTGATGCAGGAAAATCAACACTAGAGAAACGATTATCTGGTCAACCAGTCGATAGAATTGATTACACTTCAATATTCTCTCAATTCCAACTTGTATTAAATAATAATAGTCAACAACAAAAAACGATTGCTGTTTGGGATACTGTATGTCTATTTATACATCGATAAATAGATAGATTATAACTTTTGGATATCAATATCACTAACAAGTATATACTTGTATGGGTATTTATTTATATATTTAATGATATTTAATAGGCAGGACAAGAAAAATTTAATAGTATTCCACCATCATATTATAGAGGAGCAGATTTTGTATTATTGGTTTATAACATTGTTGGTTCATCAAAGAGTTTAATGTCTAGTTTGTCAATTTGGTTCGACTCTATACACAAATATCAATCTCAAGAGACTGACCCACCAAACATTATCATCATTGGCAATAAATTGGATCTAGTCAATAGCGAACAAGGCAAAGAGAGATCCATAACATTTGAACAAGCACAATCATTTGCCAACGAAAGAGGTTGTCAATACTTTGAAATTAGTGCTTTCAAAGGTGACAATTGTCAATCTATAAATGATTATATGATAGATTATATTCAACAAAAAATTATCATTGAAGAAGAGAGGGAGGAGGGTCTTGGAAAATAAATAAAGATGTCTTGCTTTCAAAAGATCATCCATTTCTTCAAAAAAGAGATATTTATATTCATAGAGAATAAAACCATGATGTTTTAAAACATCATCAAATCTATTGTCAATCAATTGATTGTAAAAGCAAGCATAAGCAACAACTAAACGAAAGAAGAAATGAGTAAAAGTACAAAAGATCAAGTTGAACAAATTCCAAAGGAAAAGAATTATTATGGTAGTCCACAATTCAAAGGTAGAACTCTATTCAAGGTGGCAATAGCAGGTGATATTGATACTGGTAAATCAACAATAGAGAAACAATTAACTGGTCAACCAGTAAATAATGCTCCCGGAGGTAGATATGCAGGTCACTCAAATCTTACACTCAATATAAACAAACAAGAGGTTAATGTTCATTTTTTTGATTCTGTATGTATTATATTAAAAGTTAATAATATTTGTTGTTGTTTTTGTTGTTGTGCTAACATATCTATCTATCTTTTATAGCTTGGACAAGAAAGATGTGGTAAACTTCCAACAGCCTATTATAGATCAGCAGATTTCATCTTTGTCGTCTATGATATTACATCAAATGTTTCATTTACCAATTTGGTTGGTTGGTTAGCTGCAGCACAACAACCACAAATAAGTACAGTCACACCCAATATCCTCATTATTGGTAATAAATTAGATCTAGTCAAAGATGGGTCTTCTGGAAGAGAGAGAGCCATCACATTTGAACAAGCACAAAAATTTGCCAATCAAAAAGGTTTACAGTATCTAGAGATTAGTGCATTCAAAGGTGATAATTGTCAATCTATTAAAGACCATCTAACTAATTACATTCAACAAAAAATGAATGAACAATAAAATTAAGAATATGGAATTAATAAATAATAATAAATTAAATTAAATTGTAAAAATCAAGATCATCAAAAATGACACAATTGCACAGGTCAAAAGCAAGCATGCTTATTAACACAACATAAAAATAATGGTGATCATTTAACAACTAAAAGAAAGAATAAGAAGAAGAAATGAGTTGTTTTGGTGGTTGGTTGAATAAAGAACAAGAACAAACAAGAATCCTAAAGGAAAAGAATTATTTTGGTAGTACTCTATTCAAAGGTAGAACCAACTTTAAATTAATATTGGTTGGAGATTTGGATAGTGGAAAGACAACGATAGAGAGAAGACTTGCTGGTGAAGCAGTATCTGAAACTTATGAACCGAGATGTTCAGAATTCTCTAATCTCATACTTCCAATCAATGATTATCAAATTAAGGTTTGTCTTTGGGATACTGTATGTAAAACTAAACCAACCTATTATTATCATTTATTAATTTATTCATTTTATTCATTTAGATGGGACAAGAAAGATTTGTAAATAGATTACCAACACCATATTATCGTGGATCAGATTTCATCTTTATGGTTTATGATATAACATCTTTGACTTCATTTACAAATTTATCTTTAAATTGGTTGAGTGCGGTGACACAACAACAAAAACAACAAGCCAATGTTAATTGTGTCACTCCCAATATTCTAATTATTGGTAATAAATTGGATCTATCAGATAAAAGAGTAGTATCATTTGAACAAGGGCAAACATTTGCACAAGAAAATGGTTGTGAATATTTAGAAATTAGTGCATTCAAAGGTGACAATTTCCAATCTTTAAAAGATCATATAATCAATTATATTCAACAAAAAATCAAAATAGAATCTGATAATTTAAATAAATAAGAGAGAGTAGTTTTTATTTTATATTTTGTTATATTTGTTTTGATTATTTGTTTTGATTTTAAATTTCAAAGTTTAATGAACTAATAAATGAACATAATTATTAACTTGAGTTGTTTTGGTAGTTAAACTTTCATGGATTAGACCAATGAATTTTTCACGAGCCTTTTCATCACTCAATTCCAACGAGAATGATTCTTGAAGATAATTTAAATCGTCCATGGATTGAAGTTCGGGGATACCTGTAGAGACCATCATGGCAAAGAGGTTCATAAAGAGTTTGGCGTGTCTTCTGAGAATGTTGTAGGCTGTGCAGCAATAGTTTACAAACTGTACAAACTTGGGACTCTCCTTGCCACCCATGACATAACAGAAATCGGGTGTAAAGACAAATGGAGCACGTTCTCTTTTGAATCCAAACTTTTTCTTGTAGTTGCCAAGGAAATGACCAAAATCAATGTGGAAGAGACGTCCCAACTTGGTGCACATGAGATTGTCGTTGTGACGATCACCAATACCGAGCACATAGGTGGCCACACAGTACCCGGCACACGAGAGGATAAACGTGTCGACGGCCTTTTGGTACTCGGCGTCGGTCTTGTTGTGCTCGTGCAGCCAGTTGGCAAGTGGGTCGAGCTTAAAGGCGGCGGTCGCGCCACCAGCCGTTTTTTGGATACGCGCGGTTGTTTCAGAGTTGAGAACGACCTCGATCATGCCAATCATGTCGCCAGTAGCAATACAGCCGTATGGCGAGAGCTTGAGATCGAGTCCCTCCTTTTGCCAGAGTTTATCCATCAAACGGATCATTTGTAGTGTCAACATGTCTTGACGCAAATCGTCACCAACCTTGAAGATGATTTCAATGGGTTCGGCACCCATATCAATATTGGTAAACGACAGTTTAAGTGGTAGTTTCTTTGAATCCATATACTTGCACTTGCTCGTGATAAGTCCGTTTGATTCAAAGCGTGGGTTGAGTGTGATCTGGAATCGCTTGGGCCAGTCAAATGCCTCGAGTTCCCTGATCATCACCTCGCGACGATCCTGGTCTTTAAGAGGTTTGATCTTTTTGGCAACTTCGGTCAATCCGTCAATCACCTGTATTTGACGCAGCAACTCCTGACGGTGCGTACCACACGAGTGTAAATACGACTCGAGGTAAAGTCCGAATCGCTCAGCAACACCTTCGACATGCAAGTCTGACTTGAGGTACCAAAAGAATGAATGACCAATCGAGCGGTTGAGAATGGCCTTGCGGAGGAGGAACCGTGCCAACATATTGTCATGGTACGGCTCGACCTTTAGAATCTGAATGAGTTGTAGTAAAATGTCGAGCAACTCTTCTTCGGGCAAGTCATCGAGACAGCTAACAGCATACTCGCGTACGTTTCTGTCAGCATGTTTGGCGTCGAGTAGCTCGAGTGCATCGTACGCCTTGAGACGTGGCCAACGGTCAATAAACGAGTGAATCTCGTCGACACAGGCTGGGTTGTTCCATGGTACACTGAGCATGAGACGTGGAAGTACCTGTGGGAACAACATGGCATAGTGACGAAGTGCCCACAATTGTTGGTACTTTTCGTGTGCCATCTCTGACAATGGATCGAGTTTGATAACATACTCGAAAAAGTCACGCATGTCCTTTGAGTTGATGGTAGGTGGTTCAACATTGGGTACATGATGATTGATGGAAGGAAAGATGACTGGCAATGCAAATTGCTCAAACTCTATAAACAGCGAGACGGCAGTCGAGCTCTGAGAGTTGGCAACACACGTTGCTATTGGATTGGCTACATCATCTGGCCACAACTTTAACTCTAGTATACCATTTCGAAGTTGATAGTTGTAATCACACAATGTAAGGTTAACCCATCCAATTGGGAAATCTTTCTTTAAATCTGGTTCCATTTCATTGTTGTTATTAGTCGATGAAGAAGAAGATGATGAAGATGAGGATGAAGTTGTAGAGGAAGAAGAGGATTTAGTTGCATACAAACTAATGCAAAGTCGAGTCTCTTTTGGTAAATTGGAATAATCCATATTTGTAAAAATAACCTGTTCATTCCATTGAACATTAAGTGTTGAAATATTTGTAGATGAAGTAGATGATGATAGTGAAGAATTTGATTGTACATTATTATTATTAGTATTGTTATTATTTTGATTATTATTATTAGTATCTAGATCTTTTAAAGATAAACTACTATTTGTATGTAGTAAAGTAGGAGGAGAAGAAGAGGATGATGAATTTAATGATACATTATTATTATTAAAGAATGAAGGTGGGATGATTGGTTCAATGCCAGTAGATGTTTGGCCCAAACATTCCAAACCATGATAAAGTGACATGGATACAATGACTGAGATATTATCATCATCCTTGTTTAAATAGGATGTTGGAATATTATATGCACCCAAAACCTTAATCTTTAATGGTTTCTTTATATCTCTAATCAATATATGTGTCAAATCTTCCCAATGTAATGATTTTGATGAATATTGTCCAACTTCAAAATTAATTGGTAATTCTGGTGCAAACTAAAAGATAAAGAAATAATTAAGTAAAAAATATATCTATTTGGGTTTATATTATCTTTTTATATTTACATTAAATCTTTGCTTAAAAGGTGGAACATCCAATTCAATTTTTGGACGTTGAATTAATACTAGTTGAGTTTTAGTTCCTTGTAATATACATTTACGAATATATTCAAATGTTTTAAGGTCATGAGGACCATGAACATAATCTGAACATCCCATTACTTTTAATATAAAATCACTAGATGTTACATTTGGTAAATGTTTTGAATAATTTTTAAAAAATAATCTTTCTAAAAATAAATCTGCTGTTTCTCCGCCTATAAAAAGAAATAAATAAATAAATATATTAGTAAACTATTTAAAATATATTTATATATTACACATACTTTCCAATTCTAAAGTTTTAGTAACTTGAAGTATAGGTAAAAATACAGAAATTAATATTTTTCCAGGAACAAAAGGTAAAGGTAAAGGTGAAAGTCTAACAGAGAGTGAATGACAAACTGCACCTTTGATATCACCCAACAGATCATATCTTAATCTTGCAGCAACTCTTCTAAACGAATCTACTTCTTCACCTTTCCAACTAGTTGATTTTGGTAAAATCTTTGTTATAATTTCATAATCTGCTCCCGACAACTCCTCCTTTGGATGTGCATCATAATAATTTGATTTTTCTACCAATTTTAATTTTGGTATTAATGATCTTGCTCTTTTTTCTAATATATATTCACATTTGTTACTGGTAAAAGGTTAAAATAATAAGTATAAAAAAAGAAATGTATAAATTATTATTTGAATATTTACAGAGAAAGAGATTTTTCCAAAGGACGATTTTCAATATCCATAATTAAATAAGAATCTGATTCAAATTTTTTAATTTTAACTGTACCATTGTTGTTGTTGTTGTTGTCTTTTGTATCTGGTGATAGAGATTGTTGTGATTGTTGTGATTGTTGTTGTTGTTGTTTTGAAAGTTGAATACGTTGTGATTCCAAAACTTGCATTAATTTCTCTTTGACAGATTCAACTGTTTCATTTCCTTTACATGGTAAAGAGACTGATGATTGATTTGGAAGGATGAATTGAATTTGGAAAGATGCTTGAAGAGCTTTCATTCTAAGTGCTGTTGTTGTATTCATCATCATCATCGATGAAGAAGAAGAAGAACCAACTGGTGGTGATGAAGACAAGAATGAAGAGTTGGAAGAGGAAGAAGAGGATGATTGGTTGTTTGAACGATCAGGAGTAGATGATGAAAAGTGTTCTATGGATACAATCTCCTTGCCAGTGTTGGAAAGGATGATATTTTTGAGATATTGTTTACAGTCGGATGAAATGGCAAGAGGTGGTAGAGTGGGTTTGGCCACCACCGCAACAGGCGACACTGATAAATAGTTTTGTAGATTAAATGTATTTGCCTCTTTAAACGATGGTAATGATTTATCATCACGTCTACGTCTACCAATAATCTTACTACTTGCTTTTGACGAAGAAGTAGTACTAGTACTTGAAGTAGTAGTACTTATAGTTGTACTAACTACAGCAGCAGCAGCATTTGAATCACCTGAATCATTCTTTTTCCATGGTGTAGTAGAACTCGTAGTGTTGTTTGGTGAAGAAGTAGAAGAGGAGGAATTGAGAATAGAGGAAACAGTTATGACATCATCCTTTTTACGACCATAGAGACGTTCACGTAGTTCATCTTGAGTACTTGACAATTCAATGTCGTCTAGTTGAATGACACGCTCTCGACGGGTCATTTCAAAGTCTGCCTTTTTGCGTTCATTCTCCTTTTTGAGGTATGCGATTCGTTCGACGATCGATTGATGTGTATGAGGGTTGATCTTTGTAAACGATGCAGTGTCGGGTGTCTGAAACTTGGCAGATATCTCCTTGACCAATCCTTTCTTTTCCAAGACCAACAACGATCGATCATACTTTTTAGATTGTGCCAATGCATGAAACTCTAGTTTCTTTGTCTTGTAGATTTGTTTCAATTCTTCATCTCCACTACTACTATCAGTACTTGAATTTAACTTTGGTGACTGTTGTTGTTGTTGTTGTGTTGATCCATTCTCTTCATTCTTACTACTACTACTTGTATTATTATTGTTGTTATTTATCATCTCTAAAGATGTAGTAGGTTTTGGTGTCATTTACACACAATACTCTATTATAATACTCTATTCTTTTCTCTTTCTTTAAATAAATAATAAATAATAACAAATAATAAATAAATAATGTACAAATGTAGGTAGATAAAGATAGATAGTATATATATATAGTAGTTTATGTTTGTGTGTGTGCTAAGAGAGAGTACAATGAAAAAACTAAGGGTAGCAAAGCTAAAGAGGTCAAAGAGGGGGTTGAAAGCAAAGGGGTGCAAAAAAATCTAATGATTGGTGCTTCATTAAAAAAAACAAAAAAAAGCTCATGTCAACGCCATCGATCCAATTCCCCCATCTTTTTTGTTTTGGATTGTCGTCGTCATCGGATGTATTATTATTTGATGAATCTAGATGTTTTTGCAAAATGATCAACAAATAATATTATTTATTTATTTATTTAATTTGGGGGATAAAAGATATTAATTATTAATATTAATGTATCTATCACACAATTTACACTGAAGTAATGGTGATTATTAAATTAATTAATTATGGATGGGGATGATTGATTAATTATTATTATTATAATTGTTTTAGTTATATATAACTATACGTATCGGTTTGGTGTCGGTTGTTTTTGATTTGTTATTTTGTTTTTGTTTATACAGTGATTGAAGGAGTAGAGGTGGTATTGGAGGTGGAAGAAGTGTCGGTGATGGTACGACCGGTAGCTTCTTGGTACTTTTTCAACAATACCTTTTTGTATTCGACTTGGTTGTCCCAGATAGAGGCGGCATAAGAGTTTAGAGGTGATTCATTGTTTGGTTCACCCAACAATGATTGGATGGACAGTAGCAGCGTTCTGACATTGTAGACTGGTGTCCACTTGTCTTTGAGAATATCGAGACAGATGTTACCCTGTACATCGACGTTGGGGTGGAAACAAGCAGTCTCAAACTTGACAACAGGTGGCTTGAATGGATAATCGGTTGGGAATTGCAATGACATCTTGTACTCTAAATTCTCATACACTGTTCCTGATGCTCCTTGAATCGTTCCCACCCAATTAAATATATTATCACTATTTGGGAATGCTGATATTCCTGTTATTCCTGCCATCTAAAAAGAAAGAATCAAACAAGAAATAGATCAATCGATCAATCAATCAATCAAACAAACAAACAAAAGTAATGATATTAATATTGATCAAGCAAGATGTATCTACATCTCTCTATCTCTAACATACCATAAGACCCATCAACTCGGACTGTAGACGTTTAGTAACTGAATGTGAATCTGTCTTTTGTGCCATCTTTTATAAACTACTATTAACTAACTAACTAACTAACTCTACAACTTAAAATGAATGACTATTTATAAAACACACTGCTGAGCAAAGCAAAGACAAACAAAGATAGGTGAATTGAGATGAAATTCATGTTTTTAAAACTTGGCGCCAACAATATTGTTAATATTAGTATTGTACAATACAATGTTACCAAAGATGGATGGCAACCGTTGTGGATGTTGAGAAATAAATAATATTAATATTATTTGTTTGTTTATTTGTTTGTTTGTTATTTATTATTATTATTATTACAAATACTTCTATTTATTTTGTTTGTTTGTTTGTTTAGGTAACTTTTTTAGTAGTTGATCTATTTCTAATATTTGGATGTTCTTGTTGAGCTCCATTCTCTTCATCTGAATCTTCTTCATCAGAATAGACAACTTTGTTCTTTGGTAAAGGTTTTCTTGGTGTATTGTTTTGACTGAGCCAAGTATTGATTGGTTTGAGTAGGTCAGTTGCCATTTCACGCTTAAAGTAGAGTGTGTCGGTGAGCTTGATGTCTAGGTTATCGACGGTATTGAGAGCCAACTTGAACAGTTTCTTCTTTTGATGCAACTCTTCGACAATGACACACGATGCACAACGATCGAGATCGATGACTATCTCGTTGCCAGGAGCACCTCTGATCACTTCGATGATGTTTCTATAGGCGATCGATACACGGTTGTTCACACTGTCAAACAGTACACGATACTCGTCACGTACATTCAACAGTCCGATGAGCATAAACATAAAGAGAAACATAAACTTGCCCAACCAAATGAACCATTCATCGGTCTGATGTATGATAAATGGTACCAGTCCAACCAATGATATCATGAATCCTAATCCCCATTCTTTAGCTCTGTCACTGTGATCAAGTACTAATCTACCTTTTTTATTCTCTGTTATTTTCATTATAATTTAGCAAGTATGTAAGTAAGTAAGTAACTTGTTAAATTATAAATATTTAAAAAATAAAAAAGAAGAAGAGGAAGAGGAAGAAGAAAACAACCACACACATCATCCTCCTCTTTTAATATTATTAAAATAAATAAAAGTGGTCTACTCCACTTATTTTTTAATCATCCATCATTCTTGAAAAACTTGTTATATAAATATGACTAGAGATAATAATAAATATTATTTGTATTTGTATTTGTATATGTATATGTTTTGATCGATTAGATTAATGGGGTTAGGGTTGATAGAACACACGAATCTTGAATCATCCAAATTTCATCGATTGGGTGTTTAGGCCAATGGGATATCTTTGAACCCAAAATATATTATTGATGAAAATATCTTTGTTTTCATTAAAAGTGGGTCCACGCAACAAGGTCTGTTTTCCACCATGGTGAACTTGAACAGCATACTTGGTTTGTTTCTTTAAACCAGAAGTTCATCAAAGATAGAGAGATAGGTAGTGTCGTTTATTATTACTTGATAGTACAACAAACAAACACACTTTTGATTTAATTAAAAAAAAGTTCACACAACACACTTTATTCATCATCATCAATCAACCAACCAAACACACACAAAGTTAGTTTATCTTTATCTTTATTATTTTTTTTTTTTTTGTATATCTATTGATTGATCA
Source organism: Cavenderia fasciculata (assembly GCF_000203815.1). Lineage (NCBI taxonomy): Eukaryota > Evosea > Eumycetozoa > Acytosteliales > Cavenderiaceae > Cavenderia > Cavenderia fasciculata. Next base: position 2,245,074 of record NW_004457624.1, read on the forward strand.
ATGACCCTCCAATTATAAATCATATATTTAAATATAATATTTAGTGTAGTAATAGTAATACAACAAACTAGTCTTCTTTAGTAGTAGCCATGGGAAACCATTTAGCAAAAGAAAGGATTGATCTGTCACCTAGAACTTTAACTTTGACAAGGTATGATACACTCTCTCTTTATACTATTCCTCCTCTAATATATATATATATATTTACCTATTTACCTATTTACCTATTTACCTATATTTTTTTAGTGTTGATGATAAAGTATGGTTAGGAATACCAGAAGAGAATCTATTCAATGATTCATTTACGATTGAAAAGTATTATATGCTGCAAAGCAAGCCATTATCCAACTTTAGAGATGCCGATCATTTCAAGTCGATAGAGTTGCTCGAGGACTCTTTCTTTCCCTCTTACAAGGATCGCTATCTAGGCGACGAAGAGATCTTTCAATCAGATGGCAGTAGTGATTCTAAATCTGATTCAACTACAACAACGAATCAACCAAACTCATCTCAACAACAACAACAACAACAAGTATCTACACCAAGAGAACAAAATACTAAACCATCAGTACCAACATCTGCTTCAACCATGTCACTTGGAAATACACAACCTCCTCCTACTCCTCTTCCTCATCTTATTGTCCCTAATAATAATACTACAAATCAATCAAATAATAGAAATAATAATAATAATAATAATAGTGGTAATAGACAAAGATCAGGTAGTAATGCTACAATAAATGTAAATAATAATAATAGAGTATCAAACCAGAATAATAATAATAATAATACAAGAAATAGAAATTCAACAACTCAACCAAACAATAATAATAATAATCCTCTTCCATCCACTTCATCCAATACATCATCATCATCATCTGTTCCTCCTGTTACTTCTACTTCTACTACAACAAATTCAACACAACAAAATAATAATTCCTCTTCTTCTTCTTCTACTACCGCTTCTACTTCTACTACTTCTCAAGAATTAAAAAATAATTTAATTAATAATAATAGTTTATATACAAGATATAATGAAGAATTAAAGAATAGACAATCAATACCAGTATATTTGATTGATGAAGATCCATTTCATACGCACGAAATAACGACACAGTTGTTGTTGGAGGATTTGTATACACAATCCAATGTAAATTCCGCATACTATAGTACACTACTTCAAAAGCGTTTGGCCATTCTAAAGAGAATTCATTTGGCACTTAAACGAGAGATTGCTCGTAAAAAGCTCTACGACTCTGTCTATCACTCCAAAGCCAAGACTCGCACGAAAAAGGTTCACACTCCACCCGTATCCATTCGAATAGCGTGTCGATTGTTTATCACTACGTTGCAAGAACAAGTCTTTGAACAACGCATCTCGTTGCCAACTCTTAAATCATTCAACTCTATGATTCGTGACTTGCCACCCCTTTCCATGGCCGGTGAACCAATTGATTGTATCGATAGTCTCACCAAATGGCTTTTATCGGCCATTGCCACCAATGTGGTCACTGTTAAACGAGAGGCTATGGAATCATTAATCTCACTGGGTCTCTCCCAAGGTTCACTCAGTGCTATCCTCTTTTCCCTATCTCTAATTATAATGCCTGAAAAAATTAATCAACCAATTACTCCTTCTCATAATATTAATAATATTAATAGTAATAGTAATAATAGTATACGTAAATCTTCTGAAAAACAAACCGATAATAATAATCCTTCATCAAATTCATCATCATCATCTTTAGAAAAGATAGATGTTTCAATTTCAACATTAAGACTTGTACCATTTATAAGACAATTGGAACAATGGAAAGTAGATTTACCATTGAGCCCGCTGTCAAGAGATTTATTATTTTCAACTTGGCCAATTTTATGGAATAATATGGCCGAGGAGACTGATGATTCATTGGCCTTTTTATCATTACCCAATTCTAATATTGCAACAATTGCATCGGATGGTGAATACATTTACATTCACGATACTTGTGGTTTGGCCAAGATTGGTACTGGGTACAATGGGACACATCAAGGTCGTGTCTATGCCAGAGACCCCAATTGGTTCCCAAAAGAAAAGGGGTGGATGGCAGTCATTGGAACACACATTTACTATCGATCACCATCGACCGAACCCTATTCACTCTATGTAATTGACGCAATGAACCTTCAAGTGTTGGGTGGTGTCAAGCAAGATGGCACTGGAACCTTTCCAAGTACAAATAACCTCACTCTTCCATTTGGTCCGGAAACTACTCAATCAACTGTCGACGAAAGTATATTCCTCACACCTCACTATCAAATTACCACTCGTTCACCAATGTTTACCGATGGTCGTTATCTCTATATCCTTTCACTTCAAAGATTTCATAGTTATAATAACAAACAATTTATTGTTGATATTTATGATCCTCAATCTCAATTTAATCATATTAAAAGAATTGAATTAAGATATCCTGATACTGGTAAATAGAAAAAAATAGAAAAAAAAAAAAAGTAAAAAGAAATATTAATTTTTTTATATTTTTTTTTTAGATATAAATGAAGGATTAGTATTAAATCCAATGATATTAGAATTTGGATCATTTTATACAAATGGACATTATTTAATGGTAGTGATACCGCCATCATTGGGATCTGAAATATTTTATGAATCCAAAGTATTTGTTTGTAGAGCATTTAGTTTGAGTGATGGTACATTGGTTGGCAATTATGGTCTTGAAAATCAACCAATTGGTTTGGCTTCTTGTTATGATTATCTAAACAATGTAGTTTGGAATTATTCAAGTAGTGAATCTGAAATTGGAAAATATGGTAATGAAGGTTTTGGGCCAAAACATAATTTCCCTTCAATTGTAAAATTACAAAATTCAAACAAGTCATCAACAACAACAACAACGAATCAAACTAATCAACCGCAACAACAAAGTCAATCAAATCAAGTTGGAGGTAATAATTCAAGTATAAATACATCAGTAGTTGAAATTGATGATAATTATGGTATGGAACCAAAACAAGTTGTATCAACTATTCTTGGTATATTGTCTCGTTTGGCAGTTGATTATATGCCTTCTGCTTCTGAAGAATCTTCAACTATTCATCATCTTTATAAATTAAATGAATCTTATAGGTAGGTTAAAAAACAAAAAATAACTCATATCAAATACAATTAAAACTTTTTTATTAATTTTCTTTTCCTTTTTTTTTTTAAAGTGTGGAAGTAAATTTTAGTACATTTTCACAATTATATTCAATTTTAAAACATTATCAAAGTCAATTAAGAATTGGATATTCTGTTACATCACCAAAAACAATAGATATACTTAGATGCATCATTTATTGTTTGAGGTTATTAAAAGTCAATTTATTTAGATTGACGAGCAACATTCGATCATTGGAAAGTTCAACTCAACCAGTTCAAGATGCATCAAGGGATTCGCTACTAAAATGCATTGACCAAACCTTTTTACATCAACTCAGAGATTTGTTGCTTGGTTTTATCATTGATGGCATTGAAGGATCAACCAATGAAATTGCCGAATTTCATACCATCATTGAGGAGTCTTGTGAAGTATTGACAATTGGTTTGGATCTATTCTATCCAACTAGTTTAAACAAGGCAAACTTTGTTTTTAATTTATTAGAACAAGTTATGAATCAAAGACAAAATCAATCAACGCAAACCCAATCGACTGTCAAGACAAATAATATGAAATCTAATCAACAAAATAGAGGATATTCAATGTTATTAAATAGTGTATTATCATTATTGGCAAATCATCCAAATGCATCATTTTTTTCGTTGCCTCCACTTTGCTCAGAATTGCCATCACCATTTAGTTTATTTAATTTGGAAACACCAGATAATGGAGCTGGTGAACATCGTCCATTTGACCCAATGAATTTATTTGTACCAATCATAACTCATTTGATTGTAGAAGCACAGGCTACCATCCCCAAACAATCCATTCCACAGCTGTCACGTCAAGATTCCAGTCAACAACATCTTGGATTCTCATTGTATAGTAGTGCACCACCTCCACCTCTTTCAAACAGTTCACCGGCGATGCGACTATTATTGGCAGTCCAAAAAGACCTCATTCTTCGTGTAGAAAATTCCATCGTTGGAACTGATGCACCTAGTCAAGCTCTTGTAGCCTATAGTAGATTGTTGATGGACAAGTGCAAGGAACTGTTATTGGCAGTATTGGATTCAGACCCACAACCACATCGTAGTAATCATCAATCGATTCTATTGACTGATTTCAAGTCTTCAGTAGTTGGTGCTTTACTTCCTTCATTGATCCATTCACTCTTTTTATTTAGTTATCATATTTGGTTGGCAAAAGAGTTACTTCCGTCACTTGTACAATTGATTGGAGTCGTGGATCGTGTTAATCGTCGTCTACCAAAACTTCTTAATCGACCCGAACTTGGTAGACAACCACTTCAAAAGCGTAGTTCATTTGTAGAGGGACCGATTCGTATCAGTGAATCACCTCATCCATACCATCCATTTATGAATAGTCGCCAGTTGGTGTCTATTCCCAATGCCGTCTTTTTGTCACTTGTATTTGACGAGCGTAGTTGTACTAGTTCAAACGAGGATATGCTACAGATTTACGAGTCTGCCGATTCAAAGGAACCACTTGACCAATTCTATCTATCACAATGGCCCAAACGTAGAGTGTTGGTTCCAGGTGACACTGTCGTGTTTCAATTTGTGTCGGGTGGTATCAACCCCCAGACACCATACGCTCACTGGGGCTATAGATGCAATATCATTGGTCATATGCCCAACAGTGACAAGACTAGTCTGCCATGGTCTGCTCATCTCGAAAAGACCATGTGTTGCTTGGCCGGTCGGTTTTCATCGTGTCTGATTAGTGGCGACCCTGTCACTGAACTCGAACGTCAAAACAAGAGTATTCTCGAGAGTGCACTGTTTAGTGGTGGTTGTGAAGAAGAGTATGTTTCACATGTACTCTTTAGCACACCACAACAAGATAATAGCAATAGTAATCAATCTCATCCACATCCTCATCCACAACCACAACCACAACCATATCCATCGTCTGAATTTTCAACCAACCCATCTACTAGAGCGATTCAACGATTTTGTGTATCGTTGGCACGTAGAAATGGTGAAGTTTATAGTCAAACATTGTCAGACTTTATGTGGCAACATGTAACTGGTGAAAGACGTGCATCATCGCTTGTAGTGACCAAGGGAACCATTAGAATGGCTCAACAAGCCGTCATTGCATCGCTACTCAAACACTTGAATCTTGGTGAATTGGCCATTCAATTTACATTTGAACTCATTCAACACCGACAATTTATAGAAAATGATACCGATCCAAAAGATTGTATTATTAAACCACCACAAGTATTGATTGATGTTTGGCGTACATCTTACCAAATTCGTAATGCAATCATTCAAAAACATCAAGAAAATCAAGTACTAAATAATACAGTGGTCATCAATTCAGCCGAAGAAGAATCTGTTAAACGTCGTAGTGTAGATTTTAAAACTCATGCTACCCTTAGAGAAACTATTTATAAGGATATTACAGATCAAGTCACAGAAAAATCAATGTTTTTATTAGAACTTGATTATGCTATCGATCAAAATGAAAATAATAATATTAATAATAATAATAATTCTTCATCTTCTTCTTCTCTTAATGCAAAACAAACAGAATTATTAAATTTGATTACTAGATTTGTAGTATCAAATGTATCATTGGAAGATATGAAGAGAATATTGGTGTCGCGTAGAAGTAGAGCATTTACAAGATCGATTGGATTACAAGCAATGAGAGATATTTTACGTTGTGCATCTGATCATTCAATGAAACAAGAAGTATTATGTTTTATTGGACCTGCACTACGAAACAGTGGATTGGTTAGAAGAAGAGCACCACCATTTCATTATTTGGATCATCTTTATGGATGTGGTAGTAGATTACTTTTGGATATTAAAAAGAATTTTAGAGCTCTCATGGAAGATATTGCTATGCTCTTGCAAGATACCAATTCAGATCATACACTCAAATATTATGCATTGGATGCATTTACTCTAAACTTTACATCTGAAGATGCCGACCTATTGACTAGTATAGATATTTTCAACAAGATTAATAATTTAATGACAACCGATTCTATTTGGGGAGGTCTATGGTCAAGTTCATCAGTTGGACTGTCCAACCCTACAGGATCAAATCCCGCTGGCATTTTATTACATAGCCAAAGTTCAAGTTCAATTGGTAGTGCTGGTAGTGGTGGAGGAAGTAATCTTTTTAGTAGTAGTGCAATGATTGAAGAAGAGAAAATGGAAAGAGAAAAATTAAAACAAACTGCCAAAGCATTGTTTAAATTCCTTGGTCTTATTTGTGTTGACAATCAAATAGCTTCTAGCAACAATAACAACAAAAGTTTGGATACACTGCGAGACTCTTTTTTCCATTTTATGGAAACTCAATTAGAAAGTAGTTTATTGTTTCTGTCGGAACAAAACAAAACTTATTGGTATGGTTGTGATTTACCTCTTGGTGGTATGAACTCACCTTCGTCACCAGAATCAACATCACCACCAAATAATCAACAACAAAAGAATCGTAGATTACTCCGAGGTGGAGAAAGAAGTTTATTCAATTATGACTTTTCAGAAGGTCTATCTTTACTCTATATCCTTTCTGCTTTCAATTCAGTTAAACAAAGATTAACTTCACCAAGTTTTATTAATATTTTCTATAGTATATTACAAGTTGGTGATGAATCTCAAAGAAAATTAACTCTTAGAATATTTAGAAGAATTTTACCTTTTACATCTCCTTCAAAATTAATTTTAAAAAATCAAAATAATCAAAATAATCAAAATAATAATAATTCCAACAAAAATACTATTAATAATAATAATAATCTTAATAATAATATTGGAATATCAAGAATGAATGATTCAAAATCATTGTTGACATTATTATTTGATATAATTGGAGCAATAAGTTATTGGGGATGTTCAAGTGATTTATTGGAAACATCAAAATATTTGGATCCAAGATTCTTTATTACAAGTAGCAACTATAATTTATTCTTTAGTTCCAATTATAGTACCAAATTGGATTCAACTCATTCATTTTTCTCCATCTTCGATAAATCTATTGTTTTACCAACTTGTTGGGATGGAAAAACAACAACCAACATTGGTTCAACAAGGTTTTCAGATGATTCAAGAACTGTCACCTACCAACCAAATCCAACCAATCTCTCAACAAATCCCTCTGACAATTTTGTATTTATAAAAAGTGATGAATTTATACCAGATTCATTACCAATTTTCTATTTTGAAATCAAAATTGAAAGTGATAATGCACATTGTGTAGTTGGATTGTTTCCAGTAGAGGAGATATCACAACTGAAAACCTTAAAGGAATGGAAACATGGATATGGATACAATGGAAAGGATGGACATAAATTGTGTCATCGGTTGGGAGCTATTAGATCAAGAGCCTATGCAAACTCTTTTACTAGAAATGATATTGTTGGATGTGGATGGAATCGTAAAGATGGAAAGATCTTTTTCACAAAGAATGGAAAGTATTTGGGTGCTGCCTTTAAAAATGTAATCTATGGAGATTTGGTACCGGTCGTAATGATTGAAAGTGGTGTATCTGTTTCTTGCAACTTTGGACACAATGCATCATTCAACTATGATGTTGCATCTTTGACATCATCCCATTTGGAATCTGCCATTTCAGAAAGAAACCTCCCATCCATGGCATTGTGTTATGTATCTGAAGTAGTTTCACTTGTCAGACTATTGCTTCGTACTGAATCTTGGCGTATTGCTATTCAACGTCATATTGAAGAAGGTCTTAGATTGTTACCATCAACCATTGTACAAGTACCACCAACAGATCAACAAAAAGACAGTCACGGTGGTAAAGTTGGACCAACTATACAATCTCTATTGTCTGTATTTTCAGTTATTACATTGTTGGCAGGTCATCTTGATGGATTATGGACAGGATCACGTGTCTCTATTGAATTGGCAGCTGGTATCTATGAAAAGGGTACCATTGTCGACTATTCACAACTTTCAAATCAAGCAACCGTCCTATTGGATTCAAATATCGATCGTCTATATCGTACAACTCATCCTCTTGGTGTCATTAAACCAATCTCTGAAGTCACTATTGATTTCTCTCAATTCCTACCTCCTCATTCATCCATTATAAATTTATTATCAATTTTCCTTCGTCCAACTATCAATGAAAAGGAACATACAAATAATAACGATAGTAATAATAATAATAATAATAATAATAATAATAGTAATGCTTCTCAATTATCATTATTATTTAGAACAAATCAAAGAAATATTTATCTATTTATAAAATCTAGAGCAATGAAAGTAATGGGATCATTGTTAAAGTATTCAGAATGTACAAGATATACACTGGAAGAAATGTTGGTTCCAGTATTGGTAGAATTTGCACTTGGTAGACCAATACAATTCCTTGATGAACCAAAAATTGATACAATGGAAAGATTTTCTTTTCTTTTAAAAGAAAGAATTTATTCAAATTCTTTTAAATCTTTTCTTTATGGAAATAATCAAAACATTCAAAACAATCAAAAGTCAAATAATAATAATAATAATAGTAATAATAATCAAATTGAATCATCAGAAGAATATGGTACTATAACAGAAGTAGAATTTGATGATGATAATGATATGATTGATATTGAAGAATTTGATGAAATTGCAATGTTGGATGGTGATGAAGATGATTCATTGGATAGTATAAAAGATGAAAAAAAGGAAAAGAAATCTTCAACAACAGTGACAAGTCTAAATCCAAATTTAGAAGATGAAGATACAACAGTAGGAGAAGATGAAGAAAATGTTGTCGAGGATGAAATTGTTGAAGGTATTCAAGGTAAAAGAATACCATGGTTGGAATTACAAGTTGGAATGTCAGTTTTGGTTGCAAAAAGAGAAAAACTTGGACTATGTAGAAGTAATTGGACCGTTGAAATGGATCGTATTATTGGGCAGGTTGGAATTATCAAATCGATTGATAAAAAACATAAACAAGTATTGGTAACCTTTATCGATGAAGAAATCTTTTCACTAGTCGATTGGTGGTTGTGTTGTGAAATTTTTATCTATCCCCCCTCGACAGATAAATCATCCAAACATCCATTGTTATCAATTGATAAATATTCTCAATCTCAATTGGTTCATTTGGATGCATCTTGTGAATTGGCTCTATCCATTTTATTCTCTAGACAAGCTCTCATCTCTTTATTGGTTTCTATACCAAGTAGTCAAAAGATTAGTTATGCTTCCTTTGGTGGTGCAAAAAATTTAATCTATATCCTAAAGTTGACTCTTCACACCTCTTTACTTGGTAATAGTACAACCAATGGTAAATCTAGATTAAATAATAATCTTTCAATGATTTATAGTAGTGGAATGAAAAATATTAATAATAATAGTACTATGGATCATCTTCAATTATTACAACAAAAATTAACTTTATTATTGATACAAGAAAATAATAATAATGGAAATAATAGTAATAATAATACTAGTACTTCATCAGAATTGGAACAATTATCAAATGAACTTTTAAATTCATTATCATCTTCAACTTCAAGTATTTCTTCTCTCAACAGTAGTCTTGATGGTAAAGACAACAAAGATTTAATCATTAATAATAATAATAATAATTCTTCTTCTTCTTCTTCTTCTTCTTCTTCTTCTAATAATAATTCTAAATGGAAAAGTTATAAACCACCAACAAAACAACAACTGTCAATTTCAACATCTACTTTATTAAATAATGAACCATTAAAGAATGGATTTTTAATGAAACAACAAAAGATATTAAAACTTTGGAAAAGAGTATGGGTTGTACTGTCTGGAGATACATTATTTTATTATAAATCAAATCCAATCAATCAAAACAGTAGTAATAATACAATTGCATCTTCAACAATGACATTAATTGGATCAATAGATTTAAGAGATATAGTATCAGTTACACAAGTAAATATAATGAAACAACCGACCAAGATTATATTTACAGTTAAAAAGGAATTTTGTTTTCAAGTTACCGTGGCATCCAACAAGACACATTTATTTCAAGCAAAGAGTCAGGAAGAATTGAATGAATGGTTACAAATTATCAATAGTGCATGTATATCTAGTGCAGCATTTAGATCCAAATCCAATACACTATCATCCAATTCGTTGGTAGAAGTATTGGTAAAAGAAAGTGCAGCACAACTACGAGATACAGCTCACGAACCAATTCAACAATTGGTAGAAGAATCTGCCCACCCCTATCCAATTGGAACCAAATCTAAAAAGATTATTCGTATCGATGGTGCATTGGCATTGTTGGTAGTTTTTGACCCAAGAACTGCAACTGAACCTGGTAGTGGTAGACTTGGTTTTTATTATGATCCATGTTGTACAGATTATATTGGATCGTATAGTGGTAAATCATTTGCCCCCACACTGGTTCAATCTTGTCAATTTTGGATGGTTCAACATAATGAAGGTTCAAACAACTCTGAATGGGGTTTTAAATTTACTGTCACCCCCATTAGACTTAGAACAAGTGACATCTCACTCTTGCCTCGACCAAGTTTTGAATTTGCATGTTTTCTTTTGGATTGGATACTTCAATTGGATGGATCATTTTTTACAACCAAATATCCAAATCTATTTTCATTGGATCTTGTCGATCTTTTAATGACTCATATAGATGGTAATCAACCATTTGATCGTAAACTTAAAGTCATTACATTTTTAACTAGAATCTTGGCAAAACAAAGAGATTCAAATCAAACCATCAATATTAATAGTAAAATTGAAAATCTCCGCGAGGAAATGTTTAAATTGGTCAAATTGGAACAACAATCCAATTTAATTTCTCAATACCTCCAAAGATTAATTGAATTGGTTATTCAATATGAATTAAATCTTGATCACAACAATCAAATATTACAACAACAACAAACTACATTGCTTCAATCAAATCAAACAAATAATCCATATATTAATAATAATCTTGTTCAACAACCAACCAATGATCAAGATGAAAGTAAATCTTGGTTTTATCGTACACTTGCAAGTTATCGTGTCATTAGAAGATTGGTTCAAGGTAAAGGATTCTCTAGAGAATTTATTAAAGAATCTTTTCGTGATACAAGAAACAAAATGGCCGTCGACTCTCCTCATCCTTATCCTCCAAATGTTCGTGTTACTGCCAATGTTTTAATACCTCGTGCCTCTAGCTTAAAGATTGAATTTGATCAAAAATCAAAAACTCAAAATTATGTAGATTATTTAATGTTTTCAAAATCTACTCCTGGTGGTGATGATTTAGGTTTTTTTACTGGCGATGTAAATATTTAATAGAAAAGAAAAAGATAGAATCTTTTATTAATCATTTATTTTTATTTTTTCTTAGTTTCCAAATCAACCAATAATAATTCAAGGAGATAGATTTATTTGGTCATTTTTTTCAGATTCAAGTGAAGGAGAATGGGGATTTAGATTTTATGTATCACCAATATTTAATGAAGAAATTCAAAAGGAAAATGAAATTCAATATGATCAAGAAATTGAATATTTATTATCTCATCCTTTTACTTGGAATCATTATATGGATTTAGAATTGGTTAAATTTATTAATACTCTTTGTGAAAAATTAAAAAAAACTCCTTCTCAATTAATGTAAATAGAAAATAGAAATAATAATAATAATAATATTAGATTTTATTAACATTTTCTTTTTTTCTATAGATTTGAACAATGTTGTATTACAGAATATTTAATATTATATCCAATGTTGTATGAATTAAAAGACGTATATATATTGGGTTTAAGATTTAATATATTAAAACATTTTAATGAATGTTGTAAAACATTTATACAATATATTGATCAAAGAGGAGTATGTGAAGATTGGTCAATTGCCTATCAATTATCAAGTCTAAGAGGATTATTATTTTATGATGAAAAAATGGAATTATTTATGGATTCTCTCAAACCTTCTCAATCTCTTTGTAAAAGACCATTCCTTTCACTTAATCGTCATCAAAATATTCAAGATCAAAACAACAACAATAATTTATCCTCTTCCTCTTCATCTTCTGTACCCTTGTTGGATTCATTATTTATACAAACATTTAAACAAATTTATTATTTGGAACCAAGTAAATTAAGATTTAATGATAGAGCATGGGAAGTTAAATTGGAAAGAGAAGGAGCAAGAGATGCAGGAGGACCATATAGAGAAACAATGACACAAATTGTATCTGAATTGTCAAGTTTGGAAATGAATTTGTTTTTGCCATGTCAAAATGCTCAAGGAGATGTTGCATTTAATCGTGACAAGTTGGTACCAAACTCTAGTCAAACTTCCTCCCATTCATTGGCGCTATACGAATTTATTGGTCGTTTAATTGGTATTGCCATTAGAACTAGAAATTGTATTGAACTCTCTTTTCCTTCACTCTTTTGGAAGAGTTTAGTTTCTGCCAAAATAGACCGTCAAGATTTGGAAGCAATTGACAAGTATACAGTAAACATTTTGGAAATGATCAATCATAACGGTAGCAGTAGAAATTCAATAGATCAAGAAGCTTTTGGTGATTTATTCCAATCTTTTACAGCCAAATCTATCGACAATACAGTGGTAGAATTATTACATGAAGGTAGAAATATACCTGTAACTTGGCATAATAGATTTGAATATGCTAGATTACTCGAGCTATACAAGATGAATGAATTTAAATTACAAATGGATGCAATTATACGTGGTGTATCATTAATTGTACCACTTCATTTGTTGAATATATTTACTTGGCAAGAATTGGAACTTAGTGTATGTGGAATGCCAGGTCTAGATATCAAATTACTCAAACGTCATACTCGCTATTGTGGTCTCTCTGCAAATGAACCACGTGTACAATGGTTTTGGAAAACACTCGAATCATTCTCTTCAGAAGAACAAACACTCTTTCTTAGATTTGTTTGGGGTCGTTCTCGTCTACCACCTTCAAACGAATTTAACATTCAATTCCAGTTGCAAGTCTTTTTAAGAGATTCTGGTCAATTTTATGACGACGAATACAATGAAGGTGAAAGAATGGCCATGTCTATGATGCACGAAAATCAAGATGAATACTTGCCAGAGGCTCAAACTTGTTTCTTTACCCTCTCCCTACCAAATTATAGTTCGGCCGATGTAATGAAGGAAAAACTATTATATGCAATCACTACTTGTCGTGATATTGATGCTGATTTTATTGTTATTCCAAATGTTTAAAAATAAATTAAATTTAAATCAAATCAAATTAAATCATAAAGAAATTGATTCTTTTATGATTATATATATATATCTTTCTCAAAGATTGTAATTACTATTGCATCGACAAGCAAGCAAGCAAGCAATCAATCAATCAACCAATCATGACAGCACAACATGTCTGAACTTGCAACACACGCTCTGCTGCTGCCTAGTGCACTCGTTTGTTAGAGTAACTTGTGTCAGTGTGTGACAGACACCCAATGAACATCAATTTTAATTGGGTGGGTTGATTACATTCCCCCCTTTTTAGTCAAACTCGTTTAAGACAACATACAGACTGTGAGACATGAACCCCACCCACAAACTCATCATCATCCAGCAATGAAAATTAATTATGCGTATTAGATTTATATAAACCCCCCACTAACTAATATTAAAAATATTTAAATAATTAAAGAGTGTTTCTTGGTATACCCTAACCAACCTGCTCTCTCTCTCTCTCTCTCTCATACTCTTTATTTATCCACTGATCATCCATTTTATTTCTTTTATGAAACTTGTTTCAAAAATCGTATGATATACAGATAATAATAGTGTCCTACTATTATCTCTTTCTCTCTCTCTCTTCTCTCTCTCTCTTTGACCTTCTCATACTATCCAACTTAAACTCTTAAACTTTAATTAACCATTTCTATTTCTCTTTTTTTTTTTTTTTTTTTTTTTTTTTCTACTTACCCATCTATCTATAGTCTTACAGCAACATAATCATTACTACTACTACTACCTATCAACAATCAAAAATTAAATCATTTATTTTACATTCATTATCCAATCATGAATCCATTAATTATCATTTTTATTTTGTGTATCCTTGTATCATCTGTTTTTGCCAATATGTCTTGCAACAACCAATATGTCTTTGTCAACGACACCAATTCATTGTCATCATCATCTTTTTCATTGTTCAACCATGTTGAGCAACAATCGACTGTCATCCAAAATAAAAATATTTCTTTGTCTATGATGATGCAGCAATCATCCGTTTCTTTATTATCTTTTAATCATTTCGAACATCCAATCATTCTTAACAAAAACAAAAACAACAAAAACAACTTCGACTACAATAATAATAATAATAGCAATAATAATAACGATATCCTTTCATCTATTTCACAAACCCAATTTGATTCAAATCATATTGTTTCTCAATGTCATTTACCATCAAAGCATACTTTTATTCCTGTATATAACAACAAAAATAATAATAACAATAATTTATCTTTTAATTCATCAGTTTTGTCCCAATCCCACTTACCATTAAATCACTCAACCAACAGCAACAACATCTCATGTTTCAACCATGTTGAACATCAATTAATTTCCATCAACTATCCATGCCCAATTAGCAGTTTTCCATCTTTTCCACGCTTTAACTCAAGCCATGTTTTGTTTATCTCAAATTATTCAACAACCAAAAACCATATTATTTAGAGGAGGAGGAGGACTTCAACAGCTGTCCAATTTCAATCTCGTGTTTCAATGTTAACCATCAATCAAATCTCATTTTAGAGGAGGAGGAGTCTGTTCAATTGGACAGAAGCTGCAACAATACAATCTCATTTTCGTATTTCAACCAATCAATTCCCATTGATAATAATAATAATCAAAATAATAATAATATTTCATTCTTCAATGTCCATCAATCATCGATTCCATGTTTTAAATCTAGTGATATTTTAACTCATTCATCAACCAACGACCAGATTCTTTTAGAGGAGGAGTTTGTTCAATTGAATATCAGCAGCAAAAGCACACATTCATTAACATGTTTAGACAATGTTAAACATCAATCAATCCCAATTAATAATCAATCAAATAATAATAATAACTATTTTTCATTAATCCATTCATCATCTGATTATTTTAACTCTTCAAACACATCCACATCATCATCATCATCAACATTATATTTATTATCAAATACAATCACAATCAATTCAACAAGATCAAAGACAAACCAATTTTCAAGATACTCTAGCAACATCTCAAGAATAGAAAACAACAACGCGGTAACAAGCTCTGACAATTTAAAGCATTTCTGATACCTCTTCTTTTATTTTTATAGGTACCAACAATTATTTTGATTCTCTCAACTGTTTCGGAACCAACCATTCAAATCATACAACAATACAACAACAATCATCATCATCACCAATCAATCATGATACAATCCTCACCACAATCCACATTCACAAATCAACTCACAATCAATATTCACAAATCACTCCACCATCTTCAAATAATAATAATAACAACAAAAATAATACCAATGAATCAGCCTCACTTATTCACTCATTGTACATGTACATTCCATTTAATTCAAGTGATGTTTCGAGCAATTGTCAATCATCACCATTACTCTTTAATCATTCAACAACCAACCATTTTCTTTTAGCAGAAGAGGAGGAGTCATTTCAATTGAACAACAACAACAACAACAAAAACAACAACAACAACAACAAAAACAACAACAACAACAACAACAACAACAACACAATCACATTCTCATTGTTCAACCATGTTGAGCATCAATCAATTACTATTAATAATAATAATAGTATTTCTTTCCATCAATCAACCATTTTATTTTATCATTCAAGTGATACTCAGTGTCAATCCAATCATTCATTCATTCCTAACAATAATAATTATTTATTTTTTAATTCATCCATGTCAATTCCTTTTAATTTTCAATTACCATTAAATCACTCAACAACCAACAACCACATTCTTTTATATGTTCAATCGAACAGCAACAAAACAACAAATTCAATCCCATGTTTCTATCATCAACCAATCATTTCCGTCAATAATAATACAAATACAAATAATAAAATCAACACAAGACCAACAATTAATAATAATAATAATAATAACAATAACAATAACAACACAACAAATAATAAAAATAATAATAACAACAACAACAATTCCTCTTCCATAGACAAACAACCCCCTCATTGTTCACCAACCAATAATAATCTTAATAATATTACCATCTTTGCCAATCACTTCAATCCACAATAACACAATAACAACAAACAATAATAATATTACAATCTTTGCCGATCCACAATCCATATTCACCAATCCATCCACAATCGATATTCACCAATCAATCCAGTCACCCATCAATCATATATTCATCTCCAATCAATCCACAATCTTCAATCACAAATCACTCAACAATTTGCAAACAACAATAATCCAACAAACAATAATCAAACAAACAATAGTCCAAACAATAATCAAACAACAAAAAATAATTCAACAAACAATAATGGTTAATAATAACAACAACAATATATTATATATGTCACAATCCAACTCTTCCTCCTCCTTTTTTACCTCCTCAATGTACATGCGACCCCAACATTGTTCACCAACAAATAATAACATTACAATCTTTACCAATCACCCCATTCCACAATCCTCGTTCACCAATCAATCATTCATTCAACACCAATCCTCCAGTCAATCGCCCGTCCCAAATCCAGTGATCAAGAGTACCAGTTTCCAAGCAACAATCACCATTCGTAGACCAACATAATTAACTCTGTATCAAATGTTGATAATTAATTATAAATTTACTGACTCTTTTTTTCTTTTTATTTTATAGGTACACTAATCATTATTCTCTTCAACTCTTTTGGTAATAACAACATCTTAATAAACAATAACGAATAATAAAACAATAATGAATAATAATAATAATAATGATAATAACAACAACAATAACTAGTAATAATAATAATTACAACAACCAGCAACAATAACTCATAATAATACAACAACAATAACTAGTAATAATAATAATTACAACAACCAATTACAATCCTCTTCTTTTCTAAAAAAAGATATTCAATTACTTTTACCCAAGTGGTTTCCCTCTCTTCCTACTCTTTTCTTTTTATACATTTTCCGTAGCCATCGTCCGTGTCGGTTGTCTAGTCCATCATCGTCCATCCATGTTCCACGTCTCCCTAGGCTTTTATACCCCAAAAAAGATATTCGATTACTTTTACCCAAGTGGTTTCCTTTACAAAAAGATATTCAATTACTTTTACCCAGAGGGTTTCCCAGGCTCGCCCCCGTGTAAGTCGATTTTCTTCGCATTGGGGGGCTTTTTTTTTTTTTTGGACTGTTCCCATGGTCTAAACAACCATGGGAACAACCAAAACTATAGTTTTTCTATTTCTTTCTTTCTTTCTTTCTCTTTTTTCCCTCTCTTTTTTATTTATTATTTATTTATTAATTCTTTTACCCGCCAAATCAATATTTTTATTCTGACGAATTTAAAATTAATTAATTCATCATCAGAATTGTAATAATTATTTGTAACAAATATTTGTGACACTACAACTATAGCAATATGTGTCTATATAAAGGTGTGCACCCAAAGATGGTTTATGGGTTTGTAACTTTAATTTATTAAAATTAAAAAACTTTTAATAAAAATAAAATAAAAAGCAACCACACCTCCTCGCCAACTCTGACTTTTTGATCAGACCATTTATTTTATTTTTCTTGTATTTATAAATATAATTAATGACTTGTTACTCACATCATATCAATATATATTCATTCATATATGTACATTATCAATAGATAGATATACTAGTTGTAGCATGTTATCGAAAAGATGGTAATACTTTAAATAAATGTAAAGACCTCTCTTTGTTTTAAGAGTATTATACATATATATTTCTTTTTTAACTATTTTTCAATCATTGTTTAGCTCAATCCTCCACCAAGCATTCATCGTGGCCATCCTCCACCTTCCACTATCCATTCATTGATAATCAATCGGGCATCGCCATCAGCCATGATCCATTGCCTCTCTAATCATGGATCATTGCCCATGATCAAGGATGTAATATGCAATATCCCCCGATGAATGTTTAAAAATTAGAATTGGAATCATCAAGATACATGACAAACAAAAAAGGTAATAATATTAATAAATAAATCATATAAATATTATACATATTTGTATTTTAGAGGACATCTGTAATGTACCATGGTTGATACATTACATGATAGATGGGTTTATGATCATTGAATAATACAAGCAACCAATAAAATTATCTTTTAAATTAAAATTTAATATAAGACTTCTATTATTTATTTCAATCCCATTATCTCATTTCATTCTTGATAATTCATCCATCCACCATACATCTGTCCGTCTATCCATCTATCCATCATCCATCTATCTATCCACCATCCATCCATCCATCCTTCCTTCCTTCCATCATCCATCCGTCCACCATCCATCCCCATCTATCCATCTATCCACCCACCATCCATCTATCCATCATCCATCTATCCACCATCCATCCATCTATCCATCTATCCACCCACCTTCCATCTATCCATCTATCCATCCACCCACCATCCATCTATCTATCCATCCATCATCCATCCATCTATCCATCCATCATCCATCCATCATCCATCTATCTATCCACCATCCATCATCTATCCATAATCCATCCATCCATCCATCATCCATCATCCATCCATCCATCATCCATCATCCATCCATCATCCATCCACCCATCCACCATCCATCCATCCATCCATCTATCCACCGACCATCCATCCATCTATCCAACCGACCATCTATCTATCCACTATACATCCCCATCCATCCATCCAATTGATTTACTGTACTAATTTTAATTCATTCATTAAGTTAAAAATCCCAATTTTTTTGCTGGCTTCAAAGTGCTTCTTTTCCTATTCTCTACTTCAGGAGAGTAGTACTCAGAACAAAGTTTTTCTAATTATATCTCTAATAATAATTAAAAAGAATTATTAGATAAAGACATTTAGCTAGAATCGACTTGCAGTTTTGGATTAGTTTCAGATGTTCAAGATAGATTATAGTTTTGAATCGTTTGGTAACGATTGCTACTTTGTTTGGGTCGAGAGAGTAGTCGTGATCGTCAAAGTCGAATTGCACATCAGGTGGTGGCACCATGTGCGACGAAAGAGTATAGCAACATCATTGACATAACATCTGTGATGTGTTCTCTGCTTGGTGAAGTTGAGAGCGTGGACATTCTCCTGCACTCTGTTGTCGGTCCAGTCGAGTAGCAACTTGCTAAACAGTGGAGCTCGTGGTTGGATGTAGATACCATCAAACAAGTAGTGATGATTGGTATCACCAATCGAATACAGTGTGGTATGCGTAGCATATTGTATTGGTGTCAGCTGGGATACGTTTCATGATTCTGGCAAAGAAACGAAAGAGGGTGTCTCTTGCTGCTGTGCATTTGGCGCTTGCCACGGCGGCAAATATTTGCTCGATGTTTGTACCAAAGAGAGCCTCGATCTCTCTTTGACCGACGTCCTTTTGGTTGACCTTTAATTCGATTGGTTGGCAGGGATGTGTTTTGGAGGGTAGGGTCCAAACTCGGTGAATGGAAGGTCAATCACTATGATGACGCACTTGGCGGGGTTGACTTTGGACGCAGTGGCATCGCAAAAGTCATTGTAGATAGCGCAGTTGGTAGAGCGATAGAAGAGTAATAGAATGAGAAAAAGACAACAGTGAATAGCTACAGATATGGAGCGAGAGAGGTATTATGTGTATGTATGGTGAGTACAGAACAAGCACAGAATAGCAATAAGAGTGTTTTACCCTCTTATATAGCCAACACGAGACGGAGTGGCGAGGTACTAACTGCTCTATTTATTAGGCTAGATACGATAGTTATTATAATAAATGGGTGTTGTCATAGATGGTGACATCTTATTCCATATCGAGAATAGGAGACCACATTCTACAGTCATCGAAATGTTTATTTGTACGGTTCAGCTCGTTTGATTTCAAACGGTTCAGACAGTACGTTGTTGACGATGGCGTGGACCATGGAGCCGCACAAGAGGCAGAGGATAAGGTTGACCATGACTGAGGGTATGCCAATGTGGATTAGCGTATCTCTAATTGCCATATGGGATATCGAGTCAAAGGCCCTGTGGAAATCATAGAGGGTAATAAACCCTGGTTGTCTGGTGCGATTGTTCTAGTAAATCACTTCTTTAAGGTTTATAATGTTGTCGTGACAGGCACAAACCCAGTTTGATTTATTTATTAATAACAAGTTTAATAGAAAGTGTTTAGCAATTTTTTGCCGGCGGTATATATTTTTTTTTTTTAATAAATCTGGACTCTAGTCGTCGGACAATAGAGTAATTATGGTTTATTTGTTTTAATTTTAATTAAAATAGTTAGAGTTTCTGTTAGTATAGGGGCTTGTAGCCCCGTTGTTGGGTGTTATTGTTTCTTATATTATTATTATATTATTATTATTATTATTTTTTTTTTAAAGTAATTCTTATTATTATTATTATTTTTTTTTTAAAGTAATTCTTTTCCTGTTCTCTCCTATCGGGAAGAGTAGTACTCAGAAGTTACAAAGTTTTATTAATTTTACTTTTTAATTGACCAGCAAGAAATAAAGATTATCTCAAGAAGAATTAAAGTTAATTTGTTTTGGGGGTTTGTCCATGTCTATGATACATGTTGTATGGACGTTGATCATGTATCTTTTTGTATAGTGTCAAGCATGTTGGATTGTTTTGGATTGTTGCTTGTTCTAAAAATAAATTGGTTAAAGATATCGCTATTATTTTTTTTTTTTTTTTTTTTTTTTTTTTCTCACTAGCACTATAGGCTATAATACTGGGTTGATATAATTATTATTATTCTTATTATTTAGTGAATTATTATATTATTAATATTATTATTGATAGTTGTAGAGAGAATAGAAGAGGATGGCGGTGGTGAAGAGGATGAGAGGAATGAAGCTGAGGGTGAACGATTATAGATGAAGAGTACGCAGAGTCTTGTACCTCTCTAAATGACTAGGTAGTGCGATCTTGTAGACAGTAGGATGGTTGTAGTTGGAGGAGAATCGAAGGATGATAGTTTGTATTCGTTCTGTAATCGTATGTATTACTGATTCGTCGGTTTGGTTCATTAGAGCCAAGTGCCATCGGTTACATAATTCTAACGTCTTGTCCCAGTTTACTTTTATAATATGTCGCATATCACTTATCAATCTAGCCCGCAGGTATTGTTCAGTGAATGGTTCATCTCTTTGGTGACGTAGATCATTACGTCGGAACCATATTCGTTCTAGTGTTGCAGCGACCAAGTTTATAGTCATTGGAGTTTGTTTGAGGTTGACGCAAATATGGCACCAACTCCGAAATTACCATACTTGCGGTGAAACCTTAAGCCTTGGGTGCGTCCAAGACCGACTGCCGCTCTCAACTCTCGCGCCGATTTACTCCCCATTGTGGACACTCGTCTTTACGTGTTGCATATTGTATTTGAGATGTCAGATGGCTTTCTATCGCGACGGCCCAGTATGTCCTCCACTACCTTCCCGTTACTTGTTGCAGTCTGGCTACCCAATCTCCTACTGAGAAGGGGAAACTAACCCGGTCATCCTTCCGTGGGGGTGTCCTGTCTCTAGATCCCTAGAGTCGGATGGTTTTTCTCCTCAATCCCCCCAATTGTGGTCAAGTTAAACGTTGGCGCCAAAGGTAAAGTTCGAGGGCAGGATTCGAACCTATGACCTTTACGTTCCCGGGGTAGCACACTCCCGACTCACTTGCCACGCCATGCCCCTTATTATTATTATTATAAATACCGCAAAATTGTTTTTAGTCTCATCCAAAAAATTGGGCTTGTAGCTCAGATGGTAGAGCGCTCGCTT
This sequence comes from Cavenderia fasciculata, assembly GCF_000203815.1. Lineage (NCBI taxonomy): Eukaryota > Evosea > Eumycetozoa > Acytosteliales > Cavenderiaceae > Cavenderia > Cavenderia fasciculata. Next base: position 2,267,203 of record NW_004457624.1, read on the forward strand.
AGCATGCGAGAGGTAAAGGGATCGATACCCTTCTAGTCCACACTTTTTTGCCGTGTTCCAAATAGATTTTATTCCTTTTGCTATATTCTGGTTCTATTGATCAATTGGCTATCGAAAGAACTAGGTTTGATTGATTTCCAACAAAACTGGATCATTAAAACATTCATTTTATAAAATCCAGTTCCATTTTTTTTTTTTTTTTTTTACCGGCTTGTCTAGTCCACACTTTTTTGCCATGTTCCAAATAGATTTTATTCCTTTTGCTATATTCTGGTTCTATTGATCGTTGGCTATCGAAAGAAACAAGTTTGATTGATTTCCAACAAAACTGGATCATTAAAACATTTATTTTTAAAGTTTTGTTCCTATTTTTATCCACACCCTACCACCACTACCCACCAGTCTTTAAACTACTCTTGTTTGTCTGCTTGCTTGTTTGTGATATCTAACTAATCTAAATTCGTCCCTTTGCCTGTTTTGGTACAAGAGTACTCTATTCCATCCATTAATTTTTTTTGTTTTTTTTGATAGTGTTCAGATGAAATGTTCATTCTATACCATCTATCAACTATCTTTTTAACAAGATGATATGTATGCTCGACACTTATCCCAATCTACACACTCTACGAGATATCAAGAGTCGTATGTGACAAAGGAAGATGATCAAGTATGGTAATAAATGAAATGGTGACGTCCATTCATTTATAATAATGTGTCATTATTTGTTTACCGACCAACACTATCGTTAACCAACATAATGTGCGTCATTTGGTCGCTCAGTGGTAATCTTGCACTGCGACTGGGCAAGTGGTATCCAAGTCAAAAAGAACAACTATAAATAATAATAACCAACTCTTTTATATGATTAAATTATTCATCATCACAAATAACAACAACAACAACAACAATAATAGAGGAAAAAGATTCTCTATTTCATACAACCACAATGTATTGGAATGTCACATCCAATCGATTTTACAACCTCCTTTCAACTTTAACAAAAGAATCACAAGATTATCGTTACGCAGGAAAGTCAAAAACATCAAGCTATCGGCTTAACCAGAATACCGTGGTCATTCCATTCATTTCCATATCTTTTTCAGAGATATTCATAGTGCAGTCAAACAAGACTCTCCATGGCGTTATACTGGATAATGCATTCCAACAATACAACTTTATTCCAACTAGTTTTTTTCGATGTAATAAACAAAAAGAATAAAAAAACTATATATTTAAATTTTGATTTTTTAATTTTGAACATTATCTAACAAACGAGGATAAAATCTACTCATCAGCTAGTATTGTTCTTTGTGAGTTTATTATTATTATTTACAACATATATATAAAAATTAATTTAGAGTTTGTTTAGAAACACTTTCTGTGAACGATGGATGGACCAGACTCGTCGTATTCCTCCTTGGAGATCCACATTTGTTGGAAAGTGGAGAGAGAGGCAAGGATGGAACCACCGATCCAGACAGAGTATTTACGTTCGGGTGGGGCAATGATCTTGATCTTCATGGTGGATGGAGCAAGGGCAGTGAGTTCCTTGTTCATACGGTCAGCAATACCTGGGAACATGGTAGTACCACCAGAGAGGACAACGTTACCGTAGAGATCCTTACGGATATCAACATCACACTTCATGATCGAGTTGTAGGTGGTTTCATGGATACCAGCAGATTCCATACCGAGGAAGGATGGTTGGAAGAGAGCTTCTGGGCAACGGAAACGTTCGTTACCGATGGTAATGACTTGACCGTCTGGTAATTCGTATGACTTTTCGAGTTGTGAAAAGGTGGCAGCAGTTTGCATTTCAAATTCGAAATCAAGAGCAACATAGGCGAGCTTTTCCTTGATATCACGGACGATTTCACGTTCAGCAGTGGTGGTGAAAGAGTAACCACGTTCAGTGAGGATCTTCATGAGGTAATCAGTGAGATCACGACCAGCAAGATCGAGACGGAGGATAGCATGTGGGAGAGCATAACCTTCATAGATTGGAACAGTGTGAGAAACACCATCACCAGAGTCCATGACGATACCAGTGGTACGACCAGAGGCATAGAGTGACAATACAGCTTGAATGGCTACGTACATGGCTGGGGTGTTGAAGGTTTCAAACATGATTTGAGTCATCTTTTCACGGTTGGCCTTTGGGTTGAGTGGGGCTTCGGTGAGGAGAACTGGGTGTTCCTCTGGAGCAACACGGAGTTCATTGTAAAAGGTATGATGCCAGATCTTTTCCATATCATCCCAGTTGGTAACGATACCGTGTTCAATTGGGTACTTTAATGTAAGGATACCTCTCTTGGATTGGGCTTCATCACCGACGTATGAATCCTTTTGACCCATACCGACCATGACACCAGTGTGTCTTGGGCGACCGACAATGGATGGAAAAACAGCACGTGGTGCATCATCACCAGCAAAACCGGCCTTGCACATACCAGAACCGTTATCGATAACTAAAGCCTAATGGAGATAAAAAAGTAAATGATAATTAGCATGGTTTGATTAGGAGAATCTCTTGATTATCTTTTATGAGTTTACATACTTGAACGTCGTCAGACATGATTGTATTATATATATATTATTTGTTTAATAAACTGAATAGAATGAATGTCAGGTGCATTTTTATTGTCTGTCTCTGCAGATCTTTCCCATCCAAAAATTTTTTTTTTTTTTTTTACGCTGGCTTGGGTTAGAGGTTTCAATGAAAAGCAATGGAAAATTTAATTTGTGTATGATAAAACGATGATGGATGTACTTTGAAGAATCATTGAAAACAAAAGGAATTATTGTCGGCTATGATGAGCTAAATCTAGTTCAAACATGCAGAGGACGAATGAGAATCTAAAAAAGGATTGATTAGTTTACAACACACTACCCAATTAGTATAGATACTATGTAAATATATAATTAGTTTGAGAGGTATAATAATATATAAATAATTAGATTGTATCAGCGTATCGTTTAATTAGAACTATTAATAATGAATCTTCTTTTTTGAAATATTCTAATCCTTTTATAATTGTTGATCAAGACTACTAAGTGACGATAGTTGGTCGTTTTTATTGTATCCAAAATAGCCTATTTGATTTGATCCACCCATGATTGAGTTCATTGAGATATCATTGATTTTAGAAAATCTAAAACTAACAGATTCGATGAGAACTATTGGAAATTCAAACAAATAATAATTACTGTAGATTTAAAAAAATTTTGAGACGATTTAAATTTAATAAATTGGTTAAAGATAAATTTTTTTTTTTTTTTTTTTTTTTTTTTTTTTTTCTCACAAGCACTATAGGCTATAATATTATTGTTATTATTTAGAAAATTATTATAGTATTAATATTATTATTGATTGATGAAGAGAGAGTAAAAGGAGATGAAGGTGTTGGGGAGGATGAGAAGAATGAGGTTGAGGTGATCGATTATAGATGTAGTGAACGCAGAGATTGCTAAATGATATGCGACATATTATTCAGCAATCAAGTTTATAGTCATTGGAGGTTGTTTGAGGTTGAGGAGGGTGATATCCCAAACTGGTGTTGTAATGTTGTTGGCAGCAGTAACCTCTTTCAGTATCTTTACTGGTAGTGTGGTCTCTTTGCATTGAAAGAACAAATGCTTGGAAGATTCATCTTTGCCACACGATACACAGATTGAATCTTTGAAATACGGGGCTATTTTTTTTTTTTTTTAATAAATCTGGACTCTAGTCGTCGGACAATAGAGTAATTATGGTTTATTTGTTTTAATTTTAATTAAAATAGTTAGAGATTCTGTTAGTATAGGGGCTTGTAGCTCCGTTAAATTGTTATTATTATTGCATTATTACTAGATTATTGTTGATGTATCGCTTGTTGGCTAATAGTTGGTGGTGATAATTGACGGGGATATAAATACCGATTTTTCCATTTGTCGTCATGTGATTAAAGTCAGGATGGTGTAGTTGGTTATCACATGACCTTTACACGGTTAGGGTCGTGGGTTCGATTCCCACTCTTGATAATAATCCCCTTTTGCTGCATGTTTGTTTGCTGCATGTTTGTTTGCTGCATGTTTGTTTGCTGCATGTTTGTTTGCTGCATGTTTGTTTGCTGCATGTTTGTTTGCTGCATGTTTGTTTGCTGCATGTTTGTTTGCTGCATGTTTGTTTGCTGCATGGCTTGCCAATTACCGACGGTCCACTCAAAATCCTTTTCCTCCAATTCGCCGATGACTCTGCATCATTTGCAACATCGTTCAGACAGCAACGTTTCATCAACAGCTGCATTGACCTCTTTTGTAAAGCAACTTCATCAAAGGTCAATGAGGACAAGTCATCAGTCATTCTCATTGAACCAGACGACAACGGATCAAAAGTAACCATACCAGACCAACAAAACAGAGACACGTCTTACCCCATTGCAGGTATAGAAAGATACTTGGGCCTCAACTTTTCGAAAGATGGGCTGTCCTCGAAACTGGAAGATATCGTAAATGGTGCAAAGGCGAAACTGATCAAATGGAAAAAGGACTCAATCACACTAAAGGCAAAGGTCAATATTCTCAAATCCTATGTATTATCCCCCCTAGTCTACCACTCTTACCTCGACACACCAACAAATGATCAATTCGACTCACTCGACAACTGTATCGCGTGGTTCTTATGGTCATCTACAACTAACCTCTACGTAGAGGATAAAAAGTACAAGACCACCATGCGAATGGAAAGAGCCATCAGACCGTGGGACGAGGGTGGAATAGCACTATGGGACATGAGACTACGATGCATAGCACAGAAGATTTGGATTATAAATAGATACTGGAACGAAGCATACAACAACAGATACACTGCACCCTACGCAAGAGCTTGGTTAAAGCAAATTACGGAAGGAAGATGCACCTCACAGTACCTGGCTCAACTTGCAAGAGAATGGACAGCTTTCACCAACATCATCTACAAAATGAAAGGTGAAGCTCTGACCATTAGATCAAAACCTATACTATCCAAGAACGGCCAAATAATCTCCTTGGGTGAAATATACCAAGCTCTACTGGACAACAAGTACCAAACAACAGCAAAAGAACTCTTGACTAATGGGCAAAAACACTTTGCAAATAAATACTACGTCGACTACACCTCTCCACAATCAGTATTTAAAACCATCAAAACTATCCAACACAATAGAGGAAGAAACACTATATTTAGATTCTTTGCTCGTTGCCTGCCTGGACTAGTTTATGTCAAGAAAGAACATTGCCCAAGCTGCCAAGTGATCCCGGAAGATGTCTATGTTGATCACTTCTTCCAATGCCAAAGGACTACAAAAATGACGAACAATCTACAACTACTATACACGGAACTAATTGGAACCGAGACCCAATGGAACTTTCAAACTCTCAACTTTAAAATCAACAGGAATCTCTCTCCTACCCAACAAACCAACTACAATAACCTCACCTCAATAATACTCCACAACCTATGGATTGCGATAGCCTCACTCCTATTTAATGAAAACGAAGATGAACACAAGCTGATAACACATGATGAAATAAGGAATCAATATAATAGATTAAACAAGACAATAATGTACGCCAATAACAACAAGCTCTAAGCCTCTAACCTCCAACACAAATGATTGCAACTCAACACAAACAACACATATAAAAAAAAAAAAAATAATAACAACATTTATTTAAACTAATAATCTGTACAGGGACAAGAGAAACCTTGCGCCAACCAATTAAATCAAATAAATCTAAAATACACTTTTGTAGTAAAAAAAAAAAAGCTGCTGTCGTTTGCTGCTATCGTTTGCTGCTGTCGTTTGCTGCTGTCGTTTGCTGATGTAGTTTGCTTGGTTGTTGATAAAGAGTTGCAGGTGCACCAGTGGGTGCAGATGGTGGAGGAGTATCACGATGGTTTTAGTAGAGACTGCTCTCTCTTTCCAATTTGTTTTTTTAAGGATGAGTGGACGATTGCCAACATACTTTCCATTCATCTCTTTATAGGCTTTGATATAGTCTGCTGCACTGGTAAAGGCAACGAATCCAAATCCCTTTGTCTTTTGTGACTTTTTGACACGGATGACCTTTACCTTTTCAAAAGAGGGGTAACGTGCAAACGCTTGCCCCAACAACGAGATCTCACTTCATTTCCAAGTTGACCAACAAACAACCTAACCGTATCACAACTATTAAAATTTAATATGTAATAAAATGATTGATCACAAGCAATGCCAAATAATTAATTTCATTATTGTTGTTGGTTCCCATTATTGTTGTTGAACAAGTTAATTTCATATTGTTGTTGTGCCAAATAATTAATTATTTCAATAATGGGAAACTAACAAATACCCGTTGGGAACCACCAATGCACTTGTAATTTGGCAAATGTGTGTGTTTGACTGACAATCTAAAACACAATGTGGGGGAAATTTCATATTGGTAGTGTCAAGATGCTGTTCAACTTGTGGACTTCCTCAATACGGTGGTGTCGCATGTTTGTCAAATTGCAACTCAAAATGCCAAGGATCATCCATCTGGAGTGCCGGTATCCATCCATCCAAATCAATAATATTTAAATTTAGATTTAACAATTTTAACAAATCACTAATCATCGATCTAATTGATTTGGTCATATATGAAATAAAGGAAGGATACACTTTAACTATTTTAAAATTTCATTGTTAAGCAAAACAATTGATGTCGTTTGTAAAAAATAAAAAAACAATTACTGAGCCTGAGTTACATAAATCAAAAAAATATTTGAAAGATTTATTGGATTATTTGTGTAATTTAAGCAATTAGTAGGATATCTTCTTTATCGCTCGTAGTGATTGGTTTATCCTTGACAGTTGGAGATAATTTGACCATGAGGTAAAAGAGTTGATCCAAACCACCGACTGTTACGGCAGCGTCACCAAAGGTTCATAGATTTGCCATATTAACCTTACACTTTGCCATTGTCACTTTAATATTATTATTTTATAGTTCTACCAGGACATGTTAAATGCTTTACAACCAGCATTATTTAGATTGTGACCTTTTGAGGGTTTTTTTTTAGCAAAGTATTTGCCCGACCGATTTCTTGATGAGGATTTGATTAAAATGTAAAGCCTAAAATAACCGAAGTGTAAAGTTAAAGTGGCAAAGCGTAAAATAAAAGTGGAAAAGCGTAAAACTATAATTGCAAAGTGAAAAATACAAGTGGCCACTTGATTTACAGAATAATTGTTTATTTGTTGGACAGGGGGGGGGGGGGTTTCCAACTAATTCTAGAAGTAGTTTCCAGGTGATCGAGGAAACTAGCAAAAAAATAAAAAAGAAATAATATTTAAAAAAATGGTTAGACTAGGGAGGTGATTCCAGGCATTCTCGAGGCAGAAAAACAGCTAAAAGGATTATACAAGGATTGAACTTGTGACCAAAGGATTTGCAGTCCTCTACTCTACCACTGAGCTAATAATCCATGGTTTTAGTGTCTATTTTTTGGGTTGTTCCCCTATTTATAGTGCCACCTCTATACTAATGCCACGAAATGAGATGCTTAAAAAAAAAACACCTCTATACTAACAGAAACTCTAACTATTTTAATTAAAATTAAAACAAATAAACCATAATTACTCTATTGTCCAGATTTATTAAAAAAAAAAATTATAGTGCCGCACAAACATTAATATCAACCAATTTATGCAAAGGAGAGGAGAAGTATTGATATGATGAAAAATAAATTACATCTTTATAAAAAATACATTAATTAATGTAAAATAACAAGACCTTGCTCTCATGAATACATACAAATATTTGGATTAAAATCAATATGCATTAACATTTTTGAAAATACTATCAACTCTTCTTTGGGCTTGACTAGTTCAAAACACTTTTGACATTCATCCATCATAATCAATGTAGGTTTGTCAGATTTATAGTATCTATAGTTTCTATTCTTTCAAAAATCCATCTTTTAAAGAAAACAAAAAAAAAAAAACAGATTAGAAAAGAGAAATAAATACTTTTTAAATACTTACTATTAGTGTTTTGTACAGAAATTGGTAAACATTGTAAAGAGAGAATGAAAACTGTCTCTTTCTAATAGTTTATAAATTAAAGAAAAAAGTTAACAAAACTATATAAAGAGATTATTTATTTATAAATAAATATCTAAAATTACATACACTTTGTCAAAGTAAGCAGAGAGTAAAAGTTGTGTGAATTATATCGTGATTGTTATTTTCGATACAAGTGGTGTCAATCCATTTTGAATCAGGATACCAAGAGATTGGCTAACTGATGAAAAAAAAAAAAAAAGTTGTTTGTTGTAACACTGAGTCCACCCACTCGGATAAGATCTTTGACTGTTAGATTTGCACCTGAAAAAGACTGATTTTGACAAAAGAGGCTGTAAATGGTAATAATTACCTTTAAATACCATGTTTACTCTCTCTCTCTCTCTTTCTTGTGTCAAATAAACAGCCATCCAAACCAAACCAAAACCAAAGTAGTTTACTTTTCTATATTCTTTTCTTTTTTTTGTCAACAAATAAATATCATTTATCTATCTATCTATTCTCTCTCAATAATAATGAAATCCACCATCCTATTTATTGTTTTAATTATTGCCACTGTTTATTCACAACAAAGTAAGTTTTTTTTGATGGGTTGTCTATCAGAAGAACTAGTTGACTATTAATATTAATCTATCTATTTCTTTTTCTCTTTCTATCTAGTTGTAAATGTACAACAATTATATAAAACATTGTATATTCAACACACACCAGAAGATATGAATTGGTCATTCAATTCATTGGTCAATGGTGGATTGTTGATTGACATGAAACAATACTGTGACGCTGAACCAGGTATCCTTTCATGCACACTCCCCAATATCCCCGATTGTGAATCAATATCTCTTGTTGGTTCTATTGCTGGTCAAGGTGAAACTAATGTTCACATGGTTACTGAATTTAATTGTACTGTCTATCATTTAGATGAATTTTAATAATATAACAATAATACAATCGTCATTGTGATCATTGTCTAGTACCCTTTTGTAAAAAAATAGATAAAATAAAAAAAAGAAAAAAGTTCAATTTTCATTCAGACTGTGTGATCATTGATTGATTCGTTTGTTGTCTTGTATAGTATAGTAGATTCATCTTTCTTTATATATATATATCTCAAGTAGTAATAAAATAGAACAATGAATCCAACACCAACAGAAGGAAAGGTTTATACACTTGAAAAGAGATTACCAGCAGACTATCAAAAATCGATCAATGGTTATGCAGATTTTGTTGCCGAACAATACAAATTCTCTGTAAAGGCTCATGAAAAGATGCTTGAACATTCTATTTATTCTGAAATTCTTGTATGTGTAGATAGAATAGTGAGTAGTAGTAGTAGTAGTAGTAGTAGTAGTAGTAGTAGTAGTAGTAGTAGTAGTAGTAGTAGTAGTAGTAGTAGTAGTAGATAGTAGTAGATTAGACAGTAGATACAGGGTAGTTTAGTTATTAACACTATATATAAACAATTTAGACTGAATGTTTTCATAGACAAAATCAATCATATATGAAGAATTGTAGAGAATTTGCTTTGGAATATTTAAACATGTTAAACTTTTCACAAACTAAAGGTTTATAAATATAGAGATAGATAATTGGAACATGAAAAGTTGTATAACAAAAATAAATAATAATAATAATAATAATAAGAAAGAAAGAAAGAAAAAGAGGAAAGAAGAAATATTAAATTTAATTTAATTTTTGGTTTCGAGTCGATTTATTTAATTATTATTGTTGTGGTTGTTGTAAAGAAAAGATTAAGGAAACTTTATCATCAGAAGCAGTAGCAACAATGGAACCATCAGGAGTAATATCAAAATCTAAAATGGAATCTTGATGACCCTTGAATTGTTTAATCAATTGACCATTTCTTTCATCCCAAACACAAATGGTACGATCGGTCGATGAAGTATAAAGAATTGGTTGTGTTGGATGTGGAACAATCTTTGTAATATCAGATCCTTCCTTGTGTCTTAGAATAGATCTTGTTTGGAATGTTGCAATATCCCAAACTCTAACTGTACCATCTGATGATCCTGTAAATGCAAAACTAAATGAAAATGAATTAGTTTGATCTATATATTTCTTTTCTTTTTTTTTCTCTTACTTATTTAAATTACTAAAAGCAACAATTTGAACAGAATCTGAATGACCAGTTAATCTACCAACACATTTACCAGTATTAATATTAGAGATGCAGGCAAAATGATCTTCACCACCAGTGATGACTAGATAATTGTCGTTACGAATAGCCAAGGATGTGATGAGGTTTTCATGGAAACCATGACCTTGAATGACACCCATACAAGTTGAATCTTTTGGATTCCAGACACGAATGGAACCATCGTCAGAGCCGGTAACAACTCGTTTACCGTCTGGAGTGAAATTACCACAGGTGACTGGACCACTGTGACCGGCAAAGGTGGCCGCCAAATCACCCTTTAAAGTGACCCACATAAATGTACAAAAATCGGCGGCACCAGCCAAGATAATGTTGCCACGTGGATGCCATTGCATCCATTCAATAGCTTCACTTGGACCTTCCAAATTTTGAGTCAATTTTCCAGTTGCGACATCCCAAATCTTGACATAACCATCCATACCACCAGTGGCTACCAAACTACCGTCACCATTGAATTTTACAGCGGCGATACTGTCGGTATGACCTTCCAACTTATGTACCTTTTCACCGGTCGATCTATCCCAAAGATAAGCAACATCATCACCTCCTCCAGTCACAATAACATCTGGATGTACACTATTAATTGCTACACAATATACTGAATCTGTATGTTCAAAAAATCCTTGTACTGATTCATCTTCAAAATCTTCTTCCATTGATTCATCTAGAAAAAGAGATAAAGATAAATAAAGGGCACAATATTGTTTTTTTGTTTTAAAAAAAGGTTTCCTTACCTCCTTCTCCTTCTCCTTCTTGTTCTCCTTCTATTCCTACATCTTCACCATCATCGTCATCATCCATCATTTCTTCTTTGTTATCAATAATAAGTTCTTCTCCTCCTTCATTTGGATCAATAAATGCTACTTCTTCTTGATCTGTTTGTTGTTGAGTAGTAGTGTCATTATTATTATTATTATTATCAGTCTCCATTGTTAGTATATCTATTATTATTATTATTATTATTATTTGATCGCAATATCAAATTATTAAAAGTTTAAATGGTCCGAACGAAAGAAGAAAAAAAACGAACCAAACGAATCATTTCAAAAAAAAAAAAATTAAAAAATTAAAATTAAATATTTGTATAAAAAAGAAGATGATGTATGTAGTAAAAGAAGAATGAGAAATTAATGATGATAAGTTGATTATGTTTTAAAAAGACAAAGAGAGTAAAAAAGTATACTTTTTTTGTAAAATTTAAATAAAAAAATTAAAATTAAATTGCGATCATCAAATTTGGTGTTCATCGCCTTTTTCATTCATTCATTCATTTGCAAACTTTCTTTCTGTATACGATTACATATGTCATTTAATATATTTAAAGGAATAAATAGAATTACAACAACAACAAGTTGTATTGTTGGTAATCAACAACAACAATTCAGTTACCTTGCAAGAGGCTATTATACAGGAGGACATCCAAATTACTTTGCAACATATGATCATGATCCTATGCGTAAAAAGGCAACTACTATTCTATCAGTTAGACGTGGAGGTAAAGTAGTTATTATTGGAGATGGTCAAGTGACACAAGGACACAGTATAGTTAAACCAAACGCTAAAAAGATTAGAAAGTTGCATGAAGGAACGATCGTTGCAGGGTTTGCAGGTAGTGTAGCAGACGCATTCACATTGTTTGATTTGTTGGAAAAGAAATTGACAGAACATCGTGGTCTCTTGACAAAGAGTTGTGTGGAATTGGCACAACAATGGCGTACCGACAAGTACTATAGAAAGTTGGAAGCATCGATCATTGTGGCCGACAAGGACATTACTCTCAACATTGATGGCAATGGTGACGTGTTGGAGCCAAACGATGGTGTATCGGCTATCGGATCAGGTGGCGAGTTTGCATTGGCTGCTGCTCGTGCTCTATTGACAGTACCCGAGCTGTCTGCAGAGGAAATAGCACAGAGATCAATGAAAATTGCAGCCGACATTTGTATATACACCAATCATAATTTCATCATGGAAACTATCGATTTTACCAATAATCAATCATCAACCACTGTGGTTATCCCTCCAAGTAACGACAATTCAACTGTTACCACAACAACCAACTCTAGCACTCAAGGAAATAGTACAACCGTTGTTGATACCAATCCACTGTCCCAATAAACCAAAAAAAACTTAATAGTCAAATCAAATCAAAACACTAATAATGATGAATCAATCAATCATCAATCAAACCAAACCAAACCAAACCAAAAAACCTTCTACACAACACCCACACACAAACACACACAAACACATTTAATTATACACACACACACACACAAATCAATAGCCATGGTACCCCCTTCCATTGATATATTAGAGAAAAGGGGTGATTCTATTTATATGTGTTTGTTTGTTTGTTTGGTGTGTGTGTTTGTTTGTTGGATGATAGAGACAGAAAGACACCTACCTGTAGAGGAAGAATTAATTATTTTTATCCTCCAATTTTTTTTTTTATTCTTTTTCTATTCTTTTCTTTATCAACAACTACTATTGCCACAACTAGACTAGTGTACCAGTAGTATAATTACTTTTTGTTTTCATTTATTATTACTTTTTCCCAATTATATTTATTATATAATATTAAATTAAAGAAAAAAAAAAAAGAGTCTAGAATCAAAAAGTTTGGTTCATTGTTGTTTTTTTTTGTAGTAATAGTAGTAGTTTGATAGTCATGACAATTAATAATAATAATAATAATAATAATAATGATAATAATAATAATAATAATAATCAACAACAATTAGAAGAAGAAGATGAATTTAATTATTCAGAATTATCAACTGAAGAATTAATTTCAACGGTAAAAGATATGAGGGAAGCCTATTTTTATATAAAGGATAAATATTCAATGTCCAAAAACCACTTGGACGACAAGAGCAAGGAAATCCAATTCCAAAGAAAATTGTTGACCGAAAGAGAAGACCTTTTACTACAGTTGCAATGGGATCCAAATCAAGACGACACATATCTCTATCAATTGGGAGCACGTGATCCAAAGCAAGCAAACGAGATAAAGTTGCGAGCTCTTACCGATCAAATGCGTGTCATGGAGAAGGGCATTTTCGATCGTGACGATCGTATCAAAGAATTAGAGAGACAAGTAGAATTGTTGACTCTTAGTCAAATCAGTCCCATCAACCATCACAACATTGTATCAACAACTCAAAACCTCAACCCTTCCATTCAACGTGAAGGATCCATACTCAACATTCCCATCAAACATCAAATTTCACAATACCCAGCCAGTCAACTCACCCAATCATTTGAGGATATTGAATTTAGTAATAGTACTTTTAATAGTGCAAACAATTCTCCATCAACTCCTGTTCCAAATTTTAACAAGGGTCCATCTCATCTCCACAACAACCACAACAACAACAATTCTCCATCACAAAAAAAAGGTTTCTGGTCTCCTTCTTTTTTAACCAATTGGTTTGCTGATAAACAAAATCAAAAAGATAATCATCATAATAATCATAGTAATGATATTCCTTTACATGCTGTTAAATCTGCTTAAAGGAAAGAATCAAAGAAAAAAAAAAAAAAACAACAAAAAAAGTATTATTAATAAATTAATTTTTTTAAATGTAGATGAAGATCATTCATTCTCATTTGAGTTCATTCATTTATTTATTTGATTGATCGAAAAAAAATGTTAAAAAGAATAATAACAAATAACAAATTAATAATTAATCAAGTATTACAACATAGATATTATAGTAGTAGTAGTAGTAGTAATGTTGTAGACTCTACTTCTTCTACCTCTGCTTCTCCTATAGTTGAATGTGAATATATAAAATTAGAAGGAAAAGATAAAGGAATTAGTGTAATAACATTTAATAGAGGACAAGTAAAGAATGCAATTGGATCTACATTGTTGAGACAATTCAAGAGTCATTTACATCAAGTACGTTTTGACAATGAATCAAGAGTATTGGTTTTAAAGAGTAGTGTTGCCAATACATTTTGTGCTGGTGCAGATCTAAAGGAACGTTCACAAATGGATCAAAAGCAAGTGGCAGAGTTTGTGTATGATTTGCGACAATCATTTTCTGATTTGGAGAATCTTCCCATTCCTACGATTGCAGTGATTGAAGGTATTGCATTGGGTGGTGGTATGGAGATGGCCATTTCATGTGACATGAGAATTGCAAGCAAGGCTGCCAAGTTGGGTCTTCCTGAAACTGGTTTGGCCATCATCCCTGGTGCCGGTGGTACTCAACGTCTACCAAGATTAATTGGTAGTTCACGTGCCAAAGAACTCATCTTTACCGGTCAAATACTCAATAGCTCGAGAGCTCTCGAGATTGGATTGGTAGAATACGAAACTGAAAATGGTCAAGCCTATGAAAAGGCTTTGGAAATTGCTAGACAAATCACAACAAAGGGTCCCATTGCCATTAAAATGGCTAAATTATCAATAGACAAGGGTATGAATGTCGATATTGCAACTGGCATGTCAATCGAACAACAATGCTATGCTCAAGTAATCCCAACAAAAGATCGTATCGAAGGTTTAACTGCTTTTAAAGAAAAAAGATCTCCACAATATAAAGGCGAATAAATTAATAAATAATTATAATTTATTTGAAGGTTCATTGCTTGTATTATTATTATTGTTGGTATTAATATTTGGACTAAATTTGAATTAAACTTTAATTAATTAATTAATGATATTTGATTCTTTATAATAATAATCGATTCGTTTTTATGATTTATACCTTTGATTTTTAAGATCTTGTTGTTCTTTTAAAAGTTGATAATATTCTTGACTATGTTGTTCAATGATGGGACCAATCCAATCTATAAATTCACCAATCAATTCAGAGGCAACCTCTTTGAGTGTTGTTACATTTTTCTTTTCTTGTACACGTGCAACCAATTCTCTTCCGACGGCACTACTCATCATTTCCCAAAAATTGGCTTGACTCAATGTCCATGAACCATTGTATTGACGTACATTCATTGAGAAATCAAATTGCAAATCAATTCGTTTCGAGTGTGAATTGATATAGGCTACAATTGGATGTGCCATTGCATTACTAATATATGATAATTCTGGTGTATATATTGGTGCTACAGAATATAAATGATTTAATGATACCATAAAATTTAAATGTAAATTTTTAAATGGGTCTAAAAAAAAGAAAAAGAAAAAAAAAGAAAAAGGAATAAATATATAAAGTTTTGATTTTTGTTTCGATTTGATTTCTCTTTTGTTTTTAGTTTACCTTTATCAATTGGAATGATACCATGTTCAAGAGTATCAATTTCAGTTGTTAAAATATCAGATTCTGAAAAGTTTGGTAATAATAGTTTTAGATTAATATCAAAGGTACCTTCTTTAATCCAGCCAAGTGGTCCAGTTGCATTGCGAGAAAGCATTTGGATGTTGACTCCATCGATTTTTAATTCTCTTTGATCAAAACTTTTAAGATGTGAAGATGTAGTGGTTTCATATTGAGGAATGGTATAGGTAAATAGAGATCCATCAAATTTACCAACAATATTTTTACTTGACAATAGATCATATAGAATCCATTGTTTTCTAAATCTATCACTTTCCAAACTAAATACTGATATTGACAATGGTCTATGTGTCATATCTGGTAAATAATATGTAACCAATAAATCTTTAATATCTAATCTATTAAATACAAAATCTCCTCTTGATCTAAAAAAAATAGAAATAGAAAATAATTGGTTAGTATCATTTAAATTATTATTTAATTTATAATTATTTGAATTCTTTTTCTTCTTACTTTTTTCTTCTTGGATAAGTAGCAGAAGAATAATTTAGTAAAATACCTTCAGTTCTTCTATCAAATATACCACGAACACCAGATACAAGACATTCTTGAATGATTCCTTTACCTTCCAACATCCAAAGAATACTGAGTTTAATATCAATGTGTTTAATATTTAGCTGAATGGTTGATAGACGTTCATCTCCTTTTGGTTTTCTAGAGACCGTTACATTTTCCAATCTAATGTATCCAGTTTTCCATTCACCTCTTGCATGTTCAAATGTAATTTGAATGCCCGTATTATTGGTTAGATATTTTCCAATCTTTTTTGCGGTCCATTCTGAAAATTCAAATGTATTGGCAATCCACAAGATTAAAGATACCAATGTCGTAGTACCCAAAATAATAAGTGATCCCGTTCCAAATAACAGCCAACTAAATATTGCAAACATTTGATCAGATGTTATTGGTCTATGTCTGGTTAATATAAATTTAATCTTATCAATTAATTTTGTTGTATATATTATTATTGAATTTGATGAATTTGATGATGAATTAGAAGAAGAAGAAGAGGAAGAGGAAGAAGAGTTTTCATTTTTATTATTATTGTTATTGTTATTGTTATTATTGTTATTATTAGTTGCAAAATATCTATTATTATTATTAAGGTGATTATATACAAAAGGAGATGATGATGAAGAAGAAGAATAAATAGGTTTATGTGATTTTAAAAGATTATTAAATGAATTGTTTAATATAAGAGATGTTGGTAGTTTTATATTATTCAATGATCTTGTAATCTTTCTATTTATAATAGTTGTTGGTGTTGTTGAACTAGTAGTAGTAGTAGTAGCGGTAGTAGCAGTCGGAGTTATATAACTACTACTACTTTGACAAGCTTGTAAAAGAGAGGATGATGATGTTGTTAAAGTACCACCTCTCTTTAATAGATAAAGTTGAACTCTATTCATTTGTTATTCAACTTTTCTCTATTACTCTCTGTCTGTCTGTCTAACTATAACTATTTATAATTATCTCTTTGTTGCGAAAAGACAAGAAAACAATGAATGGATGGTTTGGGTTTTGGGTAAAAAAAAACAATTAAATCCGAAAAATCGCCATTTTTCATGAAACGATGCACAACAACTCGGATGGCATTGTTGGGTAATGATGATGTTGGTGATGTTCAAACCACATGTTGTGTAACGCTCCCTTTTTCGCTATTATTTCTTGCTTTCTCTTTTATTTATTTTAGTTTTAGTTTTAGTTTTTTAGGAAGGTCTATGATAAGGACCAATAGCCCCACCATGGTGCCTAATATCCATTCCAGTGAGTTCAACATCACTATCGATTCTTAATAATTGATATCTTTTTAAAATCTTGAATAAAATATATGATAATACAACACACCAAATAATCGTTGCTCCAATTCCAATCAATTGAATAAATAATAATTTAAAACCCTAAAAAATAAAAAGAAAGAAGAAAAAGAAATGTTAATATTATATCTATTCTTTTTATAGTCCTTTGTTTTTTCTATTTCTATTTCCTTTTTTTTTACTTACACCTTGAATAACACTTAAATAATTTGTTCTATTTTGATAAACAGAATCAACAAGATCCCTATTTGAAAATAAAGATGCACATATACTACCCCAAATGCCATTGGCCAAATGAACCGAAGCACTTTGGCATGGATCGTCGACTTGGTAACGTAGCAACATCTTTGAAAATGATAAATATACAATGGCAGATCCAACTCCAATAATTATTGAATAAAATGGCTCAATAAAACCAGCACATGAACTTGCCGCTACAAATCCAGATAATAATCCATTGATTACAATCTTTAGATCATATTTTTTACTTGTTATTAATGTTACAATCACTGATGTTACCATACTTATTGATCCACTTAGAGTTGTTGAAACTATAATTAAAGAAAATGATTAATAAATATCATCTATCCATCTATTTTTATCTATCTAACTTACTTGCACCTCTAGAGGCAATAACACCTTTGTTAATATCAATACCAAACAACATTGGATGTAAACCATAAAATGTAAACCAAAGTATCATTCCTCCAATACTTGATAATACTATATTATGTTCTGCCAATACTAAAGGTCTACCAGTTTCTAAATCAAATTTACCTAATCTTGGTCCCAACTAAACGAGATATTAATATAAATATATTTGTCTATTTGTCTATTTGTCTATCTTATCTCAATTACATACAATAATAGTACCAACTAAACCAATTGAACCACCAAGTATATGAACAACCATTGCACCTCCATAATCTATAACACCTAATTGATATAACCAACCAGTTTGATTCCATACCCAATGAGCAACCAATGGATAGACTATACTAGGTACAATACTATTGAGTATGAGATAGGCAATCATTTTAGTTCTCTCTGATACCGATCCATTGATAATGGTACATGCAATCGATGAGAATGCCCATTTAGATACCCATGAATAATAATCCTCTTCTCTTAGTGTAAAGAAACTACAACACGCTACAAAACTATTCGAATAGTTCTTGCCTTGATCAAATGCAAATGAATAACCCAAACCAAAAAAGAATATTGCACCCAAAGCAGTTGTAATCAAGTTTTTAAATAATATATTCTTTGTATTCTTTCCTCTAACCATACCTGCTTCTAAAAAACTAAATCCTGCTTGCATAACTAAAATAAGAGTAAGAGTAGGTATAGATTATATATATCTTTTATACTTTTAATGTTTACTTACAAATAACAAGATAAGATGATCTTAAAACCCAATTATAATCTAATATTTGATTGATTCTCTTTGCAGTTGCATAAGAGGGTATATTTGATGAATCATACCATACATTATCATCTTGTTGAAATTGACTACTAACAATCTCTATCAATGTAAATATAAATATAATTGACCATAATGTTATAACTGCTGTTGACATGTTTACTACAAACAAACAAATGTCAATATAAAAAAGATATCAGAGATCTCAAACATGTCGATTTTTTTAAAAAAGAAACATGGAGACCCAATTAAAATGATTTATTTATTTTTTAAGTGGAGGTTCAAGTTCATTAGGTTGAAAAGATGATGATGATATTGAATTATTATTATTATTATTATCACCATTAAGAATATCTATATAACTGGTATTACTACTACCATTTCCATTACCATTATTTTGATTTTGATTATTATTATCAAAGAATAATCTTTTACCTTTTGTTTTACCTGTTGTCGTCGTTGATAAAGAAGAAGTACTACTACTACTATTACTATTACTATTATTATTATTATTTGGATCAAATTGATCATTTCCAAGTGGTGAAGATGGAGTAGTTGAAGATGAAGTACTGGATGATAAAGAGGATGATGAGGTACTACTATTACTATTACTACTACTCGTTTGTAGAGATGATGATGATGGTGATTGTGGAGGTAGTTTAATGGTTGATTTTGGTGCAATATTCATATTGATTGATTTTAATTCTTTAGAAGGAGTTTTACCAATACTAAAAGACCCTGCCAATTTAGTTGGAGTACCTTGATCATTAAATGGTGGTTGTAATGGTTGTTGTTGTTGAGATGGTGATGGTGATGGTTGTAATGGTTGAAATACACCATGTTGTTGTGATAAATTTGATTGTAATTGTTGTGGTTGTTGTTGTTGTTGTTGAGATAATAAAGAAGAATTACTTGATTGACGATTTAGAGACATTGGAGATATAGTAAAATGAGTAGGTATCAATGGTTTACTTGGAGACATTATAATTTTAGTTGGTGTAGAGTGATATTGTTGTTGGTGTTGTTGTTGTTGTTGATGTTGATGAAGATTAGCCATTAATCGACTTGGGGTATTTTTAAATCTTTGAATAATGGGATCTGCCAAAGGTAAGAATATTTTGTTGTAAAATGCAACAATGTCACCAGGTGTATTATTGGTCAAAATCACCTCTTTGTAATAGACTTGTGGCGTACCAGTATTTTCTATAATGTTTTTAAATGATATCGTATGTTGATTTAATTTACACAGTGCATAGATACTACATATCACAATAATCTCCAACGTTCGATTATTCAACAAACTCGTAAGCTCTGTCACTATTGCCATCGACGCCGTTATAATATGTTGTATCATTTCCTTTGGTAAATTTAATATTGAACAAAACTTTTTACATTTTGTACTTAGATATTGTTGTATTTTTTTATATATAGTCTAAAAAATAGGTAAAGTAAAAGTATTAATATTATTGGTCAATCCAAATATAAATATGTATACATACAATAAATAATTTTGAAGGGTTATTGTTATTGTTATTTGGTTGATTATTTTTAGAAGGAGAAGATAAAACTTGATTTGTCATTAGTGGTTTGTTATTATTATTATTATTATTGTTATTATTATTTTTGACAGGAGTTGAAAATACTTGAGTTAGATGATTATTATTATTTATATTATTATTAGTTTGATGATTATTGATTGGAGGTAATTGATCACGAGATTTTTCAAATAATGGGAAAATGGGAGAACCAGTGGACCAAGCATATTTTTCTATAATCTGGTCATCAATCTTTGAAAAATGATTGATCAAGTTTGTTGGAAAGGCTCCATCGATTTTAATTATATTATCAATGATTCGACAATATGAAAATGGATGGACATTGAAAAGTTTGACAAAAAAGGGAAATTCAACACTAACCAATTTATAGGCATGCGCCACAATTTCAAAACATGTAATCAATAATGATTTATGAAATTCTCCATGCATTATAAAATTTTTAAATGTTGGTGACTAAAAAAGATAATTAAAAAAGATATATTAGTATTAATTCTTCTTTTTCTATTTTCCATTTCATTTAATTTACATTTGAACCAATTCTAGCCTTTTCAATATTTAAAATCTTTTCCAATAAATAATAATATAATTTAATACCATAAATTGATCTTTTGTTTTCCTTTTCAATTCCTCCTGAGGAACCAACTTGTTGAGATAGAAATGGTTGAGCCAAATTTAACGCATCACAAGCCATTGTTTGAATAAATTGAACGTTTTCTTCACCACAATCTTTGACAAGATCCTTTAAATCTTGACTTGGTTCAGCTTGATAGTTTTGAATCGATTTTTTAATCCATTCAATCATTGATAAACTTGAACTAATTGGTGTTTGTGGAGGATTTAATTTCATTTGTTGTTTAACAGGTGTTAAATGACCTCCTCCATATTGATTATTATTATTAGTATTATTAGTATTATTTATGTTGTTATTATTATAATCTCTAAATTTAGAAGTTGGAGTTGATATTGATGTAAAATGATGATTTGCCTTGAATGGAGTTCCAATGATTTCCTTGTCAAATAAAAACATTCTTTCATCAATATCTCCACTTGAATAATATTGTTGTTCATAATTTTTGTTTAAATTGTTATAATTTGTCATTAATAATGTTGAATTGAAAAATGATTCATTATGATTATTATTATTCATATTATTCATATTATTTGTATATTTTAATATATTTGATTTTTTCATCTAAAAATAAAAAATAATAAATAAATATTAATATTTCTTTCTCTTATTCTTTTCTTCCTTCTATTTTCTTTTTCTATTTTCTATTTTCTTCTTACCATTTCAATATAAATCGAAAATGTTTTTTCATCCAAATCTTTAATATTTGAACCAACCTTTTTAGTTAGAAAAGGTAGGATTGAATCATTTTCAATTGGAAGCATCGTTGTTGATCTTTTAAATGAATCTGGTGAATGGATATAGATAAAGTCAAGACTACATAATAATAGGTTGATTGATTTCATGAGATCGGGTACTTGATTGACAAACAATCTACTCTTGCAATACAAGTAGATGAACCATCCAATTGCCAATAGTTCCTTTGGTTCCTTGCTATCGAAATGGAACAACAAAGAGTACAACTCTTCATACTTTCTATACAATATATTCATAATAACAAATGATTGTTCCAAATTTTTAAATTGTTCCTCTACCGCTTTTCCCAATCCCATCCATGCTATAAATCTTGGTAATGGTACTTCAAAAAATTCTTTTAACCTAAAGAAAGAAAAAGAAAAAAAGAAAGAGTGTAAGTAAGGGAAGGAAAGGAATGGAATGATATTGTTTCCATTATTTCATTCATACTTGATATTTGTTAATTTTAATAATTGAGATAGGTAAACTGAATTGAATGATTGTTTTGGTGTTGATGAATCCTTTGGGTTTCTATAATAGTTTTTCAATAATACATTAAACTTTATATTTCCAGCTACAAATAATGAGCATGCAATATAATGTTTTTGATCTGAAGCATTTATCTAAAAGGAAGGTAAGTTAGAATCGATGAGTCTATTATCATAGTCTCTCTTTTCCTTCTTCATACATCTGATGATAATTTTAAATCTTCAATGAGTGCCCATGCAGTTGCACTTGTATCTTGATCGATATTCAATGTCGATATAAAGTCTTGAAACTTTTCTTTTAATATTTCTAAACTTAATTGTTGTGTTTCTCTTAGACTATCAACTGCTGCAACCAATTCATCAATTGATCCTATATATTTAAAAAAAAAAAGAGTAGGTATGAATAGATTTGTAAAATGTCAAACTACATAGTTCGTCGCGATGTTATTGTACGTACCTTGACTAGTTGACCTTGATAGTATAGTATCATCCATTTTATTAATGTATAACTAACTAACTAATACTCTCTGTTTCTTTCTTTCTTTCTCAAAAGGTTATATTAGTATTATTAAACATGTAAACTCTAAATTAATGAGGTAATGACATTGGGTAGTAAAAAAAAAAAAAATGATTTTCGTATTTTGGCGCGAAACTAAAACTATTTAATTATTATTTATTTGTTTTTCTCGCGCAAAACTAAACTATTTAATTATTTTTTTTTAGATTTTTTTTTTCTTTCTACAACTGGTGTTGATGTTGTTGATGTTGTTGATGTTGTATTATCCATTTCATTTTCCATTTCTTTTTCTAATTGTTTTTCTAATTGTTTTTCTAATTTCCTTTCTAATTTCTTTTTTTCCTTTTTAATTTTATCGATTGCAATGCCAAGTCGTTTACTTTTAAACTTTGGTTTTAATTGTCTTTGTTTACGACCATCTCTTTGTGGTTGCTGATTGAGAGGGATGAAGAAACGAGAATTCCAACTGTTGGCAGTGGCTGTTTTACTGCTTTCTTGGCTATTCAATACTCTGAGGATGGGGTTTAGGACAAAGTCGATTCTTTCATTGGACCAACCAAACTTTTCAATGGTGAGACAACGCAACGATTCGATGTCTGGGTGTGTCCAAGTGAACGGTTCCTTTGAACTATTGACCTCGGGATTGATAAATGCTTGAACCACTTGATCCGATGGGAATGTGCTAGCAAGTACAAGATTCTTTTTAAGGAGAGACATAAAGTTTGGATGATCGGTTGGCTTGCTACCGTCTAGTCCAGAGATATACTTTTTAAAATCTTGTAGGTTTTCAAACTCTGCCAAAATCTCCATTGCATTGACTATACCAATTCCATGAACACCTGGTGTGTAATCACACCCTAAAAGCAATGCCAATGAAATTAAATCTTGTCGTTCGAGTCCCATCAATCTTTTAATTTCTTTGGGTTGGTATTTTTGTGGATCGTGTTGAAATAGATTTCGATAGACTGCCATATCGGGCTGACTAGCAAATAGTAGAATATCTGAATCGTCAGTCACCACTCCATCCACAAATCCAAGATTATAAAGTTCGGCACATTGTGATTCAGCTTCGGTTGGACTAGTTATAAATGGTATACCAAACATTGACAACAATTCATGACATTCCTTTAAAATATCATTGGTAATTGAATGTACACTTCTAATTTGATTTGATATTTTTTGTTCTACACTAATTTGTTCTAATCCTAATTCCTCCTCCATTCTTTCTCTTTCTTTTGATGTAAATTGAAATGTTTTTAATGAAGAGGGAAGTGGATCGATAATATCTATTTTCTCTTTCTCTTTTTCTATTTCTTCTATTTCTTCAATTTCTTCAATTTCTTCTATTTCTTGTACTTTTTCCTTTTCAATTTCAATTTCAATATCTTGTTCAAAAATATCTAAATCATCAAATTTTGATTGTTGAATTTTGTTATTATTCTTTTTTGGTGATTCATTATTAATAGTTTGTTGTTGTTGTTGTTGTCGTTGTTGTTGTTGTTGTTGTTGTTGTTGTTGTTGTTGTTGTTGTTGTTGTTGTTGTTGTTGTTGTTCCAACTCTGCAAATACATGACC
Source organism: Cavenderia fasciculata (assembly GCF_000203815.1). NCBI lineage: Eukaryota > Evosea > Eumycetozoa > Acytosteliales > Cavenderiaceae > Cavenderia > Cavenderia fasciculata. The sequence continues at coordinate 2,291,490 of NW_004457624.1, forward strand.
TTCCAATTCATTTTCTTTAATCATTTTAAAACATAATGGGCATTCCATAAATTGAATTTCTTTTGGTTTTTCAATTATTTTAACTACTTGCATTACTTTTTCTTCTTCTTCTACTATTACTACTTTATCCTCTTTAACTTTTTTTACTTTTTTATCTATATCTATTGGTGGTCCATTTTCATCATCATCATCATCAATTTTAAATCGATTAATTTTAAAAATTGGTGTATTTGTTGTTGTTGTAGTTGAAGTAGAAGTGGTTTTTGTTGTATTGGTTGTCGTGGTTGGCTGATTATCATCATCATCTAAATCATAATTATGAACCATATTATTATTATTACCAAAATCCAAATCTAAATCTTCCTCTTCATCTTGTTCTTCATCATTCTCAACTTCAAATTGATCAATATCAACTGGAGGAAGTATATCATCAAGATCTATATCCTTTTCCTTTTCCTTTTCTTTTATAAAAGAATTTAATAAATTATTATTATTATTTGTATCAAAACTTGATCTAATTGAAATACCACCCATAACTGTTTGATTATCTAATTGTGTCGTTATTGGTGTATTTTTCTGTTTTGTTGGAGTTGCAGATGAAAGTGCCTTTCTTGTAATAAGAGTTTCCAAACTATTGAAATGAGGTGATTTTGATGGAGTACCAAAATGTGCATTTTCAACCTTGTAAGGTGTCGTATCGCTTGTAGATTTTCTTTTCTTTTTTTGAAATGATGAAGGTGTCGTAGGTGTAGTGAATGAATTATCATGTTGTTTTTGTTGTGATAATAATACTTTATCGGTGAATGAACTTGGTGTACCAACCACCGCCACCGATTTGGTTGGAGTTGATACAGGTGTATTATTTTTATGATAAATAAATAAACTACCATCATTTGAAGTTGTTTTAACATCATCTTGCATTGAATCATAAATACTATACATCCTTCTTGTTATTTTTCCTTTTTCCAATAAACTACCCAATTGAATGGTTGAAAAATCATTTGGATTCTAAAACAAGGTAGGTTAATAAAAGCAATCATTCATATCTCTCTCTCTCTCTCTCTCTCTTTACATACCTTTTTAACTGAATTGATAACCTTTAATTTATCATTTGCTTGCTTTTCCACTTTTAATTGTGCTAGTATCTCTAATTGAATATCTTTTGGTAATTCATTAAATGATTTACCATCAATTGATCGAGTTGTAAATTGTTGTTGTAAATTTGTAATTTCTAAATATTTTTTAATACTTGACTCATCTATTTTATCACTACTAATACTACTATCAATGCTATCAATATCAATTGGTTCATTATTATTATTATTATTATTATTATTATTATTATTATTCTTTCTATTATTACTCATAATACTATTTAAAATTTGATGTTGTTCTTCTATTAATATTTCATCTTGTTCCTCTTCTTCATCTTGCACTTGTTGACTATCATCAACACCGTCTTCATCGTCGTCTTTATCTTTTGGTGGTTCATCAATTTGATCTTTATCATTAATGATTTCCAAATCATCATCTTCAAAATCAAATTCAAAATCATCATCTATGAGATCTTGATCGACACTATTGATTGTTAAATCACCAAGTAATTCCTTTTTATCTAAACCTTCCAATTGTGATTTCAATGTTTTAATCAATAATACTCTTCTTGCATTCTTTTCAATTGCATTTTGTGTCTTTTCTCTTCTTTTTCTTCTTTCATCCTAAAAATAATATATATAAAAGTTTGTTATAGTTGTACTATATTTGATCTCTCTTCTTCTTCTCTTCTTACAATAGTTTTTTGTTTTAAAAAAGGTACAGAACCATCAAATACAAAGATAGGTCTAACCTTGAATGTTAGTAGTTTCAATATTCTCCAAAAGAAACCAACTAGATGTGCATTTGGTGTAATGTCACCTCTACCATCCTTTAGCGACGACAAAAAGGTATGAATCCAAATCGATGCATCAATCGCTAGCACCTTGTCTTGTAAACTCTCCAAATCAACCTTTTCTCCACATTCTTGTACTAAATCCCAGAGTTTAGGTACTCCCATTTATAACAAATAAAAAAAGAAAGGAAAAGATAAGTGTGAAGTATACGAACTAATAATATAAAATGTAATTCTTGGAACCGTTATCATTTAATTTGAGCAAAATGTGTAAAATCTTTTTTTTTTTTTTTTTCTGTCGGAGCGGGATGAGATTCATGAAAGCGAACGATGACCGACAAACACAATCTATTTTGTTTTAATCACGGTCAAAAGAAGAAGAACAATACATACATAAGAAGGAAGAGATGTTAAACGGAAGAGAAAAGAATGGAGATTTGAATATAAATTGGAAAGAGTATGCATTGGGTGCAAATCATTTCAAGAGAAAGACTGTTGGTTTTGGAAAATATGATAAACGTGAAAAGGAATATGAAAAGGCAATGTAAGTAGTAGTAGTAGTAGTAGTAGTAGACTTTTGATTAATATACTTGTGTTAACACATTTATATATACATGTTACTATTGTCTATATAGACATATAAGAGAAATGTCAATTATTCAAGGTGGCATTGGATGTGCAATTTGGGATGCAGCTATCATATTCTCTAGATGGGTTTACAAAAACACTCAAGTGTTTGATGGTCAAAAAGTATTGGAACTTGGTAGTGGTGTTGGTTTACCTGGTATTCTTGCTTCATACTATGCCGCACATGTTACTTTGAGTGATTATTTACCTCCTGTAAGTAAAGCCTTGATAGTTATTATGATTGATCGATTGATTGACATTGTTTTTATTATAGTTGATTGAAAACCTTCAATACAATGTAGATTTAAATGCTAAACAAAAAAATGATGGATCTGATGATGAAGAGGAAGATGAACAAGAACAAGAGGAAGGAACAACTGAACAAAAAATTGATATTAGAAATAGAATTGATATTAAATTATTAAATTGGGATGAAATTGATAATGTATGTAATCCATAAACAGTACTGTTGGAATCCAAAAATATAATTAATTCCCTTTTGTTTTTGTATAGATTGAAGTAAAGGAAGAAGATAAATATGATATTATATTTGGTAGTGAATTAACATATAGTATGTTGAGTGTCGATAATCTAATCAAAGTAATCCAAAAATATTTAAAAGATGATGGTATGTTTTACGAAATTCTATCCGATGATCGAGATGGCGTGTCATACTTTATCGAAAAGATGACCCAACTCGAATTCGCTTCACATATCGTTCCAGTACCATCCCATTTCCTCGGTAGCTATGGTACCAAACAAAGAGAGGAAACCTATAAATTCTACTCTTTCTATTACTCTAAAAATCAAAATATCGTTCATCCATTTTGTCAATAAATAAAACAAAAAAGCTACTTTAAGAATCGATTCGTCTCTCGAAAAATGTGACATTTCATCACTTTCTCGTTTGCAACAATTTTATTTTATTTTTTTATTTTTTGTTTCAAAGTACTCCCTCCATCTTCGCGCTCTTCAAAGGGTTAACGAACACAAATAATTCAAATTTTTTACTCTCTCTCACAACAACTAATTAGTAGTAGTAGTCGTAGTAGTATTAGTATTAGTATTAGAGTAGAGTGTTTAGATTAGATGAAAGACATATAATACAAGTCAAGATAATCAACATTAAAAGAGAAAGAACAACGAGGGGGGCATAGTCATTGTGTAATCTTACAAACAAAGAAAGAAAAAGAGAAGAAAAGAAAAGATTATTATTTGTTTTTAATCATCATTGTCAAAAAAAATAACATACAATAATAATAGAATATATAATAATAATGGGTAAATATACAGAAGCAAACTATGATAATGAATTTATAATTAAAGTTAGAGCTCTCTTTGAAGTATGTATGAAAAACAAATAGATTTAGATTACTCTCCTCATAGAGGTTAACTTTTTGAATGTTTACACTTCTTCTTCTTCTTCATCTCTACTTCTTTACTTTTTTTAAAAAGGAAATCAATGGAAAGACCAAACATGTAAGAGAATAATAATAATAATAATAAGTACTAGAAGCGAGACAATAATCGATTGTTAACCTTCTTTTTCTTATTCTATTTGTTTTAGGGAGAAAAGAATATATCATTTGAAGAATTTGTAGAATCTTTTGATCCAAAGAATAAACATACACGTAATTGCTTTGAAAATTTGATTAGAGATACATGTAAATCGAGGTTCTATGGTACTGGCGCACACCATCACCATCATCATGGCGGTAGTGTACACGGTAGTAGTAGTAGTACTGGTAATAATACTAGCAATATCAACATTGGCAATGCAAACATTGGGATCAACCCCAACAATCCAACCAGCATCTATGCAAGAGAAGGTGTTGCTAATCCATACTTTTACTCTGGAACACTTGTGCGATCGTCACAAGACTCTTCTTCATCGTCTCAACCAATCCCATTTAATCCCTATCACAGTGGATTCAATTCTAATCGTATCATTCTTACTCCTGTCGACTTGGGTAGTCTACCTACCCTAGGTAACAATACCAACAACAATAATATCAATATCAGTAATAGTAATGGTTTGGGTGGACCATCATCATCTGGAGCCATTTCATCTGCATTGTTATCATCACCAAGATCATCGTCTTCTCCAAGACACCCTCCTACTTTAAATTTGCATCCTAGTTTGAATACTGGTTTCCTATCAACTCACATATCATCACCATCACCACCAACATCATCATCATCATCTTCTACATCATCTAATACTCTAGATTATTACAGTAATTTATTTTCAATCAATAGACAACACCTACAACATCAACAACAACAACTTCAACAACAATTAAATCAACAACAACAATTAAATCAACATACTAATAATAATAATATTAATCATATTAATTCCTCTTCTTCTTCCTCTTCTTCCTCATCCAATACCAATACCAACAACAACAGCTCTTCAAATAATAATAATAATAATAATAACGAATTATCATCACAACTTTTGTAAATATAATTAATATATTTTTTTTAAATACCTCTTTTTTTTTTTATATATTTATATATATACTAATAATAATAATAACTAGTAGTAATAATAAAGATTAATGAAAATAATTAATTAATTTTTAAAACTATAATCAAAAACCAGCTTTCGCCTTTGATCATTTTGAATTTCAATTTCATATTCTTCATTTTTCTTTCTATTTGCAAAGATGAATAGATTAATCATTCGATCATCAAGTTTACTAAATCATACTACTAGTAGAGTAGTAGGAAGTACATGCAGAGGAGGAAGTATCATTAGTTGTAATACTTCTTCTACTTCTACTACTGCTGCTTCATTCTCAAGTTCAAACAAGAAAAAAAGACAAGTAAACAAAGAACAAAAAGAACAACAACAACAAGAAAAATGGAATACAACAACTCAATCATCATCAATTGAACAATCTCGTCAACAACATCAACAAGAACATGATCATAAAGGAGGACCAACATTAAAACAAATGTTTAAAAATGTTGGAATGTTGATGGCTATTGCATTAAAGGGATATACATCGATGCGTTTAAATATGATAAAACACAAGTCTATATTGGAGAGAGCAAACTCTATTCTCCGAGACCACGCTCATATCATTTCAAGTGTTACAGGTGTACCCTATGACGAATCAAAAACAAAAGTAAAGAATTTTGTAGTCTTTGCCAAAGGTTCACCCTTGTCTGTAGCACTTCAAACTAAAGATGATCCAATCGTTATTACTATTACATTAATGGAACAACAACAAGAAAAAGAAAAGAAGGAAAAGGAAATGGAACTAAAGAGACCAAGAGGAAGACCAAGAAAAAAGAATGAACAAGAACAAGAAGAATATGATGACGAACAATTTGAAGAGGATTTAAGAAAAAGATTACATGTCGATAATATAACACTGGATGCTGTCATTATTGGTCGTTTGGAATCTGCAACTCATGATGGCGACACTAACTTCATTTCAAGATTCAAAAGTTCATCCAAACAATGGTTGGGTATTAGCGATGAATCAAATACGCATATCGACTCTGTCAGTCTTTTATTGGATAATCCAATCACTCAACAACAAAAGGAAATCCCTCTTTGGGAATCAGATAGAAATCAACAATTAAAACAAAATCAAATGGAACATGAACAAGAATATTATTATGACAATGATGATCAAGAAATTATTATTGATCAAGATGATAAAGATAAAGGTTCAAGTAATTTTAAGAATATAAAGAATGAAAACAAAAAGGATGGTGATAATGGTGATGTAATAGAGATTGAAATTGAAGATTACACTGAAAAACCAAAGAATAATAAAAGAAAATAAACTATCGATAATACTATTATATACTACTGTAACCTTGCTAGAGTATGATCTTTCTTATTTGATTGTGATCGCGCTTTGAAAATAAACCCAACTAAAGATAGAAGCTGTATGATAGAGTTTTGTTTTTTATATGCTTTCTTTATTTAAACACCTAATCTAATGCTTTAGACCTTGGTGAAGATACCACTACGATGAGAGTAGATGACCTTCTTGATTTGGCCCTTGGCGGCAAAATCTCTGATGATACGACGGGCGAGTGAACCGTTGACCTTGTACTTGTCAGAAACGTTGGCAATGGTGATGACCTTTTGACCTGGCAACTCCTTGTTGACCTTGTTGAAGGTTTCCTTGTCGAGGAGGACCAAGTTAGCTAACTTTTCCTTGGATTTTCCCTTGGACCATTTCTATTTGATAGTAAAAGTAAATGAAAGGTGTAGAGAAAGTGATAATGTATGATGGAGAGATGGTATGAGTAAACTTTGATCTGCTGTTTGGTTGCTGTTTGTTGTAAACTGCTATCTCTAACTATATCTAATCTTTACCTTTCTGGCACCCTTTTGGTTACCAGCAGCTGACTTGGCAGCTTGGATTTGCTTGCTCTTTCCACCGACTTTTGGAGGCATTTTGTCTATATCACTACAAGTTCGAAAGGGACTCTCTGTATGTTGAAAGCACAGACTTGACTCTGCCACTGCTGTCGCACGAAGCACATCCTCTCTGTCACCCAAAAAAAATCAAAAAATTAAAAGTTTCAATTTGATCTCGAGAAATGTTTGCCTGCAGGTGCAAGAAGATTAAAGTTTTTTAAAAATTAAAAAAAGTAAAAGTAAAAAGAAGAAGTTGATTAATCAAGTAGTAAAGAAAGTAGTAATAGTAGTATTGTAATAGAGAGAGAGAGAGAGAGAGAGAGAGAGAAGAGATATTTCATTTCACACAAATTTTAATGAAATATGAAAGTACCAAAAGAATTCAAGTTCTTTTATAGTTGTGATATATCATTGAAATATAAAATTAAAATGTATGTACAATATTAGCAATAGCAATATATTAGTTAGTGTAGAGATAGATTTCTAATATTATTATTACTTGTCTTTTATTATTATTATTTAGATGTGGATTAAAAGGTAAAAAGGAAAGAGAGAATGCACCTGAAACTATAAACAAATGGTTGGAAGACCCATTTTTAAAGAATTCTTCATTGTATAAAGAGTATGATGAAAAGAAGAATAATAAGAAATAGAAAGATTAAGAAATCAAATTAACATCTTTTTCTCTCTATTCTTTTTATCTATTTTCTATTTTAGTAAACCTATAGATATTTATATTTGTTGTACATTATATTCAAATGGTAAACCATTATGTTCACCAGAACAAACTATATTTATGCCATTTAGAGGAGATGATAGATGGGATCAATATATAACAATACCGATTAGACATCAAGATTTACCATTTGATACAAAGATTGTCATTACTATATGGGATGTTTATGCACCACTTCAAAAGATACCAATCGGTGGTACCTGTTTCAATGTATTTGGAAGAAGTCGTGTCGAAAGAAAAGGTAGACATAAACTATTTGTCTATCAAAACACTCAAGGCAATGATGATACAACACCAGGTCAAATCGTTGGCAAGGATGAATTATATCGTCTTGAAAAGTTAATCAAACGTTATGAAAGAAATTTAATTCCTCATGTTGATTGGTTAGATAAATTTGCTTCAATTGAAATTGATAAAATATCAAAGGTAAGAAAAGAAAAAAAAAAAAAGATTCAAAAGATCAATCAATCATACTTATTTATTTATTTATTTATTTTCTATTTTTTAGAATTCAGATTCATTAAATAAGAATTCATTATATTTAACAATTGAATTACCAGAATTTGAATTACCAGTATTATTTAAACAACAAACATGTCAATTGTATAAATCGATTATTCAAACACAAAAGAGACAATTGGTCATTGTAAATGATAATGAAATTAGTGATCATCCATGTGAACAAAAGTATCATCGTTTAAATGTTTACTCTTATGATAAAGATAAAGATCATAAAGATTTAAAACCAAATTCTTCTGAATTAAGATTATTAAACGTAAGTCTAAAAAAAAAATGGAAACAAAAAGAAATAGAAAAATAAGACTTCTAAACCTTTTTTCCTTTTCCCTTTTGTTAGAAATTAATTAAAACACCACCAAATACACATTTTACACCAATTGAATCATTGTTGGTATGGAAATTTAGATATTTCTTATCAAATAATAAGAAGGCATTGACAAAATTCCTAAGATCTGTAGAGTGGAATGAAACGATACAAAAGAATGAAGCCAATTTAATTTTACCAAAATGGGAAGCAATTGATGTAGCCGATGCGTTGGAATTGCTTTCCAATGCATTTACACAGAAAAATACAATTGGTGTTCGTCGATATGCAGTAGATATTCTTAGAAAGGCAGACGACGAAGAACTACTCTACTATCTCTTGCAATTGGTACAAGCAACCAAATATGAAATGATAGAAACAAACTATGACCATAGTTCAGAGTCACCTCTCATTAGTTTCTTGATTGAACGTGCATCAAAGAATTTCAAATTGGCAAGTCGTCTCTATTGGTACATTACAGTTGATAGTGTCTTGAAAAAGAGTAGTTTCTGTAATCACTACAAGACTGTTGGAGAAGAGTTGCATAGATCTCTTAGTAGAGATGATCAACAAAAGATTACTCGTCAAAGTCAATTTATCAGTCGTTTGGCAAAACTCTCTGAAGAACTAAAGGCAATGAATATACTTCGAGAGAAAAAGATTGAAAAGTTAAAGTATGCACTCTCTGATGGTGATTATAAGGATCTGTCTGATTTCCCTCCCCTTCCCCTACCAGTTGACCCATCGATCGAGGTGATTGGTATCATTCCCGACAAGTCAACCATCTACAAGAGTGCCAAATCACCACTTGGTCTAAAGTTGAAAACTAAAAGTGGTCCAGAGTATGGTATCATTTTCAAGACTGGTGATGATATGCGTCAAGATCAATTAATCATTCAATTGATTTCACTTATGGATCGTCTATTGAAAAAGGAAAATCTAGATCTCAAACTTACACCTTACCAAGTTTTGGCAACTGCCGAAGAAGATGGTGTAGTTGAAATGGTTCAACCTTCTGAAGCAATGGCATCAGTCCTCAACAAATATGATGGTGAAATTTTGAAATATTTCAAGGTTCATCATCCAGATCCAGAAGCTCCTTTGGGTATCACTGCCGAAGTTTTGGATACTTTTGTTAAAAGTTGTGCTGGTTATTGTGTTATCACTTATATCCTTGGTATTGGTGATAGACATTTAGATAATTTATTATTAACTCCAAATGGTAATTTATTTCATATTGGTAAGAAATAGAAAAAATAGAAAAAAGCAAAAAAAATGTTTTATTTATTTATTTATTTTTTTTTTAAGATTTTGGATATATATTAGGTAAAGATCCAAAAATTTTACCACCACCAATGAAATTATGTAAAGAGATGGTTATTGGTATGGGAGGAGAAAATTCAAAACATTATGGAAAATTCAAACAATTGTGTTGTGAAGCCTATAATATTTTAAGAAATTCATCACATCTTATTATCAATCTTTTTGCACTGATGATTGATGCAAACATTCCAACCATTTCAGAGGAAAGAGAAAAGAGTATTCTTCGTGTTCAAGAAAAATTACAACTTGAATTAACCGATCAAGAAGCTGCCAATAGTCTTTTACAATTATTAAATGATTCTGTTAGTGCTCTTTTCCCTGTTGTAGTTGAATATGTTCATAAATGGTATCAATATTGGAGAAATTAATAAAAACAAAAAAAAGTATCATTATTTTTTTTATTATTTCTTTTATTATTCTTTTTTTATTTTATTTATTTTGCTAATAATTTCATAACATAATCATTAACAACTAAAAGGATACCACCACCAGGACCAAGACGAAGTACCTTTGGAAGGAAACCTTTGTAGAGAGCAGCGACACCTTCTTCTCTGGCAACAGTGACCATGGAAGGAATACACCAAGTGTATTTCTTTGGACCGGTACCTTGATTTTGAATTCTACTCTTGACGACATCGGCAGGAGTATTCAAGACTGTACCCAATGTACCAGCAAGACCACCAGCAACAAAGTTGTTGAGTAGTGTTTGTTTTTGGCTGGTTGGTGTTGGCAAGGCAGCCTTGAGAGTATGAATAAATCCAAAATAGGCAGAGTTCCAAAGAGCATGTCTCCATAGTGTCGACTCTAAACCCTTGAAAAAGCCACCCAAACCTTCGCTTTTAGCAATCTTGACAACACAATCCATTGTATTCTTGTATTTACCTGCATTCTCTTTGGCTTGTAATCTAATCTTTACCAATTCAAATGGTACTACAATAAATGCTTCAGTTACACCTGCACCAATACCAGAACAAATTGCTTGTTTTTGTGTTAATTTACTATCTATAAAAAGTAGAAATAGAAAATGGATCATTAATATGTGTGTTTGTACAATTATTTCTATAGTTTTTGTACATACTTCCATAAAAAGCTAAAATCTTTTGTTCATAAAACTTGTTTGATGCAAACTTGATAGCTCTCTTTGGTGCCTCGACAGCTAATGGAGGAACAATACCACGATACATTCTGAAACCGTCGTGTCTGATCATCTGAACCAAACTAGTAAACATTGATTGACTTTGACCAACTTGTAATTGTGCTCTAGTCTTTACTACATCCAATGGATACATGACAAGAATCTCTGATACACCTGCTATACCACCACTAATAATATTATGCCATAATGGTTGTGACTTTGTTGGTGTTGGTGGTGATCCTGCATTTCCTCCTTCTTGTTTAGTTGCCATATTTAATAATAATAATTATATGTTGTTATTGTTGTTGTTGTTTAAATAATAATACAATGTTTCTTTTGTTTGTTTGTTTCTTTCTTTTCTTTGTTTGTTTCAAATATAAATTTTATATTATTATCCTTAAATATCTATACTACTAGTGTTTCAAGTGTGTAATAAAATAATAATAATCTTATCTTTTGTTTGATTCTTTTATCAATAACTAAAACAAACTCTTTCAGAATGGATGATGATTATATATATTATGAATAACTAAATTTCAAACCCTTTTTGGCATTGGATGATGAAGACGATTGTGCTGAACATGATGATTTGAACTTTTATTTTGAATTGAGGAAAGAAAAAAAAACAGACAAAGTAAAAAAAAAGACAAAGAACAGAAAAAAAAGAGGAAAATCAGTAAATTGAGATCAACATTATATTTTCTATCTAATAACTTACAGCTGAGGGGGGGACTTTCATATTTATGCAGGAAGGCCCTGTTAAGGTTAACTAGGTCGTGTCTACCCTCCCAATATGCACGATATCGGCAGGTAAAGGACGATAAATCCATGGCCTGTAATCTGCGGTTTGGTGTAAGATTCCCAATAAGAGAATATTCTTTGCAGCGCTCGAGTCTCTGTTGAAGAAATGATCACAAACTGGACAATATAGCCATTGCCATTTAGTTTTAAATGGCATTTCTGTCGCATTTGGGTTCTTTGACTTCCAGAGATCTTTGATCTGACTATCACAAAGAGACTTACCAAAACCATAATCGTGGGTCGAAACAGAGTTGCTTGTAGACTTGTTCCCATCCTTTTGACTATTGCTTTGATCTTGGTCCTTACAACGATCATTAGTAGTTGATGACGATTTTGACCTCTTTTTCTTATTTTTGCTAGCATCCCTTTTTTGTTTTTCAAAATTAAACTTGATGATAGCGTTGATAAGTTGGTCCTTTTTGCTGTTGGTAGCACCACCCTTACTATCCTTGTGAGAACCTCTTTTGTTTTTCCCTTTGGTTGGCTCTTCTTGTTGATTGTATTTGATAGAGTTTAGATTGCAAAACTCTATCAACTCCTTGACAGTCTTTTTGCTTAAAGAGAAAAGGGATTCCAATAGCATAGTTGGAGAAGGTGAAGTATTTTCAAGTGATATGAATACTTTTAGAGTTTCATTCATATCATCTGCCAATTGAGACACTTTCAGAGTTGAATCATTCTCTTTGTCCGCCAATTGAGCCTTGGAGCATTGACAATTGTAATCAGTCAATTTGCAACCATCACATAACTTGGAATCCTTTCCTTGCCAACGAACACCATTGTCTGAAAACGTGGAGGATATGGGTGCACCAACAACATGGGTCTTTTCAAAAGATTCTGGCAACACATTTTTAACCTTTTGGTGTTTAGCTTTTTCTAGGAACTTGTTGTTGTTGGTAGAATGAATTTTGGAGGCACATGCATTATGAATCTTGGAAAAAAAAATATTAATGAATGGCCATTTCGAGGGTTGATCTAAAAATTCAATTATTAAAACACACATACTTTGGAGGTATTAAATTCATTGACAAGACGTGCCTTGTAACCCATATTCAAAAACAGTCTGAGTAGTGTCTTTGATGTACAACCAGTTCTACCACCACCTCGGGATCCATGGAAAAAATCAGACCCTCCAATATCTATAAAAAGAAAGAAGATTAATAACAAATAATAATAAATGGTTTGAAGAAATAAAAAAAACATACAAATCACTATTCTATTTTTCGGGATTGTTGTTGGTGGTACAAAGCTCTTTGCATAGGCATATTGGGCGCGCTTCTTGTCAATGTTCCTGTTCTTGTCCATGGTCTGAAACGTATAGGACGTCACTACATGGGAATAAAGACGACATTGATCCCTATGGGTAATTCTTTCATACTCTATTCGTCTCAATACAGATTCTACATTGAATAAAGTATCTAGGAATTAAAAAAAAAGTTAGTTTATAAATATTAATATTATAATATATAGGTGGTATAGACAATGCATATTTAAAATAACACTTACCAAAGGTATTATAGGGTGGCAATTCACTTTCAAATTTGGACAGGACCGGGTTCTTTTTGTAGTTTTGTTGTCTTGCCAGAAGACGGTCAGTGCCCATGAGGTTGTAATAAGATGCCACTGAAACCACTCGAGCACGATTCATAGAGTCTACAATCGTACATTTTGACCTTCCAGGATCAATTCCGATATAAAGATAATTGCCACAGTTGTTTTCCCTCATAACTTTCCATTTGCTTCGGCGCCTTCTACACATTCCAGAGTGATAAAAATCTCTCTTTGCTCTTATATGTTTCTCTTCATCTTTGTAAACGCACTTTTCATTTTTTACAAAAGGTTTAGAGTAGGAGGAGTAGGAGAATGAGTGTGAGGGGAGTGAGGTATAGGTCAAGGATGAGGTATCGGTGGAAGAGGGTGGAGTTGAGGTATCGGATGAGGTGGTTGAGGTATCGGTCAAGGATGAGGTATCGGTGGAAGAGGGTGGAGTTGAGGTATCGGATGAGGATGAAGTGGGTGGGGCATCGGTCAAGGATGGGGAAGAGGGGAGTGAGATATCGGTCAAGGGTGAGGAAGGGGTGGGCAAGTAGGAGGACGGAGATGGGGACGAGGTGGAAGCGAGACACCTTTGCACGGCTTTTTTGAGGGTTTCCAACGTCATGAAGAACCAATAGTCTGTCAAAGGGATATTTTTTTCTCTCGCATAGGTCAGTATATCTTTTTTCGAGTTTGATTTCTCTAGATCAAACTGTTCAATTTTTTGTTCTGACCATATTTGAACCCCAAGGACCGATTTCAACAAAACACATTCCACTTGAAGACGATCTTCTTTGATATTCTCTACGTCGATTTTACGGGATGTGGCCTCTTCAACTAGATGTTCCAACGTCCATTGTTTAAGTTTAGGAAAATCTTTTGTTTTGTTACTTAGATTTGGGCGTTTGGTGGTATTTTGATTGGAGGACGAAGGGGAGGATGATGAAGAGGAGGTGGATGATAAGGACGACGAGGAAGACGAGGCAGATGATGAGGATGACGTGGATGATAAGGACGTGGAGGAGGACGAGGAGGACGGGGACAAGGCAGACGAGGAAGACGAGGCAGATGATGAAGATGACGAGGCAGATGATGAAGATGACGTGGATGATAAGGACGTGGAGGAGAAGGAGGACGAGGCAGACGAGGGGGAATTCGATTTAAATGTTTGAACTGGGTCAAATTGAGATACCTTTGGAGCCATTTTGTAGATATCATGAGCAATCAAAATATAGGCTGCTGTTATGTGCAACGCAAACATGACTGATGGATGCGGGGCGATAGCAATGAGCCTTTTAGGAATTATCCTACTTACATCCACCTCTTTGTCCTCGGTTGTGCCTTTGGCTTTATCTAAAATGGTGTGATAAGATTCTTGACTATAGTCAACCATTTCGTAATCCAAAGGATTGGCATTAAAAGCCTCTTTGGCTGCCTTGCAAGGGAATTGTCCACAAACAATAATGAGCTTGGACGTTGTCATTGAAAAATGCTTCATTAATTCCTTCACCATGATTTCATGTTTGATTTCATTTTCAAATCCGCCAGTAGACGAGTCGTGGACAAAGGGATATGCATCACGAATTCTAAATTGCATCGAGGGATCGGATGTAGTTTTAATAAGATTGAATAGGTTCCGCATGGAGGGTGCAATTCCTGACCTGTTACTGTTGAGTGCTATCGAGGTGGTGTTGAGAGCCTCGTGTAGAAAAATCTCCACGTGGGGTGACTCAGGTTGGTCAAATTTGACGAGTCGATGATTGATTTCGGCAATTAATGGTACTGGTGGAGGGAATTGATCATCCTTTGAATCAAAGGGTGGCATTTTTTCAAATGCATTCCTTTTTAGTTGAATATCAACCGAGTACAGATCCATCAGGTCACCACATAAATCCAATCTTTTTTCATGTTCCGATAGAATAGGAATGGTCGCATCACATTGTTCGCACACCATAGGCAAATCTTTAAGTGAGTGGGATGACAAACAATTGGCACAGATAATATCTCTATCCTTGACTTTGGGAATGTTTGGTTTCAACCCAACTTGTTTTGCCACAAAACAAGCATAGTGGGGATGGTTGTATGAATATGAATGGTTCTTTTCCATTTCTTCTACTTGTTTACATTTCCATGATTCATCATCATCATCGTCGTCGTCATCGGAATCATCCATGGGTGTGCCATCTTGACCGTTTTTTTGAGAGACCAAACTTTGCTCTGGAAAAGATTCTTCTAGTTTTTGTCTCTTTTTCAAATGGTATGGCAAGAGACGGCAATTCATGGATATTTGCACATCAGAAACTACTTTTTCATTTGCACCTATATAAAGATTAAAATTAAATATTAGTAAAATGAATGGGTCGTAAAAGATAATAATGCTTTAAAACAATGACATTTACTTTTTGTTTGGAACCAGATATGGCTGGGAACGTTGGTTGTCACCATCATCGCCCTTTGATTGATTAGGACCGACATTTTTTGGTTATAAATGTAACCAATATTGTCTCTTTCGTAATCATTAAAGTTGGGGTGAATTGTTTTTGTTGACCCGTTGAAATCGAATGGGTTGTCTTTTACATACGGTGATTGCAAATAATCGCAGAGGACTGATTTTCCAACAAATCCAATCGTATAGTAACGAAAAAGAAACGATTTTTTTGTTGAAGCAAGAGACTTTGGCATCCATTTCCTTGGCCCATTTCTCTTCACCTTTGGGCTGTCATTGAATAGTTTCTTGAGAGTTGCTTTCAGTGTTGGCAATGAACAGCAGTACCAATCATATTCGATTTTAATAGTGCTAGTAGGTAAAGATAACCATTTTAAAATGCTAACTTGACTGGATTTGCTGTAGTCAAAGTCTTCTTTAAAATCTATTTGCAAGCGTTTTACCATGTCTTGCCATAAAACCAATTTCAATCTTTTAATATTTTCCTCTTCTTGGACTTGTGTATCAATGTTTGGGGATTCGATATCTCTAAGTTCCAATTGTCGATTAAGATCCTCCAATTTAAAATCTTTAAAATCAGGGAATTTTTCTAACTTTATATCCACAATCTCACTACGAGTTCTACCTCTTTTTTTTTTTGATGATGAGGATGGAGATGTAGTTGTATCAGACGAAGAGGATGGTGATGTTGTTGTATCAGACGAAGAGGATGGTGATATTGTTACATCAGACAAAGAGGATGGTGATGTTGTTACATCAGACGAAGAGGATGGTGATATTGTTACATCTGACGATGAAGGAAAAGAAGCCAAGTGCGAAGCTTTGAGGATCTCAATTTCCTTGTCGAAAAACTTAAATCTATCCAATGGATAGCCACTTTCCAATGGATGACCAATTTCTTTTTCCAAATTAGGTAATATTTTTGAAATATACCTTAATATTTTGTGTTTGTCGGTCAAACCAAGGGACATATCTATTCCAGAGTTGACGATTATACTGACAAACAACTCTATCGAGAATGGGATAAAAGTACTGTTGAATCTATAGATAAAAAAGAGGATTAGTTTTAAAAATATAAAAAAAAAGATATTGGTCAATTGTTTTATACATACTTTGCTTGTGGTGCAAAGCTATTCAATGCGAAAGGAGTAGTTTTTATCGTCTCCAAATCGGACGTCATGAGGGATTTCAATCCTGTAGGGTCATATCCTTTTGGAAACTTGTATCCATTTGATTCACAAAAATCCATTAAAGATGGATATTGATCTTTTGTCAACTTTGAAAAATCGATTGAATTGTCCTCTCTATAGAAAAAAAAATAAGATTACAAAAAAAGCATTTGATTAGTTAATTATAATGAAAATAATAAAAAATAACAAAAGATATAATAATAATAATAGTTACGGATTAATTATATTTTCCAAATTTAGCATTTTCAATCTATTCAATTGGAGGGTATTTAACCCACTCCAGGCACTTATTGATGTTGATGATTGGATCAACGCTTCCAACTTTGATGAGAGTTCAGATTGTAAATAATCACCAGATATATGTTCTTCAACCTTTAATTTCTTTACATTTTTGCTATCAATCTCTAAATCTGTGGCCAAATTTGATATTGAATAAACAGTTCCATCAAAATTGATTTCATCAAAGTTTTCAGGCCTTTTGTCACCCAAAAACTGTTTCTTCTTTTTTTTTTCCTTGGGAATGGCTGGCTCTTGATTTTGCTTGGCCTCTCTTTCCTCTTTTAATTTTGACCTTTTCTTTTCGCATTCCAAATTATGATCTATAATGATAAATGTAATAAATGTTAGAGAGGTTTAAAATTAAAAAAAAAAAAGGTTTGACAGGCCTGTCACTGCATAGAGAGAGCTTCTTGCTATCAATGGAGGTATCAAAGATCACTCTAATCTCTGCAATAATTAATACGCGCTGTATTACAATTATACTCTATAAATTCTATCTCTCTCTCCACAATGAGGCAAAAGAGATAGGTGATGCGTTGATTGGATAATGAAAACAAAAAAGAAATGGTGTAAAAGCAATGATTGTAATGTTTTGCATTATCGATCTGATGGAAAGACTGGGACCAACAATGAGGCGAGTGGTTAGATGGGTGGTGCATCTCGATAATAAAAACAAATATAATCAAAACAAGAAAGGGTAAAAGAGGAGCAATGGTAGTGATTGATTGCAGTATCTGATGGAAAGTTAAGTGGTAAAGAAAGTTTGTCGGATAGGAGAGTGGATCAAACGAACAACAAAAAGGATGCAGAGCGATAAAGAGTGGTAGATTGGTACTTGATTTGGATCAAAAAGGATTATATAATTTATGAGTGAACACAAGAGGTCAATGATATGTAAAGATGAACTTGGCCAACAATGAGTAGTTAAAAGGAAAGAGATGGGTGGTGCATTGATTGGTAAACCAATGAAAACAAAAGATAATCAAAAAGAAATGGTGTAAAAGAGGAGTAATGATAGTGATGTGTGGGTTCTTACACTAAAAGTGTAACTATAAACAATACTCGCTGTATTCTATCTATTGATAATGTTGTGTTGAGTGTGAGATGTTATTTAATAGTTTAATATACATTCTCTAAATTTGGTTTCTGTGAGTTGTTCGAGATGAAAAAAAAAAATGAAAATAAATATTAAAAAAAAAAATCTGATCGACACTCCACAAACTGCCCACCATCCTCTCAGTAGCGGTCATCGACCCCTTTTGACGTGTATGAGCAAAAGATAAACAAAATGAGAGATAGAGTTACATGAACCGACGCAAGAAGATATTTAAAAAAAACCTGTGATGGTGTTAATATCAATGACATACCTTTTAATGGTTGAGATGAAAATATTAGTTTGAGAGCTTGGTACCCTTCACCGATATCACCATCATCTATTTTGGCAAGTATATCCTCCAGAAGATCCGACACCAACTTGGACTCGTGGTGGAATATGTTTCGGTCATCTTGACGGTCTAAAGCACTCTCCACCATCCTTTTGCAGGTCTCGGCCACCTCGGCCGAGTAACTATTGCAAATGGAGTTGGCAAAGGCGGTTTTATAAGAGTGGCAACAGCCAATTGGATTCAGATCTGGGTCAAGGAGTGCATATCGGAGGATTTGATATTTTGCAACCATCTCGTCTACCTTGAGTTTGGCAAATGTTCTCGATAGCATTTTGTTGACGATTTTCTCTTTTGCTTGGACATCTTGTGCAGAATTCTGTAAAGAGTAAACAAAGAATAAAATAAAAATTAATTTATTATTACACATCATAACTGTCACAGACTGTTATACATACATAATCTCTTGGACTATTACTGCTTTTGCGTGTGTCTATGTCCATCACCTTTGAGATGATGGCCTCCACAATTAGAGAATCCCATCGAATCGGCAAAGTCAACCGATTTTCCATTTTTTCATATAATTCATTTGTTTTGTTCTTTGAAAGAACACTCATGTCGTAATACTTTGGTATTACTTTTTCGAGTTCTTGTCGGGACAAACTAAACACTAAAAATAGTAAAATACATGAAATCGATCAATTAGTTCATGAACTTATCTGAATGATTCATGTTCAAAAAAAAAAAAAAAGGTTGATGATATCTTACTGTTATTAAAGTCGTATACAAATATTAAAAAAAATTGGCCTACTAACCTCTTAACAGAGTGATAGTATCTTGCATATTGGCCGAGATGTGTCACAAACAAGTTTTGTTCGTTATTCCACTTCTTACCCATGAGACGATCGAGAGGGTATTGAGTTGTTCTTGTCTCTGTTGCGGATGGAAGTGGGCCATTCATGATGACCACTGTGCGATAGTGAACCTCAATTAGAAGCTTCCTATATAAAAAATATATAAAGGTAATACAATATAGCAGAAAGATAATGAATTGAAGAAAAGATAGATAAAATGAATAATGATGTGATGAGAAAAAGAACACTTTAAATAGAGAACATTGGAGCTTGATGAATAATATTTTATTTTAAACAAATGTTTTCTTGTCTTTGTTGATTATCAACAAAAAGTGAGGGGTGATACATATACAGATGGGGTTGTCCCAATGATATCATAATCGTATGGTGGTTTCTTAATACCCGAACTGTGTCATCACCACCGTTTAATGGGGGCATTCATGATGCCTAGGTGAGCCACAGCAGCACGATCATTTATGATTCAACATATGAGTGAGGGGGATAAGGAGGAGGATAGGGGGTGGTAGTCATGGTTGGATATGATGCCTAGGTGAGCCACAGCACGATCATTCTTTGATGTAACCCGTCAGATTATGGGCGTGTTGATTCACTATATGAGTGAGGCGGATAAGGAGGGGGATGGGGGTGCGGATTAGGCTCATTATATGAACCAAGATCTAAAATGTAAGAGAAGAGGAGGAGGGAGAGGGGGGGGTGTATGATACCAAATCAGGGTATGATTCTATTGTTGTTTCTTCTTTTTGATAGGATCCATTTATTAATGAGAGAGAGGGGCTATTTGCTGTTGTTGTTTTGAAACAAATGTTCAAACCTCGCAATGTATCAGGTCAGTCACCTATGGCACGCATAAAGATCGCACTATCTCATGAGAAAAAAAAATTTAAAAAAAAAAAAAAAAAAAGTGTAGAATCAATTGAAACAAACAATTAATTATTTAATTAAATTGATAATATCTTTATTTAATGAATTATCAATATTATAGATATATTTTTATCTTTATTTTAAGCATATTAATCATGAGTACAGCAGCCCAAACTATCACTGCATCAGCAGCATCATCAGTATCAGTAGCATTAGTACCAATAACAACAATCTCTGCATCACCAGCAGCAGCAACAACAACAACAACGACACCTCCAACAGTCTACCAACGATTAATTGGCGACCGTTTTAAACCAACATTCTCATTAAGACAAGTGCAACGCATTAGAAATAAAACGTCATTCCTGTTGAGAAGACATACAAATGGCGACGAAGTACTACAAGCAGAGGTTCTAAGAAGTTTGAGCATGTCTAAACATGGAAGAGGTATCAAGACAACTCTCGACCCCAAAGGAGAAAAGATCAACGAAGATGGTACAGTTTTTATGTCACCAAGAGATTTTAGTTGTATCAACATCATTAGAAAGATGCACAAGGAAGCAAAAGATGGAAAAAAGAATTATTATAATAATTCTACACAATAAGTTGCATATAAGAAATTAACTAGTAGTAGTTGTTGATGTATACTAATTCCTTTCTTCAAAAGAATATTATCATCAGTGTCACCTTTTCATACTAGTAAGCAACTAAGAGATTTTGGGTTCAAATTTGCAAATGGAGCATTCACAAACGCCAACAAACATCATGATCATCACAGAGTCATAAGAATAAGAACAATACAATTACAATACAATACTTAGAGATATAAAAGTCATGATGATGATCATGTTGATGATGATGATGTGAATATTGATCATCAACACAAGTAGTATAGGGTAACAAGTTAAATTAAATCTCAATCATCATCGTCATTTGATGGATGTCTGTCTCGAATGAATGAATGAATGAATTCAACTTTAGGATGGGTTATGAATTCATAAATCTAGATGTATTTATATTTACTACTTGTCTTGTACTGCGCGAGAACACAGTACAGCACAGCACTATCATGTCATGAAGAGAAGTAATTAATTTTGGAGGGAGAATTTTCATCATGACACCAACAACAATAACCATCGATCGATTAGATTCATCAAGATATTTTAAACAATCATCAATCAGTCAATCAACAATGGGAATGACGCCTTTAGAGGACATGACGTAGACCAACAATCACTCTGTCTTTATTCAAGGATCCTTTGACAAAGAACCAAAATCTTTTATAAATATATAATATAAATTAAAGTAAGACTATACACTACTATGAAATATTATACATCACTAACCATTATTCTATTGTTTAAAGACAATAGAAATAAACCTCTTTTTTATAATTATAGATTACACTTGTGGTTATATTATTATTATTATTTAAAAAGACACTACAACTCCTTTTGGTTGGTGGGAGGATGTTCTAGTGTCTGCCAAATGGTCACGCTTCGGTGTGGGAAACTTATGAATTCTACCCTCTATCCCTCTTTCCCCCCCCCCCCCCCCTCTATATATATACAATTCTCCCCTATTTTAAATCATTTCAGAATTGGGAGCTGCAAGTACATTGTTCATTTGACTCAAAAGGACTACTCTACGGCATAGCCAACGGAGTTCAACTTGTCATTTGGTTCACAATGGGCATTTGCTTGCAGCTCCAGGCTTGGG
This sequence comes from Cavenderia fasciculata, assembly GCF_000203815.1. Classification (NCBI taxonomy): domain Eukaryota; phylum Evosea; class Eumycetozoa; order Acytosteliales; family Cavenderiaceae; genus Cavenderia; species Cavenderia fasciculata. The sequence continues at coordinate 2,313,504 of NW_004457624.1, forward strand.
TCTGGATACTAATATTTTATTTATTATCTATATATTGTTGGTGTTTTTTTTTAGAATGAGAAACATTGTGAGATTGAGACAAGAGTAATGGTAGCTCTATTGATTCTACTCATATTTCTTTTCCTCTTTTTATTTATCCCTTACAGCTTTATAGTTCAATATTTAATCAAACAATACATCCATATATGGTACCTATCCATAAATGATAAAGTTTAAGTATCATGTAGACTTCAACATAGTAGTAGTATATACTACAACCACCACTCAATTACTAATACATATTTTTAACATAGGTCATCCTTACTATTTTTCTATAGAACCGATTGATCTTCTTCTTAATCAACCGCTGATCTATTAAAGTTATGTATATATTCATAACATAAATTAATTTCAAAACTAACAATTCCAATCTATCAGATATCTGTTTAATGAGACTAGTCAACAAATCGGTTCATACTATAGCTGATAGTCTTGTATTATAGCAACAAAGGTGGTTGTTTGGTCATCAACTCTACCCACCTGAATTAGAATACAAAGTTAAGTAAATTCATCACAATACAACTATCAAACCCTCAACTAATCATATTCATGCCATATTATACTTTAAATATAGAATCAATTGATTAGAGACGAGTTGGTCCATTTTTAAAAACTGTAAAGATATGTATCTTGTAAAATTACTGTCATAAATACTGTTTACTAATTATTATTTATTATCTTTTAGAATGGATGGTTTTGATAGACCGAATGCGAAATTGTCCATGACCACTAGCCTTGATGGGTTTTAAAAGAGCTAATTACAATAATACTAGTATGTACCAAATAAATAACCATGATATCGATATAGATTAAGCTACCATTACTCTTGAGCATTCACAATTGTTTTGAGATTGACCATTCCAAATATACTAACCATCTTGTCTAGCGTTGCTGGATGTGGCATGCATTGAACACTGCCGACACCAGTGCATATAATGTTGAAGATTCAAGGCGCCTACACCTCTTGCGTTGGCGCTTGTCTTTTTATTTGATTAATCGTGATCCGATCCATGTAGCACGTAGTTTTATATGGTTGCATGTTTACTATATGAGATAGGCTTTGAAGAATAGCATTTTTTTTATTTGAATAATCTTTGAAACGACGATCCAATATCACCAATAGATACAACTTTTTGTGCTCTTTCTGTTTATATCATTTGTTTTTCCAAACAATGCTTTCTAGACCTCATCTTAGCCCATGGCTAATGGCGACTTTACGGAAAGTACTTTTTAGAAGGGTGAACCTCTCGCAAATTTTTTTGTCAACCATTTGATAGATAATGAAAAGATCTATCGATTGGTAAAAGAATAATTAAAAATAAAGAAGACCATAGAGAGAAATAAGTTTTACAAATAAATAGATTCTGAGGCGGTACTCCCAACCAAAAATTTTCAAAACCCCCAAAGAAAATAAATATTCATTTTTTTTTATTTTTCCCTTGAAATAATCAAAGGGATGGATGGTTTTTTTTTTTATTCAATTCATTTATTATTACATTAATTTTATTTAACTTTTACTCCTTCTTTAAAACAAATTATTAAACCAATTCTTTTTAGATGATTTGTGTTTTTGTACATTTTGTTGTTGTTGTTCTTGTTGTTGTTGAAGATTTAAATTTTGTTGTCTATGTTGAATAGAGAGTTGATTTAATTTTTCATTTAATTGATCCAATTTCTTTTCAATGATTGATTTGACTGTGTCTGGTAGCAGGTCATATTCTGGTAGTTGTTGGGGATTTGGCATGGTTGGGATTTTAGCTTCACACCAAACAACGAGTGGTTTAACATTGAGTTTGATGGCTAGATGATAGATGGAACAAATACTTTCGACATCGATGGATGGACGGATCACAGCGGCCAGTAGCTCTTTGGCTCTAGGGATTTGATGAATATCGGCGAGGAACAATAAATCAATACATTGATTTGGATCTTCTGGAACACTATTACAATAGAGATAGACTAGTAAATGATTAAAGCTACCTGGGTCCACTTCATACATATCGATTTCATTCTTTGTACTCTCTGCAAATTGACCTTGAAACATCATTTGGAAGTATTGTGATCTAAGTGCCAACATTGCTCTGTAGGATTTAATCTTTTGAATTGAATTGATTGGTTGATAGGATGATTTCTCTGATGATACATTGAATGTAATGTCACCATAGTGGTCAAGGTATTCTTGATTGGAGAGATTACCAAAATCCTCTAAAAGACTACTAGTTGGGATAGTTTCCAAAGATTTATAATTTGTAATATTACAAATATAAGATAACCTTTCAATCGATAGACTAGTTGCCAAAATACCAAGATCTTGAACATGAGATGCAACGAGTGGAGCATGATCAGTGTATAGAAACTTTACGAAAAGTTTAATTGGTTCAATCGATGTAAATGATGGGAAATCCATATAAATGATCCCATTCTCGGTAGACGTTGTAATAAAGGTGGTTTGAGTGAGTGGTATCTTGTTGTTTTGATTTGGACGATCGATTTCCATTTTCAATAGACTATGTAATTTCTTTGATCTCGATGCAACAATGAATCTATGAGCTTTTACAGTTTCTTGTCTATTTGAATTGACTTGTAGACACAGATCATAATATCTCTCATCTTTTAATAGTTGAGCCATTTCCGAACCAAAGATACTATGACCACTTGACAGAGAGACAAGTGAAGCATAATTACCAGCAGCAATCTTGAATACAGTACTTTTGTTTTGAATTTCAACCTTTCTAAAAGTACCAGCATCTCGAAGTAGCTCTCCATGACCAAGTTGATCCATTTGATTACTACCAAATGTTATGACCTCTCCTGCATCGGTCAACACTACAACATGTTCATATCCAACTTCAATATTATTAATTGGATATGGTAGCAATGTCTTTACCAATTGTGGTACATAGGTATAGGTATCATTAAGTGTTGCTGCATAAACTGAAATATAATTATTATTATTATTATTGTTTCTACTATTATTGGTACTATTGCTTTTTGTTTCAATAAGGACACCCAATTGACCTTTATCATTATTACCCCAAGTATAGATCATATTTGAAGTTGTAAGGACTGCATTAAAATTTAAACCTGCACCAATTTTTTTGATTTTAATGTTGGCGTCAAAGATGACACGATTGGGAGGTGATTCTACTGTAGTCAATTCTCTACCACATCTACCCTCACGATTTGAACCAAAAGCATAGACATCACCACCATTTGTCAATGTCAATGAATGCCAATTACCACAACTAACTTGTTTGCATGCTGGTATAGATTCTACACGACGAGGAGTTGATTGGAAACCCATTGGATTGGAATAACCAAGTTTACCAAACCCTGCCTGTCCCCAACTAAATACTCGACCATCTTGACAAACTGCCATCGAGTGATCTTGACCACAAGCAATACCAACAACCTTTACTTGATCTGGGAAATGTGCTACCATTGTTGGCAAAGATACCACATCGGTCTTGTTTAATCCTAATCTACCTCCTGCTCCATTGCCCCATGCATAAACACATCCAATTTCATCCAATGCCAATGAATGATCTTTACCACATGCTATCTGTGTAATCTGTTTATTCTTTAATTCCATAATTTGTGATGGTATTGGACAATCATTTTTTGAATATTGTCCCAACTAAGAAAAATAGAAAATAGAAAAAAAAAAAAGAAAAAGAATAAATATATAATTAATTTTTTTTTTTATGTTTCTATTCTATTTTACTTACCTTTCCATAACTACATAAACCCCAAGAATAAATCATACCAGTATCAGTCAACATTAAAGCAAAGTTACCACCAAATTGAACATTTGAAACACCATGTTCTTGATGATGATTAAATAGGACGGTTTGAGGTGTAGAGACTTTACCAAGTGATAGTTGAGTGGTAAACATTTGACCCCATTGATAGAATGGAGAGATTGGATTTTCAGTGTTTGGACTAGCGTTGTGATGACCTTTGATTGAAAAGTTTTTTGGTAGTTCAACGGTCAGTTGACTGGTTGAAATGGCGGCAATGATTTCAGCGGCTTGAAAGTCATCCATCCAAACTGCCATATCTAGAGGTGTAAGGTTACGATGACATTTGTACGATGCATTGGGACCACAAGTAGCAAATAGACGTAGGAATGCATAGTTTTTGTTTAAAACGGCAACATGCAATGCTGTCTCTTCTGCTCGATTCAATACATTTTTAAACTCCAAGTATTCAGTCTTGTTTAAATGTTTTAAAGTATTGATTAAAATGTTGTGTTGATTTGGTCTAATTGTACCCATTGCTTGACTATGTAGTAATGTTTGTCCATCTGTATCCAATTTTGTCAAATATTGTACAATCTTTTGTTTATCATTTGTTTTCTCCAAATCATGAGAAATTGAATAAATCGATGCCGAACTCCAAACAAAATTCTCTCTACTTGTCAATTCCTCTATATCTATACGTTCTATTGGTGTATATAAATCTTCATGATAAAATGATTCCATGATAAAAAAGATAAATAGAAAAAAAAAGATAAATAAGAGATAGAAAAGAAAGAGAGATATTCAAAAAAAAAAGAGAAGATTAGATTAAAAGGACCAACCCATCACACCACCGTTTTTTTTGTTTTGATCAAAATATTCATCGATTCTGTTTCAATGAAAAAAATTAGAAAATTCAAAAACGCTCTACCATATTTATTTATTATGTATTATGTATTTCTATTTATTTCCTTTTCTTTACTCTACCAATTTAATTAGAGTTTTTTGTTCAGACCATAAAATTAAATTTAATTGACTATATTCTTCTATTGTATCTTGAAGATGTTTTTCTGTAAAACCAGCATTTACAATTTGAGGTAGGATATCTGTATATTTGGCTGATTTTCTATCAGATCGCTTACAATTATTTTTAATGAGGTCATAGATGGCGGATGGAATGTTTGTGGGTCTTTGTTTTTTATCCTTTTCAATACGAATGGAATCTTTTGATTTGTAGATGAGACGAATGGCTTCTTCGATATCTGATTGTTGTACATGGGAGGCGGCACGACAACGAGCGTGGGCTTGCGCCATACGCAAGATACCGAGTAGGGTACGAGCCGTGGTATAGGTGAATGGTTCTTTGGTTTCACTTTCTTGTTTGCGCATGCCGACATAGGTCGATGCGATAAACTCGGTGAGATCTTTGGAGACGTAGGGACTGTACGAGCGAGCCACCGAGACATAGGCACGAATAAACTCTGGTTCAAATGTGACAAAGTCGAGTGCGGGAGGCTTGGAATTTTGATGGACAAAGGTGACATGTTCCGAGAGTAGACGATCCAATTCCAAATTGGGTCGATCCACCATGAGAAAGAGTAGATCAAAACGAGACAAGAGTGATGGTGGAAGGTTAAAGTTTTCGTCGGGTGATTTTTTGAAATTGTATCTTCCATAGGCGGGATTGGCGGCGGCCAAGATACTGGTACGGGCATTGAGTGTGGTGGTGATACCAGCCTTTGCAATGGAGATGGTTTGCTGTTCCATGACTTCGTGGATGGCGGTACGATCGGCTTCTTCCATCTTGTCAAACTCGTCGATGCAGCAGATACCCATGTCGGCGAGTACGAGCGAACCACCCTCTAGAACAAACTCGCCCGTCATGGAATCCTTGACGACAGCGGCCGTAAGACCGACGCCACTGCTTCCCTTGCCCGACGTGTAAATGCCACGTGGCGCCACCTTGCAAATATGTTTGAGCAACTGACTCTTGGCGACACCTGGGTCACCCATCAAACAAATATTAATGTCACCTCTGATTGACATGCCATCACGCATTGATTTGGAGATTCCACCAATCATCATCAAAAGTAATGCCTTTTTAACATCCAAATGACCATAGATTTCTGGTGCAATCGATCTTGCCAAACGTTCATAAATGTCGGGTGTCTTGCTCTCTAGCTCTACCTTGAATCGAGTGTCATCGGTCAATTCCAATTGTTCATAGGTTTTCTTGTGTTGACGAATTTCCATTGCCTCGACATAGGTATCTGCCAATAAACCTGCACGAATTGCTTTGTGACCGGTATAGGGGGTTGGTAAAAAGACGCCATCTACAGTCACTACATCACCAGGTGACCCTTTTCTAGTCAATTCACCACGAACAAATATCTTTATTGAACGTGGTGTATGACCAATCGGTACTTGATCTGCCATTTCCTGCAATTTCATTTCTTGAAACTTTATAAATTTACTGCCACGCAACTGCAGCGTCAATCCACCTCCAAGTTGTTTTTGAGCGTTTGCACATACTGTACTTGGACACATACCAACTGGCATAAATTCTCTACCTTTGATCTCTTGGAAAACCTCTGCACTACAACCATCGCATGTATAGGTTGCAACTGTAATCATTGGTTTCACCTCTGTCACTCTAGTCACTACACCCGTAAATGTTACCAATCTACCAATATGTAAACTTCTAATCATTCTAATTGGTGTTGGTGAAAGTGATTTCTTCTTCATTGGACATATTGTAACTTCAAATCTTCTAATTAATTCTTTTGGATATTCTGAAGAAGTGGGAGGTTTAAATGTTGATGGTTGTTGTTTACCATTTTGATTTTGAATTCCAATGGTTGGTAAAAAAGTACTTGAAATATGATTCAAGTCTTTATCATTTCTTGAACGTTGTTGACGTTGTGTTAGGAGTAAATCCAAGATTGGATCATCACTTTCACCAATTTTTTGTTTATCCAATGGATCACCAATGATTTCATCAATGGCCATTGTAAACAATCTTATATAGGTAAATGTATTTCTTTCAATCCTCTCTACAAATTCAATTGATCCAAATAATTCTCCTTCTATATTTTCTCTAATTGCAAACATATCATCCAATTCTATTATTATTCTTTTTAATTTTCCTTCTTCAATTTGTTTCTAAAGTTTAAAAAAAAAAAAGTTAGAAGAGATAAAAAGAGATATAATTATCATTTTCTTCTTACAATGATATCTAAATATTTAAATGGTTTTGCAAGTGTATTATATTCTCTTAGAAATCTTCTACATAGTTCTAAAAATAAATATTAGTATAAAGTATCATACATATGGTGATTGATTTACATACTCAAATCATCTTCATAAACAAATTTTAAATTATTTATATCATCATTACTATCTGTATCTGCATTGAAATTATTTGTTGTTGATCTTCCTCCTGTTGATGATGATGATCCTCCTCTTCCTCTTCCTCCTCTTCCTCTATTAGTACTACTACTACTACTAATACCTCCACCTCTTTGATTTGATCCTCCTTCCATTCTCTCTATTTCTCTATCTATTTACACACACAAAAAGAATAAACACTATAAAAGTCTTGAATGAATCGTCGAGTTTAAAAATTTCCCTCCTTTTTTTTAATCTTTATTTTTTAATTCTTTTACAGCATTTTCAAATTTTTGATTAATTTTAGACTATTAAAAAGTAGAAGTTTGGTTAATATACTTTATAAATTAATATTTTTTTAATTTTTACCAATTCAAAATCATTTAAATTTAATAATTTTAATTTTAATTGATCAATTTCCAATTGAAACTTGTTTGTATTTTTGATTTGATTATTTAAAGATTGATCGAAATCCTTCATCTTGATTAAAGCAATTTGAATTTTCTTTTCAAATTCATATTCCTCTAGTAGATTATAATATTCATTTTTTAGAAATTCCAATCCTCTATAATAATATCCACGATATAACTTTTCTAAAAATCGATCTTTTGCATCTTGAGGTAATTTTGATACTAAAATCTCTTCTAAAAATAATTCAATCTCTGATGTTAAATTATTATTATTATCTGATTCTTCTACTATTTTAACTGTATCCATTCTTTTACTTTTGTAAAATAAATGAATAAATGAATCATATTATCCTCTTTTGACCAACAAAATTTAAATTATAATATTAATATTTGGACTTGCAAAGAAAAAAAGACTATTGGTTGTTTGTATCTTTTTATAATAATATAATATATGGTTTTTTTTTATCTATTTAAAAAAGAGAAGGTTAGCATTATGTGCTTGGTACCATCTATTTCATTTAATAACATAGACTTACTGTTGTTTTGGTAAATAAGAAGTTCCATCTAATTGAGTTAATGTAGTCTTTGCAACATCAGTTAAAGCTTTAAAACTAAATGGTTCTGTAACTGCCAATTCTGAAAGTATCTATAAAAAAACAAACAAACAAACAGATAAAAGTAAGTATTCTAATCTAATCATTCTTTTCTCTTTTCTTTTTTTACTATCTTTTACTTTTCTATTTAAATGAATATCAGAAGCAACCATTCCTCTAGTAAAACTATTATATGTTAGATCATGTTGACGAGCACCAGCATTGATACGTTGAATAAAGTTTGATCTCATGTCACGTTTAAAGAGACGACGAGATACATAGTTGTATTCAAGACCTTTTTCTACACGTTCACGAGCCAATGATTTACAATTCTTTGATCTACCATAGAAACCTTTTGCTAATTTGAAAATCTTATCAATATTCATGATCGTTGTGTATATAACTTTAAGAAGATTTGTACTCTATAGTAGTGAATCACACTTGACCACGATCATACTACATCTGTCAGACGAATGACTAGTCATTAAAAAAAAAAAAAATGAATTTTTTTTAATTTTTTCTCACAAGAATTTTGTTTGACCAAACAGACTATGTGGTGAGGATCATCAAAAACACAAACTATTTGTTCTATTCTTTAGTTTATTTATATATATTTTATCTTTTGATAATTTATTTATCTTTTATTTTTGTAGTCATGTCACAACAACAAAATGCATATACAAAAGAACAACAACAAAAGACAGAAGATTATAATGATGCAGCATTTGGATATTGGATATTATTTACTCTAGCCATTGTACTCGTACCATCGACATGGTGGGCCATTAAAAAGATCTTTCCCAAAAAGACTGAAAAGCACATCAACTGTAGTTGTCAAGGTTGTCACAGAAAGCATGATATTCGTGTTCAACAAGATCAACAATCAAGAAGATCCATTGCAACCTATATAAAGTTTGTACTCGTTGCCATTCTTTGGGTTGCATTCTTTGTTATCCTCTTTAAGGTTAGTTCATTTGGTGTTACCGAATCTGAACCTTATAATCCTTTTACTGTTTTAAATCTTCAAGATGTATGTAAAAATAGAAAATAGAAAATAGAAAATAGAAAAAAAAAGAAATAAATCATCTTATTTACTTATTTATTTTTAGGGAGCAAGTGAAGAAGAAGTTAAAAGAGCATATAGAAAACTTTCATTGGTTTATCATCCAGATAAAAATCCAAGTGATGAAGCAAAGGAAATGTTTATTGGTATTTCCAAAGCTTATGAAGCACTGACTGATCCAGCTGTTCGTGAAAAAATGGAAAAGTATGGTAATCCAGATGGTCCACAACCAATTTCAATTGGTATTGCTTTACCAAGTTGGTTAATTAATAGAAATAATTCTGGTATCGGTAAGAAAAAAAAAAGAAAAAAAGAGACAAAACAAAAATATTAATATTAATATTTCTATTTTTTTTATTAGTTTTGACAATTTATTTAATAGCATTAGTAATATTAGTACCATTATGTGTTTATTTATGGAATAAGAGACAAAATAAGAATTCAGTATTGGAAGTATCAAATAATACAATGGGATTATTTTATCATGTGATTGATGACAAGATGAGATATAAACAAATCATTGAAGTGGTGGCAGCAGCACAAGAATACAAGGACGAGTTTATTGAAAGACCAACCGACGAGGAAGAACTTAAAAAGGTTTTGGCAGCTGTTCCAGCCGAGTACAGAGTCAAACAATTTAGATTCAATCAAAATTACATCTTTAAAAACACCATTTTACTGTATGCTCACATTTCACGTATCCATCAACAAATTACACCACGTTTGGAACAAGACCTTGAAAAGATTTTACAACGTGTCCGTGTCATGATTAATGGTGCATTCCAACTCGTAAAGGAACGTAGATTTATCATTCCCGTCGTCGAGTTGATCAAGCTTTCACAATGCATTACCCAATCGGCCTGGGACAACCAGCCACTCTTGCAAATCCCACACTTTGACCAAACCACCATTGCCGCTTTGGCCCAACAGAAAAAGGTAAACGATCTATCAAAATTCAAGAAATTGGGTGTCGATGGTCGTCTAGAGTTTTTAAAGGCTGCCAACTTTACCAATCAACAAATCAGCGATATCGAAGCCGTCACTGCCAAAATCCCTTGCGATGTTGGTATCTCTTACAAGATTCATACTGGTGACGACGATGATAATATCATTTATTCTTCTGCCATTTGTACTCTTGAAGTTGAATTTGTCGATGCTACTCCAAAATCAAAAGAAGAAAAGGAAGCAGAAAAGGAAAAAGAAAAGGAAAAACAAGAAAAGTTGAAAAACAAAAAGAAATCAAAAGCTTCCTCTTCTTCTTTGGTCGATAGAAATGATATTGATGGTATTTTGAAAGAATTGGATGGTGAACAAGATGATGGATTGGATCCAGAGAAGCGAGCCAAAGCTAAAAAGAGAGCAGAAAGAGCAAAAAAGATTGAAGAAAAGGAAAAACAAAGAGCCGATAGACATCAAAAGAGAAAAGAGAAAAAGGCAAAAGGTGAAGATGTCTCTGATGATGATGATGATGATGAAGACGATGACGACGATGAAGACTTTGACGAGGATGACTTTTCAGATTCAGATTCAGATTCAGACTGGGAAGCTCCAGTTAAAAAATCAAAGAAATCGGAAAAGGCATTTGTTCACTCTCCCTATGTTAGTGATGAACGTCCACTCTCTTGGTGGATTGCTTTTGGTGATCGCAACAAGAATCAATTGATCGCTCTTGGTAGAGCTGAAAATCATGAACCAGGTACTTCTATCAAAATCCAATTCCTTACACCAAAGGAACCTGGAAAATATACCTACTCTTTATATTTAATGTGTGATGGTTATATTGGTTGTGATTCCTATGTTGATGTTAATCTAAATGTCATCTTGAATCCAAATCCAATTCAATTACCTCAACAACATAATCATCCTCATCAACCTGCTGAAAGACAACAACAACAACAACAACAAAGACAACCAGCTGCTATTCAACAACAACCAGCTCAACAACAACAACAACAACAACCAGCTGCTGCTGCTGGAGGTCAACCAAAATCTGATAAACCTCAAAATAGAGATGAAAAGAGAAAGGCTGCCAAGGATGACTAAAAAACAAAAAAGAATTAATCAAATTAAAAACAAAAAAAAAGAAATAATAAAAATCATCCATAAATAATATAAGACAAGGTTATCTAAACTTGAATTGTCTTTCTTACCACTATAGTTTATCATTTCTTTCGACTTCATGTTGTTTTTTTTGATTGATTTTTTTATGTCAATGTTTTTTTACAAACCAATTTTTTTTGTTTCAAAACACATTTCCAACATTCTAGAAGTAGTTTGGAAACTTATTATTCCGCAGAAATAAAAAAAACAGAAAAAGGATTATACAAGGATTGAACTTGTGACCAAAGGATTTGCAGTCCTCTACTCTACCACTGAGCTAATAATCCATGGTTTTAGTGTCTATTTTTTGGCGTGTTTCGCCTATTTATAGTGCCACGCGAAGCCACATCGTGGCAACACTAGAACGAATATGGTTCCGACGTAATGATTTACGTCACCAAAGAGATGAACCATTCACTGAACAATACCTGCGAGCTAGATTGATAAGTGATATGCGACATATTATAAAAGTAAACTGGGACAAGACGTTAGAATTATGTAATCGATGGCACTTGGCTCTAATGAACCAAACCGACGAATCAGTAATACATACGATTACAGAACGAATACAAACTATCATCCTTCGATTCTTCTCCAACTACAACCATCCTACTGTCTACAAGATCGCACTACCTAGTCATTTGGAGAGGTACAAGACTCTGCGTACTCTTCATCTATAATCGTTCACCCTCAGCTTCATTCCTCTCATCCTCTTCACCACCGTCATCCTCTTCTATTCTCTCTACAACTATCAATAATATTATTAATAATATAATAATTCACTAAATAATAATAATAATAATAATTATATCAACTCAGTATTATAGCCTATAGTGCTAGTGAGAAAAAAAAAAAAAAAAAAAAAAATAGCGATATCTTTAACCAATTTATTTTTAGAACAAGAAACAATCCAAAACAATCCAACATGCCTGACACTATACAAAAAGATACATGATCAACGTCCATACAACATGTATCATAGACATGGACAAACCCCCAGAACAAATTAACTTTAATTCTTCTTGAGATAATCTTTATTTCTTGCTGGTCAATTAAAAAGTATAATTAATAAAACTTTGGAACTTCTGAGTACTACCCTTCCCGATAGGAGAGAACAGGAAAAGAATTACTTTAAAAAAAAAAGCCACGCGAAGCCAGTTTTAACATAGATACATCTACCACAAGGGCTCGATTCTCTGAGGATTTGCATCCAGATTTAATAATTTAAATAAACTTTAGTTCTTCTCAACCAGTTTTTTCAAATAGAATTAAAATAATTAATTTAATTCTACATGGATTAAATTGTTTCTGCCTTTATATCTAGGACCAGCCAAAAATATTCTAAATTGAGAAGATAGGTCATATCTCCAAATGATAAATGTCCCATTTTGATAAATATATAATATATAAATGGCAAGTATTTTGTTGTCTAATCAAACAAACAAATGTTAATATGTTTGCGGACAAATATTTGGTAAAAATAAAAAAATTGTGTGTTGTTCTTTTTTGATTCTTTTCTTGGATTGTTATTTTGTAGTACCAATATGCTATAAAACACAACAAACACATTACTAACATTCTAATATAATATTACATACATAGATCAGGTTAAATAGTCAACACTTGATGATTGTTGTGGTCGAGCTTATATAAAAGAGGGGAATCCACCTCTTTCACATTTTACATGGATCATTTTACCTTGTGTGATTACATTCTGCAGCACTCACGGTCGGATCCTTTCTCTTCATTGCCACCTTTTAAGCAACCGATGCTCGTCGTACTTTCTCATCAGAGATGGTTCATCTCTCAAGACCGAGTTTAAACATTACCATCACCACCACTGAGAAGCATCTCACTGCCTTGTCCAATCAACCAAAAGTCTCTCTCTCTCTCTTTCTTACTCGTATGTCCACCTAACATAGTCGCCCTTGTCTTTGGTGGATTTGATCATTCACAAAGAGTGGAGTTTGTACTCGTATCTATCAATCCATCTAGTGCAGGTAATTTACTACCACATTTGGAATCTATTCAGATAGTGACATGGTTTTCCATTACCATCGATTTGCAATGTTGATCAATGGGTGTCTACCACACCATCAATGCCATGGACCTCCACTATGGACCATCAACTTCAAGTACAATGGGTGTCCAACCTCCTACTCCATCAACAGGGGTCGGCCTCCATCAACAAGGGTGGTGTATGTCCAACCCCCTCCTCCATCAACAGGGGTGTCCACCCAAATCTACCATCAACAAGGGGTCATGCAGCCATCCTCCATCACAATCAACAATGGTCATGGTGTATGTCCTCCTCCTCCTCCACCATCAAGAGTGATGGTATATGTCCAACCTCTACCTTTTCCACCATCAACAATGGTCATGGTGTATGTCCTCCTCCTCCACCATCAACAAGCATGAAACATCAACATCAAACAAACATGCAGCAAACAAACATGCAGCAAACAAACATGCAGCAAACTTTTTTTTTTTTTACTACAGAAGTGTATTTTAGATTTATTTGATTTAATTGGTTGGCGCAAGGTTTCTCTTGTCCCTGTATCTGTTGCTTGTCCTGGATGTTACATGCAGCAAACAAACATGCAGCAAACAAACATGCAGCAAACAAACATGCAGCAAACAAACATGCAGCAAACATTTTTTTTTTTTACTACAAAAGTGTATTTTAGATTTATTTGATTTAATTGGTTGGCGCAAGGTTTCTCTTGTCCCTGTACAGATTATTAGTTTAAATAAATGTTGTTATTATTATTATTTTTTTTTTTCTATGTGTTGTTTGTGTTGAGTTGCAATCATTTGTGTTGGAGGTTAGAGGTTTAGAGCTTGTTGTTATTGGCGTACATTATTGTCTTGTTTAATCTATTATATTGATTCCTTATTTCATCATGTGTTATCAGCTTGTGTTCATCTTCGTTTTCATTAAATAGGAGTGAGGCTATCGCAATCCATAGGTTGTGGAGTATTATTTGGGTAGGAGAGAGATTCCTGTTGATTTTAAAGTTGAGAGTTTGAAAGTTCCATTGGGTCTCGGTTCCAATTAGTTCCGTGTATAGTAGTTGTAGATTGTTCGTCATTTTTGTAGTCCTTTGGCATTGGAAGAAGTGATGAACATAGACATCTTCCGGGATCACTTGGCAAGCCAGCTTGGGGGTCAGCTGAGAGAATGTATTTCGCCATGGCTTCGATCACCAAGACGAATAGTGTGGGGGATATTGGGTCTCCCTGCTTGACCCCTCTACCGATGGTGAAGGGGTCAGAGAGCTTGCCGTTGACGAGTATGCTAGCTTGCGTGTTTGTTAAAAGGTTCATAATGGTTGACTTTAGCTTCGGTGTGATACCAACGTGCGTAAGAGTTCTTTCGATTGATCCGTGTGAGATGCTGTCAAATGCCTTATTAAAGTCATATAACGTGATCACACCCGGTATCTTCTTTTGTTGAGGTTGTCGATTACTTCACGTAGATGACGTAGCAAACGATAGCAGCAAAAAATCTCCCCTTCCGAGAATTGAACTCGGGCCTTTCGCGTGACAGGCGAAATTCCTCACCACTAGACCAAAAGGGAATTTTTGATGTCTAAATGTGAAAAATCTAGATGTCATTCGCCTTTGTCTCCGAGCCCCCTGGGCATGGCGTGGCAAGTGAGTCGGGAGTGTGCTACCCCGGGAACGTAAAGGTCATAGGTTCGAATCCTGCCCTCGAACTTTACCTTTGGCGCCAACGTTTAACTTGACACAATTGGGGGGATTGAGGAGAAAAACCATCCGACTCTAGGGATCTAGAGACAGGACACCCCCACGGAAGGATGACCGGGTTAGTTTCCCCTTCTCAGCAGGAGATTGGGTAGCCAGACTGCAACAAGTAACGGGAAGGTAGTGGAGGACCTACTGGGCCGTCGCGATAGAAAGCCATCTGACATCTCAAATACAATATGCAACACGTAAAGACGAGTGTCCACAATGGGGAGTAAATCGGCGCGAGAGTTGAGAGCGGCAGTCGGTCTTGGACGCACCCAAGGCTTAAGGTTTCACCGCAAGTATGGTACTAAAATTAGAAGAAGATGGGTGCCATATTTGCGTCAACACCTTCATCTTCTTCTATTCTCTCTTCATCTATCAATAATAATATTAATAATATAATAATTTACTAAATAATAATAACATAGAATAATTATATAACACAATATTACAGCCTATAGTGCTGAGAAAAAAAAAAAAAAAAAAAAAAAAAAAAAAGCGATATCTTTAACCAATTTATTTTTAGAACAAGCAACAACCCAAAACAATCCAACATGCTTGACACTATACAATAAGATACATGATCAACGTCCATATAACATGTATCATAGACATGGACAACCCCCAGAACAAATTAACTTTAATTCTTCTCGAGATAATCTTTATTTCTTGCTGGTCAATTAAAATGTATAATTAATAAAACTTTGTAACTTCTGAGTACTACTCTTCCCGATAGGAGAGAACAGGAAAAGAATTACTTTAAAAAAAAAAAAAAAGTCTCCGAGCCCCATTTATCCAAAACACTCTATTAAATTTACCAAATTTGAAACAGTACTATCGATTTAATTTATTCAATAAAAACCATAAATCTCTCTTTAAAATATCTTCACTATATATTTATTTATTTATCAAGTATTGTGTTCATCAAAGAAATCTGGTAGATCGAAATCCTCTAAACTTGGAGGGTTTTGGTTGACAGGTTTTGGAGATGGTTTAACAGCCTTGAATGGTTGGTGAAGAATACTCCATAAACTATTAACTTTTTTAGGACCAATTCCAGGGCACAATGAAACTGCCTCTTTTGAACTATCAAATAATTCTTTTATACTCTACAATATTCAATATATAAATATTAATATCTTTTACTCTTTTCTTTTTATCTTTTTTCCTTTTTTTTTCATTTTTTTTTTCCTTTACATACACCAAAAGTATTAATAAGATTTGTAGAGTCTGTTTTGTTTATAGATTTAAAAGTAGTTAAAACATCTTCAACCACAGACTTGTCCAAATCTGAATGTTTTGTTTTAATAATGTCTGGTGATTTTTGGTCAAATAATTTAAAGGTTTGAATGTATCGAGCAACTTCAATCAAACTCCAACCAACGACAAGAGTCAAATTGTATACGATGCACCAATGTGAAAGCTCTTCCAATAGTGGTACAGCCGAAGCCTCTTCGACATCGACAAGTACAAACAAGACACGTAATTCGTGAACACTTGATATAGCCTTGTTACGTTCACCAAGTTGAGCTGGTTGCAATCGATGATTTTTCAACGACAAGAATAATCCACATGAATCATGTGCCATTAAAAAATCTGGTTTAATATTTGAATTGTATTCCCATTTTACAAGATTAAGAAATTGAATAATACCATTTCCTCTTAATCTTTCACTTACTATTAATGATGAAAATGAAAATGATTGAGAAACTATAGAAGTTGTTGTAGTAGAAGGTGTTGGAGTTGGAGTTGGTGTTGGTGATCTTTGATAGATTTGTTTTGATATTTTAAGTGATATTGTTTTTTTAGTTATTTGTGCATTTGGTAATATTGGTATTTGACTATTATTATTATTATTATTATTATTATTATTATTATTATTATTATTATTATTATTATTATTATTATTATTATTTACAGGTTGTATATTATTATTAGTAGTAGGTGTAGGAGTTGATTTTGGTTTTATTATTAAACTATTGTTATTATCAATAGAATTTGAAGGAGGAGTTGATGGTGTATCAATATCAATATCGATTGCTATAGGTTGTTGTTGTTGTTGTCTTTGTGGTTGTTGTTGTATTGATTGTTGTTGTATAGCAGGTTGTTGTTCTTTATGAGCTTTTTCATATAATTCTTTTTGAGCTCTAAGAGTTTCTATTGATAAAGGTTTTAATTTATCAACTTTATCATCATCATCATCATCATCAAATTCTAAAATAAATGGTTTCTTTTGACTCATATCTCTTTTAAATACATATAATTGTATATTTAAAAAGTTAGAAATGAATGATGATAATTAAATTCAAACAAACAAACCTTTTTCAAAGATCAAACTCTTCTCTTTTCGTTTTTCTTTTTTCATTCTTCATATTTATTATATTTACTTTTAAATTTATGTAATGCAAATAGAGGAAGAAGAAAATCTTTGTTGTTATCAATGTGATACAATAATAAGAGGAATACAAAATGATTCAAAGAGTCTAGGAGATAGGGTAAAAGTACCACTTTGTGAATTATGTACAAGAGTGAATCAATTAAAATGGACACAATGGGATAGTATAGATGTATCGCTGACAATGGATGGAACGTTACAAGAGAAAAACAAGAGATATGCATTGGTTACAGGTGGACGTATGAAGATTGGGTTTCATATTGCACTCAGACTACTCAAGAGTGGCTTTACAGTGATGGTGACGACTAGGTTTCCTTGGGTGGCTGCCAACTCTTACAAACAAGAACCAGACTATTCACAATGGGGTCATAGACTGCATGTATATGGAGTAGACTTTAGACATTTACCATCGGTTCAATCACTCGTACAAAATGTAATCAAAACATTCCCTCGTTTGGATATTCTAATCAACAATGCTGCTCAAACTATTCGTCGTCCAAGAGCCTACTATCATTCACTTTTAAATCAAGAACAAAGTTTAATAGAAAATAATCAATCAAATCAATTACAATCTCATTTTATTCAATCTTTAAAAGATTTAAAGTTAAATGAAGAAAAGGATGGAGAAAAGGATAGAGAGGGAGAAATAATTAATTTTCATGTTATGGAATGTTCAAAAATGACGCAAATAGAATTATTAGAACATGATAAAGATAGTAGAGATGATAAATTATATCCAGTTGGAAGAATGGATGTTAGTGGACAACAAGTAGATATGAGAAAAAAGACAACATGGAGAGAAACTATTCAAGAAACAAGTCCAATTGAATTGTTGGAAGTTCAGCTAATCAATTGTACAGTGCCATTTATGCTCATTTCACAATTAAGTCATTTAATGACTAGACCAACCGATACACAAACACATTACAATGATAATTGGAGATTTATAATCAATGTATCAGCACAAGAAGGATCATTTACAAGTCATTCTCATGGTAGAGGTATTCATGTTCATAGTAATATGGCCAAAGCATCACTCAATATGATGACCTATTCAATCGCTGAGAGTTATCTAGCCAAATCAATTTATGTTTGTGGAGTAGATACTGGATGGTGTTCAAAAATGACAGCTCAAGATCATAATGCAAGAAGTGTTCCTTTAAATGATCGTGATGGTGCTTGTCGCATATTGGATCCAATATTTCAACTACTCTCTTCAAACAACGAATCTGATCAAGAATCAAAACAATTAAAAACTGCTGGATTTATGTTTCGTCATTATAGACTTGAAAATAATAATGATTATAGTGGTAAATATAATGGTCCAATTGTTTAAAAACAATAATAATAAATTTATATAATATCTTGTTTATTATTCAATGTGAATAGTTGTTGATGAATTTGTGCTTGTTTAGCTCTCGTATTTCTTTTGTTAAATATAAAATTTGGTGATGATGGTGATACAGATGATGATGAATATGAAGTAGGTGAATTTTTTGTTATCGTAGTAGTAGTAGAGGTTGCTATTGTTATTGGTCTATTTATATTATTATTATTGGTTGGAATGATTTGTAATCCTTTTTCGTCGTTTTCATTTTCCTTTTCTTTTTCCTTTTCATCTAGTCTTGATTGATATAAATCATTTAAATAATTGTCATTGATTGTAAAACTATTTATAATTTCATTTAATTGTTTGATATTGGTACCATTTGTAATCATTGAACTACTACTACTACCATTTCTATAGGTATAGGCAGCAGAAGATCTTTTGAATTTGTTGTTGTTGTTGTTTTTGGTAGATTTCTTTTCCAGTTGTGATTTTGATACCAATTCCATTCCATTATTACTTTCATAGGATGATGGTGATGATAGGTCAATGAAATCACGATAATAATCTTGATCATCATCTTCACTATAATCAAATATCTCCTCGGTATTGTGTGAACTTGAACAATTATCATCAAATGATCGATATGATGATTTATCATCTTGTTGTTGGTTTGGATTATTTTCATCATCTGAATCCAATTCCCTATCACTATCGTCAATAATGACAAAGTGTAGGGATGCTTTTTGATTTATAAAGTCGTCTGTCATTTTAAAAAAAAAAAGATGGAAAAAAATAAAGAAATAAAGAGAATAAAATAAAAAAAAAGGTAGAGAGAGAGAGAGAAAAGAAAATAAATATACTACTTTCTACTCCTACTCTAGACAAACGCGTTTAAATAAAAATAAATAAAAACTATAGTGTGAGGGGCGTTAAACTGTAAAAAAAAAAAAAAATATATATAATATAAAGATAGGATAAATAATATATTATTATAAACTTTTAAATGAAGAGATTTAAAATTTGGTGTTGTTTTTAATAAATAGATACAATAGATTTATACAAAGAGAGAGGGTATGTAGGAATATGCAGAGGTGGTAGTGATTATACAATAATGTAATGATACTTTTTTAAAATAAATATATACAAATATGAAAAGAGAGTTGATACAACAATGATGATAAAGAAAGAAAAAGAAAAAAGGTGTTGTGATTTATATCATGGTTTAATCTAAATGATGATCGTCGGTATGATTTTGGGTAAGGTTAATGTATGTTGTTTTTAAAGATATATTGATTTAAACATCTTTCATGTTGTTGTTATTGTTGTATGTATATATATAAAGATAAAAAGGGTGTTAATCTTTGTTAAATCTTGATTGATTGGTTGATTAATTAATTAATTGGGTTTAGGTTGTTGTGATTTCTATTGATGCATTTGTGATTATTTATTTATTTATTTATGTGTATGTATATGTGCAAAACTTTTGAGATATATAATGAAAAAGAGATTGTGATAGGATTATGCTGAGTATACTTTGCAGGTTCCCCGCTAAAAAAAACAATTTTCATTTATTTTTTTTATTTTTCACCACTCATGTGTCATGACGCACCAATTTGGGTAAAGTAATTCCCTCTTTTTTTTTTTTCGGAAACCCAATCCTTTTTTTTTTTTTATTTGTTTTGGGTTTTTGATTTAGCTTTCCTTTTGCTTTTGCTGTATCTACTTAAAATTCTTTGTATTTTTAATTTGTTGAAAAGCTTTATCGGCTTGATCTAAAACTTGATCCTTTTTACAAAAACAAAAGCGAGCATAGTTGGCTGGAAGATGGGCATGTTCCTCACTGTAAAAGGCAGAGATGGGAATGGCGGTGACTCCGATATCGGTGGTGAGCCAACGACAAACGTTCCAGTCACGAAGATGTTTACCCATACCCGTGATGGAGCTGGATTGACCTTCGTCACCTTGCAAATGGATGCGAGAAGTGTCACCTAGTACAAAATAGGTGCCTTGAGGTACGACAGGGTCCAAACCAGCCTGACGCAACGAGGTGACGAGTCGGTCACGCTTGCCTTGATACATTTGTGCGAGTTCTTTGAGATAGTCTCTATGAAGAGTCTCTTCGAGTGCAATGGCCACCGCTTCTTGTGATGGAGTGTGTACAGAGAATGGGATGTATTGGTGGACGTTGGCTATGGCCGATATAATGTTTTTGGGTCCGATACACCATCCAATCTTCCACCCGGTAATGGAAAAGGTCTTGCCTGCAGAACCTACCGTGATGGTACGATCATACATATCCTTGATCGTAGCAAATCGTTCGTGTTTGATACCGTCATACGTCATCCATTCATACACTTCATCAGAGATGACTGTTACTTGTGGATGACGTTTGACAATCTCTGCAATACGTTCTAGTTCTGCACGAGACCATACCTTTCCAACTGGATTGTGTGGATTGTTGAGTAATAATACTCTAGTCTTTGGTGTAAATGCCTTTTCAAATTCATCCCAATCCAATTCCCAATTGGCAGATGAACGTGCGTCTGTTACATTCTTTCGTGGTTGTTCACGTAATGGGACGTGTTTAGATACACCTCCAGCCATGACAACGGCTCCACTATATATATCAAAAAAGGGTTCAATGAGAATCACCTCATCGCCTTGACCAACACATGTTTGAATGGCACAAAAGATTGCTTCCGATGCTCCGACTGTTGTCACCACTTCGGTGGTTGGTTCAATCGTTCTCTCAAAGTATGGTGAATACACTTTAGAGATTGCATTTACCAATCTCAAGTGTCCTGGACTACGTGCATATTGATTGAATCCTCCAGTCTCTACTGTCTTTGCTAATGCATCTGATACAAATTGTGGTGGTTCAAAATCTGGGAATCCTTGTCCCAAATTAATTGATTTATGTTTAATTGATAATGGTGAGAATTCTAAAATAGAAAAGAAAAGTACAGTAAAGAAAGAATGAAAGAGAGTTAAGAAAGAAGATAAGAGAGATAAAAAGATATGTGTATATAATAACATACCTACCCAAACTGATGGTCCAAAGTGACTTGCTTGAGGACTAGGTACAAATTTATATGCTGTATTTGACATTAGTTGTAATGATCTTTTAATCATAATAATAATAACTGCTAGTATACTATGTTATTTAAAGTAAGTGTGTGAGAGTGTGTATATATAAAAATAAAATGAATTCTATAAAAAAAATAATTTTACCTTTTTTAGAATAAGATGAACTTGACACGAAGAAGATTATTCATTTTCTTTTTGGTTTTTTTTTTTTAAATATCTGTTTTTTTTATTTTATTTATTTAAAAAATAGTAAGTTTTGTAATGATTATTATTATTATTATTACAACAAAAAAAGGGTATTGGTGGTGTTAATATATTATATCTATTTGTGAAATTATTAGCGTGTGGGGTTTTATATTATTATGTATATGTATATTTATCTCTATCTTAATATTGACGATTATTAATTTGATTTGCAGCAGCATTACCAGCAGCATTTTGAACAGTTTCATTACGAGCAGCAAAACCAAAACCTTTACCAGCTGCACCTTGAACCTTGGAGTTGGAAGCAGCAGACTTTAGATAAGGATTACTGGTATTGTTGGCAATTTGACCACCAACTTGACCTTGAACTCTTGGATCGTTGGCCTTGTTGGCAGCGGCATTACCAGCAGCTCTTTGATATTCTGGATTGGTCACCACTGAAGTTGCGTATCCATTGGCTTGTTCATTTACAAAATCTGAATCATATGATTGTTGTGGGTTGTATTGTGGTGGTTGATATTGTTGATGTTGTTGTTGTTGTTGTTGTTGTTGAGGTGGTTGATATTGAGTTGGTGGTTGGTATTGACTTGGTGGTTGATATTGGGTTGGTGGTTGGTATTGACTGGGTGGTTGGTATTGTGTGGTTGGAGCAGATGGTAATTGTGGGCGACCTCCAGTTGGACGTGGGGGGGGTGGTCCTTGTTGATCTTGTTGAGCTGGAAGTTTATATACTCCTGGGCCTGGGTATACACCTGGTGCTGATGGGCGTGGTGGAGGTGGTCCTGCTTGATGTGATGGTTGTGGAGGTGCTGGTCTTGGTGGAGCTGCTTGTTGTGGTGGTTGATAGGATGGTTGGTGTGGAGCTGGTCTTGGTGGAGCAGCTTGTGGTGGTTGATATTGTACTGAAACTGGTCTTGGTGGTGGTGCAGCTTGTTGAGGTGGTTGATATGATGGTTGTGGAGGTTGATAGGATGGTTGTGGTGGTTGATATGTTTGTTGTTGAGGTGGTTGATAAGCTGGTTGAGGTGGTTGATAAGAGTCATGACCATTACCATTATATTGTTGTTGATTATTGTTTGCACCATTTGGAATAGGAGGAGAAGAAGACTTTCTAAGTGAAAGTGGTGGTGGAGGATTATCAAATGATTTACCAATTGATTCTTGAGTTGTATAGGAAGTTGGAGCTACACCTACTAGATCCTTGACAGGGTTAAAGTAAGGTGGATTCTTTTCAAGGAGAGCAGTATGTTTCGAGTGGTTGGTAGAGATACTGGTAAAGAGGTATCCAAGTGATAGGATGATGTTTTGGAGTGGACGGTCAAATTGGCTCTGCTTGTCCTCAAAGAATTGTGAAATATCCGACAAGAGCTTATAGTTTAGCACGTCGTATTGCTCCTTTTTGGCATTGTAAAAGTTTTGTTCATTTGGTAGTTTGTGTGGGTCTTTGGATGGCTTGGCCTGTAGATCCTTGATCTTACCAGCCGATCTATCCAACTCTCCCACGACACCATCACGATCCAAAATCGATTCACGAATAAACTTTATACGTGCAACATATTGTTGTAAGAGGTCGTAATTGGTCTTTTGACTCTCTACCCAATCATTAAATGAAAATTCTACTTGTTTCAATACTTCTGTAGTATAAATACATAATGGATGATCAGATACAAAGTATTTTTGTATATTCTTGTTTAAACTACTTGGATCAATAAATGTTTCTTTAAGATTGAAAAACAAAAAAGAGGATGTTAGAGTTGATGTATTGTTATTTATACTTTTCATCCTTTTCCTTCTTTCTACTACTACATACTCTTTAAATTTTTATCATGTTTGACAAGTGATTGATAGGTATTGTTTGTTGCTTCAGAGAATGCAGTAAACTCTCTTCTTGCAGTTTCAAAGTTTGTATCTGTTGTTTTAGGTCCATTTGAAAATGCATTTACAACCTTTTGTTTTTAAAATATATATATATATATATTGTTAATCATCATATGTCTAAGAGTACTGATCAAAACTAAAATAGAACAACTTACATTATTCTTAAATTTACTAAATGTATTTTTCATTCTTCTATTCTATTCTATCTCTATATTCTATCTCTCTGTCTATGCTAATAAATAAATAAGTAATTATACAACAAACAATGGTGTTTTAACAATAATATATATTAAAAAGAGTGTGAAATTTGTTTAGGGAGTATTTTGAAACCCCAATTATGAGAATTTCTAAAAGTTATCATAAAACTACTGCCACATCGGCTCAAAAACAATGAGGTTTTTTTCGTTTTGCAGCAGTTATCAAAAACAGGAGTGGTCTCTTGTGTGTTTCTTCAATAAGGATGCTTACTGGTCAACGTTTCATTTGAAACCAAACCATTGTTTGATTGAAACAAGAGTCTTGGAATTGCCAGATCCAGCAAATATTTTCGAAAATAGAAAAGGGTTTAGTTGTGTTTATTATTATTATTATTATAAGGTTTATCATAGCACAATTTGATGATGGTTGATGATGATAGTTGATGACATTTTGATGGTGTTATATAGAGTTATAGTAGTATATTATTATTATTCTGGTTTTTAATTGATCTAATTAAATATATATATTTCCTTATTGTTGAATTAAATTTTAGATTAATTTAGATTTGGATTGGATGATTTTTGTTATAAATTTCATTAAATTGCATTGAATACAAAAGTGACACAAATGGTTGTCCAATAAATACTGTAATCCACATTATTACATTGCCAAATCTTGTTTTTTGGAATATTGGTAATTGTGTGAAATATACTAATCCAACTATGGAAAAAAATGGAAAAAGGTTAATAACCTTTGGGAATATTTTTGTTTCTTTTTGTTTGCTTAACATACTTTGAAGTAACATTGTAGTTGATAAAATTGGTCGAACAAATCTAAATGAAATGATCATCACAATTTCGTGCAATAATGCAGATAAAAGAAAAGTAGAGACCATGGCCCAGAATTTGTTGAGTTTAATGGTATGCATACTATCGGTATACACGTGGCGACTCATAAAGCGGTAAACAGGTTTATTCCATCTACGCCACCACATGTCAAAGGTGGTTGCATTCCACCAATCTTGATAGAACTCTCTGTCGGCATACTTGGTAATCTCGGCAAAGATATTCAACAGACAATGGAATACTCCATAGAATCCCAACATCCATAAACTCATAGATGGTAATGATAATTGAACCAATATAATTAAAAATGATTCAGTTCCACATTCTCTATAAAATGGTGTTGTCAAATTTACTAATAAAAAAAAAAATAAGTAATTTGAGATTGGTGGAATGCAACCACCTTTGACATGTGGTGGCGTCGATGGAATAAACCTGTGAACCTGTGAGTCGTTCAGGCCAGTCCACAAATTACTACCTATTTTTTTTTCTTTTTTTTTTTACTTACACATTAAATAGAAAACAAAAAAAGTACCAAAACCAGCAAGTACCTCTTTCAAGATATAAGATGGACGAATTGATTTTGTTTTTGGGAATGAAGTTTCAAAGACTAGAGTTGGAGCAACCATAAAGTATAAAAAGTGTGAAAATGATACATTGGGTATTAAATCTTTTCTAGTGACTGGAGAATTGTTAGAGGTTGCTTTAACACCTCCCTTTTTCAAGAAATAATTTGTATGCCAATAAGAATGATTCTTTAATGAATATACACATAATTGTAATCCGTATCCTCCACTTAGAACTATAAAAATGAAATGTTAGAAAGAGAAAAATATAATTATATTTTTGATTTCTTACTAGGAGATAATTCATAAGAAAAAAGATAGGACATTGATACTGGGAATGCAACCAATTGCCATAGACAATATAATACTATAGATATTCTATTGGGGATGTAACCTTTGACCATTAATCTTGTTTGAATGTAATTGACTTGTGAAAACAAAAACAACCCAACCGATAGGATCAATCCACAATGCCAATTCTTTGTTAGAGTCCAAAACAATTCCATATCAACAATGACACCCTTTTCTTTGTACATTTGTGCCATAATTGAAAATCCTGCCATTACATAGGCCAAAGCAATATAATTAAATGTTCCCCATTGTATATTTGCCATTTCTGGTGATCTACAAAGAAAAAGTTAATTTAGACAGAATCAGATATAGATTTAGGTTTAGAGACACATACGTTAATAATGATTCTCTTGGTTTTGATAATGCAGAGAATCTTTCCAATGATGGAGAATGAGGTGGAGTATTCAATAATACCTTATTATTGAGTCCAAGTAAACTTGGTTTTGCTTCAATTGTCTCTGACCCTCCATGATTACTTGTATTTACTCCATCTTTTACTTTTCTTTTTATTGTTGATGATGATGATGATGATGATGATGATGATGAAGTATGATTACTACTATCTTTATGATTATTTTCAGTTGACATCATTTTTGATGATACCAATTAATTGCTTATACTATGAAGACTATATATTATTATTACTGTTTTAATACTACTGATACTACTTATACTTCTACTTATTAACTGATAAAGGATAATGACTATAGTTAGTTAGTTCGTTAGGTAGACAGACAAAGGTTACAAAAAGAAGGGAACAAAGTTGTTGCGTTAAATTAAAAATTTAATTTAAAAAATACGAGAGGACAAAAAAGTTGTTGTACTGTTGTCCAAAAGAGGTAAGTTGATTCGAAGGTTGTCGAATAAAAATGATGATGATGATGACAATGATGATGAGAAATGACGCAAATTGTTTGTGTTACGACCTGTTGTTTTATATATATTTTGTTTTAAAAACATTCTACCATTGATGGTGATGATGGTTTTCTAACATTCTTGAATAATTATGATAATGACATACCCTTTGTCTTTTTTCAAAAAATATAGATATTTTCCTATTTTTTTTTTATTCTAGAATTAGTAAATAATTAAATTATTATTATTATTACTACGATGAAAGAGTGAGAGATAGATGGATGGGTGGAATAGGCAATGATGAGTGAGTGCGAAGTGTTGGTGTTACAAATATTTATTCTCTGTACCCCATTCTTTTTACACTTTTACATTTTTTTTTTGTTTAATTTATTTAGTACCGTATGTGTGTGATTTATTAATAATATTAATATTATTTAGATATATTAAATTATATCCCTATTATATTTTGATTGAATCATTACTATTATTATTATTATCATCATCTTCATGTTCAATAGCGCCCTCTTCGACTGCAGATAATAAAGATGATTGTTGTGACTCTGATGGTTGACCGGCACTGCCGCCGCCGCCACCACCACCGCTAGTAATGGTAAACACCTTAATTCGAAGATGATCACATAATTGTCTGGTTGTGAATACGGCAAATATTAAGAATTGGATACACGCCAATACAAACATTACCCACAACATAGCATATTCACTTATTAGATTTGATCTAAATTAAATTAAATAATTAATTAATTAATTCATTCATTTCCATGTTTTTTGTAAATATATTAAATGGTTGATTTAACTTACTGGAAAGAAGCCAAAATTGAATTAAAAACAACTATAGCAAATGGAACGAGGATAGGATAGAATAATAAACAATCGTCGTGACAAACACGTTGAGTAATGTATCGAGACTGAAGGTAGGCAAATACCATTCCAATGGTCATGATGAAAAGGTGTGGTTGTGTAGTCAAAAGGTCCGACACTGACACCCAAATAATAATTAAGATATTAAAGATTACAAATGGAGTTAATTGAATTAAACATTTCATAAATGGTATTCTATTTTGAAGTGCAAATGTATTTTTGAAACTAAAATTGATAAATAAAAATAATTTAGGTATTAGTATTTGTACCCCAAAAATATAATATATATATATATTCATTCTTTTCTATATACTTTTGATAAATTGTAAAAATAGCACCAAAAGAGACGGCAACAGTTGCCATCATACCAATGGTGAAATCTTTTGGACCAATGATCCAAATGTCAGATGAAAAGATACAAGTTATGATTTCGATAATCATAAACAATACCTGTGCTTCGGTAGGGCCATTAAATTCACCCATCACCAAAATACCGGCATGATACTCTTCCCAATGTGCAAGATAAAATGGCCAAATACCAACAAATAAACTTATAAATGCCCATTTTGGTCCTACTCTTAATGTTGCTGACATTACTACTGCAAACATCTAAGAAACAGAAGAAATAAATAAATATAAATATTGGTAGGATTATTAATCTATTCCTTTTGACTTACAGCAACACTAATAGCATCACAAACATGATCAAATAATTCACCCAATGGTGAAGATGATTTAGTTCTTCTAGCTTGTTTACCATCGACATTGTCGAGTGTTTGATAGGCAAAGATTAAGAATGCAACGGCTAAATAACACCATCGTGGAGCTTCCTCTGTCAATGTTGGACAATGGAAATAAATTATAAGATACATTCCAATATTACATAATAATCCTACCAATGTAATCTAAAAAAAGTAAAACAAAACACAAACAAATGTTAATATAAATTAAAAAGTAAAAGCAATTGATAATTGATATCGATAATGAATTGAAAGTACCTACTAAATTTGGACTATATAAAGTAAAGAATGAGAAGAGAATTAATAAATTGATCAAGTTTACTTTACTTTATTTTCTTTTCTTTTCTTTTCTTTTCTAGACATACGCTAACCATAAAGGAGTTAAATGTTCAACAGCATAAGTCCACCAATATTTTAAGAAATGAGTTCCACACCATGAATTATCGACACCCGAGTAATGGTAATGAGCCAAGTTGGCAATACCCTTTTCCGAGATGTATTTAAAGTAGTGAGACATATCTTTGTAGAGGTTGCTGATAGAAGGATTGTTTAAGAAATCTTCAAATGATGCTGAAAGAGAATATACTGCTCCAAAAGGTCCACTACTATTATTACTACCTAGTGTGGAAGACTGTCCTCCCAATCTTGGGCTATTAAAATTATTTGTTCTCTTCACTTTTTTATATTATATATATTTATGTATATGTATTTACACTTCTTATTACATGTAAGAAAAGTGTAGTGCTCTATATCTCTTTCTCTCTGTTCTGTTTTGTGTGTGTGAATTGTATAAAAAAAAAAAGATATTAAAATGAACTAGTAAATACAATGTGTGTGATTCGTCTTTTTAATTTACCTCGTGTGGCTGTTTGTTCAATGTATCTTTGAAAAAAGGTTTGTTTATGAGGTGGGAAATTCAAAAAAAAAAAACTTCTTTTTTCGGGAACATATTGTAATGTAGTTATATTTATTACTAAATATATATTTACTTTGTATATATTATATTTATATTTATATTTCTATTTCTATTACTATTTATTTAATTTAATTTAATTTTAATTATTTTAAAACTGGTAAAGATAAAGAATTTGATTGAGTTATTGGAGTTGGATTATTATTATTATTATTATCTTTTTCTTTCATTATTGAACTACCTGAATTACTACTATTATTACTACTGTTATTTTCCTTTTCAGCCATTTTCTTTCTTAAACCAGTTTGACCCAATTTAATTGCATTGGCCAAAGCTGCGAGTGGATCTGAACCACCACCAATCTTTTTACCCTCGCCTGTTCCAGTATTGGTAGACTTGTTGTTATTTTTAATGTCACGGTCGATTTTTTGAGCCATCTTGGAGAATGCCGCTGAAAAGGCATAGATTGATCCGAAAAATTGTTGGCATGTGATGGATGATGTGGCCGTCTTGGGGTAGCCGAAAAATTCAATGAGCGTGTGGAACTTTTCGATGGTGTCTTTTTGAGTGTCTTTAAGTTTTTTAATGTCTGCCTCTGCCTTTTTCAAAAAGGGTGGAACGATTGAACTAAAGTCACCGAGACCCTCACCAATCTTGGTCGAGAGGTTATTACAAATATTGAATTGACCATCTAGATCACCAACATCGGTTTGGATGTCTTGTAGTGATAGTTGGACTTGTCCGAGTGACTCGAGTTCATCGACTAGTGTAAGTGTCTTGGGGTACTTGTCAACGGCCATTCTGGCGATATACTCGAGTAGCGTTTGCTTGCCATCGACATCTTTGGTGGTGGAGAGAGTGTCGAGAATCTCGAGGTTGAAACCATCGGCTTGACCACGACTAGACCCGCCATTCATGTGGTTACCAAGTACCAAAACAATACCTAGTATCTTTCTGAGACTTTCGTTTGCCTTGGCATCTGTGCATGCCTTGGACAAGAGTTGGAAACTATTCGAGAGGTTGGTAATAGTCTCGTTGAATTCAATGGTAAACAACCAACAACGGAGACGTTCCTTGAGGAATTGGACAGAGTGCATTTCGAGTATCCAACGTTCGGGACGGTCCAATCGAGCGACTGGCACCTCACTCGCCTTGATGGTTTGGTAGTCTTCGTCGGTTGGAACATTTTGCAAGAGTGTTTTGATCACTTCCTTGTGCAATTTGTTACTGTCTAGTTTGTCAACCGCTCTTTTCAACTCTTCGACCGCTGGCAACTTGGCAAGCATAAATGCAATAGCATTTGACTTTTTAAGGTCAATCACTGATACCAATTTAATCTTTTCTAATGGTTTATCGGCTCCATTGTCACTGCCATTATTATTCTCTCCCATTGACGCCTTGTTTAAAGCTTCTTGTTTCTTTTTTTGACAAAACATTTCTTCAAAATCTTTGGCGTTGAATGTTGGTTCGAGAATTTGATCCCAAATCGATTCCGATCTTCCAGAGGGTGGTAGAATGATACGCTTCCAATAGAGTGGTTTCATCTTGGCACCTGGGTTGACGGCTGGTTTGGTCGGTTGGATGGCAGATGGTCCGGCAAGTTTCTTGCCTCCTGGAGGTGGAGGTGGTGGTGGTGGAGGAGGACCGCCACCTGGGGGAGGGGGTGGTGCACCACCTGGTGGAGGTGGAGGTGGAGGTGGAGGGGGTGGCCCACCAGCAGCACTATCACCATCACCAGCATCAGTAGCCGATGTATCAGGTGACAATGAAACCTTTTCAGGAACACTTAGATTAGATGCACCATCAGCATCACCAATCTGAGCTTGATCAGGTGGATTCTTTTCCTCCAAAACCAATTTTAATCTTTGAATCTCCAATAATGCTTCTTCAAGTGATCCAACTGCTGCAATCGCTGCTCCACCACCCAATACTGTAGCAGGTCCACGACTAGTCAATTCACTCTTTAATTGATCCATTTCAAATTTATATTTAATTTCTTGTTGTGCAAGACGTTGATTTTCAACCGTCAAATCCGAGATGGTCGAATCATACGTCTTTTTATAGGTTAGTAGTTGATTCTTGTATTCTTCCGATTGTCGTAGCTCTTGTTTCAACGTTTCATTAATCGACAATAATTTCCTCTCCAAATCCAATATCTTCTCCTTTTCAATCACTGTTGTTCTAAGGAATGATAAATCAACTGGATAACTTGGATTTAATGGTCCTAAAAATCTTTGTACTGGATGTGCTAAAAAAAAGAAAAATAAAAAGAAAAGAAGAAAGAGTAAGTAAATTATTATTATTTATCTTTTGTTTCTATTTTTTTTTTGTTTCTATTTTACAATTTAAAAATATTCTATCATTTGAAGCTTCTTTAATTAATTGTTGATTTAATCTTAATTCTTCTTTTAGGATATTGACCAAAGGTTGTTGACTATCGTATTCATTGAGTTTAGTTTTAAGACGTTTACATATTTCTTCGAGTCTCGAAGCTTTAGTTCGAAGTTTGATGCCAGTTAGATCTTCATAGAGTTCCAATTGAATTTGGAATTCCTTTTGTTGAATTTCAACCAACGATCGTAGTTTGTCGTGTAATCCCAAGTCACCCCATTTCTTTACCAATTTTTGTGTTTTCTCTTCGGATGGACAACAATCCAACATGACATTGAGCAGAGTAAATGAATTGATTTTGGTCTCGAGGTCACCGCTATCCAACAATCTGACGATATTGGCATACGGTCTCTTTTCTTGGGCCTGTGCCAAAGCCTTGGCAGCGAGATGGATTGAATTGAACCCTTCCTCTCTTCTTATATTACACATGACAAACAACAGTTCCAACGAACTACGACATACTCCAACCACCGACGAATCAACCAATGCAAACAATTGTTTGATCAATGCCGGTGTCTTTGTAATGATATCCATACCACTGACATACTCCAAACATGCTCTCAACGCTCCCAATGCATATGTCTGTGCATTACCTTTGGCCGATGTTACACTTGTCAATATACCATCAACTCCTCCTTGTTCAATAAATGATTCTGCAAATTCTGATTCCTTTAAAAAAACAAATTAAAAGTATCAAATTAATATCATATACATATCTCTATCTCTATCTCTATCTTTTCTATTTGTGCTTGCTTACTTGTAATTTATATTTTAAATGAAATATGATATCTTTTTGATTATCTTCTTCATTTAAAGCTTTAACCCAACGCATTGCACGATAGGTTGGATTATATTTCAATAGGATGGAGGATTCACCCGACTCTATGAGGTATTTGACAATGTGTTTGGTTTTCGATTCGTCTTGAATGGGTGGCCAATTGAGATACTTTTTACTCGATTCTACTTGCAAGATATAACTGTCAGAGTTGGTGTCTGCAATACCAAACAATGCACATATTGCTAAAAATACAGTCTTGTAACTAGACTTTTCATCTAGACTATAGGTTTTTGATCCTTGTTGTAATTGTAATTGTGATACATTGAGTGATGCTCTTTTGTTGTTTGAAGCAGTTGCTGGTGCTGATAATGACATTGCCAATTGTGGTGTTAGTGTACCACCCTGCAAAGTAGGACTGGTATTACCACCACCACCACTATTGATATTATCAATTTGTAATGTTATTGTCAATAACATGATTGAATGATGATGATTCTTCTAACTACTCTATTCTATAACTCTCTAAATTATATATACATAAATATGATATGTGATAATATGTGATATGGTACAACAACAATAATAATAAGAGAGAATAATAAAACAAAGATATGATGTGTTTGCGTGATGTGTAGAATCTTCTTTTAAAATGGGGGCAATGAGAGTTAGCTGATTGAAAGTTGTCATCGCGAAAAAAATAGATTTACAGAAGATTTTTTGCCGTTACGTACACGCACACGAAAAGAGGTTAGATTGAAACTCGATCATAGTATTCCACCAACCGGTTATTACTGTATAATATTTTAATATTTAATTAAATCTATAATCTAATTATATAATAGAATTTAAATAAAAAGAAGAAGAAGAGATATGATTATATAAAAAATGGTAATGACAATCAATAATAATAATAAAATACACAACTGCTACTAGCGTTAGTACAACTATGACTGAATTGCCAATCTTTCACGGATCCTGGACCAAGAAAATCGAACAACTTTTAAATGTATATATGTTTTTTTAAATATGTTATGTTACCCATTTTGTTTGTTTGTTTGTTTAAGCTTATAATAATATTTTGTTTTTGAAAGTATTATCTTCCTATTGTTAATAATCTAAAAGAAGATGATCATTTATCTGTAGAAGGGGTTCCATAAAGTTGGCGGCTTTGAGATGATATGATCAAACTGCAATACAACAATGGAGCAGTGTACCAACCATCCATCAACAAATTGCTAGTTGGGTTACGATGAACATATGCACTGAAAACAGGCAGATGCATCTGACGACGATGGGACAAATAAAGGATGATGGATGTTTCATGCGTACCAAATACACTTCGATATTATCTTCCCAATAGCAATTTTTGTCATTCCAAGGTGCAGATTTCAATCCAACACGTGTAGTATCTTTTGGAACTAGACCTCTATCAATGTTAAACGTACTGCATATTATAAACCTCGGAATACCAAGAATAGAGTATGCAACAAGTTATAGATCTCCATTCCTCCAATTGCCAAGTGTACAAGTCTTTGATGGTGTACCCTATTGGATTTCCTCCAACTGTTGACATTGATTTGATATCTCTTAGAGGCATGATAAAGAACTAATTATTAAGACCATATATACATATATATATATACCTATATATATACATCTATCTTTTGTAAAATAAAAAAAAAAAAAGTAGATTACAGTGATGTTCATCACAAACTCTGAGAGACATGACCGCAAAATCATTATTACATTTTAAATTAATTTGATTATATAAATATCTATAATAGATAGATAGACATAGATGTCAAGTAAAGATACAATACAACAATGCCTAGAACAACTATCAGCACAATATTCATCATTATTTAATGAGATTGGTGTAATGGGAAATGCCCCCGATATAGATACTATGTTTAAACCTAATCTTTGTATGTTTCAGATATCTATATAAGTGTGTCGTTTATTTATTTGTGTTAACTATTTTCTCTCTTTTAGTTCACTCCTATTCAACATGTAATCTAGATGAAAAGGTTAATAATCTACAAAGAACATTAGAGGCAATGAAATTAACGTTTCATCAATACGCTCAATGGCAAACTGATCCTCTTTATTTAAAAGTTATTAATAATCAAAAGGTAAAAGATATAGATAGAATAGATATATATATATATATATAATATGACTATTTGTTTGTTGTTGTTAACTTTTTTGGTTTCTATTTATAGTTTGTAGTAATAACATCAAACAAGGTAAAACAAATTACAAAATCAATATCAGATAGTACATTATTTGGAAAGATGTATCTTGATGTATTGTCAAGTTATCAACAACAAGTTAGTAATACCACTGCAAACCATGTATCACATGCAAAGAAGAAATTGAGTTTGTTGGCTAGTAAACTACACGATTTTATCACTGATCTCGATTTAAAATATGGTACCTATTCAGATTTGGAAGATCTAAGTTCACTTCATAAAGTTGATCCAAGTGAAATGAAACCTGAAACTGTACATAGTTGTAGTATATCTTCTGCTACTTTTTTACTTGATGTATGTAGAAAAAAAAGACAAAAAAACAAAAAGGAAAAGAAAAACTAATGTTTAAACATTCTCCTTCCTCCTCCCCTTTAGATATTTATAAATGGTGATGGAACAATTAATGAGGTTAAATTAATGCATATATCAATGAGTAGTGAAGAAAGTACAACTGCATCACAAGATGTAACCGATGATTTGACAAAATCACTTAAAACAAAGGAAAAGGATTTTGAATTAAAGGTTAGAAGAATTTGTAACCAAGATTTACTATTTAGAAAGTATAAGAACTTTGATCTTCAAAAATCAGTTTCAATACTTCAAGATGATTTTCAATCAATTAATAATTTAATCAAGTATGAAATAGAGAAAGAAAAAATACTTTACTTTTTATTTATTTATTATTTATTTTAGAGATAGAGAAGATATATTTAATAGTTATGGAAAGATTACAAATGATTATTGTGGTATAAAATTTATTTATTATCAAACTATACAACAAAAAATGATGGATGAAATTGGGTTTGTTGCCTGTTTGGAATTGGAGGAAGGAATGAATCCTGTTAAACTACCATTGATATCATTATTTAGTGGTGAAAATTCAATTGATGGTACTTATTTTTTAAATGCTCAACAATTATTACAAGATCAACAACAAGAATCAAATAATAATAATAATAATAATAATAATAATAATATATTACCAACAACAACAACAACAACAATTGAATCTGGTGGTGATTCAATCATGGCTGAATTAAATCCTCCAACTACTTCTACTTCTACAACTACTACTTCTACATCACCAACATTTATATTATCACCAATTAGATTAGTTTTAAAATTAGAACCCTGTATTCATATTACATATGATGGATTATGTAAAATTTTATCAATATTGGAACGTGAAAAGGATATTGTAGATTATACAGGACAGGTTGTTGGAAACTCAAATCTTGCTAAAAATCATCTATTGTACATTGAAAATCAAATCATTGGATCAAAGGATCGTGATAAATCAATCCTTCAACAACAATTTGACAATCAAGTGTTGGGGGTTGCCCAACGCTATTTCTACACCAACGAACAGTTCCACGTTGGTTATGAAATCTCTCGTATTCCAATTGGTTATCCCAACCAAATATTCCCAATCTTTCAGATTCTAAGACAACAAATTGTATTTAATCTATTATTCAAGAGTTGTTTTACCATTCAACCACAATTACAAAATGATCCTTCATCTCCTGTTCAAGTTAATGGTAGTAATGGTCAAGATACAACTAATACTGCTGCTGCTAATATACCAGTATTTGAAATTCAATGTGAACCAGCTCAATCAATTTATATTACCTTTTTACATCCAACTTGTAAACAATTTAGATCAATATCAATCAATATTGCTTCAGGTGGACACATCAATGCAACTATTGATGACAACTCACTTTGTTCAAATGAATATTTAACCAATATTCTATCAACTTCAAAATCAATTCCTCTAACTTTATATTATATTTTTAATCATCAAAATTAAATTTAAAATCAAAATCAAATAAATAGTAATAGGAATGACAATGGATAATAAATTAGGGGAGTGAATGAAAAAAGATCACAAAAGAGGATACTAATTTTATTAGGGGTTGGTTATTTGGGGATTGTGGATAGAGGGGAGAAAAAAAAAGAACCTTTAGAACATAGATGCAACATTTGGTGTTTCAAGAATAGCTCCACAATAAGTTATTTTTCTCTCTCGCTACTATGAATACATTATATTTGATTTAAATATAATTGTCATAGGATTTATAACTTTTACCATCTTGAATTACTTCGTTTTGTTGCTGTTCTTGTTCTTTTTTGGTTGCTTCTTCATGATCCTTCATAGCTTTATTCTCGGCATACAATGATAATATGAAACCGAAAATAATAGCAGAGAAACCTGGAATGGCAACCAATGGGAATTTAACATGTTTAAATACAATGTCCCATAACAATGTACCTGGAATTGACATTAATTCACCTGATCTTACAAATAATGGACTTGTAATTGATAACTATAAATAGAAAAATAAAAAGAGAAAAGGAAATTAATATTAATATTTAAATGGGTAGGGTGGTATATTTGTATTTTTAAATTTACATACACCAATATTCATAACATAAATAAGAGCAAATGAAAGACTACCCATTAAAGCAAGCGCACCAAAAGTTTCTTTGTCTGGGAATTCAAAGGTTTCAAATTTGATTGCATTGAGAATGGCCAATATTGGAATACCGACAACGAGCATATTAAAAGTATTCATACCAACGAAAAAGTTTAACACGGTTCTAGTTGCCTTTGAAAACATCTTGTTTACAAATACTTCATAGGTGGCCCACAAGACAGCAGATGCCACCATGATGATATCACCTTTGACTGCATTTGGGTATTGTGAACTATCACTACCGGTCAATTGATCGGCCACAGTAATACCAACAACTCCAGCAACAAACAATAAAACATATGCTACTTTTAAAACTGTTGGTTTATCCTTTAAAATAAATATCGATAAAATAAATACAAATACAGTTGCCGATTCTTTCAAATTTGAAATAAATAAGAAATTAATAATTAATTAATAAATAAATAAATAAATAATTTTAAATATATTATTGTATTTTTATACGTACGATAAATAGCAGTAGCAGTACTAACAACAGTCATAGTTAAACCAATCATAAACATCCAATTAACAATAATTAAAAGAAAAGTAAATGACAAACTAGTAATAAAAAACTTGGTAAAGGTGTATCCAGACTTTGAAAACTCTTCACGTAGAGCTTCGATCATGGATAAATCTTTGGTTTCATTTTGGTCATTGATACTACGATTGTAACTAGCTTCTTCATTTTCTTTGGCTTTTTTGTGTAATTCTGCTTTCAGGACAATTAATTCAATTGGAATGGCTAAAAATACAAACATTGATCCTGATAAACCTAGGTAGAAGAATAAAATAGAGACAAGATAGATCAATTGGATTAGGAAATGATTATTTAATAATTTAATTTTTTACATACAGACAAAAAAAGGTTTATTAAAACCAACTAGGGCAGTTTGACCTATCTCAGATAGAGCAGTTTGGAGGACAGCAATAAGGATAACAATTACAATACCTGCAATTCTCCTAGTTTTATCACTTAATTGTCCTTCCTGTGCCGATGATGGTGGAGGTGGATTTAATAATGGTGCATTTTCATTGTTGCTATTGATGTTGTAGCTGTTGTTGTCTTTTGACATGTTGGTTGGTGGTTAATCTTTAGATCCGATCTGATTGTATATAAATCGTCGTACGTAGTAAGTTCTTTGATAATCTTTAAAAGTCAAGAAAGACAATGATGATTCATTCTTTAATTATTCCCACGATTATAAATAGATACGGGGATTGAATATAATTTAATATATTACATATAGCCAAAATGGGAAGCAAGGTTACAACTTTCTTTAAAATAATTATATTTTTGTGTAAACCCAGGTCAATAGAAGGTTGGATTGATAGGATAGGAGAGGAGGAGGGGTTGTTGATCACGTTTTGTTGATGAGAACACACTGAAAATTTCCTCCAACCATTGCAATTTCCTCTTGCCTTAGAAGCGAATGAGCTGGAGTTGCAGCTAAAAGGAGAGGGATAGAGAACGAGAGAGAAGGAGAGGGAGAGGGAGACAACCCCCACACACATTTTGTCGACTCCACTCACAGTCGATCACCACACACATAGGCCATTGATCGACCTCCTATCCACTTCGGAACGTAGTCATCCAATCTCGCGGTTACAAAACCAAAAACAATGACAACACCAAACCAAAAAATATCGGTGACCTGGTCATTGAAAGAAAAGTTGTATTACTTTTTTTTTTATAAAGATCTTTCTTTGTTGTTGTTGATGAATACGCGATCGAAAGTGTGGTCAATGATACCATCACTTCGATGTCAATACCGGCATTGTTTTTATATTAAAAATCTAATCGCTTGATCATTATTTGATTTAAATATAGTTATTTTGGCGCCCCAATAAATAAAGTGTAGAATGTTTATTTGTATGATGAGGAAGATGGGGATAGCTCAAGACCGCGAGAAGAGGATGAACCATGGGTGGTGATGAAAATTTTTTTATTTTATTTTTGTTATTTGTTTTTTTTTGATGGGTGTTTGTTGTTGTATGATGGTGGTACTTGAAATTGTTAAAGCTAACAGAGAGAGTTTAGAGAGAGAGTTTAAGAAGAGAGTTTAAAAGAGTAGTTTGGGATGAAAAAAGACTTTAGAACAGCCTACCTTAATACATTAGGGTTTAAAGGTGGACAGTTAAAGTCATCACTCGAAGCAATCTTTGAACAGAGGGTGATAGACTTGCCCAAGTTGAAAAAGATATGTAATATATTTGAAATACCTAGTCAGTATAGAAACAAGCTATGGAAGATACTGTTGGGTGTCACTACATCACATCAAGAGACTTGGGATTTCATTCAAGAACAAAGAACCATAGAATATGAAGATTTAAAACACGCTGTAAATTTAGTTAGAAGAGGTAATCTACCTGAATCTTTTTATAATCAATGGTATAAACAAACAATTCAATCAATCAATCAATGAATGATCATCATGTAGTCTAATTTGATTTGATTCAACTTTATTTAGGAAAGAAATAACAAAACAATATACAATGGATTCAGATGAATTGATTGTATTGGAAGCTAAAGATATAGCTGCAAACGCATTGGCAATCATTTATCATACAAAGGAACGATACTTTAACTTTCAAAATGGATTATATTATGATACATCTTCAATTGATATGACAACAATACGTAATGGTACTCTAAGTACTAGTTCTAATAGTAGTAGTATTGGTAGTTCTATTAATAACAACAACAATAACAACAACAATAATAATAATAATAATAATAGTAATAATGGAGTTGATAGTCAATCATCTTTATTATCATCACCATCAAGTGGATCAGTACCATCATCATCTCCAATATACTCATCAATTGCTATATCATCATCTGATAGTCATCCAATGGTCATGTATGATGCTACCTTTAAAAATATGCCAAGTCAATTAAATACTTTAATCCCAAATCATAATAATATTAATAATAATAATAATCCACAAAATACTGTAAATAATAATCAAACAAATGAACAAAATATAGGAGTATCAGGAGATACAAGTGAAAACAGTGATGATATAAAATTGGAAGAATTGGTAGATGAATATACGTCATCTAGTAGTAATAATGGATCATTTACACCACAATATGAAGATAGTCTAAAATTGGTGGCAGAAGTATTTTGTTATGTATGCGATAATGAAGTAGACGCATTTTGGTGTTTTAATAATTTTTTAAACAAAGCTTGTAAACAATATGGTCACAAGGTAAGAAAAAGAAAGAAAGAAAGAAGAAGAAGAAGAAGTATAAATTGGATCTATCTCTCTCTCTCTCTGACACTTTTCAATTTTTTAGGATATTGGAATTTATCATCAAATTAATATATTATCTAGATTACTTGAATTATATGAGAGACCATTATGGAATCATTTTCATCAATATAATGTTCACGTGGATCAATTTAGTGCAAAGTATGAAACGAACGATATTGAATTGAAATGACGCCAATTGTACTTTCGTTATTCGTCACCACGAATCCACACACAAGATTACTAACTCTACTTTTATATATATCTGTTCCTCTCTCCCAATCTCTCTATCTCTTTCTATCTCTCTCCTCTCTTATTCTTTAGGTGGTTTAAAACCTATTTTACTAGTTGTTTTCCAACCCTATGTTTAGATAGACTTTGGGACCGAATCATTGGAGTGTCATTAGATTATATGGCATTTTTTGGATTGGTGATTTTGCAATCAAAAAAATCAATCATCATGGAGAAACATTCAACAAACGATATTCTAAATTACTTGTTAAATGTATGTAAATGATTTCATTATAATAATAATCAAAATAGATACAACAAAACAAGATTAAATAGTCCTATCTTTTGCATCATCAAAACTAACTTCACACACATAATACACAATGTACACACAATGTCAAGTGTGAAGTGTTTGGAAAAAAAAAAACAAATCAAATCACCCCCCCTCTCCCATCAATCATATATCTGCACGCAGCTTATTAACACTCTCACTCTTGTTTAATTACCATTTTTCCTTTCCACAAATAGATAAAAGATTTAAATGTAGATATAGTATTAGAAAAGGCTGTTGAATATTATACAAACAATGAACCATAAAGTATATACAAGTGTGCGTACAATTTGTTGTTGAATAAATAGACCTACACCTCTCTATCAACACCACCACCACCACAATCAAACAAACAAAAATTGTTACAATGTTTTTATAAGTATTACGTAATAACGGTGCTGCTGCTACCAACTACTGCTGACAAAAATGTTAATTAATTACCTTGCAATTATGACAATTTATAATTTATTGTAGTCGGGATCATCATGCACACACACGAATGAATCATCATTCATCTGATTAGATATGATGGACATCATCCATCCACCCATCCATCATCATGCTCTTCTATAATATCTTTTATTATTTTAATGAGACAATCTAGCATCTCACCTTTTTTTTTTTTTGTTCTCCTTTGGTAAGATTTAATGAAGCATCATCTTTGTCTCTAGAATGGAAGAAATTGTAACCACCCATCACATCCTATTATAAAAGTCAGACTATTCCTTATTTTATTTAAATACTTTGTCCACAAGATTATTTTCCAAATTTAGAATCAGAATATATATACAACAACATTCATTTAGTTCTGTGTCGGTCAGCCCTATTCCTCTTCCTCTTCTTCATCCGAAAGATAATTTATCGCGTATAGTTACAAAAACAAAAAAACCATATTTCTATATATATTTTATTTTGTATATATATATTTATCTATTTCTATAAACTATATATATTTCTATATTTACTAACTATATAATTGTACAAAATAGTTAAAAAACACTGATGCTAATTTAGGATTTTTTTTCTTTTTATCTTTTCCTAATTTAATTACACAAATGATTAGATTTATCAATAATGTTTTAGAATTCATATTAGTAGTATTTTTGGTATTGTTGTTTCCAAATTATATTTTTTCGATATGTCCATCAAACTATGTGACCGATATAAATAGGCAATTATGTGTTGGTAGAGATAATGGTATAAACTCTTTAACTTTTGTAGAGGTAAAGATATCAAATCAATAATTTAAACATAAATCTATATAGAGTAAACATCATATTTATTTTTACTATATATATTATTATTTAGTGTAAATATCAATTACCAAATACAAATGGAAATAATAATAGAGTTTCATTATTATTAATGTTTGAGAAAAAGGCATTATTATCAAATAGTCCACCACAACAAAATAATACATTTAATTGCCCATTTGTAGCGGGCATGTCTGATGGTACTCCATCGAATTTTAACGATTTTCCACCGATAAACATAGATTTGGTTTATAATAATTATCTCATTTACAGCGAATGTCCGACCATACCCAGTCGTCCAGCAGACATGGCCAACAAGAGAATGGGTATAATGGCCTTGGAGCAGACCAGTTACAATTCTCTCAAAAGCACCGATCTCTGTAGAGGATCAGT
This sequence comes from Cavenderia fasciculata, assembly GCF_000203815.1. Classification (NCBI taxonomy): domain Eukaryota; phylum Evosea; class Eumycetozoa; order Acytosteliales; family Cavenderiaceae; genus Cavenderia; species Cavenderia fasciculata. The sequence goes on from NW_004457624.1 coordinate 2,356,188, forward strand.
ATCACCAATGGACTTTGAAAAGAATAATCCAATGGCTGGTATATTGGACCTAAACTCTTGTGTCCAAACTTATTTCTGTAAAAGTGTAGATACCTATTTTCAAGTAATGCAATCCACCAACAACAACAATTGTGAATCCAACAACAATAACTATATCTGTCCGACTCTTCCAAATAGTAATCATTCATCAGTACTAGTCTATTCACAAACAATCGATATTGGTGACAAATTAAATATTACCTCTTCAAAATGTTCAACCGTTTGTGTTCATGGTTTTTGTAATTCAAGATTATCAATTTGTCAATGTGATCCTGGTTGGACTAATATTGATTGTAGTCAAGGTAAATAATAGATAATATAAAAAGAATAGAATGAATAGATTAAAATGATAAAACATAACCTTAACTTTTATATTTTAATTTTAGATGTTGATGAATGTAAACAAAGTGATTTAAATCCATGTCAATTAAATTCACATTGCGTAAATACTTTGGGATCTTATCAATGTGTTTGTAATCAAGGTTATAAACAAAATTCAAATAGTTGTAGTGGTATAGTATATTAAAAACAAGAGATATCAAAACTTTGAAAAGATCATTTATTTATTAAACTAAACTATTTCCTTTTTAATTTATTTTAGATATTAATGAATGTAATGAAAATAATTTATTATGTAATCAAACTACATCATATTGTGTAAATAATGTTGGAAGTTATAATTGTGTTTGTTTAAATGGTTTTAAATTAAAACAAAATATTTCAAATGAATGTGAAGGTAAATCAACTTATTGAATTTAAAAAAAGTAAAGAGAGAGAGAGAGAGAGGATCATATTAATTAATATTATTATTATTATTATTTCCTTTTTTTTTAGATATAAATGAATGTGAAAATGAAGATATATGTGGTGATCATGGTATATGTCAAAACACATTTGGTAGCTTTCAATGTGGATGTGAAAGAGGTTATTTATGGAATTCAACACAATGTATAGATGTTGATGAATGTACAACTAGGTTGGCTGTATGTCCATTAAATGCATTGTGTATTAATCGTATTGGTCATTATGATTGTAAATGTCCTGATAATTTACTTTTCCTATCTGATAATAAATGTCAAGGTAAAAAAGAGAACCAAAAAAAGAAATACTATAGTATACTCTATCCATCTTCTAACCTTTTTTTTTCTTATTTTTGTAGAATTTCCACCAATTTATAATGTTAAACATTTAGGTAAAGGTAAAATAGAAATGGAAGGAGTAGGACAATTTAAATATGAAAACTTTTCCATTTTAATTGGTAATATACCTTGTGTAAAGGTTGAATTTGCAACCAATGGAGAAAAGAAATTAAGTTGTACAATTGAACAAGGTCTTTATATCGATGGTGAATCAATCATATTTTTTGTAAATTCTGCTAGTAAAATGGTTTCAACGCTAAGATGTAAGAAAGAAAAAAACAAATATATTTAAATCATCTTTTTTCTAATTCTTTTTTTTCTTTTTGCTTTTTTAGTACCATTTATAACATCAATTAATGAAGTACCAACAAAAGGAGGATATTTAGAATTAAATGTAATTGGATCAGTTGATGAACGTCAAATGAAATTAGAGATTAATGATAAACCATGTGAAAATCTAACATTGATAGATCAAGGTGTATTGTCTTGTTATGTTGGTCCTGGAACAGGTATAAAAAGTTTGGTATTTGAAAGTATTGGACAAGTATCTAGTGATGGTTTGATGTTTTCCTATCAACAACCAAACATTACATTCCATACATTGGTTGGTACTGAAGGTGGTCAAATTCAAATCTATAGTTCTAATCTAGGTAATGACACTTCACTCATTAATATGACCGTCGATGGTGAACCATGTAAAAATATTCAATTTATAGTTCCAGATGAATCATTTCAATGTCTAGTATCACCTTCCAAATATTTTCATAGTGTTGGTGAATTATCTATTGATTCTGTTAAATCTTTAAATAATTTATTATTAATTTATGATCAAAGTAAGAAATTAAATATAGATATTATATTCAAGGAATGCTTACTTACTTTTTAATTTATTTTTTTAGAGTATTCATGTAATAAAAGTAATTGTGTAAATGGTAATTGTATATATGGAAATTGTTATTGTAGTGGTGGATGGGCAGGTGAAACATGTGAATTATATGATAGAGATGTGACAGATTTCACGGCAACGTCAACTGGATCATCATTTCGTCCACATGTTACTATATCGGCACGTGATGGGACATGGTTTGAATTGTTGGTTTCTAGAATCAAAGAGGTTAGTCCAACACATGAATTGGTAGAATCATATAATCTAACCATGCCACACTTGGCTTGGACATTGGTCAATCAACTACCCTATTGGAATTACAGTATAACATTGAATAATAATGCATCAATCTATGTATCCATACGAATGCCAAACCAAAACAACTCTGTCACCAATGACGATTATGATGAACAACAACAACAACCTACACTTTTTCCAGTACCACCACAGGTAGAATACAAGATTGGACCAAATATTACATTGACAGCATCGGCTGCGTCCATTCAATACACCATTTCAGTATTTAATTGGCCATTCCAATCAAAATACAATACTCTTAGACTATTATTAAATAGTAACTCTTCGACGGCCAATAGCGATAATCGAGATTGTTCTATTGTCAATTACAGCCACTTTAAAACAAACACACTCGATTCTGACCTAATCCATAGTAACAGTCAACCATTGCAAGGTGTAAGAGGTACCGATACAATCAGACCATACATTGCAGTTAGAGGAAAGGAGTTATTGTGGTACAAGACCTACAATGGATATACTACACTGTATGCTCGATTCCTCAACAAGGGATTAGTAGATGGAGAGTTAAAAACTATTCGATTCAACCAAGTGTATAGATCAACCGATCTAATATCGCAAGACAATACAGCTACGACCGGTGAAATGACAATTGAGAATGGTCCGGAACCAATCATTGTTGAAATGAACCTACCATACTTTGAATCGAGTTGTGTTGTCGATCCAGACTATGTCATACAAATCGGACGAGATAGAGATAGTCATGCAGAATGTATGAAACGTTCTGAAATGTCTGATAAACTTCTCATCCCATCTGTATCCATTACAGTTGCCGTCGTTGGATGTGGTACCATTATCTCTGTAGTTTGGTTTATCATTCATAAACGTAGAAAGAATAGAGCTGCTCCCCCCTCCAAATAAATAAATAAATAAATAAAAAAGATTAATATATATATATAGTTTTTTCAAATATTATTTGTTGATGATCATATATTATTACTAAAAATAGTGAATCGACGCGAATGGGGGTTTAATTAAAAATCGCTTTGATATTTTTTTCGTTCATTAATTTAATTTATTATTTTTTATGAAGTAGCAACAACAAACTTGAGTGTTGTTCAAAGTTTTTCTATTCTTGTTTAATCATTGTCTCATCATAATCATCACATTCATCATTCATTCATTCGAAATATAAATATATTACTATAAAAAATGCCAAGATGGGTACCATTTATGAAAGTACCATTTAGAAGAAGAGTAGAGATTACAGCAGTACTTGTTTATGCATTGATTACACCATTTACATTGTTGGCAGCATTCTATGCGATCGTTATACCTATATTCTGGTTCTTTACTATCCCCTATCTCATATGGATGATATATTATGACAAGACATGGGAACATGGAGGAAAACGATTGGAATGGGTTAGAAACCTAAGAATCTGGTCATTCTTTAGAGATTACTTTCCCGTATCTTTGGTTGCAAGTTCAAAATTGGATCCAAAAAAGAATTATATATTTGGGTATGAAAAGAAAGAGAATGAAAAGAGGCAATGATGTGATGTGTTTGTTAACTTGCTCTTTATTTTATATTTTAGATATCATCCACATGGAATTATTAGTTTAGGAGCCTTTTGTAATTTTGCAACAAATGCAAATGGAGTTGATCAGAAATTCCCTGGTCTTACCATTCATCCTCTTACATTGGAATCAAACTTTAAACTCCCCTTTTTTAGAGATGTTTTGATGAGTTTTGGAATGTCATCGGTTAGTCGCAAAGGATGCGATAACATTTTATCAAGTGGACCAGGAAAATCAATCATGATTGTAGTTGGTGGTGCTGCTGAATCTTTAGATGCTCATCCAGGAAACAATGAATTATATTTAAAAAGAAGAAAAGGTTTTGTTAGATTAGCTCTTAGTCATGGGTAAGTTAAAAAAAACAACAAAACAAAATAATGGTTATAGTTTCTAATTTGATTTATTTTATTTTTCTCTTTAGAGCTGGATTAGTACCAATGTATTCATTTGGAGAAAATGATGTATTTGATCAAGTATCAAATCCAAGAGGATCATTCCTTAGACGTTTACAACAAAAAATATTACAAATATCTGGAATCGCTCCACCACTTTTTAATGGTCGTGGTATATTTACCTATGACTTTGGTCTGTTGCCTCATAGACACAAAATTGTTACAGTGGTTGGGGATGCACTTGAAGTACCAAGAATATCAAACCCCTCGGATGAAGTGGTTGATTTCTATCATCAAGCCTATATCGATTCATTGACTGTTTTATTCAACAAATATAAAGATGATTTTGGTAGTCCAACTGATGAATTAAAAATTAATTAAATAGAATAATAAAAAAGGACCAACCAAACCAACAAACAAACAATTGTAAAGATATACAACTATAATATATTATATAGATTCCATTAAAAAAATTACAATTAAATTTAAATTTCAACCATTATATATCGATGAGAATTTGATTTCACTGAACCCAATTAAAGTTTTCGACTTGTTTCTTATATATACTTTTAAAACATCACAATCTTATTTCATTCAATAAGAATAACAATCATCATGGAGAACGAACAACAACAACAAGATAACAATACTAATGAACAACAAGAACAACAACAAGATAATACTAATACTGTTGTAGTTGAAGAAGAACAACAAGGAGAACCAGAAGGTATCCCAATCGAAGAGATTAATAGAGATCCAAATGTAGACAATGCATTTGCAGATGCAAGCAATTTTACAATCATAGTAAAGAATGAAGAAGCACCTGCTGAAGGTATTGCTCATCCAGAAACAAAGAAATTGACAAAGAGAATTCATTGCAGAAGATGTGATTGCACTGTACTCATTCAAAATAACGCTACTCTTGTACGAAAAAAATGTATAGTACTATAGAATAATAGAATGAACTTATTTGTTGTCGTTTCTAACCAATATCTGTCTGTCTGTCTATTTATATTTATTTCTAGATTCCATTATTAAATCAAAAAGGATCAGATACAGCAGAAGAATTAAAGTGGATGTGGTTCTTGCCAGATATGTTCCAATTTGAGAATATTGCCTTTTCAAAAGATGTAAAGAACAAGATCAAATATCTTACCTGTGCTGAATGTGAATATGAAATCATTGGTGTTCATGATCTTACAACCAAAGAAAACTATATTGCTCATGATAGAATTGTTTATAAATAAATAATAATTAAATAAAACTAATTATATATAGATAAATAGATAAATAATTATATATATTAAAAAAAGGGATAATGAATTCTATATCTCTATATTTTTGTTTTTTAATTATTTATAATGTTTTTTTTTTATTTATTTAGTAATGGTAATTTATTTATATATATAATTTAAAGGTCAGTGTGAACTTCGCAGGTCTTTTGGATGAGTAAATCTACAACAGAGGCCTTGTTTTCGGCAGTCTTTCTACGGACGAGATCAATTTCCTTGGTGACATTGGAATTTAAATCAGCAGAGTTGGCGCTGGTCATACCAAGGAACTTTTAAAAGAAAAAAAAATAAATAGAAAAGAAATTAGTAAATTGAAACTAAACTAGTTTGAGAGTTTGAGACACAAAGAATAAGAAAGGAAGGAGTGTTCATCATCTTTTTCATCATCATCATAAGTTTTGTAGATTGTTCCAATATAATATAATCCAAGTATAGAGTTGTCCAATTGTATGTATGTATGTATTTGTTGTTTGTCAATGTTTTCTCTAGTTGTTGTTTGTATGCAATGATGATATATGATGATGACGATAATGATGAATGTAATGTTCCTTCCTTCCTTTCTTTCTTTCTTATTCTTTGTTTGTTGATTGATTGATTTGATTATACCTTTGATTCGTAATCCTTGAATTCCTTTTCCTTTGAATCCTTGAATTGCTTGATTTCTCTTTCAGCTTCATGTTGAGCTTGCTTTAACTTTTGAACTCTCTCTGTTTTTGTTTGTTAAAGAGATGATAATAATAATAAAGGTTAATTAGCATGATGATGTTATTACTCTATTCTATAAGTTCTATTTTGATAGTAGTTTGTTTGTTTGATCAACATGTTTAAAACCCGCCTTAACCCAGTATCTAGATCTACTTTCGTCTTGTTTCACATACCTTGTCTGGCCTTTGAGATGGTTTCTTGAGCCATCTTTTCGGCTTGTAATAATTGCTTAATACCGTCTTCTGACATTTTATATATATGTGTATGGAGTGTGGAGAGTGAAAAGAAAAAAGAGATATAAAGGATGTGTAATAATAGAGCTCAAACGCAGGGCAATAAAAAAAGATTTTTCTCTCTCTCAAAAGAAGGAGGTTAAGACAAAAAAAACAAAAAAATTGTTTCAACTCGACCAGGTCATCGACAACATGTTTTTTTCACCAGCCAAAACATCAAAAGCGAGAGTGCGCGGAATTTTCATAACCGAATGAGAGAGAGAACAAGGAGGCATAGAGATATTTTTAAAAAGTAGGATGACGTATATATATATAGGGAAGGGATAAGTATACTTCATTTATACATTTATATTTATCTCTTTTCTTTCTTTTTGTTTATTGATCATCAACATAAAACCAAAAACTAAGAGATGAAGAATTTGAAAGTGAACGAACATAATGCCAACAATTGGAAGGGATAAAGAGCATATCACCTGGAGAAAGGATGGTTTCAGTGTATTTGGCTTGAGCAAATAATGGAAAGTCTTGAGGGGATGCATTCTCAATGTCGAGCATTGTCATGTTACCTTGCAAGGCAACAGAGGTGTTGTTGGTTTCCTTGATGTAGAGATTTGGTGTTTGTGATGGTTCATAGAGACGAACATATTTGTGTCCGACGATTTGTGTGAGATAGTTATCATAACTGTCATAGTGAAGCGGTGTGATTGTATTGTTGGTACCAAACCAACTGTGTGGAGAAAGGTCACTACTCTTTGGTAGGTATTGTGATTTTGAAAAGTGATCACAAAGTTCTGGTATTTGTTCAACCAGATTGTGTTGTGCCAAGTATCCAACCTCTTCCGATGTTTTGGGTATTTCATTGGTCAAACTGGATGGTACCAAATATTTTTCAACAAATTCCTTCATCTTTATAACCTTTTCAGACCATTCTGGTTGTTTTGTCTTTAATTCTCCAAGTTGTCCAATTTCATCCATCGATTTATATAATTTATTATGTCCAATTTCAATTGGTACTAATCTATTTCCAAAATTATTTATAAAATAACTAAAATTGAAAAAAGAGTAAGAATTAATAAACATTCAATCAAATAATTAATTAATTAATTATATATTATTATTTACTTTAAATCTTTCCATTTTTCAATACAAGGCCATTGCATTGTTTCATTTGATTTTATAACACAAGGTAAATTCTTTTTTAAATGATTTTCAAGTACATATTCAACGGTTGGATTTTCAAGTATAATAATTTGATTATTAATCTTTGGAAGTTCTATATTTAATTCATCATATTTAATCTAAAAAAATAGAAAATAAAATGATTAAGTTAAATGAATTGAAAAGTTTGGATACTATTGATTAATTAATTACCATTGGAATGATAGAAGTATCATCATTATTATTGGTTGAAATTGAAGTAGAAATTGATTTAATGATTGGTATGATTAATGATTTAGGAGCACCCATTATAAAACTAGTATCTAATTGTTCAATTGCCTTTTCATTGTTGTTTTGTCCGACGTGATAAAGAGTTGATAATAACAAAGAGTATACATAACATTCTCTTAGACAAACATGACTCCATCCATTATTTGATACCAACTTTTGCCACAATTGATCAGTCATTCGTGTAGACAAATCACCCAATTGTGTAAATTGTTTCTTGTTTAATATATAAAATATCTTTCTTAGATCACTTGATAATGATCCTTCTCCTATACTTGATAAATCACTACATGCTAAATGGACGGAATAGATTGTTAGTTTAATCATGTGATCATTCATTCATTCATTCATTCATTCATTCATTCATTCATTCATTCATTTGAACAATGACATACTTTGAAGATAAGATTTCTTTATAAATGTAAATATTGGTTGATAGATTGTATTGATATCAACTACTACTATACTACTACTTGACATGATTGAAATGATAGATATTTAAATGAGATCTTGAGTCAAGATCGTAAATCGAAGATTAAAAAGAAAGATTAGTTGAATTGTTTTGGTTCGTTTGATCAGAGCTAAAAAGACTAGTACCCCCGATAGTCTACTATTCAAACTAAACGGAGGGTGATGAATAAATTGTTTAGTTTTTTTTTATTTTTGCACAAGGAGACCTCCATCAATCACCTCATCTTCCTCATCACATGACATATATTAAAAGTAGATCAAGATATAATCAACAAAAAGAAAGAACAAGGCAATATATATATAGTAGAGTAGCATGAATTGGTCTAAAGCTACTACTGGAGGTGATCCATTAGCATTTACAAGTATAAGATCACATACTGCTACTGTTGTAGGACACAAGATATTTGTATTTGGAGGTTCCGATGCAAACGATAAGTTTAATGATCTACTTGTATTTGATACTAGTATGTTGTAAAAAACAAACAAACAAACAAATAACAATCATCTCTAACAGTCTCATTCATTTGTTCATCATTCATTCCCTACCCCACTAATTTAAAGAAACCATGTTTTGGAGTAAACCAACAACAAATGGAGCAGAGTGTATACCAGGTCCACATAGAGCACATAGTGCAACATTGGTAGATTACAGATTATTTGTATTTGGTGGTGGTGATGGTCCAAACTATTTTAAAGATTTATATATTTTAGATACAAGTAAGAGACCAGACTCTATCTATATATATATATCTCTTTCTCTTTCTCTTTCTCATTTCTAATATCCTTTTTCTATTTTCTATTTTTTAGAAACATTAACATGGAGTAAACCAATAACAAATGGTAGTGGACCAGGACCAAGAAGAGCACATACAGCTAATTTGGTTGCTGGTAAAAATATTTATATATTTGGTGGAGGTGATGGTAACAAGGCATTGAATGAAATGTATGTTTTGGATACAGAGACATTGACGTGGACCTGTATAAAGGCAAATGGATCGTTGCCGGGAAGTAGAGGATACCATTCTAGTTTATTGATGAATGGAAAGATTGGAGTATTTGGTGGGTCCGATGGTGCTGAATGTTTTTCAGATTTCCATCTATTCGATCCTGCCACCAACACTTGGAGTAGACTGCCAGTGACCAATCCAACACCCATCCTTGCACAAAGTTGCATTTCAATTGGAAAGCGTATTCTTGTATTTGGAGGTCACAATGCAACCGACTATATCGACACTCTCAAACTATTCCACATTGATCGTTTGGAATGGGAAAATTTGAAATGTACAGGCGCTCCACCTCAACCACGCGGTTATCATTGTTGTTGTTTTGTAGATCATCGTTTATTTGTTATTGGAGGTTATGATGGTACAAAATGTTTTCCTGATGTTCATATTTTAGATTTAGGTTCTTATGCTTATTATGAAGCATAAATAAAAAACAAACATTTAAAAAAAAACAAATCAAACATGTTGTTGTAATATATATATAATAAAAAAAAACAAACTAATAATAATATAAAAGTAATTATGTATTTGTATTTATTTTATCTAAGTTTAGCAGAAATAATTTCTTTCTTTTGTAAATCTAAAGGTTTACCATTTACGAGTAAAGGTTTTTCCTTGTAACATGGTACACCATCAATGACACGAAGATCCATGTGGATGAATTCCTTTTGGTAGTCAATGTTGGACTTGGGGACAATCTTGGAGTCCCTGGCACCAATCTTGCTACCAATTTCAGCGTCACTCAACAATAGAGAGACACCAATGGGTGACTTGTCATCGGCAACGACAATCATGGCTTCACTTTGAACACCCTTGAACTTGGATGGCTTGAGGTTGAGTAGGACGGCAAGCTTTTGTCCAACAAGTTGTGATTTGGTAAAAGCAGTGGTGAGACCGGCAACAGCACGCTTGGTAACACCTCCACCAATATCACACTTGATAATGTAGAGACTGTCGGCAGCTGGATGATCCTCTACCTCTACAATCTTGGCTACACGCAAGTCAAGTGGGAATTCATCGGCAACAGCACCAGCAAACTTGGTACGGAATGACTTTAAATCAACGTCTGGAATGGCTTGAATCAATGGTGTAATATTCTTGCTAATTTCATGTCCTTCTGGAATTAAAAATTCAAATCCAACTGTATATTTTGTTGATTCAAAATTTAATTGTTCATGAATCTAAATAAAATAATAGAACAATATTAATATTATTATTTTTCTTTTGTTTTCTTTTTTTTCCTTACTTGTTGAGAAATTAAAGGTAAATAAGGTTCGAATAAAGTAGCCAATAATTTAATAGTATTAACTAATAAAGCAACAGAAGCACCACATCTAGCTTTATCAGTTTTAATGACTTCCCAAGGTTTGTTTTCTTGTTGGTATTGATTACCCAATCTAGAGATGGCCATGGCGAGACGAAGACCTTCCTTGATACGGACGGCTTCAAGAGCTTCGTGGTAGAGCTTGACATTGTCGTTGACTTCTTGAACAAACTTTTTATCACTGTCGTTGAGGTCAATCTTTGGAATCTTGCCATCAAAGTTGACAGAGACAAACTTTAAGACACGGTTGACAAGATTGCCAAAGTTGTTTAAAAGTTCAAGAGTCTTTGCTGAAAAGTCGTCCCATGAAAAGACAGAGTCAGAGACTTCGGGACGATTCGAAAGCAAATAGAAACGCCAAATGTCGGCTGGGATCTTGGTGTCACGTGCACCGTCACCAAAAACACCAGTGTTTCTGCTCTTGGAGAACTTTCCAGTCTCATAGTTTAGGTATTCGGTAGTGCTGAGGTTATGCAACATGGTGTATGGGTCTTCAGTACCAATCAATGAAGATGGGAAAATGACAGTGTGGAATGGCACATTGTCCTTGCCCATGAATTGAACCAATTCAACATTCTCTGGATTCTTCCACCATTTCTCCCATTCTTTTGTGTATTCCTTGGTAATCGATAAATAGCCAATTGGTGCATCAAACCATACATAAAATACTTTTTCTTTAAATTCTTCTAATGGTACTGGTGTTCTAGAGAAAAAAGAAAAAGAAATAAATAAATATATAGATTCTTTTTCTATATTCTTTTGTTTCTATTGTTTAGACCTACCCCCATTTCAAATCTCTTGTAATACAACGTGGTTTTAATTCACCTTTAACCCAACTGTTTGTAATGTTTTGTGAGTTTTCAGACCATTTACCACTGCTTCCTTGAACAAAGGTATCTAATCTTTCTTGGACCTTGGGCAAGTCCAAAAAGATGTGTTTGGTGGATTTAATGATTGGAGTAGTACTGCAAACCTTGCAACGTGGTTGAATGAGATCAGTTGGATTTAACAACTTGGTACACTTGTCACATTGATCACCACGTGCATCTTCATATTGACAATGTGGACAAATTCCTTCAACATATCTAAAAATAGAAAAGAAAAAGAAAAAAAGAATTAATAATCAATCCATATCTATCATTTTTTAATTACTTCTTTTTTTTTTGTGTTCTATCTAATATTATTTACCTATCAGCAAGGAAGATTTTACATTGTTCACAAAATAATTGTTCGACGGTATCAGAAAAGGTGAGACCGTTTTGATGAAGTTTCATAAAGATGTCTTGAGTAATCTCAGTTTGACTTTGAGTAGATGTTCTACCAAACTTGTCGAATCCAATGTTGAACCATTCATAGATTTCCTTGTGAATGGCATGATAACGATCACAAATCTCTTTTGGTGTACATTTCTCTTGTAATGCTTTGGTTTCAGTTGCAGTACCATATTCATCAGTACCACAAATATAAATACAATTATGTCCTTTTAATCTGCAATATCTATATATATGTAAAGAGTCGGGGAATCAAAAAAAAGGGTGTTAACAAATGTAACAAAGAAGAGAGAGATCACATCTCATTGCGAGTGATTGTTTCTTATATATATATATTATACAAACCTTGAATAAACATCACCACTTAGGACACAACCAATGATATTACCAAGATGTGGTACATTGTTGACGTATGGTAGTGCAGATGTAATAAGAATGTTTCTTTGTCCCTCGATTGGGAGAACTTCAACATCCTTTGGTGGATTACTGCGTAGATAAATATTTTCGCTCATTTTTTAATAAAGTATAATAATAAATAATAACTAAAAATGAACAGATAGATAGATGAATGAATAACTTTAACTTTCGATGAAGTTGTTTGTTTTCTCGACTTTTTTTTTTTTTTGATTTTTTTTAGAGTTGTTTGTTTGTTGTTCAAAAAAAAACAGTTGGACAACTTTTGGGGTTGTTTAGAATTGGTTATTAAATAGATAAAATGCGAGAAATTCAAAAGATATTTACAATTTACAAAACTTGTTTGTGATTTATTTGGGAATTAATTAATTTTCGGTATTGTGTGATCGTCCAGCTTCATCTGCTCCATCTCCAGCTCCAGCTGCAATACTAGAGAAGAAAATGATGCTTGATGATTTTGGACAGAGCCTGATTGAAACTTGACCATCTCCACCAGGTATCTCTGTTGTTGCAATTTGCGTCAAATTTCTTAGGGGTTTTGGTGATTGTTGGTCAACTACAATGACACTGCAATTCTGTTGTTCTTTATTCAGAGCACCCAGCAATCTATTAATACCCATATTGGCGACACACAAATGAACCTTGTTGTTAATATGTTGCGGACAATGGAGGAGTGAACAATCAATACATCTTTGCAAATGATTTTTACATGATTCGCAAATGATTTCACTATCTTTTGGGTGATTGTATGAAAAAAAGTCGACAGCCTCTGCTTCTTTGGATTGAGTCGTTTTGTATACATTGTAAAGCCCAACACCAAATGGTAAAACTTTGAGATGGTAGTTGAGAGGTTGGAGAGTTGATTCGGTTGGAGGTGGACCAAGCAAGTTGTTAATTTTTGTTTGGAGACTCTTCAGGTCTTCATCATATTTTTTCGTGTGTAGGACGATTGCTATTTTTGTGGATTCTACTGTTTGGAAGATATTATCTAATTCTTTGCGTCGGCTTTCCGATAGTTTCGGTTGTGGAGTGATGGATTTGTTTTGAACAAAGATGATATGAGGCTTGTTGACGTGTTGATTGGTGCATCTGTTTTGTGTGATTTTGATATGTGTTAAAAGTTTTATGGCTGATTTATCTAGATTGTTTCCAGTGTACATGTAAACTATCACATGGCTATATGTATAAACAAATTGGGAATAGAGACATAGATAGTTTTTAGTACTTTGTGACTTGTTGTTATTGTTGTCTGTTTGTAAACTCCTTTGATATTGTTGAGCGTTTGTTTCAGTACTTCCTCCATATCCTTCACAGTCGATGACTAGTACTGGCCGTTCCATTTGTTGATTGACATCATCCAAGGTGCCATGGTGGACTACAACGCCACACGATGTGGATAGACAACTTCCTTGCTCACCTTCGTTTGCCGTGACAGGCCACAAACTTATGTCTTTAATAAATGCTTTGATTATGGTTGACTTGCCGACGCCCGTATCCCCAATAAAACTAATGACCGATTTGGTGGATTCTTGAAAATGATGATAATGGTCACTGAGCATGACATATTCATCGTTTGGGTCTTTGCACAACAGTCTTTTAGTATGCTCCTCGTTAAGGTCAATCTTATTTTTGAGGTAGATCATCGACAGCCTGTGTTTTAGTGATTGTGGAAGCTTTCCATACTCGGTATGTTTTGAAGGCCCCAATGGTGGCTGATGGTGTTTAGTCATTGCATCAAGATTGACAAAAACCATCTGGCACTCATGACAGATATGTGCATCAGGTGGAAGAGAATTAAAGTCTACGTCTTTAATAGGTTGTTTACTAGTCATAAAAGTTTTGTTGATATGATAGATAAAGATGGTTAATATATGTGTGTATCTTTTGCAACAATAGTTGAGGCATTTTTTTAATACACAGAATTTTTTTTTTGTTTTTTTACAAAAAAAGATGAAGTTCAAGGCTTGGTAATTTGTCTTCAACCTTTATTTTATTACACTTAATACATATTGTATCACAAAAGAAGTAAAATGAAATGTTCGATAGAGGGTTGTAAAATACCTAAAGAAGAGGGAGGGGAAGAGAGAAGGGAGGCCACACATGTTCAAATAGAGCCTGAAAACCACAATTCCTTTTGCAAAGAACACTACACACTCAAGCTTAAAGAGAATAGCGATCAAGAAAACTACATATCAATATCAGATTATACACAATTAGAGTCTTCTGGTTTTCATTTTAGTGGTCAAGATTCTTCTTCGATAAGTGAAGAGCAAGCAAAAGAAACAGACTTAAAATCAAAGCTGGTTCGCTTGGATGCAAACAACAAATTAGAATATGGTCCTGCCCTTCAAAAGTTGGAGAGTCTAGACCATTTTCTATTTGTCCCTATTGTTGGAGCTGCTGAAACTGGTAAATCGACACTTGCTAACTTCTTGTTGGCCGAAAGAGATGACCTCAAGGCCATTGTCAGACCAAGTACCCGTGACGACTATGACGTTCCAACATCATCTGACTACAACGCATTCGTAGCTGGTAGTCTTGGAGTCAATGGAACTGTCAACCCCAGTATCGTTGTTGTTGATAGCGAGCCCTATGAATGCCAAGAAGTACCTTTTCTCTCGCAGCAGAAAAAGGGGTCAGACAGATCAAATTACACAAAGCTTATGTCTCGTCTCTCGTATATCTTTGGTGATGTAATGGTCTATGTAACAGACGATGCCAAAACAGCAACAGGAAATACCTGGGAGGCTCTCAAAGAGTTTACAAAGTTTAGCGACAACAAGGTTGTCAATCTTTCGAGAAAGCCTCATCTTATTGTTGTTCACAACAAACAAACAACGGCCGACAAGATTGACAATGATCAATACGTCAATCTGTTGGACAATGCATCCCTTTACAGTTCAATTCAAGTGGTTTCTATCCCAGAGTTTAGGTCGTTCCCAAAGACTTGCGTAGAGAGGCTAAATGATTTCAGGGATATGGTGCACACCACTCTTAAACAATCCTTTAATCAAAACAAGGTCGAAGAGTTCCAGTCCAAAACCAAAATAACAAACTTGTCCCAAGTAATTCCACTTCTCACTCGTGATGCAATCATCGATATGTCCAAGTTCAAAACTTTCAGAGACAACAGAATATGCAATGGTCTTGCTCAAACTTTACGTCTCTTTATTAAAACCGATAAAAAAGTTGTCGAAGCAAAACAGTTTACCGAGGCTATCAAGAAAATCAACAACATTGTCCATCTGGCAATCCACCAAAACAAAACAAAAGATTTTGGAGAAATCGTTGAACAGTTGAAAGAATTTATCGGAACCAATTATGCGCCATGTACCACCGACGTTGGAGGTGGTACCAGAAAATGTATTTTAAACAAACGATCCCACAACTCAACAGGAACCTCCCAACACAAGTTTAACGATGACAATTATGAAGATGGTCAATATGAAAACAATTTAAATTGGCAGACTTTGTTAACTACCCAACCGACCCAAACAAAAGTGGAACTCCAACAAATTATAAAAAAATCAATATTGCTTTACAAAGACAAAGTTCCATCACACGACATATGCTTTGGATGCCTGATAAACTTCCCATCCAAGCTATTGACATGTGGACATTTCTGCTGCCTTTTTTGCCAAAAGGAGTGTTGTGACGATCCTCAGCCCAAGTCTGTTTCAGAAGAGATGTCTAATGGATCAGGATACCGAGTCCTCAGTTTGGATGGTGGAGGTGTCAGAGGAGTCATGCCATGCATCATTCTTGATCGCATTCAAACACAACTCTATACTATTCCAATACCCAAGTTATTCGACCTCATTGTTGGAACAAGTACTGGTGGATTACTTGCTCTTGGTTTGTCTCTTCCTCAAGACTCTGCTGACTCTCTACTGACTCCCAAGGAAATGAAAGAGAAATTCGTACTTTTGAGCAAAGATGTGTTTGGGATAGGGTACTTGACCATGGGTGCAAACATGTACAAATACAAAGCTAGGTACGATGCAGGCGAATTAAAAAAAATTCTTTTGCCATTCATCTCTGACAGCCAATATCTCCTCAAGTCCAAGTCGCAAACAAGAATTGCAACGGTCACCGCTCCAACCGAACCAGGCAAGGTGTGTCTATTGCCATCCTACAACATTGAAGATATACCAAGAAATGAAAACCTCTTACAGGATGAATGGAGAAGAGAATATATCAAGTCAGGCACCCCAATGGATGCAGCATTGGCCACCTCTGCAGCCCCATCATACTTTAGAGCACACACCATTGGAGATAACCCCGCTCAATACATGGATGGAGGATTGCATTCCAACAACCCATGTGAAATCGCTCTATCCGAGGGAAAGAGAATATGGGGAAAGGAAAAGAAATGTGACTTTTTATTGTCTCTTGGTACAGGCTCTGCCGATAGCATAGTTAGCTATTCTACGAGCGGAGTCGTCCAATATTTTATGAATTCTTGCACAAACAACAGTCGCAGTTGGAGCCAAATGATGGATTACCTGTCGGATGATCATTACACAACATCAATCAGAATTAATCCAAAGCTCGCCAGCCCAATTGGTCTTGAAGAGCATGATAAAATCGAACAAGTTATAAAAGAAACGAATGAAGCAATAGAGAATAGTTTAACTTCTCGAAAAGACCCTATTCCAAATGGAATACAAGATAAAATCGATAAGATCAGCAATCGAATTTTATCTACTCTCTTTTATGCAGAATTTACTCAAGAGGCTGGTGGCATCCTCAAACTTACAATCAAATCAAGATTTGCATTGCCCAGCAAACTTGTCGAAAAAATCAACAAAGACAGCTTCAAACTTGAATGCTCATCAAAGAGAAGCAAGAGAAGTACCATTGAAGAAATCAATTCAACCAAGGATTTCCCCTTTACAGGAAAAGTAAACAAAAATCCAACCACAGGAGAAAACCAACATGTCGAAATTGTGGGC
Organism: Cavenderia fasciculata; assembly: GCF_000203815.1. Taxonomy (NCBI): domain Eukaryota; phylum Evosea; class Eumycetozoa; order Acytosteliales; family Cavenderiaceae; genus Cavenderia; species Cavenderia fasciculata. The sequence continues at coordinate 2,373,595 of NW_004457624.1, forward strand.
GGTCTGTCCCTCACCTCTCTCCCAAAGAAATTAAATATCACTTGTCATATCGAATGTTATCGTGTTGACAATCGTACCAATGGAGAACTTATATCTGGATGTCCATACAAATTACCAACCAACAACAACCACTCTTATCAAAATAATCATAGCACTATCAATTCTCCACCCTCGTCATCATCGGTGGTCTCTACGCCCCCGCTATCAGCTATGATATAAAGGGCACCAGCACAAGCTTGTCACAAATGTAACCATTAAATGTTGTAATATTACACAAATAACTAAATAAATATACTACTAATTAAATCACTATTTGGATCTCTTGCATTTATCGATTATTTTTTTGTGATTTTAAAAAAAAAAAAAGCTCAAACGGCTAAAAATTACGTAGATTTTGAGAGTTAGCGAATTACTTTATCAAATCAAAACAAGTACAGTCAAACGGTGAATAAATACTAGTTATAAGGTTTACCACAATCAGTAGTAGGTATCCAAAGCTACGTTTATAAAAGAAAAAGTGGACCATAAATATGATGATTAAAAACCCCAAAGGGTTGACCATCGCGATCGTTATTTGTTTGATGTTGAATGCTCTATATAAAATAATTAATAATTATTAATCAATTATAAAAGTATTTCTATCTATAGGGAAGAAGAAGAACTGATACATTTTAGATAACAATTATAATTATCGATTGATTGATTGGTCAAGTGTTTTTTTTTAAAACAAACAACTGTTATAATAACAACATAGTAGTATTATATCAATACAGAATATATAAATACGATACGTATATAACTATGGAGACATCAACAACTCCACCAAGAGGCAAGAGAGAGTTGTCACAATGCGTAAAGTGTAGTAAGAGATTCCCAACATCGAGTATCAAGAGTCATGTCGATCATTGTAATGTTCAAGCTCTCGACGTAAACATTCGAGCAAAGAGGGTATCTACAACACCTACCAAATCACCTTCAAAATCACCTTCAAAGTCACCTTCAAAGACACCCATCAAAGAAACAAAGGAGGAAAAGAAGAAGCAATCTACTACACCAACTAAATCACCTGCAAAATCGACTACACCAACTAAATCACCTTCAAAATCACCAACAAAGAAACAAAAGACTGGTGATCATATGGATGAAAGTGCTGACACTCCTACTACTATTGCTCTTCCCACCATCATATCTACTGCTACTACATCTGTTACGAGTACAACTACACCCGTTACTACAACTACTAGTACTCCAACATCGACAACCAACAATATTGTTAAAAAGAAAAAAGAAAGATCTGGAAGAATGATGACTAGTACTGTACCAATGAACAAACCAGGTGGAGGAGGTGTAACAAGATCATCAACTAAAAATAATAATAATAATGATAATAGTTTAAAGAATAATACTAGTATTATTGATGACGATGATGAAGATGATGAAGATGAAGAAGATTCTTCAACTGATCAAAAAATGAATATAACAGTACCTACTACAACTACTTCTACAACTACTACAACTAATGGTGGTAATATTGAATCAATTACATCATCACCATCATCATCATGTACAAGTAGTACATCATCAACACCAAGAAAGAAACAATTTAAAAAGACTAGAAAGGCAGTAGTAGAGGATATCAAACAAAAAGAATGGCCAGAGGATACAGTACGAAACTGGAAGATTAGAGAGGCACCTGTCTTTTACCCAACCGTCGAAGAGTTTAAACACCCACTCAAATACATTGAAAAGATTCGTATGATTGGTGAGCAGTATGGTATCTGCAAGATTGTACCTCCACAACCACGTCTCGACGACTTTGTTGCCAACATGGATCCCAAGACCTTCAAGTTCAAAACCAAGATCCAAAATATCCATCAACTCAAGCGTCGTTGGTCTGGTCCCTCTGAAGTGTTTGCATCGCAACTATGCCAATTTCTCGAGGAAAAGGGTACGCCATTAGAGCATTTCCCCAAATACGATGGTCGTGACTTAGATCTGTACAAGTTGTTTGTCGAGGTGAATCGTCGTGGTGGATTGCATGAAGTGACCAAAACCAACTCGTGGCATGATATCCTCACGGCACTAAAGACAACTGATATCTGTCAAAGACCAATCAACACGCTCAAGCATCACTACAATGACTATCTGCTTGCCTACGAAGAGGAACGTCGTCGTCTCTACACCAACCTTTTAAAAAAGGGTTCCAATGGAAAGAAAATCAAATCATTTATCGATACCATTATTGATGAATGTTCATCACAAGAAGATTATCATGATACCGAAAATGATGATGAAGATGATGACGATGACCGTGAAGATGAAGAGGATAGTGATGACAATGAAATAGAAAAGAAACAATCAAAAGGAACGGCAGAGGATTTTGGATTCTATGAAGGCAATATATACACTTTGGAAGAGTTTGAAAACTTGTCTATCAACTTTTCAAAGAAATGGTTTGCCGAAGGAGACAATACACCAGAGGCAGTAGAGAATGCATTCTGGCGTGTCGTAGAGTATGGTGATGAAAATGTTCAAGTACATTATGGCAGCGATCTCGACGTTCGATCACACAAGAGTGGGTTTGAACGTGTCGTTGAATCGGAGCGTGGCGGTCAGTGTAGTGACGGACGTCACTGGAATCTCAACTCTTTGCCCAAAATGGAAGGATCAATCTTTTCTCACTTGGAAGAGGAGATTGCCGGTGTAACCGATCCAATGATGTATATTGGTATGTTATTCTCTTCGTTTTGCTGGCACAATGAAGACAACTATCTCTACAGCATCAACTATATGCACAAGGGTACATTCAAGACTTGGTACGGTGTACCTAGTGATGCTAGCGAACGTTTTGAAAACATTATGCGTCAACTCCTTCCAAAACTCTTTGAAAAGACTCCCAATCTACTGTACTTGCTCATTACGATGGTGTCACCAGAGGTGCTCAACAAATACGGTCTCCCTGTCTACACCACGTTACAGGGACCGGGCGAGTACGTCATCACCTTTCCACAGGCCTATCATGCTGGCTTTAGTCATGGATTTACGGTTGCTGAAGCTGTCAACTTTGCACCGGCCGACTGGATCCCATACGGTGGCAAGAGTGTCGAGCGTTACAAACAGGTCAAGCGTCCATCTGTCTTTTCACTCGAACAGTTCCTTCTCGATATTGCCCGGTCCACGCCCTCGAGAGAACTCATCAACTGGCTCTTGCCCGAGTTGCGTCGTATCCGAGACTTGGAAGCAACACAAAGAAAACAACTTGAAAACAAGGGTTACCAATCCGAGGAATTGACCACCCAAGAAAAAGAAAATTTAGAACAAGATATCATTCAATGTAGTATATGTAAATTTGATTGTTATCTTTCATATATTCATTGTCAAAATTGTTGTAATATCAATAATGTAAATAAGAAAAAAGATATGGAACAAGATGAAATGATGAATGAACAAGTAGAAGAGGAAGAAGAAAAGAAGGTATTTTGTATGTTGCATGCATGTAAATGTGGAAATGGTAAATCGAAAATTAGAATCAACAAGACAATTCAAGAAATCGATCAAGTCATTCAATCATTACAAACGTTGAAACAATTCTATCAACAACAAATCCAAACACCAAACAAAAAGGGTGCAGTCAATCATGACAGTAAACCAATTTACAAAATGCCGTTCCCATCATCTGTTCAATTGGCTCAACCTCCAACTTTAAATCCAATCTTTTTTAAAAAAAGAAAGAACTAATTAAATAAATAAATAATGATTATTTTTTGAATATAACCAGAAAATGAAGTTCATGTGCAAGTATCTTTTGAATGTTTACTTTTTTCTATTTCAAATTTTTTTGTGTACATTCATGAAGTTCTTGATTTGAAGAATTATTAGTGTTAACTTGTACACATGTCGTAATGATAACAGATACAGATACAGATACAGATACAGAGAAGTGTGATTGTAAAGCAGAAGCAAAGTTTTATTGTGAAGAATGTATTAGGTTTTTGTGTAAAGAACATTTAGATCAAATACACGAATTAGAATCACATGATCCAACAATCTGTATTAAAGAGTATTACTCAGCTAAAGCATCTCTCTCATCTCCACCCGGAGAAAACGAAAATGACAACAAATTGATTAATATCTTTGGCAAAGATAATGACAGTAGCATAGGACTTGAAATGGGAAAGAAGTTGGCAAAAGACGACGAGGCACCTCTCAATGTGATCAGCTTTGTCGGAGCACCTGACACTGGAAAGAGTACCCTCATTAAAAGATTACTCCTTCTCAATAACCAACCCATTGCCATGACCCCTCTAATCAACGATCCAAATGCCGAAGATGCCACAACCCAAACGTCTGACATCACTGGGTACAAATCAACCATTGGAGGATTCGATACCCTCCTTGTCGATACCGAGAGTGGCGGTTACGATATTCCGAGAACAGCACAGAGCGTCAAAAGCGAGGAAAGAAAGACACTCGTTCATGGAAAGCACCCTCAATTCGTATACAATGCCAGCGACATTGTGGTGTTTGTTGTCAATCATCACAGGTCCAACCTGATCGCAGTCATCGAGCTCGTTCTGGCCTATACACAAGTGGCCACCAGTGAAAACCTACCCAAATCGACCAAGCCACATCTCATTGTGGTCTTTAACAAAATGGAACCATATTTAGGTGGTAGCAACAAGTGGTACCGAACTGAAAATGGTATTAAAACTCTTTTCGATAAGAATGCCTACAATGACTATCCTCTGGGAGGAGAAATCCTTAAAGAGATTGAAAAGTATTACAAGTCTCAACAGGCAATAGTAATACCTGATTTCTTGTACTCTTCTCTTGGATATATCGAACAAACAAAAGCACTGTTCCACTCCATCTCATCAATAACATCTAAATATGATATACCCGACTTTGAATCAACATTTCAACCATTAATCGACTATTTAAATATTAAAAAGTATGTAACTATTAGTTATCTTGTTGTTATATTTTATTAATTTATTTCAATAATAATAATAGAATTTTTTATTGTGACAAGGATGGATGTTCTAAACCTCTAACCAATTATTGCAAGACCTGTGCCCAATTTTTATGTGATGATACAAAAGGTGAACATACAAAAGTAAACCATCAAGTAGTCAGCATTACGGATTATAAACAAGAGGTCTATAAAGGCAGGCATTTACTACAATCCATCGATGGAAAATTGGTACTTGGACCAATGTGGTCAACTCTATCTCTGATGAGTAGTAAAAATCAGGGTTACTATCTTGTTAGTTTTCTTGGACAAAATGTTGGTGCCTATGCTGATGAAACAATGTTTCCTCCACCCGTATCATCAGATAACAGCTTTGATATGAGATGCTACGTAGAGTATCCAAACACTGTCAACCAAAAGCGAATTATGATGATCGACACTGATAATAGTAGCAATCAAATATATCGTCAAACCATTTCATTGATAAGTGACATAATCGTGGTTGTCGAGCATGGCAGCAAAGAAGAAATAACATCTACCATCAAATCTCTCACAGAGAAACATACTGTAAGTAGTAATAAGTAATATTCGAAATTTTTAAATTAATAAGAGAACCCATCTCATTGTAATTTTTTATTTAAAGTCGAAACCACACATCATATTAATTCATAATCAAAGAAATGATCTTGAAAAACTAAAGGAAGATCTGACCAATATATCTTTTATTGATCAAAGTTTGCAAAAGTCGATTGAAGATGTACTAAAGAAAAGAGAAAGCAGCAATTTCGTGGCACTACGAGAGCTTGAATTGTTTGTCGACAAATACAACTATTATAAATGCAAACAGTGTTCCAACCAAGCAACTTGCATTTTTACTGGAACACCGAAATGTGAAGACCATTTCAATGCTCTAGTTCAAAGATTCAAGGATATGTGTATTCCAATTGATAAAGACTTGGAAAGCCGATCAATTCTAAAACATGGAGACTATGAACAATCATTCAAAAAAGAATACGATGCGAGAAACAAATTATTTAAAGAAAGAGATGGGACAATTGAATTTGGACCAAAATGGTATCAATGTGGATTAGACAATGATCAAGAGTTCAAAATGGTCACATTCATTGGACCCAGCGGAAGTGGAAAGAGTACACTTATAAGAGGGTTATGCCATGGTGACCGCCCATTATTACCAGAAGAGAACAACCAATTTTCATCAACTTCATCAGATATCAATGTGTATCTTGGTAAAACCCCGAGCAGTGGCGATTTCTTAATTGCTGACTGCGAAGGGTTTGGTGGGACCCTAAATACTGCAACTAGCACTGGAGGAGCCAGCAAATCACATCGAACGTTGGTTGAAACTGAATACCCAAGGATTATGCATTCATTCAGTGATGTTGTCGTTTGTGTTTGTTCAAACTCTTGGCAAGAGCGACAAACGATCGGAAAATATGTTAAATTACATGCACAACACAGTGACGCTGGAATTGTCAATCAAGGAGAATTGCCACATCTCATTTTGGTATTCAACAAGAAAGCAAAGAATGAAATGAATGTTGGCAATGAGGAAGCTACAAAAGAATTTTTTGATAATTATAATGGTGAATTTAAAAAGATTGTCCGGCCATACTACCGATCATGGAATATTATTCGTATTGCAACTGACGAGGGTGGCAAGGATCCAAAGACATTTCTAGCTTCCTACCAAGCCCTAAAGGATGAAATTTATAAACATCTTTTCGAAAAAGATTATAAATTAAGCAAACAAACAATATTCAGAAATGATAGCCTCCAAGGAATCGTGGCGTCACCTCTAACAACCAAAGAAGTCATCAAACAAATGGGAGAAGTGGTTCATCGTTTCAATAGTAATGTTTCTCAAATCAACTTTATCGAAATACAACCAATCGACCCAAGAAGAGTTGCATCCTATCTATTCAAATATTTTAGAGTCGCATTCTCTCTATTGTTATCCACTACCGATAAACTTGGAGCGTACGAAAAGTCTATTGACCTTCTTAGTTTGCGTTTATCAGTGTCAAGTAAAATATTCCAAAAAAGATATCCAAACAAAAATTGGTCCACAGTTTTATCAACGTTAAAGAAGCTTGTTGAAAGTTTGGAGCCATGCAGTCAAGAGCATTGCTACAAGCTCAATCACCATCACGGCAACACTCACAAAGGAATTGGGATACGCGATCAAGACAACCCAACTTATAAAATCCCGGCATTTATAGAGTACCACGAACTTGGGTTCATAGGATATGGTAAAGCTAGAATTGTACAAGACAAAATCACTGGTAATTGTGTAACAAATTTGAAAGAATTGGACATAGAAAAAGACATGCAATTACGACTACGAACACAGGTGTGCGTAAATTGTTTCATTGGATTCCCTGACCAAGTTAGAAATGGCTGCCAACATCTGTTTTGTTATCATTGCTCTGTTGATAGTCAAGAATGCCCTATTCAAACCTGCGAAAATAGAACAGACAGCAAATGGATAAATCAAATGTTACCCAAAAATGCTGGATATCGACTACTCAATCTCTGTGACATGGGATACTCCATCTCTTATCAGTTGGCCATGCTCAACAAAATTCAAACAAAGTTATTTGGAATAGATATCAAATATTTATTCGACTTGTGCGTCGGTTCGGGACTTGGTGGTCTTGCGCTATTGGCTCTCACTCAAGGCACAAAACAAATTGAAGGAGTAAAAAAACCAATGGATTTGGATGATGTAATAGAGTTGATTGACTCAATTATCAAACCCCCAAATGACAAGGCAATTTTATTGGAAAACTATTTCCCAACATCCAAAGTCATAAACAATCACATCAACATTGGAAATGACGGAAATATTCCAACAAAAGTAGCGGTAACAACAAACTATCAAGGAGATGTCGTCCTATTCACCTCTTACAATGTTGAAAGGATCAAAATGGAATCAGATGAAATAGAACCATCAACAACCTACATGTATGAATCTGACTCTCTTACTGCCGCCAGATCAGTCAATTCACATCCATTGGACCTCAAAGATGACTTGGCTCACTCTGTCCCTAAATCCATCAATATCGTTCGAGAAGCACAGAATATTTGGCCATCACATCATTGTGACCTTTTACTTGAAATTGGAACAAGAAAGGGATTTAAAACTCCCTCTGGAATGAACGAATATTTGGATCAAGTTAAAAAGGCCTCAAATCAAAACTATCAAGAATCAAAACAATTATTGGATAAATCAGCAACATTCATCAAGTTGACACCACCCCAAACCAACTGCCACTATTTCGAAATTCAAGAAGAAGAAAAAGAAAATGATGAAAATTGTCAAGATATTGATGAAATATGCAACAAACTGCTGTCCTCTTTACCACCATCATTAAAGTTTGGTAATTTCTATAATCAACCAATATCAGTTGGAGTATTACCATCGTCATTACAATCATTGGAGTTTGGTGTCAACTATAATCAACCCCTATCAGTTGGAGTATTACCATCATCATTACAATCATTGAAATTTGGTAAATACTATAATCAACTCCTATCAGTTGGAGTATTACCACCGTCATTACAATCATTGGTGTTTGGTAAATACTATAATCAACCCCTATTAGTTGGAGTATTACCATCGTCATTACAATCATTGGAGTTTGGTAATGACTATAATCAATCAATATCAGTTGGAGTATTACCATCATCATTACAATCATTGGAGTTTGGTAATGACTATAATCAACCAATATCAGTTGGAGTATTACCATCGTCATTACAATCATTGGAGTTTGGTAGGCGCTTGGATTCACCTCCTCCTCCTCTCAGATTTTTATGTGATTTCAACCAACCAATAGGAATAAGCAGAAGATTTGTAAAGCTTTCCTCTGGTGTGTTCAAGCTTCCTTTTAATCAACCCCTCATTTTTTCAACAACTGGGTCCTCTAACTCTACCAATACCCCCCATTTATTGGATCCTCTCCTCAATGCCAACAACACAGGTAAAAAACCAATAATATCTCTTAGCACAAATCCCAACTCAATCAATTATGATCCCAACTATTTAATTGCATATCCTGTCAGTCAAGATTCGTATGTTTCAGTAAACAACAACAAATATTATATCCTACATTCTTTTCCATATTCAGCGAACAAAGTAATTTTGGTCATGTGCAAGTCATCATATGAACTGGTACGTATTGTTTTTATTTTCAAATTACAAAATGCAAATTAACTTTTTTTTTATTTTAGTATGTCTATAAAGAAATAGATTACTCCTTTAATCAAACTATCTATGACAAAGTGCGATTTGAAATCTCAACAATGAAACTATTCATCAATGACGATATGTTTGTACAATATAAAGACCACCAAGATGATATTGATTCAAAAAAGATATATCTTTTGACACATTACTGTGAAGGTGGAGATTTGGAACAACTATTCCAATCAATCTATAAATGGTAAGATATTCACACCTTCATTGATGACCAACTATTAACATTAACGATCTTTTAGGAATGAATCCCAAAAAGGAACAAAATTGGTGCATAAATATATTCAAGAATCAGAGATATGGCAATATATTCGTAGACTATTCCAAATACTTGAAAAACTATCTAATCACAATATTGCACATCTTGATATCAATCCACTCAATCTTTTTATTGGATCTAATAATGAAATAGTTCTTGGTGGTTTTGGATGCTGCCATTATTTTGTTGATCAAAGTTACTCAGTATCTGGCGACCAGATTTTGAACACCTACCCCCGAGAAAAGAAGGGCACTATTGAAAAAACAACACAATATGCTAATATGATTGCTACGACTCTTGCCTCTCGTGGATCAAAGGGATATTACTCACCAGTACGTTTACATCTTTTTTTAAAAAACTAGCCATTTATCTAATCTTTCTTTTCAATTAAAGGAATCAAAACAGAAGATATATCACCCCTCAAGTGATTTATATTCTATTGGTTTAACTCTTTTACATTTACTTTCATGGTAAATATTTTTTGTAAATGGATTCGTTTCATTAGTATTAATTTTATTTTTATATTTAGTCACCCAGATGATATTGAGAATAGAATAGAATTTATCAAGAACCACAAAAATAACAATTTTAATACTGATCATATTAAAATATCAACCGATAGATACTCTCAACAATTAATTCATTTTGTCAAGAATCTATTAATAGGAACAACTCATGATCGACTCTCATTGGATGATTTGAATGGGGAAATAGTCGACCAACACACACAGAGAATCACATCATTTTTAATCCACCAACGACAAATTCTATCAAGCACAACAACATTAATATTGGATGGTGAATTCAACAGTCCCCTCAGAGGATTACTTCCACCAACACTTTTAAAGTTAAAGTTATTTGGACAGTTTAATCAGCCAATCCGACGGGGAGACATCCCCTATGCAGTTGAAACATTAATATTTGGACCCTCATTTAATAGTGAGATCAAAAAATCCGCGCTGGTCTATCCCAAAGTATTATTATTTCTTAGTAAATCGTTCAACCAACCATTACCAAAACTTGGAAACTCAACCACTATCAACATAACCAAAGAAAACCATGACCCGACCATGGATTATGGAAATGTCAATATTTACTACCACTCTCAACACGAAAAGATCGCCAATCCATTCGTAGATGAACACCTAGAAAACAATTTAATCTTGACAATTGGCGAAAAATGTTATGGTATTGGAAAAATCAAAAGGTTAGTATATAATAGAAGCACGCAACAACTTTTTGTTCTAACAAAGATTGATTTTTTAGGGAAAACAATGTCATTGGGTGGAACAATCATATTTCAATAGACATAAAAAATATTGGTGTTATATCACACGTTCGAGCATCAATTTATCCACATTTGTTTTGTCAAATCGATAAATCGAAATTTGAAGAAATCAACAAACAGTTTAGAGAAAACACGATCAAAGATGTTGCGTACCCTGATAATATGACCAAATTGTTTGAATTGGATGAGGACAACCTTCATAACGTGTATCAAGATGGCCAATATGTGAATATTAGAATTATTCCAATGATTAATAACTAGTACTCCAAAGAAAAAAATAAATAAGAGCTTAACAACTACCCATAGTGGCCATAGATTTTTAGCAATCATCGAATAGTATTAAACATATTTAATTCTGATTGAGCAAACATTGGTATTTTCAATTGTGACTCTATTGTACATTTCTTTCCCAAAACTTTAACTTGACGAAGATGAGTATCTCTTCCATTCTGATGATTAGAGTGTATCGATATTTGAACTAGGTTTGCCTTTAGTCTTCTTTGTTCATTTAATGGTATATTGATCCATCCAGATGGTTCTTCCAACTCTGTTGATATTATTTCCTATTTTAAACAAAACATTTAAGTTAATCATCCCAATCACAATAAAAGAACACCACCGCTGCTTTCAACATACCTCTAAATCATGAAAAGTAGTACCAGCCTTGATGGATATCTTTGAAGGAGTATAACTTTCATCTAGTTTATGGTCAGTGTACAATAGAATATTCTCTATTTCATATCTCTTGTTGAATTGAATACTAATTGTATGAGGTTGTGGTGCATCTGATCTAAAAAATATAAATAAATAAATATAAATCAATCAACTGTTTGTTTGAATCGTCTAACCCTCCTCCTTCTCCTCTTCTCTCCTACATATGTAATGTAAAAGATAACAACATGTGTACATACTGCCAAAAAGTAGATAGACTCTCATCACGAAGTTGGTCAACACCAAAACCAGGCTTTGCAGATGACAACAACCAAGTTGCATGTTCACCAATATCAACCAAATCTTGAAACTCTTCCATTACACTACTAACAGATGACGATTCTTCTTGTATAGATGGATGTTTCATTCCTGCTACATTTGTAACTGATGTCATTCTAATTATCTATTTCTGAATTTAACTATGTGTTGATGTATCATTTCATTTTTGTGTACCAATTAATTTAATCAACACCCATTTTTGGAGGGAAGTTTAAAAAAAAAAAACAATTTAAAAACAATTAAAAAATAATAAATAATCAACTAATATTTTAAAAAGTATATGGAATCCTATATGTGGACAAATATTAATTAAATATTTATAATAAATATGTAACAACTTTATGTCCAACATGTTTGGTTTCAAACAAAAATTAAAAAAAAAATTAAAAAAAATTAAAATTGGTTGCGTGAAGTCGAGTTCAAATTGTCGTTAGTATGTGAGGAGCCAAAAAGCTAACAACATAATCATAATCTCATAAAATATATTATCTAGATATACTTATAATTAGTAGTGTTTGGAGTGTGAGTAGTCGTCGTTCGAGGAGTAGTCGTAGAAGTAGAAGAAGAAGTAGAAGTCCGCCGGAGGTGTCGTGAAGAAAGAAGTAAGATCATCCACCTGATAATAATAATAATCGCGAAATAATAATAGTAATCGAAATAGTAATAATAGTAGTATATTATTTAACATCTGTCATCATGTTATTACTTTATCAACAAACAACAAAATGAAGAAAAAGAAGAAGAAGAGAACAAGTTTCTAAAGAAAGTGAGTGAACGAAGAGGTTGAGAGAAAGAAATGAATAGTAATAATAATTATGAAGAGAGAGCAAGAATGAAGGAGAATGAAGAAAGGAACAAACAAACAAACAAAAATATATAAAACAAGATAACAAATAATCAAAATTATTATAATCAAATGATAGGAAGAAGATGAAGATAAAGACGAAAAAGGTAAAAAAATAGAAAAAAGTATAAGTATTAACAAATCATTATTTCTTTGTTTTTTTTAATTAGTTTATAAAAACAATCAAAAACTTTATTTAAAAGAAAATGTCAGAAAAGGAAATCTTATGTTACAAGTGCAAAAAGCCAGGTCACAAGGCTGCCGGATGCACTGATGAAGCCGTTTGCAACTTCTGCAAGCAACCAGGACACTTTTTCAGAGAGTGCCCGGAAAAGCCAGAAGGAACTGTTGCTCAACCAAGCTCCGGTCCAAAGGAAGTCCGTTGTTACTCTTGCCAACAACCAGGTCACGTCAGCAAGAACTGCAGCCGTGCCAAGCGTTGTTTCAACTGTGGTGGTGTCGGTCACATTTCATCCACCTGTCCATCTGAAGTCACTGGTTCCAAATTCGACTCTAGAAAATGTTTCCACTGCGGAAAGTTTGGTCATATCTCCAAGGCTTGTCCAATGCCAGGTACCAACAATGGTGAATCCAACTAAACAAAACATTGTCCCATCCAACCAAACCTTTTTTAATAACATCAAAACAACCAACCACCAACCAAAAACAAAAATCATTTTTAAAAAATCACCTGATCAAATATTAGTGGATTTAATTTGGTAGTAGATATAGTCAATCGGATAAATTATACAATACATTGTATAAAATTAAAATTAGATAATTATAAAAAATAAAAATAAAACAAAAAAAATATAATATACATATAAATCAAAAAAAAAAAAGTAAAAGTAAATTAATTTCTACCTTTTTATTATTCTATTATTATTTAAACATTCCAGAAACATCATTTAAAAAACTTTGTAGATTATTATTAGTATTTTTCTTATTATTATTATTATTATTATTATTTTTCTTTGTATTGGAAGGTTGAGGTTTAGAAGGTGCAGGTTGAAGAGGAGGAGATGGAGTGCTAATTGATAAAGGTTTAGATTTATCCTTTTCCAATTTTTCTTTTTCTTTTTCTTTAATATTATTATTATTATTTTCTTTTGATGGTTTTGATTTTGGTTTCGATTGTTGTTGATTTTTTAATTTGATATCATCTTTGTTTACCATTTTAGCGGGGATTGGTAATGATAATTTACATTGGGTACAAGTTTTAATGATTGCATTTTTAATCTTGTTATTTAATTTGTTATTGATCACTTCCTCTCGGTTGTATAACTTGTTCCTTTTTAAACCACCAATATCCTTTATATTTTTAATTCTAACATTACAATTTACACCTGGAATCAATATAGATCCACATTTTTCACATATACTATCATTCTCTTTTGGTGGTATTGCATTATATTCCCATTTATCTTCTAATTGTTGAAATTGATTCCTTTAAAAAAAAAAAAGAGGGTCAGAGGTGAATCAAATAGAAATAATTATTTCTTTTCTTTTTTTTTTGTTACATACATTAATAAACTAGAATAAGTAGTTGAAGTTGATAAATTGTATTTACAAGCATTCCAAAGAAAATTTAATTTTTGTTGTATTAGATCACTATTATTTAATTGAATGGTTTCAGCAGTATCCAAAGTAGTACCATTGTTCTTTTTCGTTGTTTGTTTAGATTGAGAGGATAATGACGGTGATGATGGTACCGATAATTTTAATAGTTTTGATCTTGATGCATTTTTAGATGGTATGACAATACCCATCTTTCGAGGTAGTGATAGATTATCATAGGTTTTATAGTCATCAGGTATTATATATTCCAATGAACTAAATGTACTCGGTATAGGAGGTGGTGCAACAAGTGCAGCTACAGCATTATGATCATATGATTTTTGTTTCTTCCATGTTTGTTGATGATGTTGTTGATTTTGTTCACTCCCTTTATAATTTGTATTATTATTATTATTATTGTTACTATTATAATTATGATTACTCTTTTGATGATGATAATTGTTACTAGTACTATTATGATTATTATTATTATTAAAGTTGTTATTATAATTATGATTAGTGGGAGTAGTCGTAGTTGTAGTAGTTTTCTTTACATTATTATTATAGTCTTGATATTTTCTTTTGTTTTGATTGTTGTTGTTATTATTATTATTGTTATTATTATAGTTGTTATTATAATTACTATTATAATTGTGATTCATATCATGTAGAACTAACTTTGATACTAACTACTACTTTAGTTTCAGGTTATGAGAATGCACCTCTCTTGTGGATCTCACATCGAAAGAGACGACACCTCACACCCATTCCCACCTCCCCAATGAATTAATTTTGTGCAATTTAATTTAATTATTTTTTCAGTCCATGCACATCCTTGCGTTTGCGTTTTACTTCTTCAAGAGAGTGCCATTATTATTAATCTAGATAATTATTAAATTACATAAAACATTATATTTACACCTATTATTATTATTATTACTTCAATAATAATTTTTAAAAGTAGACTAGTTTTAAAAAAGAAGTAGAAATATTATAAACCAAGAAGAAGGAATAAAACGAAAAGAATATATCCTTCTAGCTTCTTTTATCAATAATATTATTGTATTATTACAACCCCCCACACATACACACATAGATATAAATATATTATATATATTAAAGAAAGTAAACAACAACAATGTCAGGAGGACATCAATCAGGAGGAGATGCATGGAAATTGTTCAAGACCAATATAGCTAGAACCAAACAAAGAGTATTGGCAAAGGTTGGTGCTGCAGAATCAACTGTAGACAGTGCAATTGCAGCAGAAGCCGATAAACTCTTTACACTCTTTAAACTTATGAAGAGATTAAACAAGAGTGTAGATAAATACAATGAAATATTAAAGAGTATAGTATCTGATAAGCACATTCATCCGCGTTTAAAAGGTTTACTATTTTATATTAACTATGTTTATTAATACAGGTATTGCAATTGTTCAAAATGAAATGGCACATGATATCTTATCATTTGATGAAAAGGATCCAAATTATTGTTCATTCCAAGAATGTCATAGAGTCATTGAAGCTCAAAGAATGATGATGGTAAATACATATTATAATACAATACAATATGTTTATTAATATTTATATTAATATTTATTTATTTTCTTTTTTTTTATTTGTAGGAAGAATATATTGAAACATATTATCATGATCCATTACGTGAATATTTATCACAATTTAGAGAGATTCAAGATCGTTTACAAGAACTTGATCTTCGTAGAGTAGATATGGATAGATATTTTAGAGATTACTCGATCAAGGCCAACAAGGGCAAAGATGCTACTAGTCTTGCAAAGACAGAAGCCAAGCATCAAAAGACAAAGGAGGGATACCAAACATTGAGTGAAGAGCTCATGCGTGATATTCCACTGTTGTTTAACGACAGACAATCTGTTTTTGATCCAGCATTTGCTGCATTTATCAACAGTAACTCTAAATTCTTTGTAGAGACATCACGTGCCTTCCAAAAGGCACATTCACAGGTACAAAACATCAACGAATTCAATGCAGTCAATCATCCATGGGTCATTACACCTATTGATAGTTCTGCCATGTCTAAAAACATACGTTCGTCGGCAGTTTTTACCTCGCAGACCTATGCATCTGGTTCGTCACCAGCATCACGTCCACGTGCATCTACCATTGCCACTACTTCACCCACCTCTAGTGGTAGTCCCGCACCATACAAACCACCCGCCTACAATGAATACCAACCATCATCGACATCACCATCAATGTCGACTGCTTCACCACCAAATCCAAGACATTCGGTTATATCACTTGATAAATCACCCTATCCACCTCAACAACAACCTCAACAAACCTATTCTCCTCCACCTACCACTTACCAACAACCATCTGCTCCACCTACCTCTTCACTCTCACCACAACAACCAAGAGTGTCACCTCCAATGGCTGGTAAAATGCCACCAAGAGTAAACGATGGTCGTGCTCTTCCAGTACCAGTAGCAAAACCAAAACAACCAACTGGTGAGGCACTCTATGACTTTGTCGGTCAAGATAGCTCCGAATTGACTTTTAAACGTGGTGATCGTATCATTTTACATTCAACTTCTGGTGATTGGTTAGATGGTGAATTAAATGGTATTAAAGGTTCAGTTCCAAATAATTATATTAAAATCTTATAAAAAAAAAGACAAAAGATAAAGGAAAAAGAGATAGAAATATATTTTCAAAAAAAAACAATTGTAATATTCCAAATATAAATAAAAAAAAGAAATAAAATAAATTTAAAACATATCTGTCTTTCTATTTATCTATCTAATCTATATTTTAAATCTATATGTATATTTTTAATCAATTTTCTTTTTCTTTTTTGAAGAAGAAATTGGATTGTAATGAGGAGCTTTCTTTGGTTGAATGATTTGTTGAATTGGTTTGATTGTTTTGGTAATGATATGATCCAAACCTTTTGAGCTTACAAACAACAAATAGCCATACCCGATTGCTGCCAATGTTAATTCCAACTTTCCAAATGGGAATCTTCTCTTTACTACAAAATAGATCAATGATGGTCCAATAATCCAAAGTACCGATAATACCAACATCAAATAATTTAATCCCTTATCACTTCTCTTGTTTACAGTTGCTGTTAAACCTAATAACGAGTAGAATGATAATAGACATAAAATGACACCATATAATATTTGACGTGGTGAATGGTATCCCAATACATATGTCTTTTCTAAATTCATATATGATAATACCAAATAAATAATATATAATGATATCATTAAAATTGGCATCCATCCTGATAATATTAAACTAATGGAAATAAAAATATTAATTAATATTAATTGTATAGGATTGATTTGATTGACTGATTATTATATACTATACTTTTTCAAGAATTTAAATTCATGTCTTAATACAACTGAAGATGGTTTTGTATTTGGTGATGATGATGATAATAATTGATTATCTTTGTAATATAATCTACCAACACTAATAAACCAATAGGGAATAGCCAATGCAAAGAATATGTGGTATAGGAAATGACCAGAAATACTATTTGGATCTTTGTGACACATTGTATCATTTAATATATACTTTCCGGCATAACATATACAATAGGTTGCTCCATACCAAAGATATGTATATATTATATAAAATAATGATCTTTTATATTCCTAAAATAATAATAATACAAATTAGTCAAGATAAGATAAAAAGTATAGATATTATATATCTAATCGATAGTTACAATTGGACGTTTAACATTCCTACCAGATGGAAAGACAGGTCTCCAAAAGCTTATTAATAATCCTGATACAATGATAATGACCAATGTATATAATAATACTGAATGATTTGATTTTACTCTTTCAACTGTACAATAATCAATTTGATAAAATGAACTACCTATTCTATTGATAGAAAGATAGAAACAAAAGTATTAGTAGAGGAACTATAGAGATTAGATTCGTTTCATGTCGTGTTGTATATATTTAGTAGATAGATTAGATTACATTGTAAATGCAGTTACTGCAGCTAAAAGAGTAAGAATGAATAATCTCAATCTTCCCAATGATGATGACATTTCTATACTCCTTATTTATTTATATATGTACTCTGATAATAATGAAAATGAAATTAGATTTGGTGAAAATGAGCTGATTCATTTCATTGATCTTCACCAAACCCGCTTACTGTGAAATTTTATCGTTCATTCTCTTTCGATATCATATAGTTATAAATCATAATTAGAATGACGACATCAAAGATAGTTGCAACAAAGGGACAATTGTCAGGTAGTAAAGGTGGATCATCACCACCATTGTTATCATATGACTTTTATTATAAAGGTTTAAACATGACAACCCTATCATTTGTCATTGCATTGATTATACGTGCAGCTTTAATCGTATTCTCTGAATGGCAAGATGAGAATAGTATGTATCTAGATAGATAGATAGATAGAAGATAGATATGTATACTTGCAATTATTAACTATACTCTACTACTACTACTACTACTACTTGCTATTTCTTTATTTATTTTTTGTAGTGTTGGTAAAATATACAGATATTGATTATGTTGTTTATACAGATGCATCAAGATTTGTAGTTGAAGGGTTATCACCATATGATAGATCAACCTATAGATATACACCATTGTTGGCTTATTTGTTGGTACCCAATATTCTAGTACACAAAGCATTTGGCAAAGTATTGTTTGTCGTTTGTGATATGATCATTGGATATCTTTTAAAGTGGTGTCTCATGTTGCGTTTCCCAAAGATCAATCCATTCCTTTTATTTGTTTGTACTAGTGCTTGGTTATTCAATCCATTTGCAATCAATGTATCAACACGTGGTAATGCAGAATCTGTCATTGGTGCCATGGTACTTGCTGCTGTTTATTTCCTTTTTAAAAAGAAATTAATCCTTGCTTCTTTATTGTAAATATATATATTTAAAAAAAAAAAAAAAAAAGAAAATTATATAATTTTAATATATAAATATTAATATTTATTAACTCTATTCTATCAATTTATATCAATTTTAGTTATGGATTATCAGTACATTTTAAGATTTATCCAATTATCTATTCAATTCCAATGTATTTATACATTGATAGTAATTATTATCACAAGAATCCATCCAAATACTCGTCACAGGATAAATCGATATCCTATAAACAAATATTACGCAATCTCTTTACAAAAAATCGTTTAATCTTTTTCCTTGCAAGTGCTTCAACCTTTTTAATTCTTACTTTTGCAATGTATTTAATGTATGTCAAAAAAAAAAAATATATTAATAATAATAATAATATTATCTTATATATACTAATATTCTATATTTTTAGTTATGGATATGTATTCTTATTTGAAACTTATTTATATCATGTAGTTAGAGCTGATAATAGACATAACTTTTCAGTATACTTTTATCAAATTTATTTAAATACACCGATTATTGAATCTGTTACTGAAATGTTGGCATCCAAGAGTGCAGGATTATCATTGGCATCACTTGGAGTTAGTTTGGCATCATTCCTTCCACAGGTTGTACTTTTGCTTGCCATTAGCGTCGTCTATTTCAATGATCTCGAATTTTGCATGCTTTTGGAAACCATTACCTTTGTTGCATTCAACAAGGTTTGTACGGTTCAATACTTTATTTGGTACTTTAGTCTTCTTCCATTGGTTCTCCCCGCAACCTCCCTTTCCCTCATGCAAGGTATCATCATGTTTGCCTTTTGGATGGGTTCTCAAGGTGCTTGGTTGGGTTCGGCTTTCCAACTAGAGTTTTTGGGTCAACAAACCTTTTTCAATATTTGGTTATCGGGTATCGCTTTCTTTGCTGCAAATATTTTCATGTTGGTACAATTTATTAGATATCATAAATAAATTAAAAAAAAAAAGATAAAATTTAAATACTATAGTTTATATATTATTTGATTGTATTATTAAATTATTTTTGATTTAGGGGTATGCAGACAAGGGATTAAATAATAATAATAATAATAATAATGATTTTTATTTATGTGTAATATCGGGGTTATTTATATTTTAATTACTGTACATATCTATTTATCTATTTATTGATTTATTTTTTTTACCAAATTTATCTATGGCAATGGTGGTGCACCCAATGGTGGTGATCCTAGAGGTGGTGATCTAGACATTGATATATCCATCGATGCTATTGATCTATGTGGTAGAGTCGGAGTATCAATGGGGAAGGAAACATCACTACCATCGAGTGTATGGGCATCTTCATCATCGCTACCATCTTCTGAAGTGAAAATATCATAATTGTGTACGTATCCTTCTAGGATACTAGCAGGTATAACTACATGTCTATTATTTGGATTACTATTATCAATTTTTCCTTGTTCTACTTTTTTTTCTTCCACCTTTTTCTTTTCTTTTTCTTTGGGTTCTGCCGATGCTGATGTATCACGACTATTACTTTCTTCAAGACGAACTGATCCAGAGAATCCTTTTTGACGAATACTTCCTCCACCAGAAGTTGTATTTCCAGTACTTCCACCACCAGCTCCACCTGAATAATCAGAATCACCAGTCGAGGTGACACCAGATTTCTGTTGATTGACAGGACGTAGTAATAAATAGTGGAGTGGTTTTTGAGAGACTGCAATCATAATATTAATGACAATAAACACTTCGAAAAAGAATGTAATAAATGTATAGAGGTGTCTAAGATTATCATCCATTGATATCTTGAATACAGAGTAGATAATGTCTCTGACAATGAGACAAATCAATTGGATGATTAGACCGATGGCAAGAATCTTTGTCTTTTTACGTGTGGCAGTGATGATGGTACTCTGAGTCTTTTGGTCATGTCGTTTCATTTGAACCACCAAAATACATCCATTGACGAAAAAAGTTAAACTGGCGGTCGCCAACAATACGATAAATGAAATGGTATAAAATTTCGGGGCAATTTCTTTAACCTTGGCACAAACAATTATATATACAACCATATAAACGGTATTCAACCCAATCAATCCCCATGATAATTTCCAAACTCTTGCTGTATTTTGATGTCTAACTCCTTTTGAAATGAAAAATGTATATAATAATTGCATCCAATAACATCCTACAAAACACCTTAAAAAAAATTAAATCAAATCAAATTATTAATATAAATTGAAAGTATTTTAAAATATTAAAGATTAAAGATTACATACCAACAATTAAATAATAAATAGGTAGCAACTATAGCTGAATATACTGATGGTGATCCAAAATCAACATCTTTTGTTAAAAATAATAATATACAATAAACTACTCGGGCTAGAATAAAGAAAAAAAAAAAAGAAAAATTAATTAAGAGTTTGATTAAATTGATTCATTCTATTCAATTCTAACTTTAAATTTAATCATACCTAATGGGAAAAGAGATAAATTTAAAAATACATAAAATCTTGAATTGAATGGTCTTTTTGATGCTTTTAATATATTGAAATCATAATATAATTGTACTATACATATAACCCATAATATTAACATTACCTATCAAATTAAATAAATTAATTAATAAATATTTTCTGATTGCCATTGATCGACTAATTAATCAAATAATATTTACAATGATTCTAACAACCAGGTAAACCGCAACCAATATATCTAGTTGAGGATCTTCTGTAAAAGAATTTTTAGTTAACATTTTCTAGAAAGGTGGTTGTTGTTGTTGTTATTGTTGTTGTTCCAGGATCTTCTCTCCCCAATGGTTTCTTTTCTTTTCTTTTTCTATATATATTTAATTAATTAATTAATGTAGAGAGAGAGAGAGAGTAGTAAGGAGGTGGTTGGCAATTGAATAGAATGAATGAATGAATAAAAGTGAAAGCCGCAGGCAGCAATTTAGTAAAGTGGCATTTTTCTGCCATTCTCCTTGTTTGGGTAGTCGAAAGTAATTTCATTCAAAGTTGGAATGTCAGATTGGAATCTGATAAGATGATTGAATGCAACTTTTTTGATTGTGATCGTTTTGTGTGGGTTGACTTTATAAATAGAACGGCCTTTTGGTGGGCACCATCCTCACACACAAAACCCAATGCCAGCAGCACCGTCAGAAGAAAGGGGTGCGTGCCATCTCGGAGTGTGTGGGTTGAGCTGAGCGCCCGGCTTCATATTTTTAATGTGTGGGTGTGTGTGGGAAAGCGAGATCGTAGCTTTGATAATCGCCAAATTGTCTATTTATATTATTATTCTTTGTTCACCGTTGTCTCTCTCTCTTTTGTGGCAGGTGAACATGTTTACTTACTTAGTTAACTTACTATTACTTTCTACTACTGTGTTTAAACAAACACACGCGCGCAATCACATGACACCACCGCTACCACCACCACTACCATCATTCATCGGATACCTCAACCGTTACCTTTTGTATATCAAGTGTCTATGTGAAAAGATGTGCGATTTGTGTCTCTTCCCATCATCATCATCCTCCTCATCCTACTCTTCAGAGGGGGAAGAAGAGTTCGGAGAGTATGATGAATCTAATATTACTACTGATATTCCTTTATCTGATCAGTATATGATGACACCGACAGCAACAACAACAACAACAACAATGTACATTGAGAGATTTGATCATCAAGAGGACGAAAAGGAAATTTACAATTTTAAACAAATCGGGCAATCATTAAAACAAACCATTTTTGAAGTTACCCATTTAAAGATAGATCTAGTTGAAGGCCTACCTCCTCCTCCAACAACAACAATGCAACAAGATATCGATGGGGACGGGATCATATTATTTTTGATTATCAAAGAAGGAGGAAGAGAAACACATCAAGAATATAATCATCAATATAGATTATTATGTGAGATGTATCCAGGATATCAAGTGATTATTACACATATTATTATTATTATTAGAAATGGTACCATCAATCTTGAATACACCAAATCAAATAATCGTCCAAATGAAATTATATTAATAGTTGGTCAAGAGAATGATCAAGATTTCAAGATTGATAGAAATTTGAATCACAATTCAATTTGTTATTTAGAACAAATAATAATGATGATACAAGGGAATTTATTAATTTAATTTAGATCTTTTAATCTAGCCAAAAGATTAAAAACAAAATGTTTATGTTTTAAAACATTTTCTTTAGTTGGTAACAAACCATCTTCAACAAAGAATATATTCTCTGCAGGGACACCCAATTTATCACTGAATTGCTTTTTGTTGATTGATTTTTTGTCTTCAATTTCAT
Organism: Cavenderia fasciculata; assembly: GCF_000203815.1. Lineage (NCBI taxonomy): Eukaryota > Evosea > Eumycetozoa > Acytosteliales > Cavenderiaceae > Cavenderia > Cavenderia fasciculata. The sequence goes on from NW_004457624.1 coordinate 2,397,014, forward strand.
CCATAAAAGTGACGACCAAGAGTGGTTGGATATTACTTTCAGTTGCCTGTATTTCTTTTATGATTTTAGAGACACTAGAGACATGTGTAGCATTCTTTATAGATTTACATGAAAAGGTGATAATGATGGCCGATATGGTTGTTTCTGGATTTCCCGATGTGTCTTCCAAAAGGCCCTCTTCCAAAATGTCGTCTTTGTATATTGGTACATCTAGATAACGACCACTTGTTGCATAGGCATAGTTGAAAAGTTCCATCTGATCTGGTCGTTCTGGAATGGCCCATTTGTCAAACACTGACATTCTGACAGTGCTAGCGATAATGCTTCTGAGACTTGCCTCTTCTGGAGAGATTGGTGTTTGATCTTCAGAGAGGAACCTATTCAACTTTGTTTTTTCATAGACCAAAGTGGTTGGTGTGGATGGATCGACTTTGGTAGCGACACTACGATGTTTGCGATGTGCAGCTGGATGCATAAAAAAGTTTAATATAATATTGGCCAAATTACTCTTTCCACTAGCTGCCAAACCATCAACCAATAAATTTGTATGAGACGTTGAAACCACATCTAATAGATACCATCTAGGATCTACCTTTTGTGATCTAATTTCTTCTTTTGTATCATTAATTTTGATTGTATATTTAATACTTTTTGGTATTTTGAATGATGATGATGATGAAGATGAAGATGAAGAGGATAATTGTGATGATGGTGATGATAATGATGATGATGTTTGTTGATTAATGGCAAGTTCAACATTTTGATAATATGGATGTTGATCTTCAACTTTGATAGGTCTTGTCGTAACAAATCCACCAGAAATATACTGAATACTTGGTGGGAAATGAATTGATAGTCCACTTTCCAAATCCTCATTTTTCGATTTGATCCAACAATCCAACCTCAATGGATCGGATCTCTTTTGAATCGATGTCTTTACCAGTTTAACCTCTAGTCCCGATGTAATGTTGGGATCGAGTTGGTCCAATCGTTCACCCAATAGTGTTGGATCGATATGTTCAAACTTTTTAATCTTTTCATAGTTGTTGAACACACCCAACCCTCCCAATTTCTTGGTGGACACGATTACAATGTTTGAATCCTTTTCCAACATGGTCAACTCTGGGAATTCGATATGAATAGAGGATGATCCAGACAATGCCTGTCTTGTGAATATGTAAACAAATGACTTTGTCTTTTCAGGTATTAAAAGTTTAACTATATTCTGATTTGCATGTATAATAGCTCTTTTTAAATGATTATCTGTTGCAACTTTTTGTGATCTAATTGCTAAAATAAAATCAGTTAATGAATCAATTAAATATAATTATATAAATATAAATATAATTTAATACATACTTGAATGAATGATTGGAGATAGGAGAATAGGGTTATTACAATAAAAAGTAGAAGATTCTACTTTGTTGCCGGAATAACCAATCACTTGAATGAGAGCACTCTCTGGCAGATGATTTTGAACAATATGTTGAATGAATGCTTTGATTGACATTAGATCCTTGTCAATCTCGGCACTGTTTGACCAAGTACAACTATTATCAATGATAAAAGTAAACAAGGAATGATTGATCTTGTTGTCCTTGATTGATTGATGCAAGATTTCAACCAATTCATTGAATTGTTTCTCTTTCTCTAAATCTAATTCTTCTTTAGACTTGTCTTCTAAATTACCACTACTACTAAACTGAAAGCTAAAGATTGATTTGGCTATTTTGCTTAAATCAAAGTTTAGTTTTCTTGTGTTATTTGTATTTGCAAATTGTTCTTTTTCCTCTTCATCTATTTTAATTTCTATATTTCTATTAAGATCATCATTATTATTATTATTATTATTTTGATCTAGATCTTTTACTTGTTTTTGATCTTGATCTTGTTGTTGATCTTTGAAGAATTTTACTTCATCTATTTTGATTTCTGTATTTCTATTGTTATTATTATCCTCTACTACTTCTTCTATATTTTTATTGACTGGTGCCATTATTATTATTATTATTATTAAAACGAGATAATAAAAGTATACAACAAACGCCAAGATGTGTGATCAAAGTGATCAACACAAACGAGGGAGAGGCCACTGAGTGTGTCCAACCAACACCGACTTTTTTTAAATAAATTTTTTTTAAAATCTTTTGTTTTAGGAAGATTCCTTTTTTCGGGCAAAGTCTAAATTTGGTTATGTTGTCTTGGCTGTGGGCCATAGCTTGTATTTATTTGTTTATAATTAACTATTAGATTTTTTTTTTTTAAAAAAAGAAAAATCTTTTCTTTGGTTGATTTTGTACTAAAGGAGTTGGAGGAACAATTGGTTCGTAGGATGATGGACCGTAGTCATTGACCAAACCAAGATCAAGTTGGTCGATATACCCCTGTTTGAGTAATGCCACTACAGGTCCACCTAATATATTTCCAGATAATCCAATTTTAGTTAAACTTTGATTATACTTTAATGAATGTAAAAATACTAATGCTACAGGATGTGATAATTGATTACTTGATAAATCTAAATATTTTAATCTATTATTATATGGTAATGCCTAAAAAATAGAAATAAAAGAAATAGAAATAAAAATGATTAGAGTTTATATAAATATATATATACATATATTTTCTTTTTTTTTTGTTGTTTACTTACAAAACCAATTTCTTTTCCAGTTCTATTACCAATAAAATTTTGACAAAGATCAAAATATTTTAATGTTGTGTTTTGACAAAGTACTTGGAATAGGAGACCTGGAGGAATCATATCTCTAATTAAATTCTTTCTTAGGTTTAAATGTTTGAGAGTTTTGTTTGTTTTTAAAGCTTGAAGAATTGGTATACATCCACGACCAAGTATATTGTTTCCCAAGTTGAGACTTGTAAGTGTTGTGTTTTTGGTCAGCACTTGTCCCAATATTTCACCTTCATCACTACGAAGTGAATTTAGTGAAAGGTTGATGCTGGTGATCGAGCTGTTTACAATCAACGCT